>NC_137563.1:2904422-4104422 GCF_963082525.1 Nesoenas mayeri | reverse complement strand
TGTCAGCAAGTGTATTGCTAAGGTTATTTACTCAATGCCAAATAATCACATTTAGAAGTTGAAATAATAAACTTAAACAGTTTCAAATTAAGGCTTGCAAGAAATTGAGGAGTTATTGAAGAAGCCGAGGAAATTGGAAAACACACCCTTAAAATGAACCCATGTAACAAATATTAACACGATGATGATAAATGTTTTAGCTAAGGCAGGAAGGATGAATAAAGCTTGGCCAGTAACTTGGCTGGCCTGATCTGCAAAGCTCAGAATGGAAACCAGCTTCATGGAAACTGAGGTATTTGAACATATGGTGCCAGTTTGAATCTGTCAAGCCCGAAAAAACATTTACAAGCTGGTTTTCTGCTGGTTTTCTGTGAACAGCAGCTTTAGATGTTGCGAATTTCTAGAGTTAGAAAGGATGCTTGGCAATGCAGATGAGTGAACATGGAGAACATTCAATCTTCTTTACAGCTGTGTAATTATTCAAGACTATTTTACACAGAGCTTTATCCTGTTCTACTGTTAATGCCCAATAGAGGCTGTATCTGTAACAATAACCACACTCTATATGTATAGAAATAATGTAGTTCAAAGCCTCAAGCACTTCAGCCAAGGCATTGCTGCCTCTGACTGACCTGTCCTTTTCCCCACAAGAGCAAACAATTCCCAGGCAGATCTATGCATGCAGCTGCATTTTTGCTTGAAGCATTTTAACCTTTTGATGGGCTTCACTGTCAGTTACAACTTTTGAGAACGTTTTCAAGTGGGAAGATACTAATTAAAAACAAAAAAAAAGCCAAACAAAAAAAACTACAAACAAAACCCCCACCTATGTTAAAAATAAAACCATATAAAGCCAAAAATATACTACGTCTCAATATCTTTCTTCTAGGTTTTCAAGCTCCCTGGAAGCTTGTCAGGTCCAGGAAATGCATGTAAATGACAGGACCTGAAAATCTGAGCTAAAATCTGAGTAAAGGAGTCTCCATAATATTCTGTTTCACCTAACTGTAGACTTCAAGTCCAATATGGAACAAATTAACTTAGCACTGTAGCTTATTGAACAGCTGACCTTTCAGTGACCTACTAGGGCAATATAGTTTCAAGAATGAAATTTTCTGCACTCAGGAATCCATAAAAAATAGGTTAAATCCAGAATGCTTCATTTACCTGTTTTTATTCTGTATCTGAAATTCTGACAATATTATTTTTCACATTCTGAGGACTAACACAGTTCTTGTGCCCTGACTTCTGTGTCTCTAGCTCTGACTTCTGTTCCTCTCCCCAGCCAAAGGGGTTGCTGCCTCCTCCTCCTTCTTGCAGAGCTTCCAAAGACGTCTGCGCACACTCTTCCTCCCTCTTTGGCAGTTCTGCCGGCTCTGATTTCCATAGCAGGAAACTCACCTCACTAATAAATCAAAGAGCTCTGGAAAAGGTGACTCATCACCTTCCTGTAAGTGGTTAAAATAAAAACGGACTATGGTCATTTCTGTGGTCTCCACTGCTCTTTAAGCTCTACTCTCCCCACTCACATGCTGTAGATTTTATCATCACCTTGAGTTATTTTCAGCTTTTAGTACAACATATGAATTTTTTTTTTGCTTGCCTCTGTCATGCCATTTGATCCTGTTTTCTCCCTGTGTGCTGCATTCACTGGTCCTCTGAATCATTAGAATTGCTTCCTTCATTACTGTCTAATCAGAGGTCACATCACAGAATGGGATGTCACCTGGAACATACCTCTTCATTCAGACAACCAGATTTGGATGTTTTATGTAATACAGCCCAATATATGTATATACATCCCCAGTATATAATGAATTATCTTCCAGCCTTATAGCAGGAATGCATATGCTTCTAAACACGAGTCTATCATCTCCAAAGTGCATTTTGATCATATGAAAGTTACAAATCCATAGCAGGCTGTCAGTCCTGTACCATTACATCTGTGTGCACACGCATGTTATGACCAAGCTGTCATGCAGCCTTGGGAACAGAACATCTTTTTGGTCAAATTATAAATGTAGGGTTGCAGCATCTACTCCTTGAGGACTTCTAGAAAAGGTTGTATAGCTGTAGGCAAGAAGCCTGGCAGTACTGTTTTACAGAAACAACAAAACAGCTTATCAAATGAAGTTACGTTTATAAAAAATAAATAAATAAAAAAACCCCAGATTTAAAAGATAAAAGAACTATTATTTTTCTTTTTTTAATACAATGAACCAGCAGATTAAACAAATCATCATGATCCTGTATTGACAATGCAGACTTCTGAGCTACTTCACTGCCTATTTAATGGCTCCAAATTCTCTCAAGTAAAGCCCTACTACTACAATACCATCTGCTGGTGCAGAAATACCACAAAAAATCCCCAGGAAATTAGCAGAGCTACCTCCAGACACAAAACTCCGCACTGGTGGATTCCCATGCAGAGTGCAGTCTAAGTTCGCACCGAGCTGCGTACAGGAACATTAATGAGCTTTCTTATGGTCAGGCTCAGAAGAACATCATTTGTTCATTTCCAGAATCCAGAGCCTATGTCAAAACATAACCAAACAAAACTCCAGCATAAAAAAAGGGAAGTTTATGACAGCACAGCAAATATTTTCCTGTTTGTTGCATTTAGTTTGTTTTGTTTTGTTTGTTTTTGTTGAAATGAGATCAGTATTTTGAAGTTGAAACATTGTTTTTCAGTGAATGAAAGCCAAGCCAGACAGAAGAGATGTTCTCAACAGTAAAAGTTATGGACCAAATCCTTCATTCTTCTTGGCCCTGGTTTTTGGGAAAGTGAAACATATCCAGCCAACCATGGCTTCAGGTCCACCTTACTCAGTTTATCCAGGACATTGCTACCCTTAGTCGTCTCGTTTTTCCAGACAGAAAGCATGACTGCACGTGTGGTCTCAAGAGATACAGTGGTTTCCAGGGGCAAGAGGACAACATGCAGTTTAAACAGGCCTAGAACTGCACTGGCTGCCATGGGACTGACTTGTGGCCCCAAAGCCAATGACACAGAAAAGCAACATGAAAGTCCAGTGGTGCCCTTCACCATGGGGTACCAGCTCCCCGCTTAACCCAGGATCTGTCTCTCTTGGCCTCCAATCCTGGCACTGTCACTCCATTCATGTTCTCTATGCCTTGGGGATTTGGCCAGCCCTCTAACATTTCTTTGATTTGGGGTTTTAAAGCAATCCCTTAACATTCTTTTCCATATTTTCAGATTTGTAGGGTTTATATTATTTATCTTCTTCATTTGATTAACCAGCTGAAAAACCAATAACCATGTGTTTTATAATAGTTTTGGAGGAGCCCACTTTTATGTTGTGCTGCTATTTTAGGAACGAGAGTAGTTTGTGAATCTATACAAGCAGTTTGGCAACTTGCTCTTCTTCCTTTTGCCCTCTCTTTTGTTCTGGACACAACACAGGAATCTTTCTGTGGCTCTGCATGGTGAAAATTGATATAAAACAGCTTTGGTAATTTTTATTTACTTTATTTTCTGCTAAGAAAGTTAATACAGTGGAAAAGAACAGTCAGGAGGATCAAATGTTTATGCAGGACGTCATGCTGCTTTGGTGTGCCAGCTCTCCAAGAGTCTATAGGAAGCCAGCCAGACGGGCTCTGAGGCCTGCACCCTGACCCCAGCGACCCCTTCATTTTTCAGAGTTTATCTAGCCCCATCCCAGCAGTGCTTGCATGGAAACCGATCCCCCTGCTCCTGGATTTTTGGCAGAAGGGGACTTCCTTCATATGGAAAAGTGTTTAATACCAATTTAATGGTCTGTCTAGCCACTGTAAACCCCCAGCCCCCTCCTTGAGTCTCCCACTGGCGAGAAACAGTGAAATAATATGCTTGAAATAGCCCTAATTCTTTTCCTTGGTGTGACAGTTGTTTTTCTAATAATAATTTTTTTTTTAAAAAAAAGTCATAGAAGAGAAACTAGAAGCTACAGAGTTGAATAACAGCTTTTTTAAATGTCTTTTTTTTTTTTTACTTTTTGCTCCTATTATTTTTTTCATTATCTCCTCACTTATACATTTTTGCAGTCAGGAATGGGCACCAACAGAACCAAAAAAGTTTCCATTTTAAGTCATCAGACCTAGAGCCAGAAAAACAAATCACATTTATGCAAATCCACTTTTATGCCAAAAAAAGAATCTGAGTAACAAGTTTATCTGGGGTTGTAAAAAAGCAGACCTTCTTGGCACAAGGCCAACAAAAATCCTAACAAAGAAGTCAATAAAAAGGAAATGCCAAAGCTTTCCTAAAGCAATCGATTTCTTTGTTGCTGTAAGAAAGGTGTGGGTTCAAAGGGAGCTGGGACTGTCCTTTGAGATAAGGAAAGGTCTGCAACTTTGCTGCAGGATGGCTGTGGCAGGGGATAAAGTATATTCTCATGCATCCCTTGGTGTCAGGATGGGGAGAATTTCAGCTGTGGGGCAAAGTGGCAGGTCAGAACCAAGTGATAGATGCAACAAGATTGCTTGGCATGATACAGAACTTTGAAGAGCTCTACCATCCTTGTAGTCAAGTCCTTACATTAGAACAACGTACCCTTGTGCACTTTGGGGATGCAAGTAACGAAAAGAAAAACTGTTATAATAGTGATTAGATTTGCTTTGTATCTTAAATTTAAAGAAAAATCCATCCTCTCAATTCTACACTCCTTCAAAGGCAAAAAGCTGGTGAATATCAGCTGTTCCCTGCACTTTCAGGAGAAATAACAGAAAAATCCAGCTGAGAAAATATGAAGCGGCATTACAGTCTGCAGTCTGTACATACTCCCATTTGGACTTAATACACTTAATTTTCAGGAAGAGGGAAGCACATTTAGATAAGAACATTGAATAAAAACTTATAGTTGAATGGCAAAGAGCTGCACTGTGTTGCACTGAAATGTCACAAGGCAACATTTTGCACAGAGCTGTGAAGGATTTGATGTCTGACACTGCTGCAAGGGCAAATCTTCTTCACTCCTTTGCAGCAGTACAACATACAGAAAACAACAGAACTAAGAATGAAATCAGTCATATGGATTCTGTTTGTAACATTATTATAACATCGTAATTTAATGTTTTCTTGAGTGAATTAAAAAAAATAACTGAAAAGCTAATCTAGAGTGACTGCTGGTTTTTCTCTCTAGAAACACAAGTATGTGCTAATCACTTCAAAAGCCAGAGAGTCTAGCGCTGCCAGTCAAATAACAGCAAGAGAGGCACTAAGCAGGATCTCAGACAAAGGCTTTCAACTCCCATCAGCTCCCCTACTGCCACTCAGCTAACAGCCACAGCATCACGTTGGACAACTTCAAATCGTTGTATTTCAAAACAGTATGATCTTGTGCCAGCTCTTGGGGAGTGGTTGAGAGGGAAAGGTTCCATATCAGCATGTTCCATAGCAGTTCCAGAGTTGACTCCATCCCACTGCACTTCCGTCTGCATCCCAATTTCAGATCAAAGCCCAGTGATCGAAATAAATGTTATTCTCTTCATATGGCTGCCAGAAAGGAGAACATTTTCAAAAGTGGAGAAATGAGAGAGGTGGGAAAGGGAGGAAAGCATGAAGAAACACAGCGTTCAGAGATGGAGCTTTTCTGGAATTGCTGCTGTCTCCAGAGGACACATTCTGCATAGCCCTGGGTAAGGCCACTCTTCAATTTAAGATCCACTGCTCCATCTCATGGTTTTGAGCTCTTAGCCAGTGAACGTCAGGACTATAGCTTTCAGGAAGGAATTCAGATTTCTTTTCTTGGCCAACAAACAATGTACTCATCCCTAATTCCCTTTTTACATACCACATGGTGACACAGGCCTGGAATTATGTCAGTCTCAACACACCATATGTGCTGTTAAATGTGGCACAGCTCACACACTCTGTAACCACAAAGAATTGAAAGAGATGAGTGAGGGACATTTTCTGAAAAATGGCTCAAATGCTCAAAGAAAATCAAAGCTTCTTTGGAAAAAACAGGTTATGATACATCATGATGCAAGATACCCAAGGTTATGAAAACAATCAACTCTAGCTGTGCAACTGTGATTTTCAGAATTTCTCTAAATCCAATGCATTGGGCAACTAATGAAATAAGAGGAAGAGTGAAACATTATCCATGATGGTGGTTTGAAAGCTAATGAAAAAAATGTGCAATTAGTTATTATGTGTTTGTTCAATACTTCTGAAATGTGGTTATGATACTATGTAACCATGACTAGTATGCCTGCTTCTTTGGGGTCCCACAGTTTAGCTTACAAATAGTTCAGCTGGACAGTTTTCTCCCCCTCCCATCCTTTCACTGTTAAGTGCTCTTTTCTTACCCCTAGAGATCAAAGAGATGTTTTTTGTGGTTTGCTCTTTCATCCACATTCCCTCTCCCTCTTCTTTTCCTTCCTCTGCCCTCACTGCAGCACATCACATCACCCAGCAGCCTCCGGCGTGAATCACTCACATGTGCACACACAGACACACCGGCCACCACGGTCACGATGAACTCATGGGGCTGGTATCCTGCTCTGGACGTCACCTTCTGTCTCAGCAGCTCCCTGGATCTCACTTTTGGTGCACTGAATTCACTGCTAGCTTGGCAATTAGTGCCCGAGTTTTTGTCTAATTTTAAGGTCCCATTTTGATTCTGAGTCAAATCAGGTACCTTTGAGTACTTGACACAAGAGATAAAAATGAGTCTAGTAGGTAAATGATAACTTAGGGAAAAGTCTCCAGATTCCTTTTACCCTGGACTCAGCTCCCTCCTCATTCACCCATTGCCTTGGCAAGGCTCAAGTTCTGTGTTTCATCAGGACAGGATAACAGGAGTTTGTTTTTTTTCCAAACCAGAGGATTCTAGTGCAGCTGGGGAATAAGAGGACAGACTTCATTTCACAGGGGCATCAAATACAAAAAACACTTCCCAGAGTGGAATATCCTCTCATTAGGCTAATTCAGGGAAAGTTTTACCAAACACTTGAAAATAAATGAGTTATAGCTTTTTTTTCCTGGCATGATACTGGATAATGGTCAACTGACAGCTTATATCAAGCTACAGCAGATCGTGACACACCTTGCCTATTGTTTGTTTTCTTTTTTATCCTGTCACATAAAACAGGCTTGCACATTTAAGCTTCCCTCACAAGAATTTGTTTTCCATACATTAATATATAGACATCTTTTGTACTGCTTTGCCTACGAGGCTAGCCAGTCAAAAAATAAGCTACAGACTAAGAAAAACCTACATTGGTATTTGTCTGCCTTTTCAGCCATGTTGAATCCTTTCTTGAAAGGCAGGATTAAATATTACTTGTGAACAATTTTGCAAATAACCCTTCCACACAGTACTTTGCAGTATTGAACATTCAAATTACAGTATTACAGTATGTTTGGGATTGGAGGGAACCTCAGATCATCATCTAGTCCAATCCCCCTGCTGGAGCAGGAACGCCTAGGTGAGGTCACACAGGAAGGAGTCCAGGCAGTTTTGAATGTCTCCAGGGAAGGAGACTCCACAACCGCCCTGGGGAGCCTGTTCCAGGCTCTGTCACCCTCACTGAGAAGAAGATTCTTCTCAAATTTAGTGGAACCTCTTGTGTTCCAGCTTGATCCCATTACCCCTTGTCCTATCATCGTTTGTCACCGAGAAAAGCCTGGCTCCATCCTCATGGCACTCACCTTTTATATATTTAAAGACATTAATAAGGTCCCCACTTAGCCTCCTCATCTCCAAACTAAAGAGCCCCAGCTCCCCCAGCCTTACTTCATAAGGGAGATGCTCCACTCCTTCAGCATCTTTGTTGCCCTACGCTGGACTCTCTCTAGCAGTTCCCTGTCCTGCTGGAACTGAGGGGCCACAACTGGACACAATACTCCAGATGGGGTCTCACCAGGGCAGAGTAGAGGGGAAGGAGAACCTCTCTCGATCTACTAACCACCCCTGTTCTAATCCACCCTAGGTACCATTGGCATTCCTGGCCACAAGGGCCCAGTGCTGGCTCATGGTCATCCTGCTGTCCACCAGGACCCCCAGGTCTCTTTCCCCTACGCTGCTCTCTAATAGGTCATTCCTCAGCCTGTACTGGAACATGGAATTCCCACCTATTCTGGCTGGGCTCTCAGGTACATGGTATGTTATAGGCTTCCCCAGAGGATAAGCAGAACCTTCATCTCTATTGGGAATGTTCTCAACTACATATTCCAAATTCACTGTCACAAATATATCTGTTATATAACGCTGTTGAATTTGTTGCCAAAGTAAACAGGCCTGTCAAAACCTTCCCTAACATTTATTTAGGCAAAATGAATTTTGGGGAAAGAAACAAATGAATAGAGCTAAACATAGTAATGGTTAATCTTTTTAAATGCTTTTTTTTTTTCAGCAAAATATCAGAAAACTACATTATATATGAAGACAATGACAAATGACTCAAAGTATTATGAATAAATCAGCAACTGAGTGTGTATAAACATCACATCTCAGTCTGTGTGGAGAATACATGACAATACGACACGAAGGGGTGTGTTTAGAATACACTGTCACTTCTATAGGAAGCTTCCCAACTCCTGCTTCAGGATTTTTGATTCTATAGCACATGTGGATGGCATTGTCCTGCTCTACAGCTTGCTTGAAATAGTTGAGAGTGTAATATTACTTCACTGTTAACAAAGGACATACTACAAGAGCACTGCCAAACATTTTTTGGTGGGGCAGAATAGGTTTTAATTACAAGCGCATGAACTGAAGAAAAAAATGGAAAAAAAAAATACTGTTAAGGGACAGGTTTATTTCCCCAAAGGAACATATGTTGCTAAAACATCTAATGAAAATACATACGTTAAAACATAAGTCCAAAACAGAACCTGTCTTCAAACACTGCTCAGTAAAAGCCTACGATCCCTGGAAAACCTCTTTAAAACCCCCAGCAACCCAAAGGCTTGAAGAGAACTATTTCCTCTGTATACAGTGCAGCTCTTCAGAACTGCAGCCATTTGGCAGCGAGTTTACAAAGCCACAAAAGGATGGGAATTAGCCATGTCAGCATCTTCCCCGGCTGCAGAATGTAGCTCAATCCTTCGCCTTGCCAAAAATCAATTGTAAAAGCCAGCGTGACAGCCTCGAGGAAGGTAATCCTCACCAGCTGTTTCCAGCTGCAGCCGACCACATTGGTAGCACAGCAAGCACCAACATGCATCAACTAAGAAGCTACCTGAGAGCGGTAAAGATGAAGTCTGATTCCAGGATCAATAAAATGCCTCTGGGAAGCTGACAATATTTAATTCACTTCAGCTAGCTGATTCAGTAGGGACTGTTGCAATGTGCTGGCCACATGTGGCAGGAGGTTATTAAGGACTTCAATGCTGGGAATGGAAAATTCTCGTCAATCCATCACCTTTGGATAACGAAGAAAAAGCCTAACTGTTCTTACACAACTACTAACCAGAGTAGCACAACTTAAATGGATTTCAAAACTTGACTAACTGTGGGTTTTGTTTATTTCTTATTCCCTTCTCTTCAGTTGTCTCAGCTCCTACCTACCCACACATGATATGAGGCATGTGCAGCCTGTAGAGAAATACTGACTGAGGCATAATTCACCAACAATTCACACCATGTTCAGTTAAACTTGGCGGGGGACTGAAACTAAACAACATGTCTTGTCTTTCCAGTGCTTTTGCTGATAGTAACTTTAAGGATGTCAGATCTGTTCTTACTTGTTCATCTCAACTTCTCCCTTTACACATACTGGAACAACAAAAGACTTCTGTAGCATATGTGTAGAAATGATGAAGGCTTACAGCTGTCATCTAAATATGTTTATTAAAACTATAATTAACTGTTTCTAAGAGCTTGGCTTTACCACAAACATACTAAGAATAAGAGTATTAAGTTTCCTCGGTTATCAATCAGCAATTTCTGTTCTAACTACCTTTGAGGTATCCTCTCTTACTGCTGTTTCGCTTAAGGCAAAAAGTGATGTTTTTTTCTTATGTTATACACCATTACACACCACAGCTTAGGCTACATGCTTAGGCTGTACTAAATGCACCGTTCTGCTAATCGACACAGTTAACTAAATTTAATTAGATTAATAATTGTTGTGGTTTAGTACGGTGCCAAAATGTACCTCTCAACTTGTTAGACCTACAATTTAATTAGCAGCAGTGAATACAATCTTAAATGAGTGATATTATCTAAAAAATATATTTAAGGGGTTTTGCTGTTGTTGTTTCTGCAACATCTAAACAAACTGACCTACTTTCAGGGAGAACTGAAGCTGAAACGCAGACCCTTGTGGCATGAGAAGTTGATCTCTTTGGATGCACTAACGTCAGTCTTGAGGACCAGCTACAGCAATCTAGTCATTTCAATAAGTGACAACATTCAAGATTCCCGGGAGTTTAGTTTTATTCGATTTGCACTAAATCTGCCTTAGTCGTTATACCTTGGATAAATTCAGGCCAAGACCTTATATTTACCGACGCTCACTCTCACCACACAACACAGAAAATAACATTTTACAGGTTAAAATATATCCTTTCAGAATGTTTACCAATCATCCCTATGGTACTACATCATGCTTATAAGTGTTTCCAGTTTTGCAGAGTGAATAGTCTGTAGAATCAATAAAGCAATCCACCATGAAGCTTAATTAACTCTCTCTCATAACTGCACTTACAGCAACATCTATGCGTCAGAAAAATGAGACTAAACAAACAAACAAAAATCAGCCTCAAATGTTCACACTGATATATACAGGAATGGTGAATTACAGTAAAGTACAGAAATAGTATTCTGGATATGGAAAAAAAGATAGATTAGGAATTGTTTGCTATGCTTAAAAGGGACATGTATTGGTAAAGAAACAAATGTTACAAAACTAGCTGTGAAGCTCTCCACGAGTATGTGTAGGTGACATATACCTGACCCAGACCCCTCACGTCTCTCCCATAAGCATGTTTGTTTGATCCCTGCAGTGATACCTCAGTTTGTTTCTCCAAGTGAGACTTAATAGGAAGTAAAAGGAAACAAGAAAAATGGTCTTTGCCAGCAGAACAGCTGTGATTTCTCACTCTGCCAACATCACATTAGCTAACATTATTCTAAGTGGTTTTTCAGTTCTTCATTAGCATTACTATACGTCTGACAAGAGAAAAAAAATAACAGAAAACAAAGCCTGAAGCCAATACGTGGCAAGAAGTCACCTTACTCAAGCCAAGAGGAGGAATGTTCACCAAATTAACATCCTGCTCTGCCTCAGCTGTAAATGGTATGTCATTTCTGGGAACGTTTTTAAGAATATATGAGACATGCATAACTACTGCTCGTTCTGCATCATATCCTACTACAACCCATGCAACAAAGCCGTCTGGATTGCTAGATAAAATAATGACAAGGATATCAAACTAGAAGACTGCAGGCCTGGCAGAGGGTTGACATATTTTATGTTTCTGAAGCTTTAGGTGCTATCTTATGGCCACTACCTAATTGCTAAAGACAAATACGCCCTCATCCAACATGCCTCATCAGTTGTGATTACAGGAGGATTTCTCAAGGAGCATTCCTTAAGATCAAGAACATGATTTATTGAGTAATTACAATAGAAAGTAGTCTCCCTATTTTCACATTTGAATACAACAATGTGTTATTTCTTAATAGCGAACATTTAATACCAATGATGAACATCTGAGGTTCCACAGACATCCTGTTTTCAAAACAGATGTTGATTAGCTTTGAAATCACAACCTTTTAATATATCTCAAAAGCTGAACAACCAAATACTACTAGATGTTTCTGAAAATTTTGTTTCAATCTTCTGATCACACTGATAAATAATCACATCTAATTGGTACCTCATAGTGTTTAAACAAAATGTTCATTAGTAAAATATAAGTCTCAGATCAGAACAGATCAGAAGTATGCTTGTAAAAAGAAATAACCTATCAAACTGTACACTTTTCACAAGGTAAAAGATTTCACTCATCTACGAGGCTCATCTTTGATTTAAGGAAGTCAGCCAGTTGAAAATCTTGTACTGGTTATGCAAAAATTGGCAACTTTGAGTAAAAAAGAAGGTTGAAATTGGATGTGTCTGAATAATTTTCATGTTAGAATTTGGAGATTTATTTGAGCTGCAACATGCGCAAAACCCTGAAGGAATGCAAAACCTCTCAGGTACCAGCTGCAGGACAAGTTTCAAACAGGTCTCAAAAATAACATTAGTAGAGTGAATCATTGCCTCAAGTATACCATTGAAGACAGGGCAAAAGGTAACACATGAATCAGTAAATCTCACTTTAATGCCAATTCCATGCACTTTGTCCAACTCCCACATATTTTTTTTAAAGAAGGTAGGCTCGTATGTAGTTGCAGTCACTGTACAATATCTCACATGCTCACCCCAAGATGTGCTCTGACTAGATCAGACTCATTACACAATAAACACACAACTACAGGTACTAAGTCTGTCCTTTATCATAAAAAGCTCAGCTCAACCAAAATGCATTAAGGGGAACTAAAAATTCAAACCCAGATGTACACCCAAAAGTAATCCTGCCTTTTTTCCCCCCCCTAATATACTTAAAAACTGAATATTGTACATTCTTGGAATTCAAATGCACGAACATGTATAGAAAATCCAAGTTTTGCATCTTTGCACTTCCTTAAGCCCATCTACCAACATATAAAATTATACAAAGGTTTCTTACAGCTCTACATCGCACCGTGCAACATCAACTCCTGAAACGTTTAGGAAAATATTTGAATAATATTCAGGTTAAGCAGCTACAACCCTCATTTAAAGGAATTTCTTCTCTTGCAAAAACTGAAGTCTGTCTATATCGTTTGGATAGATTTTCCATACTCCCGCAGAGTTACCTGAGAATAGCTTTCACTGTTTAGAGTGTGCCATTTACCTCACAGGGTTAAATAAGTCAACCAACACACTATTTAATTAAAAAGTTTTCATTATTTGTGCCTCGTCTAAATTGAAAGTAGAGCCAACGTAATGAGGATCAGCTGCTGCTCACTCCACTTAGCTGAATATGTGGACACCATGTTTCTCCTCACTCCCGCATCACACTGATGCTGCGGAGCTCAGAGACACACAGGTAATGGGCAACTGCCAATATTCACAGCATTAATACAGTGACAAAATTGGTATTCAAGTGTTTCTCAATAAAGGCAGAACAAAGAGATTTTTTGGCTGTATGCTGCTTAATTAGAATTGGCTCTCCCCAGGGAAAGCACATTCCCTGACATTTCACCTGAAGGCAAATTCCAGGATCCTGTACAGAAAAGCTCATCAGGGGAAATGAGGCACGTCCTGTTTGCTCTGCAGCTCCCTCGGCTCATTAACAGCTACACACTCAGACAGCTCACTGAGTTTGGGGTATTTTACGCATTTCTACAGTACAGGTTTGTAGGATATTAATTAACATAACTTTGGGAGGAGGTTGCATTTTAAAGGTATTGTTTGGGAGCTTTTGTTTGTTTTGTGTGTGGTTGCTTACTTTGGTTTTTATTGTTTTGAGGATTTGAGGGTTTTGGCTTTGTTTGTTTTTCAGTTTCACGTCTATAGCTTTCAAGTAAGTTTTTGTCTCAAAATAACACTTGATTGTTATTCAATAAAAGGTTTAAACCACAGGTGACGTGAGGAACTCAGATGAGTGCAGTAGATGTTATAACACAGTCCTAATATCCCTCTAGATACCACTGATAATAAAAGCTTTGCTTGTAGCAAGAATGCCTGCTTTGTTTGTTTTTAAATAAAGATTACTCACTTTAAGTGTTTCCTGAAGAGGTACCTGAGAAACTAGGGTGCTTTGACATCACATTATTTAATGCAACAAATCTTGGTTACGTTCCATTTCAAATTCAATGGCTAGCCCAAGTTCTAAGCAAAAACACCTATAAGATGGTTTATTGTGTCTTTTCTCAAAAAGTGGCAGCCCCCTTAAATATTCTTAATCTGAATGCAGGAAAAAACAAAATCAAAAGAAAAATACAGCAAACACAAAATTTAGTTAGTGCTACAGAACTAACAGTCAGTATTTGAGCACGAGCGATTTGGAGCACATGTACTCCTGGGCCATACCTCAATCTTTCCTCTCCTTTCCCTTCTTGTAGCCCCAGTTCTCTAACAAAACAGTCACCACTTTCTTTTATCCAACAGAAATGAGCTATGCAGCTGGAATCACTACCCTGCTTCACCAGCCCAGATGACACACACTGTTACATTCAAACCAGTATTAGAGCCCTGGGGAACGCAGTGCTGGCCCTGGGGTCACCAAGACAGCTGACAGTAACACACAGTAAAAACTGGTGAATAAATCCATTCGCTAACCTGTGACCATGTAAATTTTTCTGAAAGCTGAACGAAGAGATGCTTTGCTTTCCCTTCTCATCAAGTTTTATTTTCCTGAGGTCCATAACATACTTACGAGAGTCTCATCAACAGCTGTTTTTTCTTTTAAGCTTACCCTGTCACTTTGGGATCTGAATTTTTGCTGATAAAGTGTAATAGAAGCTGTTTCCTGCTACACCACAGCAAAACAGATGTTAAAGTTGTGGTAGCCCTAAAGCTGGTCTCTGTAGCAAAATTTGTTTCAGGCTTGTTTTTTTTTTCTCCTGTCAAAAACCCATGCATTTTATATATATATATATATATATATATATATATATACACACACACACACATGTATATATATAATGTATATATATATATAAAATTTTATTTATTTCTGGTGATTGATTGAAGTAGGCATCAAACGAACATTTTAACTGAGATTTTTGGGGGGAATGGGGTCCCAGATAGCAGCAGTGTGAGAATAAATATACAAACTGTGTATCAAAGATGCTATGACGGGAGGTGCTCAAGCAGTCCCCGAGTTCACCTTCCCACTCCCAGGCCCAGGCGTCGCTGCCTGTGGCACTCCTGGCAGATGCTTGTCAAGCCTGTTCTTACAAAGCTGAAGTGATTCCATAGCAGCCCTAAGCAATCTATTCCAGTGACTAATTATCCTTACAATTGCAAAATTTCCCCTCATATCTAACTTTGACTCTCCTTTGCTCTAATTTAAGCTCATCAGTTTTTCTCCTGTCCCCAGCGGACATGAAAACCAGATTATTATCTTCCTCAAACAGCAGCCTTTTGCCTACATCTTCTCAGCCTTCTTTACTTAAACTCTAGACTAAACAAATCAAATTATTTCAGTTCACTTTCATAGCTCATGTTTTCTTTTATCGTCCTCATTGCTCACTCCTGGTCTCTTTCCATCTGCGACATGTCTTCTTTGCTGTGTTGTAGCATCCAGGGTTGGATATGAAGTCTAGCTGACACATGAACCACCAAGTAGAACAAAAGGCTTTCCTCTTATACTTAATGTGCCACACTTCGGAAACTTGTTTTTATAGACAATACTTATTGGGTTTTTCCCCATGGTTTACATGTGGATACAGCTAATTCAGGATTTGAAGCTACCTGATCCAGTTAGATTGGATGTGCAGTTGAGTCACAGTGTCAGTGAACATTTCTGCTCTCACTGCAGATCCCTGTAGCTTTTGAACCGCACCATATATGCTGTAAGTTTTAAGGTCCTAGAAATCCCACAGCAATGCTGAACTGCAGTGAAATCTATTTTCTACACACTTATTTTTACTTATCTGTATTTTAATTCTCTTTAACACATTTTGTGTTGTTCAGTTTCTGCCCTGGACATGGCTTCAGTGCACTCTTGCAACCTACAAAAATAACTAATTTCATATTTCTAGCCCTCAAAGGAGCTCAGCAATTACAGCTTCTTAGTATGCAACTGCACATTTGTGTTCAGTATGGGCATAAAAATTTTTAACTAGGGTTTTATACAGGCAGGTAGCTTCTCACACATTGATGAGTTACGTTTACTAATATATATTATTTTTCCTAGCTCACTCACTTTGGCATGATTCCTTAATAATTCCCCAACATGTTGCCTGGTACATCAACAGCTGGTGAGCTAATAGTATCAAGATTTTCTCACCAACATTTTTTTCTTATCCAATTCCCTGCATTTGCAGTACTCAAGTTTCCTACTCCTATTTCCAATTGTTTTTCCTTCCCACATAGTATTCCAGAGCAGTCAAAAAGCTTAGACTCTCAAGGCTTGACATTTTCTAGTCCTTCCTGAATTCCTCTCTAAAGTGAAAAGCTTTGGAGAGGCTATCACATACCATGTTGCACATCCTTGCACCCCTCATATCCTCTTGCTTTACCTTGCCCATTGTTATAAGTAAGCATTCCAAACCAAAGTGTTATTTAGACATATATCCACAGTAGACCTTTCAGGCTTAATATTAAGAAATCATGTGATTTCTACATGGAAAACAAAGAAAGGACCCCACAGCAAGAGCTTTCCTTACAGAAGGAAAATAGCTGCCAGACCCACAGCAGCTGTCCACTCACAGTGACCAGATGTCCTCACCCAAGCAGAGGAACAGTAAGCATCACCATGAGGGCAACCACCCATTTGGAATGCACTACACCAGCCAGCCAAAGGTGGATACCTGCAAAACTCACTGAAAAAAGGGAACTATTGAACAATATAGAAAGAACTCACCCAACCACTGAGCCCTTCTTTTACTTTGGACAGAGACAAACTCTCAAAATAATGTCTAAACTCTGGAACAAGCAGACATCTGGATATCATGAGGAAAACTCAATATCTCAATGCTATCCTTGTAACTTCAGCAAAAAGACCCTCAACATATCTTGTAGTGACATACAAGATCAGAGGACACTAAACAGCTATGTGGCACATTTGTTGGTTTTGTGTCATTTGCATCATCACAGATGCCCCATAAGGAAAAACGTGCACAACAGTGTGCGTTTGGTATATTTTAAGTCATGATCCAGGAAGGAAAGAATTGCACAATCCATTCTGAGACAGAAATAGAAGGTAGACTAGCCAACAAGAAGAAATTCTTAAATTACAATTCAGGAGCTGAAATGACATCTTAATGTCTGATTAGAGAGACCAGAAAGGAGGAAAAAATGCATCTTATCCTACAACTGGGAGAACCAGCCAAGGCAGAAATCTTCAAAATACCTTCTAAAAAATAATGTCTTGCTGTTTATGCTTCATCTATTTCCCTACCTCTCTTTCTGTGTTCACCCTTCTTGTACTAGAGTCTTACAGGTGAACCCCTTAACCCATGTATGCTGTGCGACTTAAAGCAAGGCTGCAATTCCATCACTGGCAGATTTTCCACATACTTTTTCAAACCATAGCAAGAATAAGTTTCTTGCAACCATTTACTGTTAAGAGAATTCATTTCTCTTTATAACCAAAAAAATAACAACAAAAAAAGAATTATTCATCTGCTTTCACATTCCAGAAAAATGATTCAGTAAGATATCCATCTACATGAATCAGAGATGGAGATTCTTTGAAGACTTACTATAAAAATCTGCATCATATCACACTAAAGCTAATTGTGAGGCCTGTAAGACATTGTTACCACTTTTGAAAAAACATTTCTACTACAAAAACCCAGTTACCTAGTACAATGTTCCCAGATACTTCTATTGTAACAGCTTCTTTTACAGAAAACAAACAATTATGCACATCTGAGGATAAAGCTAACAAGTCATTAATCTAATCCATTGATGCAGGAGATAATTCTTTGTAGTTCACAACTCAAAAGATATTTCTAGAAAATACCATGCACCCCTATAGAACTAGGCTGTAATCCACCTCCTGTGAAGTCATCAGGCAGTTTCCATTGCCTTTTGCTGGTGCAGTTCATTAATAAAACAAGCTAAAAATTATAAAGGCGATCTCCCCATCAGCTGCTGAAGAAAATGGGAGAGCAGACCAGAGGCAAAAGTGAGAAAGCAGCTGCATATTAGAAGGCAGTTCATGATTCAAAAAGGAAAACACAGGCAGAGGAGGGACCCCTGGGTTCTGCAGGTAACCCTGCCAGCAAGCCCAAGCACACTGCATTGTGGTAAAAAATAACAATAATAATAAAAAAATCAGTAAATATGTACACCCATTATTTGGTCTTTAAACCTACACTTCTCACGTAACTAACATAGAAAGCAATTAGCTTTTTTAACCCTGACAACTTAGGGAAGCTGAATTATAAACTCAGAGCCCTCAAGTACAGAACACACCTTTTTCCAGGCTGAGGTGAGAGGCTGGGGATGGAGAGCAGTGCTGTCCCAAGGTGATTATGGCAGCTGAACAACAAGGTCCCATTTTTATGAAAACAAATAGACAGCCTGTGACCTGTGAATGTACTGGAGAAAGCCAAGCATCTGTCCTTCCTACTCCTTGGCACCAGGAATCATAGAACACCCCAAGGATGTACGGCAGGAGGTAACCAGAGTAGCCTGGTGAGCATCCAGCTGGGGGTGATTATTCCCCAAGCTGTGTGACAATATGTCTTTATAAATGACAGCCTTTTGTGAAGTAATTATAGCTAAAATCTTGCTGGAACAAGCTACTACTGTAGTAAGTCCCAAGCAAGATAAAGACCACTAACTCTACTTATGACTGACATTAAACCCCTGGTCTAATTAGAGCAGACGGACTAACACAGATTAACACAATTGGATCAAACTGATCCTGTGGAAAGCAAGGCCTTTTAGAGGTAACATGCGGTTCACTTCCAGGGAACAGTATGAAGTTAGACATAGCACACTAAAACTGCTAATTTTTTCATGATGAGAGAGTCCTGGACTGAGTACAACACAAGGCTGATGTACACAGGAAGAAAAAGAGGGGTTTCTCAGGACATTTTATGCTCTTTGTGTACATAATTTCTTTCCCAGATCCTTAGTTATTTTAAATAAGTGCATGTTTCAAGAAAGTTTCAAAGGAGGCCACTTAAATATACATATTTTTTTCCTCTCTGAAATGGATCGTGTTTCACTTTTTAAAAATATATTGAACTGTTTAAAAGTTGTACACAAAGTGAAAAATAAGATCAAGAATATCAAATCATTTTGGTCCGACTTTGCAAGGGTAGAATTGCTCAGAGATACCAAACCTTAAACAAAGAACTAAAGGATTGCAACTTGGACGCATCAGATTCTACACACAGGTTAGTAAAGGAATTTAACTGGTACAGTAATCAATACTGGCTGCAGACTTATCCATTTTTAAGTTGTCCTATGCTTGTTTAAAGCTCTTCAAAGTGGAGCTTAATACTTTTGGCAGTGAATACATTACCATTGATGCCAACAGAGGAATTCTTGGCATCTTTTCTAGCTCTTGAGAAGGCAAAACACATCAGTATGCTGGAGAGAGCACGTGTCTGGAGACTCTCAACCACCTCCTGAACTATCCAGGCAAAATTCAATGATAGGTTAATGTTCAGCAAAATGAAAAAAATCACTAGGTATAACCTGATTCTTCTCCTCATTCTCTGCAGTGCCACTAACTCAGCAGCCATTACAGGCACAGTTTTAGATATTTCACATGAAGGAAGAATATCACAGTGTTTGCATGTTGCAAATGGAGCCTCCTTCTTCAGGGTCCCTCACAAAGAAATTTGGATTGAAGATTTCTTTCACAAGGCTACAAAGATCTGTCTTCCAGCACTGGCCAGGTGGCCTTGAGAGGATTTAAGATCATCCTGACCTACTTTTATTTTTTATTTGTAATTAACAATCCACATTTATTCCTGACATGACACGTTCCCCTTGGTAGTCATTAGGATTGCCATCGGACATTAACTTGGGCAAGCAGAAGAGACTGATTAACAATTATTTCAGTTTTTAAATACAGAGGTAAATGAGTTGTTAAACTCTAAGATCTCCACACCCACATAGAGATCTGTCAACCTTAACAGAGCTTTGCATGGTGGGGAAGAGGAACGAGTGCTTTCTTAGGCACAACCAATTCCAAATTTGTGTTCCGAGAAATGAGAAGTTTCTGAACACTCTGATTCTGCTCAGCCCTGCTGTGCTTTTCTGTCTTCTTGCTCACTTTAAATAGCACTTAGAGCTTTAGCTCAGGTTAAACAATAAAACAAAACACATTGTTATTCCTAAATAATGTGGACAGTTTCAGTCATCATGAGTGTGATAGTCTAATACAGGTGATGGCAGGTGGGCACAGCACAAACAGGCAGGTGCTGAACAAGTTTTCTGCCACGAGCAACTTTGCCAGCGTGTATCTGGCCTGCAATACCCTTGCTATTTCTGTCCTGGATATCTCTGAAGGAATGCCTGCCAAGTGAAAAGTACTGTACTAATTTGTGGGGTGGTTTTGTGATGTGCATAAACGAATTCTTGGATGTGCTTAAATTCATACTGACTTGTGATTTATGTGCAAATTTAAATTCTGGTATGTCTAAAGGGGGAAGGTTTGTGCAGTGCTATTTAAGTCTGCCAGCTGGCCTCCACCGCAACTTTGTTCCTTTGCTTTTAAAACTAAAACATGAAGCTTAAAACAGTTGTTTTAATATTTAGCATTATAGAAAGTCATGTTCATATGAGTGCCCTGGAGAGAAAAGCTTTTTGAATAACTGGAGGAGTCACTAAAAGTCGATATACATAGCAAACATCAGTTGTATTACTTTTATATCTCACCTCTAATGACAATGAACTGGGAACTATCAGGCTTGGACAAGGACTGATATTGAAAACAAAGTCAAACATTAGATATTACACTGAGTAAATAAGAATGCTTTCACAAAACAGAGGAGTTAAAAAGAGAGTAGTGGCGTCTTCTCGGTTCCATATACAAAACACCTGATGCCTATAACTGTACCATTTCATTCTTGTTACAGATAACTAGCCAAGCTGACAGATGCTAGGTAACACATACCTTGAATTTACTGTATTTGATACTTATCTCCCAAATCTATTCTTAAAATTCTATTTCTTCTTCAATGATCTGTCATCTACTGCTTAAAACTGCTCATTCTACTTTGTTTGGCAGTATTAGACATCAGTTGCTATATTCATTCTAATAGGGCTTTGTGACCACCAAAACTAGATGGAAAATTCCTCCAATGCCCATGTGAACACATATCACACTATATACAATGTTACTATAATGCTACAGTTGATGATCTTGCAGAAATTCTGAAATATTAGCTCTAGTTTCCCCATTGAGCTGATGTAAGAGCCACCTGTGAAGCAAATAAGCAGACACATAGCAGGATAAAATAGAAGCCAGCTAAACTTTCAGTATTTTTCAAGATGAGTAAAGCACACAAAAATCATTATCCTGTCCAAACATTGTATAAGATGCTAAAAGGTTTTAAAATCAGAAGCACTTGCTTTAAAGTGCATTTAAATATTTACGGTGTTATGTTGTGGCCTCGCAACTTGGTCCACAGCTTGCAGCTCCTGTACCGTACTCTGTACTCTTGGTATATCTGCCAGAGCCCCGGTTCTCCACTCTCGCTGAAAGTAAAAGAAGTTGGTACAAAGCCACCCCAGTTTGACTATGTTCAGAGTCATCCAGGCAGCTTCTACTAACTCCGAAAAACAAGTAAGAATTGGCTATTCCCCAATACCAGAAATTTTTATTTATTAATTTTATTTATTTTTTAATTCTAGTCTCATTTTCTCTCTTAATAAGCCAGGAACAGGTTAAATTTCTTCACAGACTTCCACCAGGGCGTAAAGCATTTTCCTATTACCAAATTAGCATGACAAGCTATCTTGTTATGGGGCACATTAACAGAAATGTCTATATGCTTGTTTAGTAATTAAAACCTGCCCTTACTGTTGTTCTAATAATCAGAAATTCCATCTTTTCCTAGCCAGCTGCCAAAGTTCTGCTTTCCTTAAAATAAATAATGTCTATACTATACTTGTGTATTATACTTCTAGATCCATGCCAAACAAAGTTCATGTCACAAAGACCTGGGGATTTAAGGGCATTGTATGAGAAACAGCACGGTAACAAATCAAATACAGCAGGAGAACAGGTTTGAACATGATAATGTAACAAACAGTTATCTAAGAAAGGTTTGGAAGAGGATTAGGAAACACACACTGTTGCTAGAGCAAGAGCCTCTGTTGCTTTCAGCTGCAGTGGCTATTTCTGATTTGTTCCACTGTGCAAAGAAACACTGGAAAAAAGCCACATTATTAAAATACAGATGTGTGGAGAAAGCTTAGTTCCTTCTAAATATGTCAGCATAGCCTCAGCTATGTCATCTTTCTCACAGTCGTCAAGAATACTGTCTGCACAGCGTCCATGCAGAAATAACTTCTGCCCTACATATGGAAAAGAAGCATTACAATTTTACAGAGCTGAAGATAATCTGCATTTATCCAGAAACTTGATAAATGTAATTGATCGCTTGAAAATGTGAAAAAAACCCAGATTTAACAAAGATTTATTTTCCTGCTGATCCACTGTTAACAGCTCCAAGCAAAAATCCTTCTCACTTGAACATAAATATGTAGCAGTCTTCTCAGCAAACAATCCTGTAACCACAGTTGCTCAGACTGACACAGAGTGGCTGGTGACAGATACTGGGAATATTAGTGAACAAAGAGGCGAGTTATTTCTGCACTTGCTCAGCATATCCAGAACACAGTTATTTTGTCTTTGGGGAGTTTTAGCATGCCATACAAGTTACAAAGAAAGCAATATCTTTTCCACTTAAGCAAAGAACATTATAATTATTTGTATGGCCATTTAATTTGCAAGATATTGCAACATCCTCAGGCACTGAAATGCTAAACACAACCAATCTACTTTGGGAAAACATTGTTGATATTTCAGTACCACAGCACATTCGTAGCATAAGTTTATGCACGCAAACATGAATAGATTGTTCAGATTATAAGCAGTCAGTGCTACCATACCTAATCCTAAAAGACAATTGTGGGGGAAGAAGAACAATGACTAGGGTGCTCTTTTGTGACACTAGTGCTGGATCAAGCTCAGCTGGCTGCATATGACCCTACACAAGCTCATGGCTCAGCACTGTTAGCCTGTGGTATGAGTATTACAAAACACGTGTTATCTCATGTTCCCTTACTCCACAGGACAGTCAAGGGTGGTGCGGGCATATATAAGCACTTTGACGACCCCAAACCTAGGTTCTACTACAGCTACCATCTTCTGTTGAGAGGAGATGAGACCACACCTGGAATATTATGTCCAGTTCTGGGCTTCTCAGTTCCATAAGGATGGGGAACCGCTGGAGAGAGTCCAGCGCAGGGCAACAAAGATGCTGAAGGGAGTGGAGCATCTCCCGTGTGAGGAAAGGCTGAGGGAGCTGGGGCTCTTTAGTTTGGAGAAGAGGAGACTGAGGGGTGACCTCATTAATGTTTACAAATATACAAAGGGTGAGTGTCAGGAGGATGGAGCCAGGCTCTTCTCGGTGACAAACAATGGTAGGACAAGGGGTAATGGGTTTAAGCTGGAACATAAGAGGTTCCACTTAAACTTGAGAAGAAACTTCTTCTCAGTAAGGGTGGCAGAGCCTGGCCCAGGCTGCCCAGGGGGTTGTGGAGTCTCCTTCTCTGCAGACATTCCAACCCACCTGGACACCTTCCTGTGTAATCTCATCTGGGTGTTCCTGCTCTGGCAGGGGGATTGCACTGGATGAGCTTTCGAGGTCCCTTCCAATCCCTAGCATTTTATGATTCATGCCCAAAAAGCAGGTTTGTAATACTGATGTAGCCTTCTTTGTACCACAAGTGTTTCTCAGCGTGACTCCATGCTCCAGGTATTCTCCAGCAGGCGACCCAGCAGCCAGCTGCCTCCAGAGCCAAGCCACATGTTTGGTGGCTGACAGGACTCCTCTTGGGCTGTCCCCAGCAGAATTTGAGCAGATCTGCAAGTCCTGCCTGGGGAATGTGGAAAAGTCCCTCACAGAACAGCAAAAGGCACTGGGGGACAATCAGCATTCAAAGAGCTAACCCTGTTTCACTGCCAGCTAAATGAATTGTCAGCCTAGGTGTGCTCTCATGTCTTCAGTCCAGCACCTCTAAACAGGAAGAAAAAAAATTAAGTTCATGAACAAGAGTTAAGGACTGTTCCAAACTCAAAATCCTGTTAGGGATTAAGAGCAGAAACTTGGTAACCAGCTGAACTCATGAAATGTAATGACATACAGAGAAACGCAACACAAGAAATACTTCAATTTAGTTTGGTGCTTTCCTATTTCACAAATAGTTGGTGAGTCAAAAGAGCCAACAAATCGAGCCAGAGAATGATCTAAAGCCCAAAGACAACCAGAGTTACTAAAAACTGCTGGTAGGAAAAACCCTAAATCCTTTAAAAGGCCAGAGCTGGTTTAAACATCCCTTTAAAAACATATATCTGCCTCCAATGCTCGGATATCAAATGCTTCTTTTCTATTTTCTGTTTTCTAACCTGACACACACTTTTTTTTTCCTACCATCCACAATCACAACTACGAGAATACCAAGTGTGACACGCTCACTCTGCCCTAAGCACAGAGCCCCTACTTCAAAACAAAGCAAAAATCTGATTTATGAAGTACAGAAGACAACGACAGCATTTCAGTCGTCTAATATCCTCATGCTAAAATATGTATATCCTTGACAAACTAATTGTTTTTCTGTGGCACTGTGACCTAGACAAAGTCCGAACCTGCGCTGAAGTCCCGATCAGGGGGCTGACAGCAGGAAGAGTGATGGATGGTAACAGCAGCCACTTGCTCTGGCTGAGCAGGCTCCACTGTACCACCCATCCATCACTCTGACAACTAAAGAAATTCTGTACAAATTTATCTACAGGGCACTAAGCAGGCAGAAGGCAGAGCATATATCCCACCAGCTGAAAGGGTAGATAACCAGAGAGGAACATTAGGCCATCTAGTTTCCAGAAGTAAATTGGTAAATCCCATTTGGCTCCACTGGCTAGGCAAGTGAAAATATGCCAGGAAGAAAAGGCATGGAATTACAACTGTGAAAATTATAATGATGTAATGTAAATAAAGAAAAAATGAAGTTTCTGGACAGAGGTTCCCTGTCTCCCTGATTTTATTTAAAGAAAAGAGCACAAGGGAAAAATAAGACAAAAGAAAGAAAAATTAAGGGGAGCCTCGGCACTGTGTGTGCTGTAAAGAGAAAAGATGAAAGGTCGTAACATAACTGAGTCCTTGAATACCGACAGCTGGAGCTTTAAATCAGGACTTGGCTGACACAAAGATTTAACTGTCTCTGTCACTTTTTAAAGCCATAAATAAAGTGATACTCTGCGTTATCTTACTGAGAGTGATAACAATATTCTCTTCTGTACACAAACTCCTTCCCAAGCTGACACAGCATGTGCTTGTATCAGATGTGTCACACTGCTCTCCCATTAATGCAATTCACCAAAATAAACTTGGCCTCATCTAATAATAATGCATCTTAATGTTCAGTATCAAAGGAACAAACAAAGCAGATACTTCTATACGTAAAGGTGAGACCAATTTGACTGTGGCAGGCAAAAGGATGCATTTTAAAATTAAGCTGTATTCAAGACAGAGTTGGGGAGAAGAAATTAGACCCCCTCAAATACAAGCTTTTATTTGCTTCTACCCTTTTACCCTCCACTTTTCCAGTCTGAAAGGCAGCAGATTGCATCCCAATTGTACAAAAATACACATTGGATATTTATCTTGAGAATTTCCTGCAGGTGATACAGTGATTTTCTACAGATTTGAAGGTTAGAGAAGAATTGAATACTCATATCAAGTAAACAACTGCCTGTCAGACTTTCAAATATCTTCCTGCAATAAGAGGGAGAACCATAATTGCCCAAACTGCTTTGTTTGCTTTGTTTTGTAAATGAACATCCTGTTTTGATCAATCAACACTCTAATTAGTAAATTGGTGATGTGAACATTTCTTGCTTTATTTTAATAAACTCCTGTAATTTCTGGTACCACACTCATATGGGCTGCTTAAGTAAAGGTTGTAAGGGTGTTCCCAGAAATATCCGATCATTTTACCATTATACAGTCATTGACTTTCAAGTCAACTGCTCTTGAAATAAACATTGTGCTGTTCCCAAGCATTTCCTTTCAATTCAGTAAGACATATTAAAAAAAAAAAAATAGCTTTCCCTCCTCTATTTCTTCAATGCCAAAGTTGCAAACTTTTAAACATGTTCTTTTGACAATGCAAGAACACAGACCCTGGTAACTCATCTCATAAAGTCACCACTCATGTTCAAACCAGCCAAATTCCCACTGGCTCTAGAAGTAGAGTTAACAGGCGCAGAAAGAGCGACCAGTCCAGCTTTACAGTAGCTGCAATGATGACATGCACGTCTAAAACCAAGATGTCAGTGTTTCATTAGAGTACTTAAATAACTGGTGTGAGCAATTTAAGGAACGCATGACTGCAAAAGCCTTTTAACTCCCCTGCCTGGCTAATTGCTATATCTAGAGAGTCACTGGTTACTTTTTAGGGAAATAAATTCAGGAAAAATTAACACAATGTAATTTACCCAAAGAACTTCAGGTCCTCTTTAGCAGCACAATTAGCATTTCTACCCCATGCTCCCTGAGAGCTCCAATCCTACTGTGATCTTACTTTTGTAATTTCCCCTGAAAAAGGAAGTAGTAAATCAGAATGTTATTAAGGCAACCTTATTAAAATTCCCTAAGCCTTTCTGGGTCAAACTTCATTTAATTAAATTATTTGATTTCCATTCTTAAGTTCAGTGTCATTATTCAAAATTATCCTTGCTATTATATTAATAATACCAAAGAAGTCACACCATGCAAAAAGCATTGAGTTTAGGAAGAAGTTTTGACCATGAAGAAGGGTAATCAAAGAAGTGCAGTGGCATTCAAGAGATAAGGATAAGAATAGAGGTCTCTTTAATAGTGCTTAAACTGTCTACTCCAGATCACAATGCTGGTGTTGTTCTTGCTTGGCTGACCATATGGAAATTAAGCTTTTCCCCTATTCTTCACTGCTGTTTTCCTGATGTTGGTTTCTGAGCCATTTAATTACACTCTGTCATAAAACTGGGTGCTCAGTCTGACAGGAACAACGATCACCTAAGTGCTATTATGATCACCAGAGCACTTGTATAGGCAATGGAGGTGAAAATCTTTGCACTTCAGAAAGAGAAGAAAATGCATTTCATCATCCACAAGACAATGCCTCTCCTAAGCCTAAACAATTGCAAATGTACAGGCTCTCGGACATTGCCATATTCACAATAAGGCCATTCATGTAGACTTTGCTGAGGCAAGTTAGGGCAAAAGGGTCAGAGGGCTATGAACTTTGATCTATAGTTTCAAATTTGGCAGGCCTTAAAAAACCTCCTGCTTCAGTAAGTTTCTTGATTAACCTAATAAGAATTACACAAGAAGTGCTGTGATCTTAGCGCTGCATCGGATTAGCTGCCTGGACGGTGTTCTGTGAAGCCTAAAAATCTCATCAAGAAGTATAATGAGAAATAGATGATGGAAATGTTGAGGAAAAGGTCTCGAGTTTGTGTTTTAATTATGCAGGCAAGGAATAGAAATGAAAGTTACATGAGAGATGTATTTTCTGAAGAAGCTGTGTATTTGTCTGTAGAAACACATTTTTTTAAACTCTGAAGAAAATATAATTAAAAAAAAAAATGAAAGCTCGGAAGTGTTTTTAAGATGAATCTTCAGTAATTCAGAAATACTTCCTTTTATCAACTTCCCCACAGAATAGAATCTAATACCAATACTCATATTTACAGTAAATTCAAAAAATTATTTCAACTAAAAATGCAACCATAAGCCTTAAGAATATCAACAGCTACCTTATTAAAGCTACAACAAAAGAGGAAGAAATCTGAATTTTTACAAAGGCAAAGGCTTAGCAATTAATTCCTGAATTAGGCCATTAGTGTATTAAGTGTTTTGTCCATTTAATTAACTACCATTGTGTTAGACCATTTTAGGTTATATTACAATATGGTTCCATTTATTAAATTAATCAAATATCACTCGTCTTTAAATTATCAGGATTATTCTTTTGCCAGGGACATGTTTTGAAAGTCTTCATTGCTAACATATAAATGGAAATCTGAGTGGCCACAGCAAGCGCAGTCTCCAGAAATATTAAGAATTTCATTAAAAGGACTAGATAATAAAACAATTCAGCTTCCAGCATATTTAACTCATCCTTACAAGAGATCTGCAGACTAGAAAATCATTAATGATCAAGTTTTGGCGTCCTGGCTTATAGTGGCTCACACAGATATAAGGAGTCAGGCTTAGAAGCTGGCTTATGCAGGACAGTTCTCCGCTCACCACTGGATCATGCACTAGTAAAGGCACTTGCCTTTAAAATTAATTGGAGAAAGAAACCTTCAGCTACACGATTAATAAAAGAAACAGAAGAAAACCCACACCATCACCTCACTGTTCTTTTTTGAAAGACTGCTGATCCCATTTATAAGATGTTGAGTCTCCCTATTGAGAATAAGGCCTCCAAGTTCCCATACTCACTAAAGACTGCACTTTAAAAATCCAGAAATAATGGTATCTTTGGGCATCACACAGCTCCATGGACAGGAGCTGTTCAGAAGGACACAAAGCACTCCTACAGAAGTCATGATGCACTACAAAGTGACTGCCTAGCAGCACTAGGCAGCTGCATTAATCTTTATGCTAATACTTAGCCACAAGTTTGGATATATCTTTAGCATCTTGCTCTGTATGCTCACGCGTCAACAGCAAAATGCTCCCCAGGAAACATTCCAAAATTGTTTCTTTGAAAAGTAAAGTTCATTTGTGGGTCAATGGAGTAATTATGGCAGAATGAGCCTGCCTAGCTCCAACAACAGTTTCACATTTCAACAGCAATCCTTCCCATGATCCCAAGCTACTAATTTCTCCTATCCCATGTGCTTCTCCTCTTATGAAAATAATAACAATAAAAGACAGCTAATCAGTATTATCAATTAGGAATCATCTCATAGAACAGGATTATACTGTGAAATTGAAAAAGAAAAACAAAACCAAAAACATTTCAAGTCTGCATTGTGCTCAAAAACACTCATATTTATATTACTGTTCTGTCTAAATGCTCCTATATCACTTATGTGCTGTTAAGGAGGCTGCAAAAATGTGCAATGAAAAATTGTGGCTTTGAGCCAGCTTATAATTCTTCACCATCACTGAGTTTTCTGTGGAAGAATTTGAAAGAGCCTTATACACTATCTTGTCTGTACATCAAGGAGTCAGGAGAACCAGGAGGGAAATTCCTCCAAGGAAGCTTTCAGGACACAGTAAAATAAAATCTGTGCCAAGTCAAAATCACCATGTTGAGTCGAGTTGCTGAATTCGCTAGGAAGCCATTTACATATAGAAGCCACGCTAATTGCAAGATAATAAATTTATCTTCAATTAAGCAAACTTCATAGAATAAGCTTACATGTCATTTGTGCTATCGTGCGCATTTGCACTGTCTTGCTGAGCAGAGTCTCATGAAGAGGCACACAGTCATGAAACACAACTATTCTGCTTCCAGAAACAAATCGTGTATATACCGTCCTGTGCAAAAGTGCCAGCTGTAGGCAGAGACTGCGGGGGAGAGCGGTCTTGATAGCATCCTCCACATAGAATTTGACACTAAGGGAGCTTAAATATTTTCAATAAAACTGAAGAAAATAGTACAACTTCCTAAGAGGAGTGAAGTGAGGTTTGCAAAGCTTTGTGTCAAGCATGGGATAAACATTAACCATGGCATTAATGTGTCATTGCTCCTTAACAATATGCCCACTGCGCAGCAATACATTTGGTACTTAGGCCTGCTTATAAATTTGATTCAAAAGCAAGTACTGCCTGACACTTTCAAGGGTGTTGCACTTTGGTTATCCATGAGAAAATAAATTCAAAAGATAAAAATGCATCTGAAAAATTTTGTCTTGCAAAACAAAAATACAAGGCAAGTAATACAACTTTTGTATTTATTTTGTAATTCAAAACCTCCTTCTTGAAAAGATTTGTCTATCTACATACTATCACTTAACTGAAAATGTTTGCTCGAATTTTCTATCAAGCAGTACTGAAAATTACTGAAGAAGGCTTAACGTTAGTTAGCTATAGAATCATCTAAAATGCCTTCCGGATAAACTACTGTGAAGATTTCTAACCAGAAATGCAGATCACAATCCTTTCCTTCCATGCAAGTATGAAAAAACCATCAATTTAGAAAAAAAGATAAAGCCTATATTCACTGGCTTCACTTCTATTATGGTAGTACTTTCAGATTTATAACTCCTGAACTGTCGACTAAACTCCTTTTGCTTCCTCCTTCACTAAATACTTTAGCCTAATCTTACAGTGCCTTGACAGAACTGAGACCCTGCCAAGGAGTGAAGCACAATGTCTCCTAAATCAAGATTAATCTTCAAATAAGTGAGCCTAAGGAACACATGTGTCTACAGCATCTCAACATCCTTATGAGAACAGTTCAGATACATTTGACGCATTAGGTTAAACTGTCTTGGCAGTTGTCTGTACCATATCCCCCAGGCACGAAAACTACTATGTTGTGCCTGCTTATTTAGAAACACTCTAATAACATTCCAATTTTAAATCTAATGAACTAATAGGATGACAGAAGTTGTAGCTGACAAACAGACAGGTGGATTGACTCTGAAAGCAGAATAAAAAAACCCAGTTAAAGCTTTGCTTGTCCATCCCTCCCTTTATTTTTTGAAGACTGCAATTATTAAACAGCCATCTAACTTGCAAGGACTACATGCTGTAACAAGACTGTTTGATTTATTGCATTATCACTAAGCTTCATACAGTCTCCTTAGGAGTGTTACTAAATAAAGATGGTTCTCAGTTTTGGCATGAGAAACACAGCTTCCAAGCAGGAAAGCTTGCATTTATCAACAACTTAGCTTATCTGAAAATAATGTAAATGGAAAAGGCTGTATTTGTCATTTGCACGTAATGTATATTTCAATTTTCAGACACATCAATTTCCTACTCAGTGATTATTCCTACTGTGTTCTCTCTCAACCACGTGATCCTTGCAATAAACTAAGAAATGCATGAATCCAGAACAACAAGTACAGTTGCTAAAGAGTTTAAATCTAGATTAGAAACAAGAGGCAACAGATTGTACAGGCAGACAGGCAACATAAAAACACATCAGCAATCAAATCAGTGCCCACCTTCTGTAAATATCTGGGAAGGACAGTTCCCATTTCAAATTTTCATTTAAATCTTTGAAAAGAAAATATTAGTCATATGCATATTTTCTATTAATATTTGATATTAGGTAAATAAAAGAACATTTATTAGTATTATCACATATTTGTAAGTATCATGAAATTGTTTAAGAACAGGTGGAGAAAATGTTCAAATATAAGTACAAGGCCATGCTCAAAGAAACTTCCCTTTCCACTGGATTTATATCAAGGCATTCAAAGGGGTTTATACCTAGTGTTGCACTGTTCAGGGAGTCTTTCCAACAGCTGAATGCAAAAAGAGGTTACAACTCAAAAGATTTAGTTTAATTTTACTCAGTGTTAAGAGGCGAGATGAAACAATTGACAAATTCAAATAGATCAAGTAGGGTGAAAGATGAATATGAAAAGAATTAGTGCATAAGTTTTCAGATAGATGTGCCAGTATGTTGCTTGGATTTATAATTATAAAGCGCTTATTACTTAGCTCAATAAAAAATTATTAGCTGCCATGGCAACTACTGAAATACAAGGCAAGATATTAAAGGCAACCAGATGGTCTGCAGGAGACAAAGGGAAAGGCAGTTTATTCATCAGGCAGGCAGCACTCTTTCTCTGACTTCTTATGCTACCACATACCACTTTGGGATTGCTGATGGAAAAACTGCAAGGTGCCTGGACTCAGAGCCACTCGACAGAGTTTAGCGGGTTTTTTTTTCCCCATTAGGAAGATAATTTGATTAGAGAGTCGGATATTTTCCTGGTGTAATCCTAGGGATATCACACATCCCTTTTTACCTAAGCAACTAGTTGAAGCAACGATGAGCAGTTACCTCTGAGAACTTGTGCGGGACAGGCAAGGCCATTGAAAAGCAGAAAAGGATAGTTAATGTCTATATCAAAAAGAACAAATTGAGTAGCACAAAAATTATAGGCTATACAGCCTAACTGCAGGTTCCTGAAAAAAATTCTGGAACAAACAAATCATTTGTAACCACCTGGAATATAACAAGGAGATTATGAGCAGCCAACATGGATTTGTCCAAAACAAATGTTATCAACCCAGTCTAATTTCTTCCTGTAACAAAATTAAAAGCTCTGACTTAAGGCATTTAATGCTGCCATGATGTCCTCATATGCGAACCAGGGAAGCTTGGTCTATGTCAAATTAATACATGACAGAAGCAAAATTATGGTGGCAGATTAGTGACCCACATGTTGCCAAAGTGGAGAGATGTATCAAAGTTGCAAAGATGCATTGGCCTTAAAAACTGTCACTGATGACTTGCTGATGCAAGACTATACTATTAAATGCAAGTAACAGAGTAGTCAGAGTCTGCAACTACTTTGGAAGACAGGATTGAAATTAAAAATGCTTGTAGGGCATCCTGAAATGAACGTGAATCAAAGATGCTGTTCTCTAATTAAAAAAAAAAGGATACATGAAACCAAGGTTTAGGTCCATCCCCCTTCCCCTTTCTACGTCATCTGTTTCGTGTGCTTAATTCAAGACAGATCTGAACCAAGTAAAGAGAAACCTGTTAGAATAATCAAGCACTGGAAAACATGGTCTACAAAAACAGGTGAAAACAAACAAAATAAAAGTGGTTAGACTTAAACTTTCAGGAAAAATCTTTCTCAGTTAAAGACAGTGAAACGTGAATGAATTGCCCAAAGAAGTTCTATCCAGAGAACCTTTTCCCAGAGGTCTTTCAGAATAGGTTATAAAACTTCAACTAGGAATGTCATCAGTGTAGCTGACATCATTTTCCGTCAAGGAGAAGTAACAGGTAACATCTTCAGGTCTCCTGTAGTCTTATTTTTCTAAGAGTTTACAATATTTTTATTTTCCTTTTCTAATCTCATCTGGATGAATTGTGAGGAATTTGTCTGGGGTTTCCAGACATGAGGCAGCCTTTTCCTGGCAAAACCCCTAGACTGACTGCAGACATGCTATACCCTCGCAGGGCACACATGCAATATATTGAATGTTTCTGCCAAGGACTGTTCTATATCCAGAAATCAACAGCACATGTGTAATAATCCATCCCTTTTGGGAAGAATCAGACTTTATTGACTAGGCAGCAGAGCAACAGTGCAATAATCAAGAAAACTGACACAAGATTACTAGAGTCCCAGCAATCCTTCTAGCCTTTGAACACAACAGGAGAAATATTCTTTGGTCACAACTCTAGGCCATCACTTTACCAAACCCAAGTGCTCACTCCCTTAGGTCCTCTGTCCTTTGTCTCTAGAATAACTCCTTCCGTCACACAGCTGAACTCTAACAGTTCTTAACATTCATACAAGAACATGCAGGGCGATACGGTTGTGGTGGGTTTTGTTTGTTTATATTCTTTTCAATTTGCCCTAAACAAGGGAGAGTGGTGATATTCTCCTGTTTCAGAAATAGTTCTACCAGCACAACAGTATTTTCTTTAATGCTTACATAAATCACAAAAGCAACAATCTGCTTAGGAATGTTACTGGAGCTGATTGCCACAGCACAGGAACTGTGCAAAGAGCTATAAGAATGAAAAAATAATTTGAAGATGGTAAAGTCACTGAAAATTCATCCTGAAGCATCCTAGAATTGTTTGGTTCAGAGCAGATAGTCAAATCAGCATATTTGTGAAAACTCCAGCTCTGCACTAGCAATGAAAGCATCAGGTAACAGTTCACATTCAGGCAGCAGCAGCAGTTATATCAGTGCCTTTGCCACGCTAAGCAAAAGCAAGGGAAAAGCCTAATTACTAATTCCAGTAAATACGGTATCTTAAAATGAATGTAAGCACCCTTGCTAGCAATATTATGCAAGAGAATTGAAAATAAGAGCTCCTGAAAGAAGTTTCCAATTATACTAATCCCAAATCTACCAGCAGAAGTCAGCAGGCAGTGCTGCATTCCAGTGCGTAGGGACTGATGGTGTCTGCTTGTGCACAGTACCCCTGAATTCACCAGGGTCACATCAGTTCTCAGAGATGAACAGGATGTAAGTCAGTATAGTCTCATCAAATGCCTAGGTCTGAATGGTTTTGATTTTTTAAAAAATATCCTTCCCGTCAACATATCTTGTCCAGTGCAAACAATTCCTCCTAGAATTAAAACTAGCAACACTTCTAAATATTTGCTGAAGGCCTTCATCGACTGCTTATAGTCAAACCCATGTTTGCTTCCTTAAAGGTGTTCTTTTACTCCTCCTTTAGGCCAGCCAGCTGAGTTTGAAAACAACCAACAAACAAAAGAAACAAACCATTCACCAAAGGCAACTCACCTTCTTGCCCTGCACCAGCAGGGATGATTTTTTGCATGAAGTTCTACCTGCAGATCCTCATCACAACTCCTTTCTGCTTCTCACAACCGAGACAGGAAAAAACGCTCTCCACAAATAACTCAAATGCTCCCCTGCACACACAATGCAAGCTAATGCTTCAAAACAATGTAGATTTTTTTAAACAGGGGATCCTCAATCCTGAAGTTTCTCTCCTATTCTCTACCTTATGGCTTTTTCCCCAAAGCAAATATCAGAGTACTGGATCATGTACAAACACAAGGAAATAAGCTAATTAAAGCTGCCAAGAGGGCTGGTGCTTTTCTATTAGCTCATTGTCAGGGTGCTTTGGTTCAACACGACTGGTTTAACTGTGCAGTTGTGCCATCTAACAGCAAGCATGAGCACAAGTGAAGCCCATGGATGGGGTGGTGATGACTGGTAGCCCTGACCCTAACCACAGTGTAAAATTCATCACACTTAATACAAACTCACTGGTTTACACCAATAAAACATATTTCAACATGAAAAAAAGGAGTATGAGAGAAAAGATGACCAAGCAGAAGGGAGATCCTCATCTTTCAGAAGTTCCTTTTCTTCCTGGTTACTAAATAAAATCTGACCATCTTCTAAATTCATGTTATCATCTTTTATCAAGTTTTTATATAACATTTTCTATGACCATATTACTTCAAATTTTTCATTATTTCTGCCCTATTTTCAAGCTGTCTTCCCAGAACTTGGCTCATAGATGTAATGCATAAATCAGAAGGCTACTCTGGATAATCTTGTAGCAAAAATGTCATTTATATTACTTTGCATAGAAAACAACAACATTTTCCATAAATGCTTTCACACTGAGGTTTTAACAGTCAAAGAAATGAAAAAGTATGTATCTTATCCTGCTACTAGTTTGCTATGTGGCTTTGGAAGGACCACAGTTTTCCCCAGGCTCCAGACTCTTCAGAGATTAAAAATATTTATTCACCTCAAGGGAAGCACTATGCAGCTTTATTCATTAACATATTTATAGCAAAAGTACATAACATAGATATGCTACGGTGCAGACAGATTAAACTTAATTCAAAGATTGAGTGTTGATTAGCTAGGTTAGCACACGACCAGTCCTCATAAATCAAACAAGATCCAAGCAAAAGATAAGACGATAGTCCAAAGAATTAGCCTCACCATTTCTCACTGAGCTCTTTATTTCATATTCAGTTCCGAAGACTAATACTCTAACATGACCCAACTGTACAAGGTTCCAAGTTCAAGTCAGAAAAAGATGCCAGATGTCCATAGACTCGCTGACACAATAAACAAAGAAGATACCAAGCGCTTCACCACATCTGGATGTCAATCATTGTCTTTAAGCTCCTACAGACATCATTTGACAACTACATTCCTTTTATCTGACAGCATGAAAAGGAGGTAAGAGAGGAAGCTTGAGCTGCTACATTAAATAATGCTTTGTAACTCTAGGAAAGAGGTGATAAAATTGGACAGTTTTGGAAACATTCCATCCTATCATCACAAGACAGAGCTAATGCAGACAAACAACTAGCAACTTTACATTTTCATTGGAATTCCAGAATTGCTTTATCTCAACAGTAACAAAGACCACCTCACTAAAGCCTTCATGAGACTAAGGTACTCTGATTTGCACTGCTGCATGTTTTAGAAGCAGATCAGCTTTCTTAAGCCACATTTTTATTAAACTATTTTTCTGATGAACATTAGTTGATAGGTGTGACACATTCTTGATATGGAAGCTGCTAAGCATTGGGATTCATTGCCTTCCTCCCTCAGCCCCAGCAGGAGTGACAAATCTCCAAGCTAAAGCATCAGCTCAGGTTACATTTCTCTTCATGACACAGCATAACAGGCCAATCAACATCATTCCAACAGGCCCAGGACAGGAAATTCAAAGTGCTGCTGCTTATAAAATATTGAGCCATCAAATCATGCTAGAAGTATTAAAATGTAAATAAATATGGTTGGGTCACTGTTTAGGCATCTCCTTAACTCTTCCTTGAAGTGGTTTCAGAAATGTTTTTACAAATACGTCAGTGAAGCAGAAAAGGTTCTTCAAAGATATTTATGTTTGAAGATCCAGCTGCAACAGGATTAGATTTACTTTTGCAGCAGTCTGTGGTTACAAAAAAGCATCCTCCAGATTGAAAGATATATGATACTTCATGTGCGTCCTAACAGCTTCCAAATCATTGGAGCCAACCAAGGCAACCATCTTGTGTGTATGTCAGGGAGGAGAAAAGCCCAAAATACCCACAGCAACAAGACTTCTGAGATCCTCCCAGTGACAAAAGGGCCTGAAGAAAATGTCCATTCCAGTTTCAAGCTCTGCATATCCTTCAGGGAGCAGGGGCTTTGGTGGCCTCTCTTCAGACCACATTAGAGTGCAGGAGTGAGGGGTGTTTATATTTTTCATGTATTTGTATATCTTAAACACACAATCTATGTTTTAAATTTAGACTTATTCCAATGTATGTTACTACTACATCACAATTTTATTTTTTTACTTACAAAAATTCAAGTCCAAGGATGTGTGTAGGCAAATATCCAAATAAGCAGGAGGCAGGACTATCATTCCTTTGAAGTTAAAAAGTCCTTGGAGATAGTTGCACCTCATCCTTTCACAAAGAGTACCAGGGGAGAAGCTTGGATCCTGTGACAGGTAGTCAACAGATTTGCATATACTACGGCACAGAGAGCCTTTAATAATGTTCATCATGTGCATTACACAAATGCTTGTACTTTGTGCTTGTGTTTTTACAACAGACCATCCATGTCTACACACACACATGTCGGAGAATTTGCTACTGAGGTTTGCTCAGCACTGTGAAATCTTCGTGATTATTAAGCTACAGTAACTGCTCTTTAACTAATGCTTAGGGCTGTGTGAGTGTGCTTCCAAATATGCATGTCTCATTATTTTAGGATGGTGCACTCTACATTTAACCTCTACATAAAATTACAGTAAAACAACTTAACCAAGTATCTGGCGTCAAAGAAATACATTCTGACCATGTAAGAGATATTTCATATACCCTTTAAAGCAGCTATAATACATTCATTCTCAAATTTAGAGAGATGTTTTAATAACAATTTCATTATGCTTCATTGTACCTCTGAGATTAACATATCTGGAAAAGCTTAGAAAAGTACAGGAATGTTATTTTCATTTATTTAGTGCATTCCTTGAATAAGATATTGCAGCTCTCTGTGAAGTCACTTAATTAGGTAAAGAAAGTGGACCACAAGGAAACAGAAAAAGCTCTAAGTATTGAGCCAATGCCCAAGAAGTCAAGAAGAGTCTTTCAACAACCATAATGGGTTTCAGATCAAACTCTGGAAAGAGCTTGCTGCCTCCAGAACGTAAGGTCAAGGTTCATGTGGAGTGAAGCAAAATAATGGGTCCCTATAAATTATGGTAGTTTTAATTGATCTTTACCTGAATGTCATAGAGGAGCGAACAGCTCTTTGTTTTCTGTTGCAGATGTCATGGTAGTAAATAAATGGGGTACAAGTAGGTCAAAATAAAATACAAACTTCTTTGTATTCTCAGGTATGTTCACTTGGACAGGGACAAAATTGTGTTGAGAACTAGGCCAAAATGAGCAAAATCTTTGGGTCCAAGACCTGGAATATAATTTTATGGGCACCTGGAAAAGTTTTTGACACTTGGCAATGCTTTTTTCCTACCAATAAGACTCTTGGCATTTGAAATTCAGCTCTGGTAGGTAATCACAAATGTGATTTCAGAATTTGCTTTCCATTAACATTAATGCCAAGTCAAAAGCATCAGCTTTTATAGAGGAAAAACAAGCACAACCATGTCAAGTCACTTGAAAGGCAAGTACGCATGTATTCAAACTATTTTTACAATCTTCTCCCTATTCTTTTCAACCAATCCACTTCACAGCAGCTGTGATTTGTCTGTTTCTACAGGTATACACATTTTATTTTTCTATTACTACTAGCATTTATGTTAAGAATTAACAATTTTAAAGGTTTTGTATTTAAATTTTGACCTTGTACATGTTTAACCACACCTGTAGAAGTCAACGAGACTACATCCAGTACAGTGGGTTTTCAAGTCACAGTCAGGAAGGCTTAAACAGTATGAAAGACAGAAGCTTAGAGGTTCAAAGTCAGCTGTAAAAATTGTCATTTGACTTCTCAGTACAAAGTTAATCAGACCTTTGCTAAAGAAATGTGCTGCTGTCACAGATTCCAAGTAGCCTCTTAATTTCCACAGTGTATCACAATGCATTTCCCTTACAAACTGATTCAGTATCCCTGTGCCTGAATGGTGATGGTGCAGACGGGCAGAAGGAGCCATAGAGATGCGCCTTTCGTAAGCTCCATGTTTTGAACTACAAATTTAGGAATCTAGAGCTTTTTCAGGTAATATCTGCCAAGCAAACAACATTCCTCTGTGAGGAAAGCTAACCTGGGAACAGATGCAGAGAAAGGAGAGATTAACTAGAATTACTCCAATAAGATCTTAAAAAAAATATATATATTGTAAATGGCAGAGCATATCCTGCCTGACGATTGGCGTAAACAAAAGTATTTAGCCATTTAATCATTTCCATATAAGAACTGTTCATCTCTAGATCTACAATAAACACTGTCACTTATTCAAATGAAAACAAAAAAAAGCAGAGAAAAAGGTAAGAGATGCCCCAAGTAACTATAACCCAACTAACTAAAATCTATAGAAACTTGTTCCCATTAAAATCAGAAAGATTTTTAAGTTGACTTACACCACTACTTTTCAGCAAGACTTGAGGTGGGTGTCTGAGACACAAAGGCCAACAGCGCTACAGCCTCTCACATGTTCCCCCTCTTGCTTCCATCCCAAATTCTCTGTATGTTTAGAGCTGATTTGCCACACAAAATTTTAAGAGGAATCTGCAGGAAAACTTTTAATATTAAAAAAAAAAAAAAATTCCCTGATATTATTAGAACCATTTTGAGTGTAGAAAATTGTAGGAGGGTCTCTTTTTAAACCTGTCTCAAGTTCTAGCATTTGCAAAACCATAACCAGACCAGCTCACAACTGTAAGGCAGCTAGAAGCCTTGGAAGGAATCCCTTGTACATTCAATACAGTTCATGATCCTTTTATGCCGTGTTTATTCATTTGTTCCTAGTTTTGCAATGGTAATGAAATACAAACCCAAGCAAGCTTTATTAGATTTTCATTGCAAATATTTGCAACTAAGATGTGTTTAATTAAAATTAAAACAAAAAAAATATACCTTGCAGAGCATGTTCGCTATGGAAAACTATTTATGTACACTTTTCCTTGATCTCTTTGGCAAGGTCTGTGTTAAATAAGGACTTCAGAAGAGGCGACTGAAATAATTTTGGAAAAATACACAAATTGGAAACTTGCTTGACATTTTCATCATATTGTAGATAGAAGAGATCAACTCTAAATGAAAATTTGAGACATTTGTTTATTGTCCCAACCCAGATTCTACTTTAGTTAACTGATCCATAAAACTTGCTTAAAAATTTCCTTATCAGGAACCAATAGCCGATGACACCATACTACTGTCACAACAATACTGTTTATTCCTCCAAAGATAGTACTTTCATAGACAACAAAAACACGGGTATTTAATAATTAAATACAAAATTACCTGCTACAAAGAATTTCTATTCTTTTTTCTCACTGAAGGTGTGAGTTTTTATATTGGTATTAGTGAGAACAGAAACTGGTCAAGTAACTGCCTGACAGTGTACGAAGGAAAACAAACTGATCATGAGAAAGCTTATTTTAGCAAAATTATTCCTGTTTATTATCTGCTTCCCCCGTTATCTTACAAAATAAAGCCATATACACCCATACATGTATTATTCTTGTTGATGGTGTGCAATGAATAAAAGACCATGTAAGATCTAAGACTAGTTCATTCTTTGTAAAGGACAGCTGCAATGGGAGAGAATCAAGTCCCGGCTCACAACAAAGTTGCAAAGGGTTTCCTAAAACCAAGACTCAAACATACCTTACCCTTTTGCAAAGCTTTTGGGGAAAGCCATCATTTAAGCTTAAAACTGGTGACTTCTTGGAACAAGGAGAAGCACAACATGTTTTTGCCACGCTGTCTCATCTGTCACCATCTCTTCCTTCCATCCTCACCCAACAGAGAACTTGTGGCAAGTAGGGAGGCAACGGTGCCACCAGCTGCTGCTCAGCAGATCAAACAGTGAACATTAACAGGACATTTGTACAGCTTTGCTTGGTCCTTGATGTCTTGCTCAGGTTTTGGAATGTCCAAAAGAACTGCCAAAAAATCTATTTAAAAGGGCTTTCTGCTTCATTTGTCCATTCAGGGAATCTAACAAGCTAGGCATCATTGGGACCCTCCCCACCCCAGGAAGAAAAAACATTTTCTGTTATTTTGGGAAAAAATATAATCATTACCATCTATTGTATATACTATAGACTCTACAGGCTTGATACTGACAATATTCCATTCTCAAAGCTCTCAGATTTAATGTTAATTAGTCATATTTTTCTTGCTTCAGATCCATAAGGACTGATGCATTTGCACTAACACAAAAAATGTTTCTCGCAGCTAAAGTTCTCTTCAGAAATCTTAATCTTTCTTTTATCTCTCATGAAGCACCTTTAATACAGCATAGTAAATCCTGCCCTGTTGGTTGTAATGGCTTGCTCTTTGGTGTACAGTAGTTAGAAAACACTAGAAATAAATTCATGAGCCCTCCAGAGTAGCACATTTAATTGGTGGTTTCTTACAGGCTGTGTAGGACAAGTACGAGTCATGTTTCAAGCTCAAACAAAAAGACTGATTTACAGTACTTCTCCCCTTTGATATCAAACTGGGATCACTTCATAAGAATATGATTATTTTGAAAAGAGGCTGACTCATTCCAGTCTCTTTATAGCAAATCACAAGAACGAAACTTTATGGCACTTTTTTAAAGCCATTTTAAGGGTGATACTGGCTAATAGAAAATACCAGCATCTGTTAAAAACCTTCCAAAATTACATCAAAATTTTAATTTATTGCATTTATGGTTACATATCTGTTCTTTCACACAGATGTAAAAATTTAGTGGACCTAATTGTAATACTCTTGCAGTTAACATGGGCTTTACTTATGGATGATATTTAGCTATTTAAAAAGTAATAGCATTATAACTTTCAAGGAAAATGGCAGGATCTCTGGAGCAGCACAGCATAATAGCAGCTCAATTTATTCTTAAATGTTTGGTTAGGGCTGACTATTGGAAACATACAAAGTGTAAGCCCATACAAATCCAATCCACTATTGCAGATTGAGGAATGAAATCTTTTATCACACCTAGAAATGCAAAGCCTGCTTCAGAACAATTCTTTCTAAAGGTGCTATCATCTGCCCGGGAGGGTAAAATAAGAAATAAAAACAGGGCTTGCTCTCTGAGATTATGGAAGGTACCACATTCCACTAGGTGTTTGGGTTGGGGAGGGGGGGGGTTTGTGTTATTGTTTTAATATCTCTTACAAGCCACAAATATCCAGCAGAATTTCTGGAGGGCATCTATCTGCCTCCAATATCTGTTCTTTAATGTTGAGCTCCTGTTTGGTTTAATATACTTTCTTTCAGCTACTAAAAATCAAGGTGTCATTTAGGACATGTGTGTGCTGAAAAGAGAGCAAAGTGCACCAGCTAGCTTAGTAAAATAATTTGCTACTGTGTGATGCAACTGTTTTTCTCCCGGATTGAGATAAGGTTGGAGCTGATTCATCTACAGATGAATACCAGAAAGTTTGAATGGGAAGAAGGGATTAGAGAGAATGTCTTGATTAATCAGAAAGTATCCCTAGCCCTTTAAATGAACTGAAATTGAGATATGCCTCTTCAAGTGACTTTCATGTTTTAGAGTAATCAGGATATCCTCCAGATAAAAACCTTCCAGTGTCCCCTGTCTACTGGAGGAAATTGCTATTGGCCAAAAACCAATTCCACAGACTACAGACCACTCCACCTCCAGAAGCGTGCCTGTCAGCATCTAACAAGGTATCTGAGCTGCTGCTGGTACAGAAGACCTCCTCTCCTCCTCCCCTCTTTGCAAGAGTGAGCCTCTCACTTGTAAACAATTCAGAGAGTCTGGTCACAAAAGTCCCACTTGAACAGACCTCAGGAAGAACCATTATCTGGGACGAAAAACTGTAAAAACCAACAAGCTTGACTGCCTCTACTTCGAGATTTCTCTCTGATACAGAACAGAAACGTCTCTGCTGAGGTGTTAGCAAACTCAGGGCAGTCTCTGTGCCCCCACCTTGCTTGTGGCCCATGTCCCTCACCTGCAATGTCAACAGGTGGTAGCAGCCCATGGGCCCCTCAGGGGTTAAACACTGTCCTTGCCAAAGAAGGGAACAGCACCCCAACCTAAGGCAGAGGTTGGAATTAGCCTGTCACCATCTTGTTTTGCCAACTGTTAGAGCAGCATAACATCACCACCACCTCAATGCATATATTTTATTTGGCAGAAGCTATTCCTCAAGGTATTTTCAGATGTGTTTGTTGCTGGCTGCTAGGTTTCTTGCTTTTCCCTCAAGAGTCTTCAACTCTAGAGACTGAGGGAAATGCTTAGGGTGACTCACACCTGCACTTCACTAGAAGCACAAAAACCTCTGCTCTTGCAGCTCAAGCCAGTCTTTATTTGAAACAGACTTTTCCAAAGTTCCCAGAAAAAAAATACTAGAATTGCGGAAAATGAAAAGCCTGTGCTCATTTAATCTCTGGATTTCATAAAGTACCCAGGTGCCATCTTTTGCACTTCAGTCTTAAAGGCACTCAGAGCTCTGTACCAACCCCAAACTGCAAAGCCACATCGTCTCCAAGAGCATGATGCAATTTTGTGCATATTTTACAGCTCCATATGTACCACCTACTGCGATCAGATTGCATTTTAAATATATGTATACATTCTAAGAAAAACAGCAAAAGGTTTAAAACTTTGGCCTGATTCTCTTGAAGGCTAGTCATATTAAGAATGTATTTCTCTCAATACTCCCAGAAATATTCAATGTCACTGTCCTATAGATGCCTGTGAGCCAACAACCAGCAGGAATAATTGTTTTTACATTAAACCATCAAAATGCATGAAGTTTTAGAAGTAAATATTGGCTAAAATGTTGGATTATACACCCCATGCTGAAGTATTCACAATACTATGATTCCCTGAGAATTCACCCCTTGAATTAGAGCTTAGATGTGAAAACAAAAAATAGAACTAGGCACTGCAGAAGCAAGCTGTAAATTGAGGTGTAATTCTGAAACTTAAACAGCATTTACTAGTCACAAGAATAAAGATTATTCCATGTAACTAATACAGAATCAGCCTCTCAGCAAGAGATATGTTAGCTACTGAATCAGTAACAAAGTATCATCAGATAAAGGTATTAAAGGATAATATTTGAGACTTCATATGAACAACGACATACTGAGCAAAACAATATTCCATCATCCTTTGCTGTTATGTTCATCATTATTGAAGCAGATTCCCTACACTTCTTCTGAAAGCTTCATTTAGGTCTTTCTATCATGAACTGTTCTGCAAAGCTTTAAAGTTGTTTTCACAGTAATATGAACATCACAGAGGTAAGTAAAGTGGTGCCTTTAGTAGGGATATAATCAGTGTATATTGTTCAGACGAAAAATATTTGTAAAAATTACCACCACGCTACTTGTTCCTCCTTTGAATTATCCCTTTCATCATAACACTGAATCACAAGAGCAAAATTTGCTGGCTTTTGCAAAATACTTTAGATAATTTTATTTTGCTTCCCTGGCAGCTTGCAGAACTCCTTCATAACATACTCTGAATCTGCTCTTGAATTATTGAATGATATTGGTCTCAGCTTCTTCTTCAGATGAGTTATTCAACTCCTCATGAGCAAGAAGCTGTCTCCAAAGAAGGCCACTAGAAATTTACTGAAAGAATACTTCTTAAAAAATAAAATTAAAAAAAATTACTGAAGTTATCAATTAACACAATATAAACTTAAGCTATCTTGACATTTTCAAGATAATCAGTATCTGTGTGTTTGCTTTTAAAGACGCAAGAGTCTTGGACTGCATGTTGGCTGTCAGGCTCTGACGACACGACTGAGCTGCACAGATATAATCATTTCAGCACAATTTTAAAGAAACCAAACATTTCTTTTAGTATTGTGCTGAAGTTCATCTACAAACACTGGCTTTTGTCTGATCATTGACCAAAATGCTGCTGTGGCAGAGGTAGCCTCTGAGACAAAGAAAAACCAAAGACTGAGAGTTACTGTAAATAAATTTAAGCTAACTGCACAACCCTGGATCCCTGCTGGTTTAGAAGTCATCAGTTGTTTGTTAAACTCTATTAAATCACCATAAAAGTATGTCTAAAGTTAAAAAAAAAATACACAGATAAAAGTAGCTTCTTGCTTTAGATAAGATTTCTGCACAGTAGAGAAACTTCTTGAGCAAACACAAAAAGACGGTACATGAATCAAATTACATCTGTACACAGAAATAATTAAAAAAAAATGTCCTAGAAGAATTACTTGAACTGCAGTGAACTGAAATCTAACTTATCAAGGTCAATTTTATTATGAGTCCTTTCTCTCTGCTACAGCTGTGACTGTCTATACCCCCTACTCTTAAGCTATCACTTTTAAAACATGAGAATAACTAAAGGCACTTCAGGCTAGCTACTTCTCCATCAAGAAATGCATTTACAAAGCTCTCGGCTTTGCATCTTATAACAATAAACAAGTGAGAAGGTTCTTCTCGTGACAAAATTATTGATTATGACTTGCAGGGATCAAACTTAATGTATTTCCCAGAAATTCAACAATTACTTTTTGACAGCAGTTAAGCATTCACAGGTATTAAAACAGCAAAGTCTCAAAAGTGTTTATAAGTCTTTGTCATGCAGGGCAGAAAAGGCACACATACAACCCTACAGATCACAACCCTTCATTCTTACCAGTGCATTTCCCAGCTTCCTGCTATTAAATCATAAAATGTGTACATAGATCTATCAGAAGCACAACCCATTTTCACCCCAGCCTGGCGATATTCTGCTGGGACAGCCAGAGCCCCACACATACCCCACTCCTGCATTTTGGGACTGCCCTGGATGGCTGTGAGCTGGCACCTCTGCCCACACCACCAGCCGTCCCCAGGCAGCCACAGCTGGAGGGCCCAAAATGCCACAAGACATGTCCAGCAAGAGCCTGTGCTCAACATCTGCGAGCTCTGGAAGACCCACTTGTGTCTGGCAGCAACAGCAGGTAAGAAAATTCATCAAAGGGGAAATAAAGTTTATTGAAAGATATATGCTTTTCCTTGAATATTTTGTGTTGAGTGCTTGTCAGCCTTGGAAGATAATAAGGTAACTGGGGAGCAAATATATAAAATTACACAAGAAAAGACACAAGGCAGCAAGCAACTGATTAGGAAGAGGACTTGGTGACTGCCTCAAGCTTCAATGTTTTTCTTAACCTAGATTCAATTCGATTAAAGACCTTACTTAAAAAATAATAATAATAATAATAATCCCTGCATTTCAGTGACTAGGTGACAATTCCTGCTATTTATGTATTTATTCTCATTACTGCAGTGCCTAAGCACCTCTGCCAGGCTTCTTAACACGTGTAAGACTTCCCATGCTGGGTTGTTATACAAGGGGCAGACATCTGGGATAGCAATTCACAGATTAAGGAGGGATCATCATACTGCTGTTATTGCCAAGAAATTCATCTTCCCTTGAGTCCCACTGAGAGATTTCGGAAGGCTTGTTTGTGGATTCCAGCTACGTTAAGTCATCTGACACCACACCTTACCTTCTCCAAAGGACTTTGCTTCTCTCAGATGCTCACAGCCACAATGTTACTACCTCAAGACTAGTGAAAAAATTCAGCCAGTGAAAATTGCCTGGCTGAGTAAGACCAGACCCAGAAGTAGACTGAATGCATTTCTTCTTGATAGCTTGAAATTTTTACCTTCTCCATCCTCATTGAGAAGTTACACTGTGAGAAAGACTAGGAAATCCTCCTTCAGTATCTTTGTAAAATTACTCATTTAAGCATTTTATGAATGAAATAATTTAGGAAATCATTATACTTTGCCTTTGGGTAAATAGGCTAGCAAGCCTGAATGAATGTAATTTTCTGGAAAATCATAGAATGCCCTGAGTTGGAATGGACCTACAAGGATCATCAGCTCCAACTCCTGTCCCTGCAAATGACAACCCCACAGTTCACACCACGTGTTTGAGGACATTGTCCAGTCTCTTCTTGAACACTGTCAGGCTCGGGGCTGTGACACCTCCCAGGGGAGCCTGTTCCAGTGTCAAGCACCCTATGGGTGACAAACTAATGTCCTAATGTCCAACCTAAAGCTCCCCTGGCACATCTTTCTACCATTCCCTCAGATCCTGTCATTGGTCACCAGAGAGAAGAGACCACAACATCGTGTGAGAAAACAATGAGATCTACCCTTCTTCTCTTCCATGATGTCTTACAGAGTCTTCTATCACTTTAATCTCAAGAAGATCAGTGTCCTTCTTCCAAGATTCCCCACCTATGCAGCCACAGCAGCAACAGTCAGCTCAACAAAGCCAGCCCAGGCCCAGAGGTAACTCTAATAACTACAGCATCACCAAGCACTGCTCAAAATGATTCTAAGAGGGCAGCTGCCAGCCTTGGGTACCCAGAGCAGTGCCTGACATGGCTAGGTCAGCTCATTCAAACTACCAAAGCCAAGCAGTCATGCTACCAAAGCATTTCAGCTGTGGCTTCTCCAGAAAAGTGGAACACAGGTTACACTTGTTAGTTGCAAGAATACAAAACCATAGCTTGGAAAACTCTTTAATTGGCCATTTTAATTTTAAAAAGTTATCATGGTAAGCAGTTTATAAATGTTCCTTTTATCTGCTACTGGGGTTGTTGGATTGTTTCTTTTTGAAAGAATAAAGCTCCTTAACTAGATACATTAAAATCTATTTTTTTTAACAACCAACCAACCTGCTTTCTGCTTAAATTAGCATTTGGATTGGAAAAAGTCTTTTCAACTTTAGTCTCAAAAGCCATGAAACAGAATAAAAATCATTACAGCACTTTTAAATAGTCCAATTCACTACTTTTTGTTTATATGAGATCCAGGCAACTCCTCACAGTGACCTATTCCATAACAGTTCAGTGAGTGCACTTTTGGAAAAGGACAAGAAAGTTGTGGTTCTATTTAAAAATTGTGTACTAAAGCATTTGAAGTTGGGTAAATCCTAATTTGATGCAGCATACACTTGAGCATACATTAAAATTTCATCACATGATCCCAGCAAGACAAACTCTAGAAGTAAAGTAAATCTCATGTGTTTGCAATATTGTAGCTTTGGGCCCTTAACCACCCAAAAGTGTATGCACATTAAAATGACCACACAGTAAGGAAAAGTACAGAAAAGAAACAACAAAACCAGATCTAATCTCCCACATGTAAACTATTATTAGCCCTCAGTTAACACTGGTAACAATTATATTTGAATTCACAACCCAGTTTTTTTTCTTAATGTACCAGTTTGAAACACACATGACTGGATTTGAGGCAACAACACAACATAGCAGGAAGGATAAATGAAGCAGAGCAAGCTGTTATGCATATCCTGTCTGCCTGACTTCGCTTACAGGAAACCAAACTAATATGTTATATATCAATAGCACTTGAGCACATGACATCATCCTTCTCCCTCTGAGACAAAGGCACTTACACAGCCCATGTTGCTGTAGTTCATCAGTTACACATTGCCCAGTAGTGACCGTGCTGGAACCAACCACAGGTTACACCTTCCTTGTGCTCTGCACAGAGGGAAAAAGAAAACTGAAAACTGAAAGAAGAAACTGCTTTTGAACAAAAAGGCTTGTTGGAGATGAAGCCCCTTGCTATATTTCAGCAACTCGGTCAACAGACTCATTTCAGCTATAAAACTGTCCTTCAAAACTGAACAGAAGGAATTCATGAGGAGACACTGGCATAACTGCATCTGTTGACAAACTTCAAGCAAAAGCAAATGTATTTAATTTCCCCTGCTCGTTTCTGGTCTGGTTTAAAATTTCTCTTGCTTTTGAAGACAAGAGAAACACAGAACACTGATTTAAAATCAACTCTGTCAGTCTTTAAAAAGAGGTAGCACTCTTTTTTTCATGTGTACACTCTTTGTGAACAATTTACATATGAAAGAAATTTTTGTAGCTGGTTATGATTAAGTTGCTCTGCCCAACAACAACATAGTATTTTTAATAAGGAAGAAATCAGCCTCCATAGATATGAAATGACCAAATCCAAGACCCAGATGTATAAAGCATACAGAGTAAGCAGAAAGCTACCATACAGCAAGCAGCCAAGAAACACCAGTAATAAAAGTCTTCAGGTGCAGAAAGGCCAGAGCGCCTTCCATAACACACAGGACCTACCATCTCACTGTTTACTTGGAAAGCTTTTCACCTCCAACTCCAACCAAAATTAGGAGAGTAGGAAGCTGATCAAAACAGAACTAGCTTTCCACCTTCACCTCTACCTGTGAAGTGTTTGAAGACCAAACGATTAAGGATTTAGCTCCGAGTGTGAGTTTAACTTTTCTCAATACAGACTGTATACTGAGTAATTGTACAGTATACCAAAGTATTGATTTGATGGGATCTCATTTAGTGTCGTTACACAACTGCTAGACCAGTCCACTGAACACCAATCCCACTGTTTTAGTATGTGAAATGTCCCGGAATTGTTGGGGAAACACACTGAACGAAGGAGGTGGTTCCCTTAGAACTGAGGAGTTCAGCTGATGGTTGGTTGGTTTGTTGTTTGTTTGTTTCTAACCACTGGTTGCATTTTGTCACTGGAAGTGATTGCTTTGAAGATGGCCAACAAAAAAAAGGAGTTTTTATTCTCTGGTTAGCATAATTACTTTTACTCTCTATAGTAACCATGAATCTGTTGGCAGCTGGTCAATCTCTGAAAGGAGGAGAGCACAGGCAAGTGGGTTAATTTATTATCTTCTTGGATTTCCTTCTTGTACATTGCCAAACAACGTTAATAGAGCTATCTTGCTTCTTGTTTAGTATAAAGCCACTTTAAAATACCAGTTGTAGATAACAAGCTATTGTTTATAAACTGAGTATTAATATAAACAGTAAAATGAAATATCTCAGAGAAACATGGGTTTAAAAAAAGTGTTTTGATGACATGCTGAGGAGCTGCTATGTTTTCAAGGCACAGGGCTTCCAAGATTATGGTTTAGAAGCGCTATAGCTGTAACTTGATGTAGTTCAAAATGTCAGTTTTCCAACTTGCATCTCAAAAGGTTCACAGATACTCTGTCTTTGAGCAAACCAAACCGAGGAATATTTGTCCTCCTACAGATGCTCTGAAAGAAATAACCTAAATCCTTTATTTGGCCTAGAAATGTGATAATGCATACAAGACAGTTTCCAGAAAATGCTCTTTAAACTTCCCAGGGTCTAAAAGCTCTTTTTAATCCTACTATCTCTCCAATGCACCAAGAGCTGGAAGCAGACCAGCCTTCTGGCTACAACAATTATTCCTATTTTCAGAACGCCAACAGCATGCATGATGCTTAATGATGCCACGGTAATAACTTTGAGCATAGGAAATAAATGGATCAAGATCTGGCCCATGAAAGGTTGCCTGGAAGACAGACTGCCCCATCTTAATCAGGTTTTATGCCATAATGCTACTCATTCTTTGCTGAAGAGTACAATACAGGCTACAGAACACAAAGATGATTCTTCTTTTCACTTTTTTTTCCTAGTTTCTATTTTCTTTTTTTTTCTTTTAAACAAACCAGCCTGTCTTCTAAATCTTTAAGCAATGTAACAACTCTTTCCTCCTCCTTTGGTTTAACTTCAGAATTGGTATGTCAGCCAAAAAGTACTACCAGCTGTGAGCATTGATTCCTTCAAAACATTTCCTGGTTTGACCAAGGTCTAGGAAATCTGAAAAAAATATCTCTTAGATTAAGCTGTGGCATTGCATGTTCAGCACACACCGCTAACCTTGCCGATCTGCTGAGCAACAATCTTCATACTGCAAAAGGCTTCTACTTCCCTCCCAAAGTACCAGGGAATTCATACAAATCAGCAGCTGGGGAACCTCATTCATACTGGATTCAGCTCTTTTTGTTTTGGAATGAAACTCTGCGTTAGTTAGTCTAACATTTTAATAAAATACATATCTTCCCCACAGTTAATTACTAAATGGAAATATTGTTTCTCCACACCTCTCAGTGGGTAATGACCTTGGCTGGACCTTTTATGCCTCACTGTTGTCCACAGATCACAACCAGAGACAAGACAACTCATCCAACTACTCCTTTTTCACAAGCCCACATAGCAGTACATTGCATTACCTACCTGCTAAGCCAAAGGTGGTTCAGTAGCTGCACTTAAGCTACATCTTACATCCTGAGTTACAAATAACTGGTAAGATAACAGCAGTAACAAGGCACCACAGCACTCTTCTCCCTGCTTCTTTCACCAAGTTGGCTCTCACATAAACATTAGGAGTTGTAGCCTTACTACAAGCACTCCAACTGTTGAAGAGCACACCAAGAAACAGATGCCAGCCCTGTCCCACCACTGTCCTCATGTTTGAGGAGCAAAAGTGACAAGGCTGTACATAGTTTTGAACCTGTTTTCCTGCAAATTACCTCTGTTATGAATTACTGTCTGAGATACAGTCTACCCACAGGCTTTAGTTATCAACCATCTGGAATAAAGGAGAAGGGACTACTGATAAGCTATTTCCTGGTGGCCCATTACGTTCCAAGTCTATCAACCATCAATGTTCCATCACTCTTGTAAACTATGCTCTAGAGACCTAGAAAACTAAAAGCTTCCAAGTCATTCATTCAGTCATTTGTATTTCATAGCTGCAGCAAATTCTGTAACAATCAACTTTGTAAGACAAGTTGAAGTTGTGGGTACTAACAAGCACAACTAAATAAGAATGAATAGTAAGGCCTAGTTTATACTGTTCCCCTCTAGTATAGTAACACTCCTGACTTTCAAGATACTTACAGCCTTGCTCCTGTAAACACGCATACATACGTGCTTTGCATTACATACAAGAACAAATCGCATACATACACACGTACAGGACCATGGCTCGAGCTGACTGTAGAACACTCACCCAAATTGTATTGGTGGGGATTGTCTGCCATAGCATGAGTTATGTACTCATGATCTCCGCAATTTCCCACAGCCCCACCTGTGCATGCAATGCTGAACTTCACTTATTTACAGTGCTCAAAAGCTTCATCTGTCTCTATTCCATGTCCAACAAGACCACATCTCTTACAAAGGTGATTTCCCAGAAAACATCCCATTCCTAGTTTTGGCTCTAAAAAAATCTAGGGAGGTTCTTCCATAGCATGTACTCTCAGAAAGTTGTTTCAGTTCCATTTATGGCCACTTAGGGTGATTATGACAGTGTAAAAACAAAAGATAAACAAAAAAATCTTTAGCAAACCTGAAAAAGGGACCAACAATACTGGGGAGTTTTAACATTTATCCAGGGAAGTGAAAGCAAACAAACCAAGAGGCTAAAAGTAAAGACCCAAGACTCTGCAAGCACAGGAAGGCAAAAGGTATTCTCTTTGTCATTTTATAAGGATTTTTTCCTAATTTGTGGAAATTCACTGCAGCCATAAAATGGCCATAAATCAAACATATGCAGAGAAAACTGAAGAATGCTAAAGTCAACATTATGAAAATTAGACGTCCAGCAGTAACTTTTAAACTGGAAAGAGATGTAGTCGTTTATAACATCTTATACAAGATTGAGAGTTCACCAAATAATGAAGACCCTCTGCAGTTAAAAGCATTTGCTGTGTTTATTACATTAACTGCATTAAGCAGTGCCCTTGTACTGTTAAACTTACATCACTGTTTCCATCTATGCTTTGATTTCCACATTTTATAAATACTATTAGAAGAAAGTACTTCAAGGTTGGGCCTGTACTAACAATTTTCTTTTCTGTTTAGCTTTTTTTTAAAAAATAATTTTTGTGTTGGCTTGGCTGCATATATTCCAGAGCAATGTAACTGGGTCTTTTTCTTCTTTTCTTTTCAATACTTACAGACATTCACGAGTTTTAATTTGAACATTTTACTGTCATCTCCCTTTTTTTCTACTGAAAAAAAGGTAAATTGCCATTAGCATGCAATGTGATGTGATTTCAGCCTTTTAAAATAGCTCGTAGTCTGATCCTCTCCAACAACAAGCTCTTGTGTTAATTTTTAAGCCTAGGAATCCAGGACAAGAGCTACCATACTTCTCCCATCCCTGTAATTGCTCAGCACCTTTGAAAACCAGGCCACTTTCACTGACATATCTAAATATAGTTTTAGATACTTAACTTTAGGAACTCAGTTTTTCCAGAAAATGAGGTCAAGATGATTAAACTATGTCTCATTACCTTTGACATTCATAATTAATGAATATTAAAATGGAAGTAGATGCTTAAGACTGTATTTCTTTCTGGCAATACTCAGTTCTGAGTATTTTTTCTTGTTCACTATATTTTATGGCTTTACTACCCAGGCAGCTTGCCCTTAGTGTATGAAACTCAGTGGTACATTCCAGCAGGTTTGTAAACTGAAAAGCACCATCCTGCCACCTTTCTGATAGAAATGACAGTGTTATGAGTGTTTGAAATGGCTCAGCAGGAGCTGCAGAGGCAATATTCCAGCAGGTGCACTAATTTGCTGAAACAAGGCAAATTGCCCACATACCACAACAGGAAACGACAGGAACTGGAATCACCAGTCATGAAAAGCTGCAGATTGGCAACATCTTTCTTTGTGAAGCAGAGATCTCTCTCTCTACTCTGCATTTTGCTCTGCGGGAGCCAGAGCACTGTTTCTAACAAGATGCGATAGCACCGATAGCTGATGGATGGTACCTTGTCCCATCTAGACTGCTGAGAAGTTCGGAGCTGTACACCCTTCCTTGCTTTTTGTTTGCTCACATTAAGTCATAGCTCACACTTTTGACAGCTCGAGTGACACAGTCGTAATCAAAGACTAAATGTGTCTTGCTCAATGTCAACAGAACTAGAAAAATGTTATACCTACAGTTCAATAGCTGGGCAGCAAAAGCGTGACCATTTAGGGTCATGGAATCCACCATACATAATAAAAAAAGCACAGACATTGATTTTTATATTTTCTTAATCCCACATCAATTCTCTGTAGTTACTCCCACTGTTAGGGTGATTCCAAACAGATGATTCTATGTACACACGCTAGTAAAGAGCAGTGCAATGCCCACAAAGTCCTCTGTAAAATGCAATCCCTAATATATAAGATGAAGGAAAAATTTGCATTTTTTGCTTTCCTTTGGATCTACCTGTGGTTAGTCTGGAAGTCTCAACTCAATTTTCCTGACATTACATTACTCTGCAGTTATGCGCTTGCACTTTAATGTTTATCTCATAAATCTTGAGCCATATGCTTTGCTCATGTCTGCGGAATATGTGATGTAATCTCACTAGATGTGTGTAATTAGAAAGATATAATCAAAACCCATAACCCAAAGGAGGATTCTTTTATTTTCTAGGTTTTAAATTCATAAGCAGTGTTGAAAACGGTCTGTAATTTAATCCTTTTGTGCAGCAGATCACTGAATTATGTAGCACATGAACTGAAAGGACTTTGCTGAGGAAAAGAAGAAGAAAAGTGGTTCAAACCACTCTTCAGCATCTGCAGCATGGAGAGGATCACCATACACAAGCAGGTTCAACAACAACAGCTTTCAGTTCCCCTTGTACAATTATGGGATTGGAAGGAACACATCTACCTTCTATTAGGATCACTCAAGAACAAACTACTTCACTTTCACCTCCAGTTCAACACAACAACAGCAGAAAAGTAGGAGTAAAAACTTCTTCCCCATCATAATTACAAGATTAAAATAGCGTGAAAATATGCAGTAGTCTCAGTGGCAGGCCCTTGCTATAACTAATAGTGAAGAGATTAAATGAAGGAGAAAAAAGTTTGGTCTGGGTATCAGGAAAGTATTCCTAAGGGTACGATCCGCAGTGCACAACCCCAACAACCCTGAAGGCTACGTTGGCAACTCGCTGGGAGCTGAGCCTAATTTGCATATAAATTTATAGCAAGCTTTCATCAGAGATAAATGTACAGGGCTGTATTTCTTTATTTACGCTGTTAGACATACACAATGCTCTTCAAAAATACACGGGGAGACAAAATACAGCTCAAGAGCTTCAAAGGAAAGCTTTATCAGTGGAAAGATTGGCACTGCTTCTCTGAAACCAACGTCTTCATGTCCAACTTTATCTACAACGAGGCCACCCGCAGCACAGAAGGCGCTGAAGCAGCGCAGGAGGGCAGTCTGCAGGATTTGGTGACACCCCTACTTTCAAGGAAGCTTGCACAAATGGCACCCATTGTACATAAGGCAGCAAAGATAGATTTGGACAGAGCTTAATCCTTGTTTAAAACCCTTATTTGGAAGTGATTTTAATGAAAAGTACCCTTTCCTTATTCCAAACAAGTCCAGAGAACCATTTTGTTCAAAAGGAAAAAAGGCTCACTGGGAAAACAAGAGACATAACACTGATTAAAATACATTTCAACTTTGAAAACATCAGAAGTTCCATGATTTAACAAATCTTTTTCTTTTAAGTTTTAATTTGTGGCTGACACTCATGGAGAAGAGTGCAAAAAGACCTGTAAATATGAATATACACACCGTTGTCCAGTAGAGCCTGATGGGTTATGTGAAGCTATTTTTCTGTTCCCAAGGGAACAGAACTGTCTGGCAACACCTGGGAACCAGCTCCAACAGCCGCCGATGTAGCCAGCAGACTATTCCTTCCCCAAGAATACAGCTATCACCTCTTTTGCAACCCAGCAGCATCAAAACCAAATTAATAACAAAGAGTTTTCTCATAGTGCTCTTCCACATCCTGCACAACACAAGGCAAATGTGTGTAAGAGAAGTTTTGAAATCCATGTACCACAGCTGCATTCCTCATTCTATTTCGAGACTCCTAATGAAAGACAAGTTTTCCAAGCAATTGGATTAGTTAACTCTTTGCTTTGAATGCTAATTGCACCACAACTTTCTATGAACGACATGGTCACTTATTAAAAAAACGTGTTATATGAGATGTTTTACAACACATTAATATTGGCTTCTCAACTACCAGTCATCTTATTAAATTCTCAGCATGTTCTCACTTTGGAGTCATCCAGATAATATAGACAGCAACATTAACAGCAATAAGGACATTGCTAGATGTAATGTAGTATCTAATTAACAGTGATCTCAGTGGGGCAAGGCCAGGAGAGGACAGCTGAATAAAAATCATATGTGTTGTTTGAAGTTATTGGAATACACAACTAATGGCAGCAGCACCAGTTTTAATTAAAACTTAGAGGTGGTCATCCAAATTGGCTAAATCTGGCACAGAAGTAATGGCCTTGGCCAGGTTTAAAGCAATTAGCCAATCTCCAGCCATCCTTTTCTTGTCTTTTCCAGATATTTATGGTTTAAGGTCTATTAAAGCTCACTCTCTCCAGTTGGAGCAACACACTTTCCTTGCTGTCATGGCCATCGCCAGCCATCCAAATGCAGTAAGAGAACACAGCTCAAGAGATCTTCTGCCAGCTTTTACACCTGCTCCCCTTGGTGTCCCCCGACTGATAAAATGGGGACGAGGGTCAGCACTTGTGTGAGTTGCTTGTTTAAGGCACAATGGGCATCATCAGGACCAGCAGATACCAGTAAGTTCTATGGCTGGCAAGGTCTCGGAATTTTCAAGAAATAAAATAGCTGCACAGGAGCCCAACATTGAATGAAATAAAGCCATTTGTTAACATATGCCTCTCCTTATTCTTCTTCAGTGCCAAAAAAGTGCTTTTACTCCAAATTGTGATACAAACCACTTTTTTTCCAAGTTTGATATATGCTGCCTCAAGGGTGCTTTTTAAACACTGTCACCTGTTTCTCTCATCATATTTATAACACACTGTAGCAAAGAGGAATATTTTCTATATTAGTATGGGGGGAGTGCTTCTGCAAGTTCACAAGTTTCCATGGTTGTAGATGTTGATCTACTTTCACTAAAGCCTCCCCAAGCCACTGAATATTGTAATCTACCCTCAAGCAAGTATTCAAATTGGATGATCATTGATGCACATTTTTTTAATCTGTTCTAAAAAGGTGTTTTGCCCCTCTTTTTCCTGAGTAGCGCTTCCTCTTCAAGTTGTGAATCATTTCAGGTCTCATCTTCTGTCTCTCACAGCATGTCAGTTCCAGCACTCTGTTTTAATGAAAGACTTGTCAAGCCTGTACAGTTTTTTCACCTATATTTTAAATTAATTTAGTATCTTCTCACGCAGCACGTTCCTTTACAGCCCACATCAAGGTAATGCTCCATCCATATGTGGATAAAAGCTTCTCCCCCCAACACAGCCAATACAAACATGGGCAACCACTCCCAGGAAGCCGCTACTAATAACATCTTTCCTCAATTTCCTTTTTCAGGTTTTCTTTTTCTTTCATTCTCCTGAACAGGATATTGAAAGTTTTCTGAACTCTATAAAGGCATTAACAGAGAGCAAATCTTCCCTCAGCCTTGGATAAGACAATTTCTTCTCATAATTTCAAACTTCAGCATGAATTCTTTAGCTAACTAAAAGCTCCTTGCAGAGAGTCTTTCCAAAACATCCTTCCCGAAGTTTTTGCATCCATCTCCACACCCAAACTTTATTTATTTCATCACCAAGAAATAAATATTGTTCACTACACTTTGGCATTTATTTCTTTGCTCTCCAAGTAGACATTGCTCTTTCAACACAGACACACACATTCCAAACTCATCACTCCATTGTCATAGGTCACAAATCAATATTGGCCAAGTTGGTTAGTCAGGTAACTGTGACACAACATACCAACTAGGAACACTTTATGGTTGTGGCTGTTCATTTGGACATCTGCTACCTAGTGTTCTAAGTGCCAACTGTTATTTTTAATGGTAACTTACCAAATGGATATTGTCAATGTACTATGTATTTCATTTGAAGGATGTTTTACTGCACAATGCATGCCGTGATTTCCCTAAGCATTGTATAGAAATTGAGTTGGAATATTTCTGATATTGCACTGTTTTATCTTTTTTGGCAGTTGTTGCTTGGTATGTAGTAGGTTTTAAGTTTTACACAATCTGTAAAATAGCTGAATGCAATGCATTATTTACAAGACTAACTTTTTGCTTGAGTCTTCTATCTGATCTTGTTTAGAAAATGGAACCCAATTCATAAACAGAAAACACACACAAAAACCCAAACAAAAAAACACTTTTAACCTGTCTTGATTTCTTAAAATGCTTCATTCAAATGCACAAGATATCATTTTATTTTAAATTATAACTGCCTTTATTGTAAACCAGTTATCATTTAAAAGAACAAAACAAGTATGGCCATTGTTAGCGAACTGGAGAAAAATATTTAGCTCAACTAAACCAAATTTTTACTTTGGAATTGAAAGAAGAGCATTTCTTAGTTTTGCAAGCTCAAACTGGTTTCTAAGCAGAGTATACACTATTTAACTGAGCTAAACTAGGTAAAATTAATGAAATATCCCTTCCACAACTGCCAATATTAATCAAAGACTGACTTATTACTTTAACAAAGCCTGGTGTCTAGATAATAAATTAACTTATTTCAGCTTTCCCCAAGACATTGTTCAGCAAAATCCAACTCCTATAATTTTGAATTACATTTTTATTTCTACATCCTTTCCTATAGTGAAGTCCACAAATGTACTGATAGAGGGGAAAACCCAGAAGGTGGGGAGAGTGATTTGAAAAAAGTATAATCAGCAAACAGCTTAAATTTTACTTGTCATTTCATGTTTTTAATTATTTGCTGTGTTTTAATTTCATGCCAATAGCTATCATCTTTAATGTTGAAATTGAGCCCTGTCAAAATAGGACTTTGTTTCAACTTTTTAAAACTTTGATGTTTTAATGCTTACAAAAAATAAAGAAGAAAGCAGATTTCTAAGCACTAGAAGAGGCGAAGTGGAAGAGGCCAGAGCTTCAAGTAGCATCAGGGTTCAGCTTCTGCCAAAATATGTGGCCTCAAGGACTGGAAAGCTGATGTCAAATATTGCACTCCCAAGGCCCACTATGATATCGCTTCCTTCTAAGTCTTTCACTCACATACATTAAGCCAGTATCAGGTTTGACTCATACACACCAAAAGCTCTATAAAGGATGAAACGTGAGGAAGTGATCTCATTGTGAATCCAGCAGAACTTTTATTGCCTAATCATGGATGTGGGAATTTCCTGCTGCTTCTGTAGAAGTGCCCCAGAAAAACTCTTAAGTACATCACAGAACAGATGACCAAGTCCAGAATTGTAAAAACATAGCTGGATGGTGAGCCAGAGTTCACAGATGTCTAATGAATAATTTGCCAAAGAAACACTTCACTATATACAAGATAATGCCCAAAACATTATGGAAAATCTGATGCTTACATCAATCCCAGACTCAGCACAGGTCTGATGTGACACTGCTACATTACAAAATTATGTCCCATGTTCTGACCCCTAATCAAAGGAAAACAGCAAGTGAATTGCTTTCTAGACTGTACACAAAATATCCCCCTTGGAAGTGAGATCTAATCCCTCCAACTATATCTAAGAACACAATTATCTCCAAGCAACACATTATTTCTGAGAAATGCTCATATCAAAGCCCATTATTACTAAATTAAACTACCAGCATCCCTCAAATAAAATGAAAGCTCAGAACATCAATTTCCACCTCATAACCCTTTGAGATTTTTATAATGACAAACTATCACAAAGCAACCACGTGAAAATAGATTTCGTCTTCTCTTCCAGCCCTGTACAATATGGGTGTATGGTTTTGAAAAGTCAAATTAAAAGCAGTATCTTCTCTCTTTGTTGTGTCTTTTTATACAAGAAAACCTGAACTAAAGCATTTCAGTTTGAACTCAAATATCTCTAGTTTTGATGCATGTATTGAAAAAACTCTTCATTCCCTATTGAACTGGCCTAATTGCCATTACTTCATCAATTATCAGTTTACTACCACCCTTGCCCAGACTATATAGTTATAAAACACTTTTGCAGCTTTTCTTGCATCCTGCAGTAGCTTAACAACAGCTTATCCGTGAATCTGAAGGTGAGTAAAAAAAAAGCTATAAAGCAAACATGAGAAAGGAAAACAGGATCTGCAAAAATAGTGAGAAGCACATAAGAATTTTGTGCTCCCCTAGTCACCTGCCTCTCACTAAGCACAACCTTCTCTACACCTAAAAAGCAGCTACACTTAAAGTCAGATGAAAAAATAGCATGTTTTACATTTTCTCATTCTTTCTGCAAGATGAATACAATAGCCTGCACCGTACTAAAAATGGCTTTATGCACTGCTTTGTTAGTAAAATGAAATCACAGCAAATGAATAAGAATTCCATTCTGAGCTGACATGCTGAGAATATAAATTATGCTTTATAAAAACCATTGCACATAACTGTAACCTAGATGGGTGCTGCTCGCATGAGCTATTAGACAACACTTTAAAAGCTGCAGTCTAGTTTAGTGGAGATAATTTTAATTGACTCAAGGGTGTATCTCAATGGTCCTGAAATTGTTAGGAAAACGTATTGCAGGGTAAGAGCATTCCCTCAGCTGTGGGGAGCAGAGTCAATGCAATCTAATAATGCTCTTGGTTTCCAACTGCTAGATGCATTTTGCGATTGGAAGTGATTGCATCGAGGATGTAGATGGGCTACATAAATGGAAGCTTTTATCGCTGGTTAGCATAATTACTGCAACCGTCTGCTCTGTGTTTGCATCTGCTGGAGCTTGGTGAAGATTTTTGGAGAGACACATAATGGGAGAACTGTTGTTTTCACAATGAGCTCTTTCCATGGCTATTTACATGAAATGCTGACTTTTACCTTCTTAGGGTTTTCTGCTTCTCTTCTAAAGATGACAAAACACATGAAATAAGCAGGCTTCTAACATCCCACTACCTGAAGAGCCATATTAAACTTTTGCAAATCACGGGTGAAGAAGGGGTTCAAAAACAGTTATAATGAGGTATCCCCCCATATTGCTCATTTTATACTCTTTCCTGTATTATTGCCATAGATGCACTAGCAATCACCAAGAGTACATCATGCAGGGTCCCAGGTGCTATATTGAAATCTTTCCTTTCAACACAAGTCAAATCCAAAGTTTCAGCCCTAATCTTCACAGCCTTCCTGAGGGTTGTCCTCAGCCACCCAGAAGGTGGGCCCCTTCCTGCAGTGCTGCATTCTGGTGACAGCTCGGCTGCTCGGTGGGGTCATCCCATGGCTGAGATTCACAGCCATGTGAAATCACACTCCGGGCAGCTGGCCGGCAACTGGGACACTCACATCTGCAAGGGATTAGTAGCTTGGGCTGCAAGTCTTATCACTGTCAGGACAAAGAGCGTAACTCATGCTTTCGCTTTGGTTTTGCCCACCTAGTTTTTGAAATAAATCAATAAGGGGGAGGAAAAAAGGAACTAGGAATAGCAATTGCTTTAACAGAGAATTTTTCATATGCTTTGAACTACAATCAGCACTAGCGGGAGATTGTCTCAACTGAAAGCCCCTCAGTGTGCATACTGCATTTCTTTTTCCTTTAAGGGACGCATATATAGGAATTCATTTTGCCTTTGATTTTGCTTGATACCCAGAGAGAGCGCAAGCAGCTAGCAGAGGCCTCTGGCAGGTTGTTGGCCTTGATCTATGTGCCTGCAAAACAGATCAGACCTTATCATGGCTGAGCCAGACACCATCACACCCCCGGAAAGACCTCAGGGCCCTGAAATGACAGCCTCACTAGTTGAGCCAAATCGGATCTTTCAGCTTTGAGTCACACCAGTGCTGGAACATGAATGGTGCCAAGATAAAGCTACTTAGCCAGTTCATTTGTAACCAAAGATTTTTGAGATCAAGTAGTTCACCATTGCCACAGCTAAAGGCTTAATTGGACTTGAAACAGCAAAACTACCATAAATCAGGATGTAACAGTTTCATATTAGCTCCAGGAGACACAGCACCTACTTTTACAGCAGCAAGTAGGGGAATTTGGAAGCCTTTGATTACATTAACACAGATCATTTAAAGTGAAACAAATATTCCACTCACCCTGAAGGTTGGGACACTTGCATAGCAGGTGTGCTACAGCTGGTGTGCTGCTGTTACCTTTGGCACGACAGATTAAGCCACGCAGATCCAGTCTACAGGCCTAATATATTAAAAGGATTACTTTTTTAGCCGAGGTTCCCATGCATACAATTGCAGTTCATTGAAAAATTAAAGCAACCACCGCAATTCATAACACAGTCCCACTGTGTTTTCTGCCATGTTGAAAGAACAGAAGGGAAAGCAGGAATTTAGTTTATGCATGTCAGTTCTAGCTCACATGAAACTGGATATTTATTGTCAGTCTTGTGTAAATGAAGAAAATTCCACTCTTACACAGCAGACAGGTGCTGCTGGTATCAATTTGGTTGGCCATGTCTGACGGCACTGTTGAAGAGCACACTTTCTGTAGGCACGCATCTATGATGTGTAACGCAGGTCACAACGTGGGGTGGCACTGGGGCAGCTGCCCTGTGCTCTGGGGCAGCCAGTGCAGAGACCCTGTGCCTATAGCTGGGATGCTCCACCAGTGGATGCCTCTTTAAGTGCTTGCAACTAAATTGAGTTAGCAAGACCCAGAATCTTTGCTTTCAATATAAATCAAAATCCCCCCCCAAAAAAAATCTCCTTCCCTACCACCCACCCCTCACCATCATCTCCAATGATAGATGATTCTAAGTTGGGCTGATTTTGGGCAGGGTGATTAAAGCTACTTGGGTTCACATATGTGACATTACTGGGTTTTGTGGTGGTGGTGTGTTTTGTTTGTGTTTTCCCCTCCTCATGTGTTGTTGTTTGTTTGGTTTGATTGTTGTTTGTTGTTGTTGTTTGGTTGTTTTTTATTTTGGGTTGGTTTTTTGATTGTTTTTAGGTTTTTTAAATGTTATTTTGCATTGAGGTTTTTTGTTTGATTGTTGTTGCTGTGGTTTGTTTGGTTTTTGTTGTGGTTGTTTCTCTCTCCCCTTACTAAAACCAATACTTTAAGCCTGAATATTAGAGATGCTTATCGTCAACTGCCAAAATATTTTTCTACTTGGGTTTCTTCAAAGCTGCCTCAGCAAGAACTGTATAAAACCACCAAAACCCTAGAAAATGTCTTATGGATTTACAGCACCTCAACTGACCATTCCTCCTGGAGAAATTCAGGCATATTACAGTCTTTTCAATCTAGCCAGTCAAAAACGGCTTGTAGGTCTAAACTCAATGATTTGGGATGCAATAACTTGTAAATGCCTCATGATCTATAGGCTACCAATGAAACAAGTAAAGCTTTTGTGTAAGAGCATCAGTCTTTAACCTACCGCAGTTTCTGAAAAACTAAAAGCTAATAGCTCTTGGGTACTAATTAGTCAACTTTCCACATAGCTAGAAACACATTTTGCAGACAGTAATATACTTCTCAAGAATGTTTCGTGCATTAACCACAGAATTGCATATAAATAGTTCTGACTAAAGCTTGCTTTTAGGTACCAGTACAAAGTGTGCCAGAAGGAGACAAAACGTACTTAAAGACCTATTCAGATTTTATTTGAAGACTAAAAATGAGTTTCAGTTAAGACTTTTTTCATTGTTACATCAATGCCAAATCCTTATTTGCAATATATAGAGCTAAAGCGAATAGAGAGATCAATTCAAATCCTGATCCTTAGATACTCTATTATTATTAACTACAATCTTTTAACTGAATACAAAATTACTGTTACTCAAGGTAATAAGTTCCAACCATGTAACTTGATAAAACTATAATCATTATTACCTTGCATTTTTTCTCTTCCAATGCAATTGCACAATATTGGCTGCCATAAATTAATTGTTATTTTAATAGACTAAGACCAATCTAATGAATTCAAATATGAAATGGTTTAAATTGATTTTTTCTCTTCTCTTATCAATCTCACCACAATCCTTGTCATAAAAGTACAGACTCTTCAAAAAATAATTGTTCAGTACCCAATTTAAAAGCTTCAGTGAGAGCTTAATTTGATCTTCTATCTAGCTTCTAATTAAAAGAAATACTCTATAAAAATAAGGTTGTTTCAAGATAGTGATGGCAGCACTGAATTGAATATATTTATTTAAAACCATACAAGAGTTAAAAGCAAGATGTATAAATCAAATAAAAAGTGCTTGGTTTTATGCAGAATGTTCTTTACAGATATTCTAAATAAGTGGCAATATTGTATTATACTGATCTTTATACTTAACAGTCAACATTTTGTTCCTGTATAAAGTAATTACCTTTATGAAAGCAGAGTGGAAATCACTGTTTTGGTTTTTGAAAGCATGTAAATAAGTGTGCAGATTGTCTATTTCCAGCTTCACTTTTGTATACCTATTCACACATCTCTAATATTGTACATACAGACACTAATGCACAAAGAAACTCCAAAAGCTGAGTGTAACCATCCAGCCCACAACTGGCCCAAAGTTCAAACAGAGGGCATCTGAAGCTAACTACCACTTCTTCCAGTATGTCCTCTTCCAAAAAGTAAACTTGTGCATTAAAAAAATATAATTTATGGAAAAAGTAAAACAATTGATGTTAAAATGATCAATATTTCATTTAGGATGCACATAATGCATCATTGAATAACATCTTAATGGCTGGAAATGAATCACATCCCGAACATCTAAAACCAAAACCTGTAATAAATATTAGCTCGCCTGTCAGGCAATCAACCAGAACATTTTTGATTAATCTTTTAATCATACACTTTAGTCAAAGCTGCGCCCTGTCAATTCAAGGGCTAACCACCAAAGTCTAAAGCTTGTGAGACCCCTGACGGGAATAGGCTTTTTGCATCATTATCTTAGAATTTTATATAAAAAGATCCCATTGATAAATGGAGCCTTAGATAAAGCTCTTTGCAGGATTGCGAGCAGTAGACAAGAATCAAGTGTACCAAGCGCTCGGGAAGATAAAACCTCCCCAGGACCAACCTGAGTGGGGACAGGTCCCCACCAAAACCTGCTTCCCTGCTCCAGCATAGAACACACATTGGCTGCTCTTCACTCATACTCGCAGGAGGTAAAAAGGAAACCTATTACATAGGGCTACACTGTAAATACTATATTTTCTGATAACATGGTATATAATACCTGCACATACGTAGGTTTGTCATGCCCCTGCAATGCCTCCTTTAAAATTCAAGAAATGAAGATGATTTCTTTCATGCTACAAATGGTGTTTCCCTGTAGTTGAGCTGCAGTACAAATTTTAAAGTAAATATTTTAGCTACGTGCTACATCTATAGGCTGTGGCTTGTGGTTATACAGAATCTCCAGGGGGTTTGTTTGGATGAAATGATTATTGGATGAAAGTGTTCAAATCTTCTCTTTACCTGAAAGCAACACTTCCATTCTCTTGCTTAGCACCTACAGTCTACATAACTTGTGAGAATGTTTTTCTATTCCTATTCTTTATTCTCTGATTGTTACCAGCAAATTGATTTCAAGTTAGAAATAAAAGCCAGCTCACTGCTATTAGTAAGAATAGCTGGTTGCTCCTCTAGCTATATGGTTATTTTGAGCATCCTACAGTGTTAATTTAAGGAGGCATGAAAAGAAGAAAGTATAGAAGTGGGAAAACAGCAAAAAGCAAGAGTATTTTCAAGTAAGATTGTCTTTTTTTTTTCAACTGCACTCAGCATCATAGATCAACATGAATGCTATTGGTATTAAATACTAACACCAGCAACTGAATCCTTTTTACTTTTTGTCTGCTATTTAAGAAACTATTTGATTCCCTTTTCTCTTAATACCTTTCTCCTTTTTCTTGGAGCCTAGGATGCCCTATAGTCTTCAAGTCTAAACCCACAGTGATAGTAGGATGCCTTGCTCTTTTTTCTTCAGTGAAGTTATTCCCCTGTAGCTTAAATCATTGACTCTTAGCATCATCCAATGATCAGAGGAACCATTAGGCAAAATTGTTCCGACATAGTTATAATATACCCCACTACATCATATTGCTTCTTGATATTAGAATGAGATACAGTGTTATCTTCTAGTTGATGGTCTTGCAGTCTTATCAATCTCATCTTAGAAAACAAAAAACTATTTCATTTGACGATGCACTGAGATTCAGCCCATGTTGAAACTGGCTACCTGTACATGCTGGCTGGAAGTGATACTTTTCCTTTCCCGTTGCCTGGTTTGGCTGCCCAAGATGTTCAGAGAAAGCCAACACATTTTTGTTGACGACAGTGCACTTTTAGATATAAACAAATTATAGCAACTGCACAGTTGAGGTCATGTAACAGAAAGCACGCAATGATAGAAGAGGGAAATGATAATATTATATCATTCTACATTAAATGTGCAACTGGTACTTATCATGCAGGGAAGTCACCTGTTGGCCTATTAAAACATTCTTAACATGTGGACATTACTCCATTTGGCCATTGGGGCAGTTACCAAGGAACTTGGGCAGAATAGCTCAAATGATGAAACTCCTAGCTCTCGTAATACTGCAGTTTAAGATGGAAACCAGGCTATCAATTAGCTAAATATTAAAAAATAAGAAAGAATAACCAGCAATTCAACTAATCAACAAAGAAAATGGTGAGAGTGTCTGTACAGAATACTTTTGTTACACAGAAGTTCTTCTAGGAGTGTGGTCTAGTGTGGCTATTTAAAGCATCCAACGGCATGGTATATATTTTTGCAGTTCTATGGGTACACTGGATGGGCCTATGGAAAGAGTAATCAACAGCTAGTTTTTCACTGCAGCACAATTTCAGAAAGAGAAATACTTTTATTTCTTCTGGACCACACTACACCACAACCTGGAAACTGTGCCTTTGATAAGAAGGAATGCCCTACATGACCTGTACAGTATTCCTGTCAACTTAAGCTTGGGGCAGCCAAAGGAAAAAAATTCACACTAAGCAATTCAGCTAGATGATGCAATAGGAAACACTTCAGAATGTTGTCCAAAAATTATTATTATTAATAATAATAATAATAAACCACAGAAACCTCCTCCTACATGGACCAGACTGTGACTTAATGACATGAGCCTTTATTAAAAGCTCAAAACAATGAGATTTTTGCAAAAGCCTTCAGAGATGACAAATCTGCTAAAGAAACATTCAGTCTCATTCCTTTACTGAACACATTTCTATTCCCTGTATTCTTTTGATTTGAAATAAACCCATTCAGACTAAAAGAATACAGTTGTTTTTTATTTTAGCCAAACAGAACAGATATTGTAATATTGTACAATACTTGCATCTTACTTTAAATTCAAGCTCAACACTGACTCATTGCAAAGTGGTGAAATTAGAAAAATGTCTCAGCCAGCTCTCCAAGATAACTCACCAACATAGGAGAACTTTGCCAAAGTCATCTGCAAAGATTCACCGCTAACTATTCCTGAAAGTGGTCATTCAACTACTGGATCTTTTAAACTTTGCACTGCACAAACAGGATGACCTGTGGGTGGCCCAGATATTGATTTTGCATTCTAAAGCAAAAGCCTCACAAACTTGTCCATGGTATGATTCACAACTTATTATACAATGTGCTTTACTAGCACTTCTCCGCCCACTGTTGATTTCCTAAAGCTCATGAGGTAATCACAGCAATTACTTACACAGAAAAGTAATACGTTGCGTTACAGAGGTAACATAATATGTTTTAGCAAGCTGTACACAGAGGAACAGTCAGCATCATGTCAACTGTCAAGTCTCCATGGACCACCAGTAATTCACATAGCATTTCTTTGGGTTTTTTTTAAGAGAGAAAAGCAACCCCACCAAGATTTCTATTTAAGCGTGGCCACTTTCCACAGGCAACACCCACCACTCTCACATGGAGAAGCGTGAAATAGTGTTACTCAAGAAAATTCCTACTGTTTTGCAAACAAATCTTAACAAAGATACTATGGTTAGAAACCATATTTTCCCCAGAGAGCAATGTACGAGAATCCCAAGGAAAACAAAAGTATATAAGAAAAAAACAAACAAACAAACAAAAACCAGACAAAAAAAAACCCCAAACAAACAAAAAAAAGAAACCCAAACAAACAAACCAAACAAACAAACCCCAAGCAAAATAAAAGTAAGATATTCCGGCCCTTTAGAAGAGCAAACTGAAAAAAAGTCAGGGCAAAGGAGGGGAAATTACCATGGGCCACCCCAGTGGTGTAAGGCAAGTGATACAGCAAAAGGGAAGACCAAAGGAGTGGCTATTGGGTTAATTAACATCCTTTTCGTTCCATGTAATGAGATGATAAGCCCTTAATGCAAGCATCTTTTTGTCTTGATTAGAGCTCTGTAGAAACAATTGCTCCACCATTTTTAAAGTCAAGTTCTCACCATGGACCTGGATATAATTTCAGGAATTAAAAAAAAACAATTACTGAGGTCACAAAAGCTAATGAGTTCTCCCAGCGCACATTCAAAAATACTTTGTGCTACATCTAACATCTGTGAGAAAAAGTTCTGAAGTCCTAATGTCTAAGTTAGCTCCATGCAAGGCAGAAGAGGCAGGATGGGAAGAATGTAGGAAAACAGTGGAATCCTGTGCTCATGTAAGTTCTCTAGAATGAATCCATAAGACTCCCCTACGACTTCTCCTGTGTATTTTTATATTCACAGGCAAGGATGCGCTGGAATCAACAAGGAAACAAAGACTTGGTGTCAATAGCTTCAGGTCATCCTGCCACTGAGACTCTTTCAACATCAGAAGCTGATTTTGGTGCCTGAGCTATTTTCATCACTACTGCCAATCAACTGAAGGAGAAAGGTGGTGTTGTCTGATTGATTTTCATAGCCCACAGCTAAAATCTCTTTCTTAACAGAGGTAGCAAACTTGTCATCACAGAGCACTGTATTTTCCTTACAGAATTGTGCACACAGTGAAATACTAGAGACACGCACCAGTCTCAGCCAGTAATTTTTCCAGAGAAGGAATTAACATATATTTTACCTCTGTATACTCTCCATAGCTGTCAAAATCAGAAAATATTAACTCTTCCATTCTGCTATTCCTGCATAAGGTTTAACAATCCTTATACAGTGTCAAGCTCCTTAATGAAAGTTTTGGGCCCAAATATTGAGTTTCCCACTAGGTTTCAGTCTGTTGAAAAGGAGAGGAAATAAAATAAATCCCAAAACAGCCTGTATAAAAATATTTCATGTACTTTCAGGTCAACAAAAACATCAGTAACGGCAAATTTTAAGAGAGATTTAAAAACTAAAAGCTTTGCTTTTTTTGTATACACTTGGCTGTTTCACCTCTACTTAGAAGCAAATTATGTTTTATTATTCCTAGATGGTTTTACTCCCACCTAGAGTACCTCAGTTTCCCTAAGAGAAGCTGGTTGGTCTCAGGAACAAAAGAGCTGCTGTTTCTATCATCATGCTACGGATAGGGCGTTGTTTTCTGTTTGGTTTTAAGCCATTCTAGATTTTCATCATTATCTTTTCTTGCACAGAACCTTTCAGACTTTCAGTCATGTAACACAACAAATTACTTCTGCAACCAACACAAAAGCGTACAGGAAAAGCAACTGGATTTTGAGCAGCAGGCTCACGTCATCAATTGTCAGTGAGCTGTGTCCAAACATGCATTCTCAGATGAAAACCTGGCCCTACGAACATTATCCATCCCAGTGCTCCAGGGAATCCACCGATCATTTGTGCTCGAGATTAAATTTCTTTCCTCTTTCGACCAGAGCTCTGTAAAGAACAGATGTTTCCAATGATGTATCCATAATGATGCCAAGATTTTTTTTTTTTCCTGAGCAGTTAATTTCACATCCAGCAACGTGTGGAAGTAATTTAAAGTTGTTCATCCTGATGCAAGATACCTCACACTTGTCTATATGCTGACTTTCATCTGCTGTCAAGCTGTCTGAGTTAGATACAGCCACACAGTCAACAGCAACTGTCGGGCTGGGCACAGCAAAGGACCACAGCATCTCCCCTGTTACACAGCCCAGAGCCTGCACTGGCACCCAGAGATGCTAAAGGAGAAAGCTGAACCTTCATTACCATTCCCTTCCACCTTAGATGCAACCTCAGCCTTATTGTCTGGTTTGGTTAGGTTCTCTTGAATTCCCTCCTAATATACATTAACACCAATTAAGTTAAATACTTGTCACCCGTTTATTTTACAAATCTTCAAGTAATTAGTAATTAAAGAGTACTGTCTTTATATAGAAGCTTAAAACAAACACAAACATTCTGTTGTTGAAAGCAGATTAATTCCTGTTGTAATCTAAAAGCCTGCTCACAGACGTGCAATCAAAAGGAATAATGCAATTATGTTCACATGTTTAGCAACGATGTGACTTTGAAATCTGAGTGTTCTGGTTTGATTCATTTAGCCATTTTAAGTGTAAAGGGCTACAACACGGCCACACTCATGCCAGCAGCTTACCTGGTTAGCTTTTAACAATACAGTTCAAAAATCAGGACCTTGGTAGCTTGGGTTGCCAGACATGCCCCTGGGCTGATAGGTGAACCAAAACTGACACTACTTGCAGCATCTTTGTGCTATACTGCAGAAACGTGACTCCAGTGTAACCCTGCCCTCTTACAGACAGTATTCATGGGAGTTATAGAATTTATCAAAGATTCCCTGCTCTATCACCATTTAAGAGCACAATGGGGGAACTGGACCAGGTTGCCTAGCAGTGCTCACTCTTCCTGCTTTCATGAGTTCTATTGATATATTCAACTTCAAGGAGGCCTGAAACACTTGTCAAAAATGTACTCCTATCTACACAAAACCTTTTCTTACAGTCAAAAGCAAGGCAAAAACATGGCCAGGACACAATGTGTTTTGAATATCCTCACTGGCATGCAGTCCCCTAGGAACCACTGCCAGCAGAAACAGACAAGCAACTCTGTGCTGAGAAGGTATAATAAACACAGCAGTTTTCAGCAGCTCCCTGACACCTCCACCATCTGCTGCAGTGAGATATTAGTGTAGAACAAGAGTGATGTGAGTCTGAATGCAGAAACTTGCACTTCGAGTACAGTGAAATGAAACACGTTAACCAAAATGGGGTGCAATAGCACAGCTGTGCACTAGGAAACATCCTTCAGCAGTTCTGCGTGTCTGATGGCTGTGGGTAACCCCTTTGTAAGGGCAAACCTCTGTTTCATAAACAAAACTGTATTTTTAAAGGCTGAATTTTCATGCTTGATAATTTCAAGGTTCCTTAATCACTGCAGCACATGCAAGGCAATTTTAAGGTATAGATAACAGAAGATCAAAATGCAGTATCCATGCCTTAAAGGAACTGGTGAAACTGAGGTTGTCACAACATTTTCAGAGTCTGTTAGAAACTTCCACAAAGCACCTGGAGAAGAAATTTCAGACCAACAATATGACAAACCATGTCAAGCAACTGCTTTGGTTGCTTGGAAATTAATGGAGATGTTTTGGCACTCACACTGCTCCTCACTGTTCTCATCATGTTTCTAGCTTATTAGAAATCAATGTGAAACAAATAAATCTGGGTGGCGGATGTTAATTAACCACCTCCAGCAATGTTTTACTCCCTCTGTTTTAAGACAGAGAAGGACCAAGGCAAAAGTCCAGCTTCCTTATGGTAACAACTGGGGAACTGGTTCTCCAAGAGCCAGTTCTGAACAAGCTTTGCTTTCCACAAAGCATCTAAAGAAATGTAAGAACGTTTGCAAGCAATTAAAAACCACAAATTACACACAGACTTTGAAAAAAATAAATTAAAATAAAATTCTTTCCAATCAATCCCTTCACTGTAAGGAAAGGAACCCTGTCAAAAAGTTAATTCCAACACCATTTGAACCTCAGCCAAGATGGTTATCTGCTCCATATTTTGCCTTGTGTTTGAGTTACCTGACACACCTAATCAAATCCATAGCTTTGGTCCCTTCCCAGCCCCCTCACTGCCTCTCCCTGCTTCACATGCAAGACAACGTACAAAACAGATTTCAGATGGAATGATTCAACATGGAAAATGCACAGTTCATCCAGAAGGAAAGATTTCAGATATGAAAAGGCTCCAAATCGCTGCGTATCAGGGATCTCTACTATATTTGTCATTTTCGCTTCATGGACTTGCTCATGATAGACAGATAAGAAACTCACCTTCTGTTTCATAATATGAAAGTGTGCTATCAATACTGCTTAATACTGTCAAGGAAGAATCGCAGCACACATCAGTCTTGTAATAAGAAATGTAACATTTTGATGATCTGGTAGGCCCTTGAAATTTGGAAAACAACATCGCCACTGTTTACAAGAAGTCAGTCTGGTTTTAAATATTGTTCAGATTTCTTCCTAAAAATTAGAAGGAACTGAAGCAGGAAATATTGTGTTCTTTATCTCATACTGCAAGTTTATTTTTAAGAGAAAACTGTGTATTACAGGCCTATTGCCACCACAATTTAGAATCTCATGCTCCAGACAGCTAAGCTAATGGTTTTATTTAAAATTAAACTATTAAGGAACAACACAGGAGCCCAGTGTTCTGAACCTCTGGCTGATTTGTCATGGATTTTAAGTCACCAGCTTCACTTTGCTTCAGAAAGCTTCAATCTATCATACATACACATACATTTGAAACTGAAAAATAAGACCATCAATAAGCCACTGCTTCCGGACACTCAGTTTCTTAGCAGGTTTGCTCTCCTTTGTTCTCTGGCTTTGCAATGCAGAAGAGCTTGTTGCTGTTGTACACTGCTTTTCATAATAGTAATCAAGTTGTTTTAAGATAATAACACAAAAATTTAACAACAAAGAAGTGGTGCAAACAAATGTTAGAAGACCAGAGTGAAGGGCTGCACTTGGTTTGACTCACAGAGAATAAGGTCTTTCACTTGCCTTAAAACTTCTGATCTGTTCAGAATAAAACATGTGGCAAAGCCTCATACTTTCCCATCTATTCGAGCTCACAAGTCAGAAGTTCAACCAAAGCTTTTCTCCAGCAGAAATGGCATAGATGAGGAAAATCCTTCTTACCTACCAGCAGCCATACAAAGCAAAAGCAAGCAGTGATACTTCGATTTTCTCCCAGGAGAAACTATATTTTAGAAGGCTGTTCCATATAGCAGCTATACAAATTCATACCTCTACATATATAGTTACGGCCCCATGGAGTTCTTCTCTTGCTTGAAGTGAATGCTGTTTCTAGTTTGTATAGTGATGGCTTTGGCGATATGACAGAAATCACAAGCAACACCTTCCCACAGGAGCTTGCTAATGCTTCACAATCAAGCTCTTTCCATCGATCATGACTTCTTTCCAGTTGATCTTCCTGTTCTTCATACTTTTTAAGCCATTCCAAGATCAAGGCACCTGAGCATCCATTCTCCATGTAGCTCTGGGATTTACAGAATCCCATGCACAGATGTGTTAGCAGAATGCTCTAGTATTTCACTATTAATAACCATATTCTCCCTTCTATCTCTCTTATTCTCTTGCCTACTCACACACTTGTGGGCCTAAATTGAACTGTTACTGTGCTAAAAGTTGAAAAAATAAACTGTATTAAAATGTTCTCTAAATAAACCTCTGCAATATCAGTGCGGGAGACATACTCCTAGGCCACACATAGCTCAAATATTTTCTGATTCTGTTTGACCAGAAGGCATTCATTGCCTTGTTATAGAGCTCTAGCAGTTGGACCCCATGGAAATATCTTGGCATTCCCCTGAAGTCATGAAATGCAGATGTAGGGGTTTGCACTGAGCTGATGCTTTGGAGATGTGCCATCACACGAACTCAACACATTATTAATCTGGTCACAATTTCCATTTAAACTCAATGACACTTAAAATTATATGTTTTTACATCTAAATTATACATAGGTTTAGAAATATTTTAATCAGTAATCGATTTCTTACCCCACCCAAAAACAGATGGTGAAGTAGTTTGGTTAATAATGGAATGGATGGAGGAAAAAAAGGCTTAGAAAATAATAATACTAAGCAACACAAAGAATTTGTAATAAATGAGCCAAACCCTGAGCTCAGTGGAGTTGGGGCAAAATACTGCCTACACTTTGATTAAGTCAACGTTGGGGTACTCTGACACATGTTGCTGTTTGCCTATATCCAGCATATGCTGCATACTTCCAGTGGAAGCTTTTAACTGAAGTGTTAAAAGATAAAATATTTTCCACTTTTAAAAGTAATGAGCATTACCACTTTCTTATTAATGTTGATGAATACTTTTTTCCATCAAAAATTGAAAGACATACAATTGGGTTATTAGCAGCAATACATTCAATACAAAATCCTGCCAAAGGCAGTCATAAAAATACAGCAATGATGTCACTGCTTTTTTTTTCTGAAATACAGTTTAGCAGTCCATATGATTCTTTACAAATCATTTAAGTGAAGATTGTAACGAAATAGCATGCCATCTAGTTATCTGGTTAGAACCTCCTGTTCTAGCTCTAGTGTGAGCATAAGGAATAACAATAAACATTTACCAGCCAGCTCAGTATTTGTAAGCACTAATGTTAAACTAGCTTTTGAAGGAAAACTGTTCATTCCTACTGAGGTAGGAAATCTAAGATCAAATTTTAATTAAACAAAGCTAATGTTTCCAGGTGCACTCAAAGTCTGGCCAGATTGGAGTAGGTTTGTGTAGGAAGAAATACATCCTGGACTGTCAAAAGAAGATCTATGACTGGCATGATAAAAATTAGTTTTGTCAATAAATTATTTGGAAGATGATTCTTTGTTTTAGAGGGATAAATGGTGTTATTTTTCCCAATCACAATTCTTAGATATGGCTACATTGGTGTAAATGAAAGAAAACCTTAACTTAGAAGTTTGGAGAAGTTCGCCCCAAAAGCAAAGCAGCCACAACGTGACCTCTGGCTGTAGCTTCATTCACCTTCCCTTATTAAGTGAGAGTGCAATATTCAGGAGATGCATACAGTTACTTAACTTCAGAGTATGTTTTTCTTAACGTGGCAGATCTTTCCTACATCCTCCTTTGCGACAGCGCAGCCAAAATCATTGCATAGCCTGACCAGCTGCCTTGTTGCAGCCTTTTGTTTGCTGAAGGGAAGGAACAGTTTAACAGGAAAGTTAACACATGCCACCTCTGTACAAAAAAGGAAGATACCAACTCAGAACGAGCACTTTTTCTCTTCCAGGACAGGTTCACTTTCTGTCAGCCACCTAAAGAAAACTCATTTTCAAGCCACCTCTACTCCAAAATGGTGTTTTCTGCTTGAATCTTTCTAGCTCAACCTTGAAACTAGTATTTATCTTGCAGTTCTCAATCATGTAATCTACCCACAGCCAGAAAAACCCTTTTTTAATTCATTAAAACTTTTGCAGGATCAAGACTTTTCTTCAGCAACTACTGCATAAACCCAAAAGGCTCACTGCTCACCTTCCAAATAAGCTGGTTTCTGGTATTTGGTAGTTTGCAATGTACTCGCAAAAGTTACTATGAAAATATTATTTAATGCAGCCTACATTAATGCTGCTGTAGTTTCTGCACATTCCTAGTACTTATAAGGAAATTACCTGAAAATCCACAATACATATACACACCATACATGATACAGTCTCTAATAATGCCATTTCACTATCTTCTGCTAATTACTTTTTTCCAAGGCACGCTGTTTCATGTGATATAAATAAACCCCAAAACAGTGTTGAAAAAATACAATTAAAAAGTGAAATAAAGCATGGTTTACGACTAGATACCCTAAATGGAGAGTCAAAAGAGAAAAGACAAGGGAGTTTTACCATCACCTTCAGCTTGAGCACCTCAGAAATAGTGTTCCACTTTAGCTCTAAAGAATCTATCAGAAAATATAGCAATGAACAAGAAAAAAAGTGAGTGATGTCTTTTCTGTCCCAAAAGCCTTGGTCACAGCTAGCCAGTTTTATTTTTATTACACTGTCATTGTGAGTATCTTTTTTTCACTTCTTAAAACAGTGTGATGCTTTCCCAAACTGGTAGAAAAAAAGAAGACTAGAAAAAATCAGTTCAGTGTACCCCATGCTTCTTAAATTCACAAGGATACACGGGGCCACTCACAGCTCACCAATGTACCCTAAATTGGCCACAGTCAATCTCTGGCTCTCCTTCGGAAATCTTATGGTAAATGGAGTAAAGTGATCAAACGCACGCACTTGAAAAAATAGTTTTCTTATTCAAAATCCTTTAAGTCTCTAAAAAAGACAAAGTTTTGGAAAGCAAAGTGTTTCACAATAAAACAGTACCTTCAGGGGGTAAAAGGCTTAAAAAGAATCCCAAAAAAAGCCAGTACATCTTCAAGGGTGTACCACTGTATAATTCTTCACAGGCCACATCTTTAAGAGTTTCTAAATCCACGATGCATTTCAGCAGCAGAGAAAGGCAGAAATATCACTCTCTGTGACACCACTGACATTCAAGATCCTGTTAAGAATGGGCATTTAGGCAAGACCAGGATTAGCACACTACAGTAGTGCTTAAGATCAGGAAACAAGCTGCACTTTGTAAGGGCATTTTTCATCTGCCTGAATTTCTGAATGAAAACTGAAAGCAAGTGGCATATGCTGCAAATTTGTTTAAAATTCAAGGTTTTTTTCAGAACAAGGTGGTATATTCCAACCCCTATATAGTTAAATATAGATGCAAACAGGAGTTTAAATCAAAATGAGAGAAAAAAACCATACCTGACTATCACATATTTCTTTCCTGACCCAAATCCTTGATCACAGAGAGCAAATTTTCTTCCACACCATCTTTCAGGACCAACTTTTCTCCCTCACAGAGCAACAACTTAGTCCATGCACAAAATGGAACAACAAAAAACCAAATTCCGGTACCCTCTCCTTAAAATGGATTACTGTTACTTACAGAGATCTCAGTGTAGCTTTTTATATTATGGAATTATTGAAGTTATATATCATTTGTAATTGAAATAACCTATGCCTTTAAGAAACTTTTCTACTTATTTTCATTGCTACTCTTTATATTCTACGCTTTCCAAAATTCTGGGACTGCTGCCACCCTAGAGACATGATTGGATCAACTATACCACCGTGCAATCATCACTTCAACATTAAGTGAAACAACAGCCTGTACATTTTACACCTGAAGATCGTTATTCTCATACTGATCTAAGTCTGTGACCCAAAGAAACAATGTGCCTTCAGTGAAGTTCAACAACAACCAGACTTATTTCATTAAGAAGTTGTTTACTGTCCTTGGACTTAATCTGCAAAAAGCTAAATTAAATGGACCTAAAGCCTATTTATCGGTCTCCAGTTCTCCAAAAAAATCTGCTCCAAGAACTCATTTTATGTATTCCACGTAAAGAAAAGACAACCAGTCTTGTCAGCTGCAGCGGCTCTCTCAGAAATAAACCTAAACACAGAACATAGGACTGTGTGACTCTTGCAGAAGAACTTGGACAGCACACACAATCTAGCGATTCCTGCCATAAGACTGCAGTCACAATGATTTTTAATACTGCAGTGATTTCAATAAGCCAAAATGTAGAGGACTACACAACATTATACCCTTGCTTAATGTGTTTTTACGATTACTGACGTTTAAGACGAGCTATGTTGTAACAGAGCACTAACATTAGCCTTCTCTCTGTTCGGGCTTGCAGTCAATTGCAGGATGGTCACTGAAGGAAGCAATAGGAAGCAGCATAATTTCATTGATCTCAAAAGGAAACACGGCATTTCCACAAAGATGGTATGAAGAAATAAAGCCAGTATCTTTGAAGTGGCATAAAGAACTCTGTTTTCAGGGTCAGAGGCAGTTCTAGGTCAGACGCTGTACTAAGAACCTGCAAGTGACCTCCCGTTCCCCAAAGGCACAGACAGACATTAAGGTACAGCTTTAAACAAAGCCAAAGGTTTTGGTCTGGTCCTGAAATTCTTGAAGTCTGCACTGCTGCAATTGTTTTAAAACACCTTAAAATGCATTCCTAGCGAAGCCATGCATTACTGAATATCCTGACAGTAGCTTTTAGACTTTTTTTTAAATTCCCAATAGCTAGCATGTATCTACAATAGTATGCGCATGCCTGATCATTTAATAGTTTATATAATTACCTCCAAAATACCCACTAGGTGATCAAATCATTAGCCATACCCTTGCAGCCTGAGATGCAATTGAACATGGTAGGGGGGGGAAAGAGCAGAGTCTTTCAGATCAATCTGGAAATTATTTCCAAAAAGCATCTTCCACACAGTGTGGTCCGAAAGGTGCTCTTGACTAAAGCAGTCTTTAATGAACAATGCAGAAGAATCATTTACTGTGTGACTGTTATCAGCAACCACTGTGCACTTCAGCTTGGGCAGACATCTGTTACATCTGTTTCAATGAAAACCCCCAAGGAATATTCTGCAGTTTGGCACTGCAGTTGAATGTTATAATGTCAAATATGAAGAACATAACACAGCAGGGTGTCCAGGGACAGGGAAAGGCAATCCAAAGGACTGCCCTAGTTTCTGTTAAAAATAGGTCAAAGAGCCGGTATATTCAACGTCTGGCAGTGCATGCTAATTACTGACAGCATGTCTTACACTTGCATTGACTGGAAGCAACTCATACACAGCGGTATTAGCTAAATACACAAGAAGCCTTTTTAGATATTTAATATTTGAAACAAAAAATGTAGATTTTGTATCACTGCAAGAAACCGGTTTTACTCTGGATAACCTGTCAGATAAATTTCTATTTAAATCGATAACTAATGGAGGCATACTTTCCACATAACGATTTAAAATTCATTAATGCATATTTACTGAACTAATAAACCAATGTGTTTCACTATTAATCTCAAATAGCTTGTAGATGTTAATTACAGAACACGACATTGCTGCACAAGTGCATAAAAACCACCCATGATGGCACTCACCGAGAGGAAATGGAATCAAGCTAGAGAGAATTTGCACATGTTTAAAGGTACCATGCAGCAATTCAAAGACAAAGTTGGGTCTCCATACCTAAAAATTATTAGGTATCCTTGTCACTGTATTTAAGGCCTATCAGCAGCTCCAAAGTTCTTTTTAATTGGTGGAGAAAGCAGCACAGGAGGACAAAGCTAATGTTACTGTATCCCTGAGATCGAACATCACCAGCTTCAATCACAAATTGCTCTAAATACCAAAGCTTTGCAAGTTGACAATGATATCAGAAAAGGGAAGAAGGCTGAAAATTCCATTTTGCAGTTTATATTAAAACAGTAAATGAACTGACTTGTTAAACAAAGGCTCTTTCCTCAAGAAATTCCACAGAATGCTCCTAAATGAACACCTGTAATGAAATAAAGAAAACAAAAAATCCCAAAGCTGAAATAGATGTGATATCATAATGATTTCACAGTTAGATACATACAGAAGTTGCACATTGCAACATTATTGGCTCCTCTCCTCTTCAAACTGTTCACCCTACCAGAAAATAATGATATAGCAATAATGTATTTACTAAGCAACAAGATTATGGGTCCCTGCAGTCTAAGTAAGGACTGCAAACACACTCAGAAAACTATTTTCCTTCAGGACTGTTGCTCCATTTTCAAGAGGAGGAACAGGAAAGCAGGTGGGTGAATATAGCAGATGTTTTTTCTACATCACTACTGAATTAACACAATCATAGCCAAACAGTAAGTACGTTTGGAAAGTTCATTTGTGAACAAAGGAAAGGTTTAGTTTTCCTGCTCTAATGCAAACATTTTGGTTACAGCTAATGTGCAAAACTTGTTGATAGTAATTTAGTACTCGCACAGTGGAACAACTTTAAAAACTAGAAAATGCACTTGTCCCTTTGAACTACTGGATTTCCCAATTATAGCAGAAGTCACACTCAGCAATACAAATAAACTTTCTAGTTTTCTCGAATAGTTTTAAATTAGGAACAAATAAAAGAATCTCATTTACTTATAATCATTATAAGGGTATTTTTTTCTTAACGATTGGATAATTCCATCCCTTAATTTGAAACAAAGCAAAGGTCTCATGGTGAAGAGCATTGTTGACTGTGTTTTGCAATCAGTAATGAAGAAAGAGCTGGCTGGAGCATTATTTGCCCAAGAGCATATAACTGAGCATTATTTGTCAAGAAATTACTGTGTTAATTTAGGGCATCTAAATGGGATATGCTAGAATTAATGACTGTGTTTTTCAAAGTTGGCTTTTTTTTTTCTGTGGTATTAGATACTTGCAAGTTATATATGAAAATACTAATATAGAAAATTACACATGAATGGGGTAAATGAGTATTTTAAGTACTTGGCCACATAAGGCGCAAATTCAGACACCTTCAGTATTCACTGGCACTAAGCATTTTTGTACTAATTTCAGCCTGTATAAAATTATATCAAAGCATCAAGACATTTTAAGGCTTTTCACACAAGAATTATTTGCTTCCAAGTCAGGATCTTCTGACAAACACATCAGTCTCAACAATCCATTCATCTTTCCAGCAGGATGTTGCTGACAGCGTATTCAGACTCATGGGGAAAGACAACCCTTGTTATAAGAAGTGGATGAGATACATTGAGAAAATTGACAGAAATGTCTTCAAGCAACCTATCAATTCGTCAAATAATCAATATACAAATTCCGCAAAGTCATCAGAGAACATGTGAACTTAGTAACATCTAGCTAAATTTAGCTTTCTCTTTTTCTTCTACCAAGAACCCATTATTAACTCTGAATTACTTAATTTCCAACTAGTTTAGTAAATTTAGATAACCTGAAGGAATGAGAGACAGACAGTGAAGGCATAACAGCATGGCATGAAGACTCTGATCAACAGCATTTACTGTATCGATGGCAGGTCACAAGTAATACATGTTGAAAAAGTCTAAAGGAATACTGATAAAAAACACCGCATTTCAGAAGCCGTGAAAAATATTTATCCAAGATGGTTAATTTTGCTTTATAAATAATGGCAGCCTCTTCAATTTTCTTGTCACAGCATTGATCTTTGAAGGCAGCATCAGTAGGAGATCGATTAGTGAAGCCTTACAATTATACACCAATTCAGCATTGCTTACGATTGCTGTTCTGTTAAAACCAGCCATTCAGGTAGTAATACAGTAGTAATACTATAAACTCTCTGGTTCCAACAGCATCAACATGGGCAAATTGGTCTGTAAGGGGTCATTTGTGAATAGTACTGAAGTTCCTGTGCTTCAAAAACAGCAACTATCCTAATTGCTCATGTCCAAGGCAAGTTGTCCTTTACCATTATTTAATTGCACGTTGTAAGAAAGATGGAGGAGGAAATCACATTGTAGTCACACTTGGGCAGTACTCTTCAAATAGAGGATTCTTTCAATGAACTGTATGTTATGAATAGTTAGGAATCAATTGAAGCACTCTACCTGTAGACTTGCAAGCTCATAAAAACAAGTCATGCATTGCTGTTTCTCTTGAACATAGACACAGACTTATTAATTCACTGCAAGCACAGCTTGGCTTATGTAAAATCATATGTTTAAGATTAAAAAAAGAAAGCTCAGAGCCAGTCTCACACCTGAACACTGCATACAGAAATTATTGTATAAACACAGCAGCTTAGTTTATTACTTCTTAAGAGATAACAAGACCTGATACAAGTACTAATTAAGAACCCCACAATATTTTTTTTTCTATTTTTATCACCTATAAGCTGCCACAACTGTTTTCTTAAAAAAAAAAAAAATCTATATAGATATATATATACAAAACAACAACAATAACACAACCACTAAATGGAAACAGGAGTTTTGTACCATTAAAAAGTTTGTAGGAAACTAGTCTGCCCTTTGCTGTTTGTTAATGCTAAATGAAGTTTCATGCACACACAAGTAGCAGACATAAGCATCATTTATACGAAAGCTTCTGTCTAAAGCAGGTTTTTCTATCCGGTTTTCCCAAAGAAATGTCTTGGGCAATCATACTACATGTGTGTTTGTCCAGCTATCTGTCCTCCCAGCAGCTTTTCAACAGACTGACCAGTTTGAGCTCCATTTGCACTTTGAGAGTATTGCAATTCTACCAGATTCACAGAAACAGCTCTGCAAAAGGAGATGAGGAAAGAGACACAGATGTATCATTTTGTTTTCAGACTTCCAACTCATTCCCTTGCTAAAAGCCTTTCCCCTATACAAGCATCTGGAAAGCCTGTACCCCAATGACCCAGGGACAACAGGCACACCAAGCCAGCTCCCCCAGGCTGATCTTGGCTTAGTGGTACCTACCAATAAGTGCCTGCTTTAAAAGTAACATCTTTTCTTTCAAGACTCTAAAAAAAAAAAAAAAACCAACCCACTCAGGCACAAATTATTTCTTATGTGAAATCTTGTTCGTATATTTTAATTCATCCAAAAATATAATCCACTAGCCCTTCTGCAAGTGGTATAGTTATTCGTACAAATGAAACAGCAGGAAGACTCTGAGCCTGGTTCCATTTACAAAATTTAACTACATCTTCCAAATTCCCAAATGTGTCAAGCTTTCCTTGTCTCAACATATTGCTTACTTTGCACCCTTCTTTATTAATTTTTGAGACCTATTTGGACAAAACTGTTTGTTCTGGTTCCATCATTCGAACAATGTCCCTTCAAATCTCAAATGCAGAGCAACGCTTTGGTACGATATATCTGTTCCAATTCAGACTCGCTTTTCAAGCAGGGATGAGTAAAAATCAGCAACCAGAGTATAGCATTAAGACAATACCTGAAGTGGCACACAAAATATTGAAAATCTGATAACGTAAGTCAAAATAAAAATCTGATGTCTCATAACTAAGTCATGAGACCTCATCAGCTCACTACAACAGTCTCAACGCTTCCCCTAAAAGCCAGGCTGTCCCTGGGGAGCCATCTTGCTAATGTTTCTCAGTAGAACGTAGTCTGAGCACAATTGCCACTAATTTTACTTACCTCATCTGCCTGGTATCTCGGAGTTTTATAATGGCTGGCACTCCTGATGCATTTTAATATGGTTTAAAAAATAATCAGGCTGAATAAAGAAGAAAATCCTATTGTGTCCTTTCCGTATGTAGCTGAAATCTAATTGCAAGTGCTTTCCCATTTTTCTGGCAGAGCTAGCAGTTTTTCGCACAGGTCTCATTTCTAAAGATGCACGTTGTGGTTTAGTACAAGGAATTAACTGGTATCAGAGCACAGTGTTCTTTAGCAATATTTCAAAAGCACAACCAGACCCTTGAAAGCCTGTTGGTAGATGCTTGGGGACAGGAGAGATGGTGAAATCCTTCACTGCTGAGGGTAAAGACGACTCCTGAGTCTGTATTAATCATTGGGAGCAGGCAAGAACATGACCCAATCTCTTGGGGAATGCTGTAACACAACCTGACGGGAGGTTGCACAGCAAGGCAGCCGTAGCTGCACAGAACCATGGCAGTAGCACCAGCTCAGAGTGCAGGACACACCACACAGAACTACAAAAGGGATGTATGGAAGGAAATGTGCAGGATGGACACTTCTGGTTCTTTCCCCTCCCAGCAACCATCACCCCCTCCCCACTTGATGTTCCTGCTCCAGCAGCAGAGACTGTGACCTCTGCAGGCTGTTCATTGTGCTCACAAAACCACAGGATTCTAAATTAGCAAATGAATATTTAATCAATTAATATCAGGCAAGTGTGACAGCCTTAGATAAGCCAGTCTTTTCCACAGCGGGAAATCACCAACGTTTCATTAAACAGAGCATATTTCAATGCATACCTCATGTAAAACAGCACTAGTAAAACAAAAGGAAAGATAAGCCAATTTCCACAAACCCCTCTAAAGGATTTTTTTTTTAAATGTACAACACAACAGTGTATCAAGCCTTTGGTAGCTATTTGAGAAATAAAAATGGAAAGATGCAACATTATTTTGGTTTCAGACTTGCTGAAATGGAGATTACCCCACACTTCCCATAGTTTTTTTAAGAAGTCCTAAATTCAGCTGATTGTCTCCACCTCAACCCCTGGATAACCCTTCCCCTGCTATCATTGACAGCAGTAGTAGACATTCTAAAACTGTACAGCTCCATCACCCCACGGAAAATGCTCCAAGAAGCAGCAATTTCCTTACATGGGCAGAACTGGCTGCCCATGCCCACTACAAATGCTGTTTCAGCATCTCAGGCTGGGAGTCACTGGTTGAGGTGTCACATTACCCAAAAAAGGGCACCTCCCCCAGGCCCTCTGTTGTCCCACAGCCCTTTCCACCAACTACATTTTCCAGCAGCCCCTGCCCATGCAACTCATCCTTCCTGGGCAGGGAGCTGTGAGTGTCCTGGGTTCTCCATGCTCAGGAATGTCCCTGGGAGCAGGTCTGGGTCTGTTGCAGGCAGTGACCATCTATCTCCATTCACAGAGGTTGGGAAATGGGAAGAAAAAAACCTACAAACTGTAGAGGTTTCTCTTGACACACTCTACAGGCACAACAATTACTGAACCAGAAGTAGCATTGATATGTTTTTCAGTGCAAGACAAAAAAATTAATGAGCTCCGCTTTTACACACCAGGGTTTCCAGAGAGCTCTCGGTAAGGGTAAATTGCAGGCTGTAGAAATGGGTACGGGTGGCCTTGTCAAGATCATGTTTTTAAGAGATTTCAAAAAGGATAGAGGCCTTTGCTCAACAGCTACTGATGAGCACTTTTCACTCAGGCTTTTAGCTTTTCAGAGATGATAATGGGGTTCCACTCCTGAGTGGATTTATGTGTGCACATTTCCATGGATCATTTTTTGTGACAGTAACTGCCACCCCCTCCCTGTGTACAGTTTTCACCTTACACAGCATTACAAGACCCTGCTGCTGTTAGTGTGAATGGTGAGGCACTGATTTCCCAGCCCACCACCTTTCTAGCTCCAAACCCCACATTCTTGCCAATCATGAGCTCACACAGGCCACCAGCCGCCTGTGAGTAGTGTCAACTATTTATTTTACAGCAAAGCAACACATTCTGCCTAAGGAAAAAACATCTGCATACTCGCTTTCCAGCACTGGTTGAAATTAATAAGATTCTACAGCAGTACCAACAACTTTGGGGATAGTGAATGGGCACTTTGTCAAGATTTTCATGCCTTGTCATTCTCCAATAGTATTCAAAGCAGCACCAAGGCTGTCAAAAAAGCTCTCAGTGCAACAAAGCTGTCTTATTTCAGCTCCTTAGCAGTGTCCTCTATGGGATTCCTTGGTTAAAAAGGTAGGGCACAGTGGGAGGTGAAGAAAAGTATGTTCACTTTGCTTTTTCATCCTCAGGAAAAAACACAATCCTACCCTATCTTTTCTAAGAAAAATAAAAACGCAGTCCTATATCTAAAATACCATAACAATCAAGCTAAGGCTTTGCAAATACCCTAAATCCCTCACAGAACCTGATTTCTTGTTTTAAATGAGAATTTGCAACCTGTGTCTGGATCCTACCAAAAACATGCGGACTTCTGCCCTTTGGTTTGCAGACAAAGACAAACCAGTTGTTTGGGAACGAGATCCCTTTTTGTATGTAGGAAATTAAGAAAATGTCTGTTTTAGAGCAGGATGGCTGCCCTGCAGGTTGTGTATCGAAATCCCTCTACTGCACAGCTGGTAGCCAAATAGGCTTCTTTTAATAAAATCTAACTTCGCCTTTAGCCTTCCTGTAAATGTGGTATTTAACTTATGTTAACAATCTTTCAGCAGTGATAATAAATGCATTTCAGACAGAAAATAAATACAATTCTATACGGTGGTATATCTGTATGACAAAATAATAGAGCTACATTCTTCTGTGCAGCAGCATCTGCCAAGTCTGATAAGCAACTGCAAGAAAACACTTTTTAATGTATAAATCACTATCCATGTATAACACACAGAAGAAAATTTGAATTGTCTGGACAAAAACCTGAACAATGCAATGCTCTGGAATTAAATCCTTGGATGTTACTTACTTATCTGCCTTGCAGTGGGCATAGTATCACCTCCAAATATAGTCTTTGACTCCAAGAGAAAACAACGAGAGAAAAAGTTTCTTAAATCACCCTCAGAAAATAAGTTTCTATTTTACAACAGTATATTTGCATATAAATATTTTCCATGCAGGAAATGGTCATACACACTATCTTGATAGAAACATTCAAACAAATAGCGTAGAACTCTTCATACTGCATTTCAAATAGAAGAATTCCATTGAAGGTGGAAAGAAACGTCTCTTGACTGCACTTAAAATCATGATTAAAGCCTCTGAACTGGACTACATAGAGTTTATAATTAAGAGAGAAAAATACACCATGATACAACTCTTAAAATAAGGTTTAAGACAATAAATTGTATTTTGTTGGCAAAACACATTATTATCCCGTGCCAAGCCATAGCAAGCTGTGGTATCTTGAAGATTATCCAACAAGGGGATATCTCCCTGATGCAGACATGTAAGACTTCAGATTCTCCAAAGGAAAGGGGTAAAACGATAGCACAGTTACAACTCTCTCTTATGGAAACTTTAGCTCTATTATGTGAATGAACAGCAGCTGTCCCTTGTCCCCTCTTTTTTGGACCCTTCTTGCCCATTATAGCAAGAAAGAGAAGCAAAAGTGCAGTTTCATCTATTCAACAGCCAAACTGCTGTGCTTGAGGGACCAGATGGGTCTTCTCAGCCCTGGGAGAAGCAGCTTCCCCCACCAACTGAAAAATAATTAGCAACAGGCACAAAAGAAACCTCATCATTTTAGAAGCACAAAACCTCTCAGGATGGATGTTTGCATTTGTAATTTTGGGGGCTGTTAACATTAATCCTACTAGTTAGACCTCCGACTACTTCTAAATGCTCTTTAGCATAAGCATCCAACAGGTACATACACTCACAACAAATACTTAAACAGGAATAAAAACAGCCAAAAGGGCTCTGTTCCTGTACATAATTTGCCAGTACCTCTCTAAAGTGCATGCTTGCAAGTTGCAGAAATGTCAGAATATACGCTCAGTAATAGATAACACCCAGTATGTATATATCCAGTATATATTCAGAACACATTTAATTTAGAAATACAGTACATAAGGCAAATCCCCCTTTCAGCTAACCAGTTCTAACATATATGAATATTATTATTTTTTTTAAATATTTTTAATGGTAACAGAGCATTAGAAATATCTTAACTATTATCCCAAGCTCCTGTGGCTGCACTTTCATTGAAAACTTTAAGTTTGGAGGTACCCTGGCCATACGCTTATGTATGAAAGATACATCGATCCCCCAAAGCCAGCTGTCCTGCACAAAATTCAAAACCAGGAAGACTGAAGAGTTCAAACTAAAATGTTCAAGTGAATGATCAGTGATGGCCATTTATAATTCCCCGTGGTATTGTCTTTGAAAGGCCAACAAGTGCTTCTCAGTCATTCATCTCTCTTGTAGTTCATGTTCAATCCTATCAGGAGCTCCTATTTCAATATTGATGACCCAGTCACAGGAGACTGGTGCTCAGCTGACCATTTCTGTTCAAGTTCCTTCCCTGCCACTGCCCAAACACCGCTGGGGGCACAGCACCGCTCCCTTATCTACCTCGCCATTAGGTGGCAATACAGCAACATCCCTCACTCGGTTTTCTCTCCCTTCCACCCCATTTGAGTTTCTAAGAAATTTTATCTACAAGTCTCTGTCCCCAAGTTTTTAAGTACATATTCCTCTTTTAGTACAATAAAGATTCCTTCTAAAACCTCATTTTGCTTGAAAGAACAGCTCTCAAGCAAGGGCACTCTGATAGCGTGTCTGAAGGGCAGACAACAGTTTGGGAGGTCAAACAGACACCTGACAGCTGGTGGGAGCCTGTTCACCTGCAAACCACAGAAACATGGGCAGTCAACATCAGTATCACACTAGCAGGCAGTGGCCTCAGTTATAACTTACATTTCTTTGCATCCCACCACATCACTCAGAGAAGGTTTACTAAGAAGCAAGGAGCAAAGGTGATCACACAGAACAGGTTTCATCACAGGTTACAGGCTCACTCACTGCTCCAGTATGTGCAACGTACAGGACTATCACAAATGAGACCATTTAGAGCATCAAGCATTGACTTAGTCCAACATCTGTTTAAAAAAAAATGAAGGAGCTTAAAGTGTTTCTTTCACTGCAAGCACACTCCTGTTTTGCCTTGATCTCTATTTTTATAGCTTAAAAGTTCAGGAAGGGATGTTTAAGACAGACATGATGGACTTTAAATAAACCTAGGAGACTCATCTTTTGCCTAGAAACCCAGCAATTTCACAGAACAAAAGAAGAGATGCTGCTACATCCTGGGAGCAGAGGATCATGCAGAGGGTCAGAGCACATACCCCTCCATCCTGCCAAACTACTTAGCACAGCCCAGATAAACATCAGTCCCTAAGACTTTTTATAAAGACCTCATTTCCACAACAGACCCAAATGTTGCTTTCCTAAACACCATCAACGTTTAAGCCTTAAGAAAACAAAGGATGTGCTTTAGGACATTAATTCTGTACTTATAAAGAAAAATTCCCAGAGATTTCAGGAGAGGTTTTGTCTGACCAGGAAAGCAAGTTCCACCCTTCAATCTGTCAGGCTGAATTGGGAAGTATGATTTTCTCCTATAGGAAAAAAAAAACCACTCAATGGAAAAATATATTTGGAAAGTTTCAAATTTGATTAAAAAATATACTTTTTTTTCAACTGAAAGTGTAACTCGGTCACATTTGAACTTCCTGGATTTCTCCTTGTCTTGCTTTGTTACATTCATAGTGCCAGAAAAGTAGCTTTTAACTGAGGAACAGCTGGAGTCAAACTCTCTGGGAATTATTGTGTTTTTGTCTGTGCTTGGTCCGACTCCTAACCAGACCACTTCCTCTACAGGGAATCGAAGTCTTTTATGTCACAGGGTCACAAGCTATGACATATGTAAGTGCTCCGCAGGAATTCAGCAAAAGCATTTGCAAATAGAAAGGAGGAAGGAAAATGCTTCCATTATGTCTTATTCATTGACTCTTTAAAACTCCTGCAAACAAATTCCACAGTCTGCTTCTTATTTTGTTTGTGGACCGTAACATTGGCCTTTGCATTCAGCTTGTGTTATGAAATTCAGCTGTACCCGGAGCAGAGAAGCCAACTCTGAAGAGCCAAGGAAACAAGAGACCCAGATCCTCCTCTCCCTCAGTGTCTTTCTGCAGCAGTTGGATACCATTAATTCAAATAAAGGAAACTGAAGATTCAAGCTCTTTGCATAATTTCATTTTAGAGAATAAGCACACAAAAAAAGAGCCATGGAAAAGTCCAGCTTCTACACAATGAAGCTGCAAAAGCTGTAACTTTTAATAGAAATCTCAAACAGTCTCACCTTGCAGTGGAACCTGCACTACTTAAACACAGGCAACTAAACTAGAAGTATCTACATCCATAGATATCAGCACCTAAAGGTTAATCTTAAAAAACACTAAACTCTCCATGTGGAGCACAAGCATTTCTTTAAACTCATTTAATCAGACAAAAGATAATAGATATTTTGGGGGGTTTTGTTTGTTTGTTGTTGTTTTTGTTTGTTTAAGGGCTTTTAGCAAATCTCCACTTGCCTGCTGCATTCATCCAGGCAGGCTCTTGCTTTCAAGTCTGTTTTCAGTTAACTCCGTTACTGAGTTGCAGCAAAGTTTGTGGGCAATATCTCCTGAAGCCTGCCTGCCTGGTCCACACTCATCATCACCATCTTCAAGGCTTCTGGCTCCAAGTATCTCTTTCCACTCCTTCCGCTGCCTGCTAGCTTCTGAAAAACAGCACTTGCCCACTTGTTTCCCTAAGGAAGCTCCATCCATCCAGGGAGCTCCACCCAACCAACCCAGACATTTTCCTCTGTAAGCAATGCAACACAAATAGTCAACAAAGTAGTAAAACCCAAATACTGTTTGTCATAACAAATGGCTTTTATAAGCCTCCTTCTCTTGTGTACACGGATTTATATTTCTAGGTGCAAGCCCTGTATTCAGAGGGAGGGATGCAAAGCATACTGACTGCATTTGGTTGATCTTCCTGTTCACACTCTTTGCACAGGGAACTTTATAGAGCAAGAGTGTTTTGTTCCACAGAACAGTGCCCATTTCCATCCACGTTCTCCTTTCATTGCCTGCACTCACTAATGGGTGGCCAGTAGCTCCTTAGTATCTGCCTCCTTATTGCAGAGATTTTCACATGCGAGCCAAGCAGGACAAGTTGATAGAAACAAGTACCTGTGACTGAGAAGACATTACAGCTTTTCATGCCTCAAGCAGCCTATGGAAGCAAGAAGCACCCAGCATACATCCCCATGAGCATGTGCCATCAGCAGAACTGGGGAAAGTCAGCTTTGGGAAACAACAATAATTGATCTAAATCAGATGGCGACAGGCAAAGAGAGAAGGAATATGTCTGCCTCCTTAGTCCTCACCCAAAGTGAATACCTACTCATCCATAAATAGCTACACTCCCTTCTGAACGGTCTGCTTTAATTGCATTTCCCCAAAATAAAAATTCAAAATAAATCCTTTCCTAGAGACTGGTTGTAGCTGCCTGCATATAAATATTCCTCAAGTTTTTGCCAAAGGAACTGTAGGAGTCACACATGAGCTGCTGTAACTGTTCAGTGATTGAAAAACTGAGGAAGGATGAAAGCAAAGCTATGGTTTGAGTTTGTATTGCAGGTAAAAACATACAGATGACATGGGGCAAAATTTTTCAGTGGCAACCGTTTGATTCTGGTGTTCGTTGTCTGCCGTGCCACTGGCTCTCAGGATCCCCACAAAAGCTGATATAAACCCAGATGACCAGCTTCATCTTGTGCTAGGTGATCTGTTCTACATCAGCAAACCAGAGCACAAGGATTCCGGCAAACTGAAAAGAGCATTTAATAAACGGAAAAGCTTTTAGAGTGAAGAAAAGCTCCATTTTAGCATGCATTTCTCCCTTCACCAACTGTTTTCACCATAATAACAACAGTAGAGAAAAGGTGTGATATCAGAAAATCAAAAAATGACCTGTAACACCTTGTTTAACCCTCATGCTTAGTTATCACGTGAAAATTTATACCTGATAGGGCTTGACAACTCAATTCAGCTGTAACCATGCTGTAAACCAGCAGCAGCACTAGACAGGTAGAAAAATCAGGAGCCATCCATCATCCCATTTCTCATTGCTACAAAGATGTCTTTTTGTTAACATAGAGTTCTTAAAACTGCATATAGTGACTAAACTTGAAGAGATAAAGTGAAATACACATCAGGCTCCTCTAAGTGTTTGTAGTGACAAGTGTTTCTCACTGTCAGCTTGAAAGCGGTCATCTCCTCCCGCTCCCGGCTGTGCCTTTACACAAGAAAGGTGCGAGGACCTTCGGTACTCACAGCACGGCCAAGCAGACAAAGGATTTGCAGCAGACTGAAGGGAGGCACAGATTTCAAAGGCTGAGAAGCTCTGCTGTCTGGGAGCTTCCCACTCTGCTTTATAGCTGCTCGTTTTTACAGGCGTTACTTTTTAAAATAATCACCCTGGTGGAAGCAGTGCTCAAGGTTCGTTTTCTTGCTGGTAACTTTTAGTTATCACTGATTTATGCGTTATTGATATATTTTCATCATTTCTACACTATTCCTATAACTCAGAAAATATTACAGGCCTAAACACCTCTCTGTAGGATCCAGGTGACTGTCAGACTAGTTAGTTTGTTGGGTGGGTTTTTTGTGCAGTATAATCAATGAACTCACATCATCATGTAAATCTATATGAAGAGTAGAGAACAAGGCCAGGGATGAGCAGATCCTACTCTGACTGATAAGGTTCACAGACTTGCTACCTATGAAGCACTAGACACAGCATGCACTAACTGTTCTGTAATAAATAACGCCAAGCACAGAGTAGACTATACAAGGCTGATAATGGCATCCCACAGTGCTCCCTTACAAACAATAAGGTACAAGTTTCAGAGAACACTCCCTAAGCAGATCACTAATGAGAAAACGTGAGCATTAAAAGATCAGTGCAAAAACCTTAATATTATAGAAAGCACAAGTACACAAAATATGCACAAAGTGAAACCTGTGTACAAACCCAAAGCCAAAAATTATGTTAGTAGAGTGTTATTTACAAGGCAACACGACACTCACTCAAGCTGGGGAATTCAGATTCACAGAAACTGGTGCAATCTTCATTCTACTTTCTTGCATGTCTGCACAGTACACTGGGGTATCATACAACAAAAGGTAGTTGATTACAAACATTGCATATTTACTGTGCTTCCACAAGACTAAATATAGTTGCTAGCAGCAGATGAAAGCTGTTACCCAAGATGGGGGGGGGGGAAGTAACCGCTGGGGCAAGGTGACCGAATTTGGCTCCTTGAGACAGCAAAGAACATCTGGCTTGTCTCCATGGTGAGCCTGCCAAGGGGACTTGCCTCAGTGAAATCAGACTGGAACAATAGACATCATTTTTCAGATGGTGGCTACAGAGTATAATTAACATTCAAAAGCTCTAGAATCATGGCTATAGGGCACACAAGCTCTGAATTAACTTCCCCGAGGGCTAATCTATGAAGAGTTGGGAGGCAAGTCCAGAAGTCCATCCCAGTCACTGGCCCTGCAAGTCCCCCCAGGCATTCATTCCTGGAAAAGCAGCTTCTGAGGCTCTGGCAGCACCACAAAAACTGGCTTTAAACTTCTACCACCGAAGCTACAGTTAGGTCTGATGCCAGCATTATTATTGTACAAAGAGAAGCAACAAAAAGGAAGTTAAAACCATCACCGTCATTCATCTGAGCTAAGATGGAACAGAATTTAAGACAACAAAGAAAGAGTATTGTCACAGCCTTAGGGCTTTCCTCTGCTGACTTCCAAAGGCTGGAGATGCACACAGCGGAGGTGCTGATCTTTTCCACATATTGCAAAAACCCCTTCTAATAAGAGGTGGCAGGAAGTCTCTTTTCAGAGAGGTCATTGGCAGCTCCCTCTGTAACAGGTTGTAACTTGACTAGAACAGCAGAAAAGCCAACGACTCACATCACCTCTACTTACAAAAAAAAGAAAAAAAGGCAGAAAGTCAGCATTCAGAGACAGATCAATAAGCCGTGCCTTTGTTTATCATTAAAAGAAGAGAGAGCATAACCATAACCTCTGCACCTCAGGAGGGTACATCTCAACCCAAGATAGAAGAGCTACTTATTTATGATAAAGCACTGCCCACAATTTATTCCCTTAACAGACAAGTAGAGAGTGAAATGGGGTGGTTAAAGACTTCACTACCAGGCAGAGAAGGGATGAGCTACCACAGCCATATAGGACCTTCATACTGATGTAGATAACAGCAAGCTTGTTATGAAGACCACATACACACACCACTCCATGATCTGTGTCACTGCAGGAAAGGTTGCAGCTCGCCCAGCCTGGCCCTTGGATCTCCAGCCTTGCCACCATCTCCCAATGTTTAACACCCCATATAGGTCTCTTAAAAGAAGTGAAGAGTCTTTCTCTTGCATTTGTTGCACAGTAGCTCTGGAGGTTTCTACCATTCACCTCCACCTCTGTTAAGCTGGCTCTAACAGGTTCCCAAAACATATTCTAAGAGATTCCTAAAACCACCCCCCTTTAGCCTCACTGCTTTTTGCAGGGGGTCCAAGACACTACATAAGTCACTTCCAGTTTCTACTGCTCTCATGAGTTACATATAATTTAGGGTGCATCATAAAACCCTGGAGATGACACAAGTTCAAAGCAGTGATGCTGAAATTTAAAACAGGTCCAGTTAGGGTCTGCACTCTATTAATATTATTTGTATTATTAAAGCACAGTGGAAGGTGGGAGGCAAGGTTTTCAAAACATTAAGGGGGGCTCAGAAGAAAAGGCAAAGCTGGCAGTAAAATGACAAAGGTTAATTCTGCCAGATTTTCCATAGGTGCAAAAGATTTTATTTGCTTCTAGGAGAGTCTGGGTTTTGAATTATTTTTATTAACTCCTTCCCCAGCATATCAGGGCAGAGGAACATTTGGAGCCCAAATGACTAATTCATTTTTTATTACCAAAGCAAATAAAACTGACTTCCAAAAATCTAGGATGATGGATACTGCAGACACAAAAATCAATTTTTCTCCCCATTTTTGGACATCTTTGCCAAGTTACAATTCACTGCAGACTTTTTGCATCTGCATTTTAAATCCTCAAACATAAGTGTTCATATTGCAAAGTAATAGACTTCAGAGCTGCAGAGTGATACAAAGAGCTATGGCCAATCTGTTGTGAGCAAAAAAAGTGTAGATCTTTCCGTTACAGGCACAATCTTCCGTATAATATTTCTGTATCGCTCTGTAGCAGGGCAAGCTCTAGTCTCCTGCCTAGTAGCAGAGTTCTTCATTTCACCTATATTTTCTCAACTACTTGCTAAAGCGGTGAACCAGATTAAGCTGGTTTGCACTGCCTATGACAGGATATTAGCTATTGAGAGGCTGCATACATTAACTGCCAGAACAGATGAGTGCTTTAACACTTACAAATCACAGGAGAGGAAGAATAGAGTGAGAAGAGATCATTCACTTGCTCCTCGTTTAGATATGCTGATATCTTATCAGCTCACCACAGACAAGCCAGATGTGGAGGTGAGCAGAATTCACATTAAAAGCAAAACAACAACACACACAACCTGTCTGGGAGCGCAGCGGCACATACTGCAGGAGTGCAAATGGGAGTGTGCTCAGAGGGGCTTCAGTCCAGCTCTATAGAAATTCCAGCCGTCAAAAACCACTATCGTATATGGAAATTAAATCTCAGTTCCCTGGTGAAAAAGCATAGGAGGGTCAGGGCGGGCACAACTTTCTTGATTCAGCACAGGCGGAGAGCTTGCCCTGTTACTCACATTCCTTAATGGCAATCTATTACTGGGGAAATGACATGAATTCTGCTTAATCCCCATTTTGCTGCATATTTCTATTTGCTCACACAGGAATTTCCATTTGTTTCAGCCTTCCACGAGGTTATTCAAGGGACAGTGCAAAAATTTAAAGGACGACTAAGATTATTCTTCCAGAAGCTCCTCTAAAGTACAAGAAAATAAAATCTCCCTCGCCTTTATGGACTAGATAAAGGCTGAGGTTTCCCATACACACATAATGTTTGTTTAAATGAGTACAGTAACTTTACATTTGAGGAAACACATTTATTTCTGTATATAAACAGAAGTGTGAAAGATTAAGGACAGCTGTGCATCTGTTTACCCGTAACATACACACTATTAAATGACCTGGTGCAAACAGACATTTTAACCTCTCCTTCAGCACCTGATGTCTCATTTCTTTCATGCTCAAATGGCTTCCTGGGGCTGCTCCTGCTCGCAGACTGTGGAGCTGCCTGGGTGAGTTGGTGGCAATGAGATTGGTCACATCATGCTGAAGGCAACTGGTGGGAAGGAAGGGGGTCAAGCCTTTCTTTCCTCAGATTCACATCCCTCTTGAACAGCTTGTTGCTTTCACTTCATAAAGCATCACTGTTTCAAGCACTAAAGTGCTTTTACACAGCGGAAAAAAAATCCTATAAAGCTAGTGGAAAGGTAGAAGGCTTGAAATTTGCTAGAATTAGAGTGCTCCAACCCCAAAGCGACTCGATTCATAGAATGCTAGGGATTGGAAGGGACCTCGAAAGCTCATCTAGTCCAACCCCCTGCCGGAGCAGGAAGACCCAGATGAGGTTACACAGGAAGGTGTCCAGGTGGGTTTTGAATGCCTCCAGAGTAGGAGACTCCACAACCTCCCTGGGCAGCCTGGGCCAGGCTCTGCCACCCTCACTGAGAAGTTTCTTCTCAAGTTTAAGTGGAACCTCTTACGTTCCAGTTTAAACCTATTACCCCTTGTACTACCATTGGTTGTCACTGAGAAGAGCCTGGCTCCATCCTTGTGGTACTCACCCTTTGTATATTTATAAACATTAATAAGGTCACCCCTCAGTCTCCTCTTCTCCAAACTAAAGAGCCCCAGCTCCCTCAGCCTTTCCTCATAAGGGAGGTGCTCCACTCCCTTTGATCATCTTGGTTGCCCTATAAAAGTAAAAGATATAGCTATCAGAGCCATCACACCTTTCTGCAAGCAGCCAAAATCTGACTGGTTTTCATCTTACTCTGCAAGTCCTATTCCTGATGTCCATGGGGCATCTGAAGAGCAAGAAGATATTAGACCAAAATGAGGGTAATTGGATCTGGCTCCTAAAGATCCAAGCATGTCTGCTGGCACCTAATGGTAGTGAGAACAAGCAGGTACAGAGAACAGAAAACATGTTCCATGAGGACAAGAGGCTCAGAAAGGTAACCAAGGAGCATCATTAAATGCACAGAAACTCCAGGGGTGACAGCAGCCAGCACTACCCCCCATATTGCTTTCCCCAAGGGCTGATGCACACAAGATGTTTGGACGTTTACAGCCAGCAGTTTAACCACCACTGCTACCAGAGCAGCACAAATGTTTTTCTGATACTTGTCTATAGGTAGACTTGGCTGAACCGTAGTAAATCACAACGGATTGAACCATTGCAATGGGGGGATTAATTGATTTGCTTCAATACTTTCTAATATAAGGTTTCAGGCATCACTAAAAAAAGCATTGCTTTTAACTATGAAAAGGGTTAATGAAAATTGGAACAAACGTTTCCCTTCAGATACAGTTTGTTTAAAGTTTAAATGTTTGGGGATTTTTAAGTTTTAGGTCAATGAAAAATAAGATTCCTTTTTTTTTTTTGCAGTCATATTAACACAGTCTTGATAGCCAAATTGATGAAAAAATGGTGGATAAGTCAGTCCTTACAGGGTAAAGAATGATACCAGATCCCTCTAGCAGGGATCTGGGAAAAAGAGAGTCTTAGAAAACTCTAAATAGGGAAAGGAAAGCAATTAATTCCACATTTCCCAAAACATTTTTTGAGTGTGTTGGTTGGGCTATTAAAAACACAGTTATTTATAGAAACCTGTAGGACTCGTGTGAAAGGAGACCTTGTTAGGAGGAGAAGTACTGGCCAAGTATAGTGTGTGCAGTGTCTTTATACCTGCAGGGCATTTCCTCAGGGTAGAGCCAACATATTAGAATGCAGATTTCTGCAGCATACCATCTCCCTCTCCCGTATTTCTGGAGATTAGCTTTCCCCAGGGAGGAAAGAGAGGACCAAGACCTAAAAAGTCAAAAGATGTAGGCAATGACTGACTACCTCCCCATCAAAAAGGGAAGAGACATGGATATATACACACACATGCATATACCTGATTGCATGTCTTATAAGCAATAACCTCTTTGAATGGAGAGACTGCACACACGTGCATGAGACCCTTGAGTTTTTTCCCAGAGCTCTTATTTTTTTTCCCTCTCATATGTTCCATTTTTTGATGACTAGCATTGGTTTTTAATGGATAGTTAAGCTATAACTTCATTTTTTCCCTAACACAAGTTTAAAGCAGAATAAAACACATCAGGCTATGTTTCTCAATAAATACATAAATAAATAAATAAATACACACATATATATATATACACATATATATATGTACTTCCTATAAACTTTTACCTAAATATGTAGATTTAAGCTTGTAAAAGGGTTGCAGTTTTGTTAAACCCTGCTCCATATAGAAGGGGTAAGCCCAATATTCCATCTTGGTTTTGTCAGCGAGACAAACCCTTCCATAATCCATAATTGTGAAGCAGCAGCTTGTCTTTGTTTGCTAGTATTGACAACGCTGCCAAGAAGAGCAGATGCAGACATAGCGTGAGGATGCTGGGGACACCACTGTGACCAGACACGCTGCACCAAGCATGGAACAAAACTGATGCTTATCTAGAACCAGAAACATGGTACATGTCAAGAGGTAAAACTCAGCATCAACATGAAAATAGGGGTGGTCAAACTGGGACTCCTGCCTCCCAGTTCAAAAGCCTTTTGTAAGCCTAAATTTCAAATATTTTTCTTATTTTCAGATTGTTGAAGTCTATTCCCACAATTTCTTTCTCAATTCTGCTTCCCCTTCCACCATTATTATTCGCCCATTCTCTTTACTAAGAGGATAAAGATGCAGACTGCTCTAATTTCTTCGTTACTCAGCCACCAATTCACACAAAGCTTATAGAAACTTATCATCTTGAAATCTTCTACCCATCTGTCTAGTCTGGTTAAAATTAGCCAATAAGTGAGGTAGAATGTGGGACAAGGGCAGTTGGACAGACAGAAAACACAAACCTACTTCCATAAAAGCACATTATTAACAAATTCAAGGAAATGGGAAATTGAATTCCCAGTGTCTGTAATTCTCACAGATCATTTTGCTGCCACTGCTTGGACCATTTCATTCATTCTTAGCCAGGTGTGTATCCTTTAGAAACATAGACTTTTCAGGAAAGGCTTAAGAACCTAAATTAACAGGGTCATAATCTTGACCAGAAATGCAGATGCAAACCAGGATAAGTTTTTTATTGCCCATTAGCACTCCTCAAAATCTCAATTAGCAACCAAGGAAGCAGCATCCCAGGTGTTAGCAGGGACCGTCAACAAGGTCTTCCCATGCAGTCCTGCACAATTATCGACACACAAAACCTTCAGGCTCAGGAAGCAAATAATCATTGATCAATGGCACAGACAACCCCCAAATACATTTGCACTCTTACAGCTATGTAGTGTGTTACACCCTTACTTATAGCCACTTTATCTCCTGGATCATTTTTTCCTCCCTTAGTAATTAATAATAACAGTGCTACGTGAAGTTATACTTCTTTTAAAAGCATAATTGCAGCCTCCACTCCCAGGTAACAACCATTCATGTGATGAATCTTGGTATCCAAAGCTGACATTATTGAACCCGGAGCTGAAATAGAGAGCAAATGTCAAACAGACCAAGGAAATCCTTGCACTATGGATTTTATACCAAATCACAAAGTTATTTTCTTTTTCTGACTGGGAATGTACAATTATTTAGTATTCATATTACAGTGCAGTCCCATCCCAGGCTAATTTAAAGCCTACATTATAATTGCTAATGATTACTCATGAAAAAGAGACTATTATATGTAAAAACTGCAATCAGTGCTAATCTATTCACCTATCCATTTTATACTGATACATTTTCTAAACAAAGCTCTGCCTGAATTGCTCATAATTAGCTTCTATTCTTACATTTTTAATTGTTCTGTTTAAAAATAAGAGGGGAGAAGAAGAACATCTTATATGTCTTCAGACTTTTTTTGGAAAAAAAAAAAAGGACTTGGACTAAATTTTTATGAGTGAAAACTTGACACTGTACTGTACAATTTGGAGGTTTAAAATAACTCCTGTGTTGTCAAACACTAAATGCCTAAGCAGTGTTTCAGGAAATAAATATTTTAAAACAAGATCAAGGTTTCAAGCACAGATTCAGTCTAGATAGTCTGAGAGCATGCAAGAGTTACAGTAGTGAGGGAAATGTATTTCTTTTTAAGAAACCAAGTGCATTCTAGCCCTCATCTGCAGGCTCTCAAGAGCCTGGTCATCAAGAGACATGTGGCACTCCAGCTGGGAAAAACACTACGTTTAAGGGTCTCTGTTTTCTGAGGCTCTACTGTTGTTATGGCAGTTCTAGTATACATGATACTGGAGATGCTCTTCCCGCTCCATTGTCCTTCAGGTAACTGCCTGGAAAGACTGTTGGAATAGCTCACATTTAAGAGCCAACAAAAGCACCCTCTGCAATGTGTAGCTTAAGTTCTGCTACATTTTAAATAATGTGTTTTGCCTAGAAGCATCCCCCTGCCAGAGTGACACTTAGAGAAATGGAATCCGAACTGTAATTCTCATTCTGGTATTTTCTTCTTCTCACCTTTTATCCAGAATAATATCTTATGTGTAGTCCTCAGAGAGTAAGAAGGAATGCATTTGGCTTTAGCTACAGACTGAAGACAGCAGCTTGCTGCTGAGTGTTCTCTACAAAATCTCTAGCACACAAATAAGTTAGACAAAATCAGACAAAATTATCCTGTTTCAGTGCGTATGACTTGTGGAAAAGCCACTGATTTTAATGAACTGCTCCTCTACTAAAGCACTTATAAGTGGCATTTGCTAGCGCTTGTCTTTACATCAGTTTCAGTGCCTGTTGGATGAGCCTCTCAATCTGCAAGAGTCCTTCACCACCAGTTCTATGCAATTTGCAAAGTGTTGCACTAATCAGTAGATACTTTAATCTTCATAAATACAGAAAAGCTCTTAGGCACCAGTGCTACACTGACTGGAGAAACTCATGCAAAAACATTACATTCCTTTCAGAAGTCTTGCATTTTCAAGCTCAACAGAAAAGATGGAGTGCATAACCTGCCTGAGTCCGGATCATGAGATTCAGAGCTAACAGTGACCAAATTCACAGTATGCATCTGCTTTCCAGCACAGCTTGTGGACCAAGCCCCTGAATGGATTATTACTCAAGCCAGACAGCACCGCAAACTGTTTTCCTTTGCACCGGTATATACAAACTCCCATAAATTTTGCAAAATTCATAGATATGTATCATGCACATTCATGAGAAAAATCATACATACAAATACATAATCATACACATTCTATTTCCAGTTAAATGTCCCAGCAGAGTAACTGTGTCTTGCTTCAAGGCAGAACTGCCTCACACATCTAGGAAAAGTAGTCTTTAAGATTAGCTGGTCTCCCTGTTGATCAGGTTTAGCTTACAAACACAACTTACCATATGCTCAGAATTGCTCCAGTGTATACTTGCAACACATCCGAAGTACCCCTGCCAGCATGAGCAGCAAATCACAGTTCCTGACAACTCGTTTTTGCCTCTAGACTCGCTATGCTCAGGACCAGAAGAAGATGTTATCGTAGGTGATTTTACAAGAAATCAATAACATTGCAGAGGACGTAAGGAAGGGAGGAGAAAATGAATTTTGGCTGGAATGGATTTAACTTGCCTTCTAGCAGCACATGTAATATTGTGCTTTACATTTGTGGCTAGAATAGCATTAATAACACGCCAGTGTGGTGGTTCCTGTTGTCACACAGCAGCAAGGCTTTCCCTCCACCTTCACCCCACTGCCCCCAAAGTCCAGTAGGCGGCGGGGGGCAAGAGGCTGGGAGGGGACAGAGCTTAGCCAGCTGACCCAGACTGACTAGAGGGGTATCTCTTACCATGTGACATCATGCTCAGCGATAAATAGCTGTGGGAAAGGAAGAAGGGTGACATTTTTGGTTAAGGCACATGTCTTCCGAAGCACCTGTTATACATACTGGGGCCCTGCTTCCCAAGAATGGGCTGGACATGTGTCTGCTGATAGAAAGTAGAGAATCAATTTACTCTTTTTGCCTCGCTTCTATATGCAGCCTTTGCTTTTCTCACTAAACTGCCTTTAACTCAAGCCACGAGCTCAGCCATCTTTACTCTTCGTGCCTCATTGAGGAAGGGGAGTGAAAGAGCAACTGGGTCTGGCAGCCAGCAGAGGTCAACCCACCACAGCATCACATCCATTCTAGAGCAAAAACTGAAATTGCCTGTCTTTTAAAGTAATATTAAGGCTCAGTTTTTTAATCATTGTAATCTTGTACCAAAGATCACGTTGAGGCTCCCAGTTATGCTGACACAAGAGAAGCCCCAGTACACCAACACCATACTGGTATTCATGGGTTAATAAAGCAGGATAAGGCGAATGTTGACGATTTTAAGACTTGTGATCCTCCTGCACAAGCGTACAACAGTTCAGGTATGTAAAACTGCAACACATATTTGATGCAGTAGCTCTCTATAAGGATTTAAGTGTCCTCAGGAGATTAAAATAAATAAAAACAAACAAGAAAAATCCCCATACCTGTGCAGTCCACCTATGCTTCCAGCCTCCTAAGCAATAAGGTTCTCTCCAGTTGCAGCTGTATCACCTTAAGTGTCTTCCTTGGTCTCTGAAGGGAAGTTTGTGAATGCCTTGTGTGCCGCCAGAGGTATCACAAGAATAATCATTATTCATTCATTGCTTTATCTTCTGTCAATAGCATGGCCGTCTTTTATGAACCTTGATTTAAATCAAAACTCTTTTGAACAGAACTGCCAATCATATTTAGGACTTAGACAAGCTTTTTCCAAGACTTCATGAAATAAAATCAAAATCATTTGATTATCTGCTATTCATGTGCACTTGGAAAGCTGAAGAGACCTCACTTTCAAATCGTTTACAAAGAAGTGAATGTATTCATTCATTAAGTTCCACTCTAAAGATGTAACAACATGAGCCTGGAAGAGTAAAGAGTGATAGATTTACCATATCATACACCTGGCCCTTACAACAATTAAAAACTTGAATTTTGCAAGAACTGCCAGAAGTGCCTGGAATTTTAAACTCAGTTGAAGGGATCTTGTTTACAATTGTCCTGAATCTACACCTGGGAATTATCCTCCTTCTAGGAAAGGCCAAAGGTAAAGCTGAGTAAATAGAGCTAATGAAGATACCCACTACATAACCTGTTCTGTGACACCCTGTACCCAACAGTACCCTCAACATTACTGGAACCTGGGAATAGCCATTAGTGCTAAGTTCCCACAGAGCCACACTACGAGAAAGAAGAGTTTAGAAACCAGCTTTAAGACTAAGCTCCTCAGCACTGTATGACTATAGCTGGCACAAGATCCTGAAATACAGACTAGGGAAAACAAGTTTAAGTTGCATTTCCTTACTTGGGAGTGCGTAAATTCCTCCAGATCTGCAAGAAACATGGATCTTTTCTTCTTGCAAAGTCTTTCTCCTTGCTAAGGCACTGCCAGTGAAGCCTTGTGTTTCCTGTGGAATATTCTTACTTTCCCCAAATGCTATGCACCAGCCACCTCTTTCCCCTCCAATTGAACTCTAGGCATCCAGCTGCATATACTTTAAGCTGATTTCCTGCATTGTTTCCTTACAAAGCATTTCAGCTCAATCTTCAAAAAAGCTCCTCTTTCTTTACCTTTACTTGTATCACGACATACCAACTGCAGACTCACAGCAGGCATAGCAATATCTGCTAGGTCAGCAGTTGTCTACGTCTCTTACTCCAGAACATCCTTGGCTTTAGCAGCACAGAATCCTTAACATACAAGAAAGATCTGAAGACAGCAGCTGGGGAGCAAAATTCTGCTACATCTAAGACTTTGTGACAGGTTTTTCAAACTGAATGAATCCCAGATACTTCTCAGCCTGGAAAGTTTACTATTTCTACTTCAGTTGACAGCATGTTTGCTGTACTTACACTAATATAACTCAGGTGGACAGTTTATTCAGGTTTATAATGATTTTTTTAATTCACTTTGAAAAAAATCAAACTGGAGCTACGTTAGAAATCACCTTTCCCTCACACATTTTCCCTAAGCTATTAATCCTCATCATGAAGAGAAACAAATCTGGACAACATTTATATGTTATGGAGGCAAATTACTGATGTCAACATCGCCTGGCATTACATTAGCTCTATAGGCAAAATTTATGAACATGCTTTACTTCTTCCCACATGCAGTTTCATTTTCATTTCAAATAAAACCAGTGAACCATTTGTTTTTGCCATAGTTCAAGATTGGAGCAGCACTGAGTGTTCTTAAGGTAGGTAAGAAATTGAACTAGAAAACAACTCCTGACTGGCCTATGACAGACCACTCAAAAATCTACACATTTTTACTGCAATTAAAACTAACCAACGGTGGCTCTCAAAGTGCTTTGCCATATGATTGTATGAAACCCATTCTTAATTATTGTTTAAGATACACTACACCTCAGTGTCTTTTGGAGGCCACTGATTAGATAATTACTTTTACTTACTAGCTATCGGTAAAACAGCATATGTTTCTGCCTTGCAGAAATTTTACGTGCACTTGCTGCAGTAAATGAGGATGTTACTTTCAAATGAAACATCTAAGAGAAAACTCTACGGAGCCTACAGGAATTAAAACAATAGTGCATCTGCTAAACACTGACTATGACATGATTGTTAGTGTGCTGACATTTACGGGTGGAAAAAACTAGTTGGCATAAAACACATACTTCTCTGCAGTTGGTGCTTTTCTGTGCCAAAGCATACTTCTAAATGAAGCAGTGATTTGGGTATCTGAAATAAATAAGTGACAGATTCCAAGGCTCCAAGTTGCCTTACACCACATAGGGCAGTTGCTGAGAAATCTCAGAAACAAAAACATTCTTGCAAAGCCAATAGCAGCGCGGAGCTTGACAGTCACTGAACATCTCAGCAACTCAGCTGATGTCCGTCTTCTTGTTTGATCCTAAAATGAATCTATGTACCAAAAAATCATCTGCGGACAAGAAAGCGGCTCCGGGCTGCATATTTTTGCAAGCATTCTGCAGTTTTTCCTATGTTGCTGTAGCATAATGAGTTTTCGTATAGATAGAAGAAGAAACCAGTGCTTTAGTTTGGAAACTGTCATTACTTATATACCCAATTTTCATGAATTATAATTTAAATGGAAAGCATAAATGAATTCTGAAGCTATGCATTTTTCCTTCAGATTTATTCTTATTTGATATGGTGACTAGAGAACATAAAAATGTCCAATTCTAGTTGTAAAGTCATACAACCCAGTTTAACTGAATTGCATCCAAAAGTTAGATGGGAAAATCTAAAATAAGTTTTTAGAACTAGATATGTTTTATATTTTCAGCTTTCATCAAATTACAAACTTAACTGGAAGTGATAGAAAGTAATTCATCACATGAATAGTTAACACTGCCTTGTGTTTTATAATCAGTTCTGCAACTAAAGCCACTTCAGACTGAAAAAAATTGACTTAATTTTTGGAAGATTCACCAAAGTACTTCTCAGGTGTACAAAGTATGAAATAGAGAGTAGACAATACATTAAAAACCAATGTCAGCCTCAAGTCAGATGACATTCAAATACAAAATAACTGAAGCACAAGTGCCATGCAGTTCAAAACCTGAAGCAGATAAAATAAGAACAGGTATACCTGTACACAATAGGCATGTTTTAAAGAAAAATACAGACGCTTTCATGCTTGAAAGAGCACAGTACAGCTCACCATATTAGTTTTCAAAGGAATTGTTTTAACTGTACTTATGGTATAACAAACAAATAGATAAAGCAGATTCTACTTTATAAAGGGAATGGGTCACAAATGTTTCATAGATCTTTTAAATGAAAATCATTAGCAGGACCTGATAGCTGCAGTTTTGAAGTAGGAATTGCTAGCCTAACACACAGTGTAATAAGTGGGATGGAGCATTTAGCTATGTAACTGTACTATTGGGCAACAAGCTCTATTTTTGAGGCATACACAAGTTTTTGCTAGGGAAAAATACATATAATTTGTTCATATTTCTGTTCAACTTTGTATTTACGTATAAACTTACAAAAGGTAAAAAACAGACCTACTAAAAATTATTGTAATGCTATCAAAACTGACTTATTTACCTCCTTTTTGTTTTGCAGTCCTTATTCAGTCTGGTAGTGAATGCCGTATATCTAATCATAATCCTGCTGTTATCACAGCTGTTATGTGCTTTATTTTTGATGACTCAAAGACAGATGTCCCAAAATTGCCCTAGATCCCTGCCAGCTTTTTCAATTGCATTATACAATCAATTAAACTTCCCTGACCCTATTCCTGTCTCTAGATGAAATTCAGACGTTGACACTTCAAGAAGCAAATCATGTGTGTAAATTGGTTCTAATGACAGCTATAGATGTGTAGTCATATGCAAATAGAGTATTATCAAACATTAAAATGTCCAGGAGCAGTAGCTAGATGGATGCAGTCAAGAAAAATTAGCTAGAAAACACATACTCCAGATACTTCCCACAGTATGTAATGCAATTAAACAGAAGCAAAGGGAAATTCACACTAGAAACTGCCTCTCTCCTGCCGTGCCTATTTATTCCCCATCATCTGTTATTATTGTTGAGAATCTTCACATTGTGTCCCAATTAAGCAAATCTCTCAGAATTAATAAGGGCTGCCTTCTCTATCACCACATCTTTAATGTTTGGAACTGAAAATATTGGCACCTCGTGCTGCACACGAGTGTGAGCAGTTAGAATAATAACAATTGTAAGATGTGCTTGCCAAAAAATGATTACAAGCGAAGCTTTATTGCAAGGGTATCTTGTTTAGGAGGATTTAGCACAATTCGATGGGGTGACAGCAGTCGTCAGCCATTGATACTGAACATAATAATATTAAAAAGACAACTTATTTATTGAATATTCAGAATGCTAAACCATTGTTTGGGCATGTTTACAATACAGATTATTTTGCCATGGTTTGTTAGTTCCCTATAATGGAGATTTTAAAAACACCCTAGAGTAAAGTTCTTTTTCTTTGATATTCTACACAGCAAGTTTCATAGAGTCCAATGACAACAAGATGACAGCATTCAAAATTTCCTGAGTACGCCCGATCCTCAGACATACCCAAACCACATAGCAGAAAGTAATTCCAACCATGTTCAGTGTTTTGAAGACCTTCCACACAGTTCTACATAGGCATAAACAGGTTAAATGAGATCTTCCTTAAGAAAAGTAGGTAACTATTTGTCTGTGTTTACGATGAATTTACATTTGACATCAATGCAGTTACTGCATCATTCATTAGGTATATTACCCTAAATAAGAGCCTCTTACCTAAATCAGAAAGGCTTTGCAAGCACTTAATGTATATTGAGATAATTCAAGAGCTCTTCTGAATGAGCGACCTAATCTGATCTACACATACTGTTCCTTCACGACAGGCCCCACCTCAGTCCTGCTTGATCGGCGCTTTTCTGTGGGATCCAAAAGTCAGGAACGTCTTCCCAAGTGGCAGAAAAATCCTCATTAAAACGTGAACTTTGGGCACAGTTCTCTCACAGGGCTTTAATTTCTCAGGGCACAGCCACTGTTTCACGTGCCATCTTATTTCTATTCAAAACCCTTCCTAATTATCTTTTTATCTTGTCAAAGGGTGAAAATTGTCCAAGTAGTGCTTTTCTCTGGAGAGTTGTTTCCACCAGGAAGACTTTGTTACTATGTGCAGTCTGATTTGCTGTCCTTTTGAATTCATCTAGTTCTAAGATTATTCCTTTGCCACAATCAAGCAGGCAGGCTAACTATAAAATCACAAAGTAATGCCAATATTTTCCTTTCTTCTTTTCAAATCTTTAACATTTGAAGCAGATTTCCCAGTACATACCTCTTCATTCTTTGCAATTGCTATATCTCATGGAAGCTTTTCACCTACACCTATTGTACATGCTATTATCTTCACCTTCTGTTTCACTATCTCTTCCTCTAATGAATTCAGGTGGAACTGCAAACTTCCTAAGGTTTTAAACTGACTAACAAATTGAAAGACAGCTCATGCTTGGAATGTGACAACTCTAAGTAAGTTCAGGAAACCAAGTTTTACGGCTTTTAAATTACTAAGTATAGAAGAGCATCTTTAAGATGTAAGTATTTCAAACCTCTGTCATTGGTGAGGACTACAGCAGCGGGACTCAGTGGGTTTTCTTTACTGAAACAGATACTGCTTTGGACCTTGGGGAGATTGCCAGATAAAACAGAACAGCACAGAGCTGGCTTGCCTTAAACATCTCCTTTACCACTCTTTCTCAGTGAAGTTACTGCTTACAAGCTGTAAAGAGGACAGAACCAGGTTCTTTACAGCAGTGATCTTCACAGAGTAAAGGAAAAATGGGTTTTGAAGCTCTTCTGCTCTGCTGCACTTACCCTATGACCTGAGACAGATCTTTTCACCTCTTTGTGCACTTGCTTCTACTCCTTCACGAGCAGAATTCACATTTCACATGTTGTGAAAGGTAATTCATGTTTATAACACTGAACAGTATATAAATAGAATAAAGTGGTACATATGACTAGCTAGTTCTCCACCATGAGATCAGATGGCCAGTTATTCTTATATACAACTAAGTTTGTAATTAGATTGTGCTGACCTTGAAGCATATTCACAAGCCTCAATACTGGAAAACATATGCTTTATAAACTATACTAGATTCAGCAACACAAAGAATTAATTAAAACTCTTGCTGAAGTTCTCAATACAAAGTACTGGGCAAATAAGCACTACAGTCTTAAATATTAAGATAACCTCTCCATTCTCTGGAAGAACCCACCCACTAATTTGTCATCAACACTCTGGAAGCTTTCTTTTCTTAGGACTGCATTTGCACAAACATGTAAAACACCAAAAGAGCCTTACACCACAACACAGTTCTTTGCCTGGCAATTGAGAGACCTCATGCTATGGAATCCAGAACCAACAGAGACTAACTTGTGTGTGATCTATTAACATTCATCTTTCACTCTGAAACTTTAGAGTCCAGCCCAATTTTATATTTATGAGCACTACTCCAAACAAGCCAAAAGCCTCCTGCTGCTTACTGCAGAATAAAACGTGTCTGAAGGGAAGCAGAGAAAGCTATTTCAGGATTACCTGTTTGGCTCAAAGTTAAACCAGATTTCAAGATGAAAATGCAGCAAGCCTTTAAAACAATGTAACACCTTCATTTTTTTTTTTCAGAAGTATTTATTATTTACAAAGCTATAAGCTCATATAATTTGTTAGCTAAAAAAAATATATATATGTGTATATATATGTATGTATGTATATATACATATATGTATATAAAACTTTGAGGTCTTTGATAAGAGCAGCCCGGGAGAAAGATTACTCATTTCTTTAGCGGAAAGGACCTTCAAGAGATAAGGATCTAGGCTAATAAAAGGTTAATATCTGTCATCTGACAGACATCAGTACCTCCCCATTCCAGTGGCTAACTTTACAGAGGCTACAACAATTAAGCCATAAGCAAGCCATAACCAATGTAATGTAGCAGTTGCATTAGTCAGGCAGATCATTTAACATTGCTGGGTATTCTGAAAGATTCCATGAGGATTCCAGATGTAATTTCTTGACGAAAAAGGAAGTGATAGAAGTGTCTCAAGGATTTATTTTTACTTTCTGCTCAGCACAGTGAGCATATGGTACAATAACTAGTCCATTCATTCATAATTGCAGATGTTTTACACATCTTGGTGAAACGTGCATTGATGTGTTATATGGAGCTCTCTCTTCTCTTTCTAAAATGTTAGAATAATTGTTCTTTGATTTGCCTGTTTGAAGTGTATATGTATACGCAAAAAGTCTTCTGAGCTCCTGTTACATGTCAATCACGAATCAAATCGCCTCATCCCTGGAAGGTAGAGATGCTGTACAGTTATTTATACATAACTATACAGTTTACACCCTGATAGAATCTGGCAAGCCAAGGAACAAGGGTTCATTCCTGCACGCTATGCAGTGCGAAGCTCTTCACCCATGTTAGCTGATAACGCCACCTCATATAACATGGGTATTTATATTACCGCTGTAAGATTACTTCCAGTCATTCTGGAAATCTCATAAGCTTGATGGTTCCCATATACAACATTTTCACGGTATTCAGAGATACTATTTCAAACAAAGCAGGACAAACGGGACTTTTTTTTTAATGAAGTATTAAAAAACTCTTTGAATTAATTTCTTTTAGTTCCACAGATTTGTTTTTCTTTTGAGTCTCACTTCCTCTCCTGTTCCTTCACCTGTTCTTCCTCCAAATCAGCAAGATAGTTTCCTACAAAATGCTGTATTCTGTCCAGTTTTATAATCAATGCCTTATTAGCCTGATACATTTCCAAAGACATTCTACCTCTAACCATTTTGCCCAAAGATTTTTCTTTACACCTTTCTCAGTCCTGTCAACTTTTCCTACTTGAAGTTGTTTTGCCAACATATTTGTTTATTAGTAACAATGATATCTCCATTCATGGGATCACTGCATCCCATTTCCCTTATTTTTTTGTAATCTTTTCATACAGATATCACTTGTATAAGAAAGTTCTACCAATGCTTTCTAAACTTGAGTGCCTACGACTGGTTGCTTAAGTACAGACATAAACCTAAAAGGAGATGTCTAGTTTTCATTAGTCCCAAGTCCTTCAGCCTCCACTGACCGCAACATTTCACGTGATTTGACTAGAAATGAACATAATGAACTTATTGTCATCCCAGCTTCCTCAGGAAAAGAAGAAAAAAGGTGATTTTGAAGTCTCCACACAAAGCAAGTTGGCCAACCTGATACCAAAACACTGTACAATAGCTCTTCTGAGCTTTGAACATTTTTCAGCACATTTCTACCTTAGCTATAGATCATATATATTATTTTGTTTAGTCTACAGCTACGCACAGGTAACCACTGAATAAAATTCCTATTAGTGATGGATATAGACTGACATTCTCACTTATAAATGCTGCATCACTATTCTTGCTGGAACACAGGTAGAGTTTCTTTTTACCCTATAATTACTACCTAGTCAGAATGAGTTAAGAGGTTTGTACTTATAAAGTGCACATGATACAAAATGAATTATAAGCATGTCAAAGTAGGAGAAAGAATTAGTGACAATGGCTGAGTCTCAGAAGAGCTTCAGATTCAATTCACAAAGGGTGTTATTCGAACTTTGAACAAAACTCCACAAATCTGTATGGGGTGAACATACAAAGAGCATCTGTCAAAGTCTCTCAATCCCACTCTATGCTTTCCATCCAGGTGAGAAATACTGGGAATATTTTCCTTTTAGGATCTTGTTATTTCTGCTTCTAGTCACTGCTGAAGGTGGGAATTGCAGCATAAGACTCAGACAAAAACCAAAGGAAAGTTAGGGAAACATTTTGGATCTGGCTAGAGAAGCCATGTGTTAATTCATGCTCAATCAAGTTTATTTACCTAAAACGCATACTGTGGTGTGCTACACATACGGCAAAGATTGAAAGTCTAACCATAGATTGAGGGATTCATCACAGAGTTGGAGGAGGTTGGGGTGAAGGAAATAAGTAATAAGGCAGAAAAAAAAACAAAAAAAAGGAATCCACATTTTCAGATAATTAAGCTATTGTAAATTTTCATATGGGTGAATGCTCTTGAGACAACCAATATCAGCTATTAAGCTGGAGCAATTCAAATTTTAATTTTACACATATAATAAGTATCTTCCTTTCCTATAAGATTTTTTTTATGAATAAAGGTGAGGGGCGTATACGAGAAACAAATTTGCCATGAAAAGCTGTTTTTCACCCATGTGAAAAAGTCACATTTTCCCACTATGATGATTAAGCAAAAATTCCTGATTTTTGTCTGGAGGATTCATCTCCTTCACTGTGTCATGAAAAGCATCATCTATTGAACTAACAGTTGGGTTTGTGTGGAAAGGTAATTTTCCTCTTGATCAGAAATTTTTTAAAAAAGGAATACTTAAAAACATACATGTTTTCTGATATGAACAGTGATAACGTGAAACATGAACATTGAGAGGGGGTTGGGTTTTTTGGGTTATATATTCTCTGCATACCACATTTAGGTTAAAAAATAAACATCTCTTATACAAAACCTAAATTATTGTGCACATGCCATTGCATTAGGCAGGCTTTGAATTTTTTCCCTTGAATACTAAAAGCTTGTGTGTTGCAGACACTAAAGCAATGAAACGAAATCTACAGAATAAAATGGAATTATATAGCCTTAAGCATCATGGTATGTGGAGCCTGCATGCTGTTCTTTGTTAAACAAGTGCCATGCTCCCTGTCTGTCAGAGCTCCCATTTTCAGCAGTAGTTCAGAACTGCCTCTCTAAATGACATATAGCAAGGAAAATAAGGTTTTCAATGAAGCCTCACACAATTAAAATGGTAAATATTTCACATCCTATTCTGCTATCTGCGGGAGGTAAAGCTTCACGTGGAGCTAACTTATCCTCTACAGCCAAAGGAAATGAAGCAGTTTCAGCCATTGGATGGCATGCCTAAATGCGTGCTCCAAAGAGATTGCACATGATTTGCCTTGTTTTAATGAAAAAAAAGGTGTGTGTGGCACAGGGGAAGACACCAAATTACAGAGAGCTGTTCAATCTTGTAAGACATGCAGTACCCACGGGTCATACTGTACAACTGATTTCTCAGCAGAATTCTTCTTTGATTTCTATAAGGAGTTTAGCCTTAAAACTGGTGAGACAATATGCCCTTATTAAAGCAGCCATGTTAGGAAAAAATACCTTACCTGTTTAAGGTTCGCTCCTGCACCCACTGAAGTCTGGCAAAACCATCTATTGCAATAGAACGAGATCATCCCTTCAAACCCTGATTTTTACGCACTCTTGGACACAGAAAGCTTGCTTGCAAAATAGGATAGATACAACTGTTATGCAAATGATTGACAAGTGTCTAAGAATTGACAGGACTAGAGCCCAAATTGTTGGGTGTGTTGTTAGAGTCACTTGCCTCTACCTTCTTCTTAGAACTACCAGGAGTAGGTTAAATGAAGCAGAAGCATGAGCAAAATATACACACAGATGCAGAATTTATCTGCACCAAGTGTACTAATTTCTTACCTGGGAAACAATTGAGGTTCTGCAATGCCTTTATAACTTTAACAGGGTATAATTCTAATAAGATTTGGTCCAGGGTGTCCTGCCTTCTTAGCCCACCCCTGGGAAGGTGCACTGGCCATGGGAGGGCTCCACCACTGCTGCCAGCAGGGCTGAGCACAAAAGGTGGGTGATTAGAACAGGAGACGACACTGGCCTAACTGCATTAAACAACATACAAAAGCTCCATTATAAAAGGGTTAAAAGGTTTTGAAACGTTACACCACCAATAACAACAGAAGTATCTTACTCTACCACTGCCTGGAAAGCAAGGTGATGTATTTCACTTATATAATTCATACAGGAGAGTCCTGTGTGTGCAGCACAAAGGCTGATGTCAGTTCAAGTCCCCCTCTGTCCTCAGCTGCACACAGATGTTGCACATTTTCTCCCATAAAGTCCAAGGACAGAGACGAAGACAAAATACTGAGTCACAAGGCTGAGAGTTGGGATGTTGACATGACAGCACCACGTGCTAGAACTCAGCAACAAAAAAGTTCCAGATGCATAGTGCCTTCTCTGAAGGGAAAAATAAGACAAACCCATGTCTTTGATTTTCTCAACCAACTTGCAAATTCACAGAATCGTTTTGCATACCAAATCCAAACAAAGCTACACAACACATGAAAGGAGCATGTCTCAAATGCTGGCAGCAGCAATAGCATTCCACAATTGAGATGTTTTGGAAACACCTGGTATAACTACCATAGTTTACAAGCAAGGTGTTTGGGATCCTCCCCCTAGAAAATGTGTAATTTTGGCTCACAACTATAATCTGCTTCATCCAGGCTTTTAACACAAAGAACAAAAGTGATACTCTAGTGCAATCCTTGAGGAGACTCGGACAATGAGACTCAAGTATCTCCACTTTTCCAGCCCCAGTTTTCCACAACTTTTTGTACACAAGCTCGAAGTCAAGCACTTAATTTTGTTCTAAATAAAAGAAGCATTTTTCAGGGTTTCTGCCAGAATGGCAAAGTCAGCAGGATTTCAACAAAGAACATGCAATTTAAAAGAGGAAAGGCAGAATACCCCATCACCTGAAAAATGCTCATAATAGCAGTAACTGAGCTGCAAAACCACTTGGAATATTTAATCTGGCTGTGGTATTGATTAATTAGATCCTATTTTTAAAGTGTTTTGAACATGAAAAGTGTAAGTGTGTTATCCTCAGCCTCATCACCATCACTGTGCCTAATCCTACCTAACGATATAAAACATCTTGTGAAATTCTGGTGTTATACCGGGCTATTGTAAAGGAGAACCAGTTTCATTCTTGCATGGCCTCCTGCAAAACTATGAACAGGTTTCACACTGATTAATAGGTTGAGTGGTTAGAAAGATAGTAAGACTGAGCTGCGGTACATTTTTTAATTCCATGTTTAACCAAATTGCTATATTACACACACACAAAAACCAACACCACAACCACAATCCACAACATACACAACTTCCTCTGCTTTTTTGCTTCTTGTCCATCACACGAGACCCAGTCAGAGAATGCACAATAACTAAGAATTTCAATTGGTTTCTACCCAGACAAACTGAGGCAAGTAGATTTTTTGATTCAGCTAAATTACAGCTCTCCAGGTCATCATGAGAAAATTCTGCAGCTTTTTCCCAGAATCTGCTTCGTGACTATCCTACAAAATACAAGGGATTTGCCATTGTATTTTATATACTCTGCCTTTTCTTAAGATGCCTCATTTTATTCATTATCATAAAGCTGAGGGAGCACATGAGTGTGTGCCTTATCCTTCCTGAGCAAGGGGTCACCTAAAATTACTGTTTTTTCACAAGGTAGGTAATGCACCTGAGCAACCTTAAAATCCATGATACATATCTACATGTGAAAGCCTTTACATTAGACCATTCTGCCTAGCAAAAGCTCCAAGATTTTACCATGACAGGCAAGTCTTCCATTTCAACACACAGGGAGTTTTCAATGTAACATCAACAACATGGTTATGGCACTGCTGGAGCAATATGACTCTTGAAGTCTTACCATCAGCTTTTACATAGGTCTTTCATATAAACACAGTGTTCTGCACATAAATTGAGAGACTTCAATAGAAATATTTGCATTTCAATGGAAGTCGCCTTTGTGAGTGATCTAGCTTGTCTCCAAGATCAAAGAGATTTACACATCAACATCTTCTGGCTTGCAGAAGAAAACACACACTGAAGCCACTCAGAACTGAAAGTTTAGTCAACTGCAGAGAAACAGCCAGGGGAAGGAAGAGGAAACAGGATGGATAAACCAGATCATCCTCCAATAATAGAACCGAATGCAGGTACAGATGAGCCTGGCAAACTGAACGTTTCTAGGAAGTGCTGATATGTCACTGCATTGCCAAAATTAGACAAACTGTGTAGGAAGCAATTAGCTACTGTAGCTTCTCCCTACTTAAAATTGTTATTCAAAGCTATATTGTAACGTGCAGTTGGTCATACCAATTCAACACGTAACTGTTGGCATGAAAAATACCATTTATTCAATATAAACTTCAAAAATTAAATTGAGTGGAAAGAAATAAGTTCTTTTCTTGATCCATTCTGCACTTATACTCCAATTCTATGCCCAACATGCAGCTTTGTTGCATGTATTGTATGAGTGTCCTCCATAATAAAAGCTTTATTTGAACCTCCCCCCTCCTTCTACATCACTCATGGTTAGATCAAAACAGTAGAGACAAAAACTGAAACATGCCCGGGGTGCAGAAGGAGTAGGCTAATGGTGGTGAGGAGGAAGGGGGTTGATTTTCACATCTCAGAACTGTTGAGCCTGCAAATATTACTGAAATCACATCTGGGAACAAAGCCCTTTAAGTAATTTCACCCATGAGTGTTGCTAAGCAATGTAGAAAAGGCGAGGGAGACGGAGAGTGCCTGACTTTAGGATTAGAAGGATAGATAGGAGATAAAAAGTAAGGCTTCCACATTGCCTTATGTGTGTGAACTTATGAGTTTTGGTTTTATTGCCTGTCTTCCCAAACTATCTGTACCATAATTAATCAGGTCTTGTTCAGTGTCTGTACCAATATATAACCAGCACGCAGAGAGCTGAGCTGCATCCTGGAGCAGTGGCACAAGCAGTTCCGCACCAGAACTGTCAACATCTGTTTCTGGATTAAACAGGTAAGAATCTGAGAAACTGTCCTGATGCAACTGTTGTAGAATTTGCTGTCTGTATTTTAGAGAAATACTGCAGGTGCTTGCTCTATGTAACTTAAACTATGTACAGTATGGTAAATAAAATGCTTGTGATAACTAATGCTTGTTCTAACTATTCTTATGCTAGTAGTTACAGAAACATGTGGTAATTTTATCAGATAACATAGATAAATGCCATGTGTTCACCTGACTTAAATTTTTTTGTCCAGTCTCTGCTGGCATCTTAATGTTGTAACAGTTTCTTGTTCTGCTTTAGTAAGATTTCTTCCAATCTTTAGGAAAACAACCTCAAATTTTCAACAGTAGACAAATACATTGCACCTCTTATATTACTTCACAGCAGAAAACATTTGTTGCCTTGTCCAGCTAAATGCCTCTGTAGACCATATCATGTACATTTATAAAGGATGCGTTGTTGGAACAGTAAGTTTAATTCTTTGTTTTGTTTTTACATTGTAGGAGTCTTTTTTTTAAAAAAAAAAAAAAATCATCATAAATACTCTGAAATGCTCATCTCTATTAACCTGAATTATATTTCATATGCTAAGGCATTTGCAGCCTTCCAGGTGATTTCATAGGCATTACACTTTCACTGTATACCTGTCATTTTAACATATGCTAATAACTCATCTGGAAAGAGAGTGACGTTTGTTGCTGAGTAACCTATGTCTGCATACACAACACAAAATAGTAGCATTTCTCAGCCTGAGATCCTAGGTTATGATTAACTACCTAGATAATAGTCTAGTTAGAGGTATTATGACAGCCTACCCCAAAATTCATTATATTCTATATATATCACTTTTGCAGCACTCCAGCATTGCTCTCTGTACATGGGATGCATTTTCCTGGCATGCAAATGGAATTTTACAGACTGAACAATGGAAATTAATCAAGAGATTCAGCCTTGTAATCACATTCTTATTTATACACCTTCAATTAATATTTTTAAAAGCACAGACTCTGAACCAAATATTTTAAGCTCAACATACAAAGGCAACCGCCTGCTGAAGAAACAACCTACAACTTTTCCATTGAAAGGTGATAAACGAATCTCTGAAATCGGAAAGTTTCCCATGCTGAACACATAAAACAGGTTACCTCTTGTACTGTATTTTATTTACACACACAGTCAGCAGCAAATCAATGGGCAGCTGCTTTACAGCTGAACAGACACAGTCAAATTTTTATCCACCAAGAAATCGTACAGGCAGCCCACAAAGTGATCAAGTGGAAATATAAACTGGAATAGAAGAAAGGTCCTGTGGATAACCATGTTATCAGTTTTATACAGCAAACCTCTTGAAATGGGTGACACGCAGAAACTATACAGAGACATATGATGTTGCATGTTGCTAACTGACCTATTTTTTTTGTTTCCTTTTGCTTTTTCTTAATGAAAAGCAAGGAAGGGCAGAAGAAGAAATCTTTCCTACCAGCAGCAGCAGGGTTGCTGCAACAAGATGGTAATTCCCTCCTGCTACTCTGCTGACAACGACCAAGCTTCACAGGAGGAGCAAGGCGTTGTAATCATGGAATTAAAAAACATGGCAGTTTCTAAAGCTTCACCTCACCTTGGTTGATTTACATGAATTTAGTATCAACTGGCTTACAGTGGAATTATATTGACATAAACACTTTTGAAGCATCCTGGATAAGCAGGGACCACTGAACTCCTTAAGAGCACAGTGCAAGTTTGAGGGCTCCCTAATTCTATACTAAGCATTTTATAAATGTTGTGCTTTAAAACACATAGAATCAAATGGAAAAGGTGAAAAATATTAACAACTGGCAAGTGAGAGTCCAGTCCAATGTCTGCTGAAGTCATCAGAACACCCCTGACAGAGACCTAGTGGTTTTAGCTTTGGCTCTTTCATCAGATCGTTATTATAACAAAGGCACCCTACAATGGCTTGCTAAGATAAATGCAAATCTTGTGTCAAAAACAGTCAGGCACCCCCAAAATTAAAAATTTGAGCACACAGCAGCTTACAGGCAGCGGCTTTGGGCATGTGGCACAACATCTGTTACAAAAATACTAGAAAGCAGACCTGCGGCAAACTGGACCACTGCCAGCTCTCAGGATCTTTTTTTCCCTGACAAGGCTGTCAGTAAATGGACAGATGGCAGCCGATGCACTCGCACGATAGTTAGCCCGGCTAACAATCAAGTATGCTAAGTGATTTCAGATTCACTCTGCACCAGGCACTGTATTTTCTATTCAATCATTAACACTCTGTCCTAATAGGAATACAGTTTGGTATTAAGACACTGGCAGACACTCTATTTTACAAGACAGTTTCTCTGAAACAATTTGTCAGGGAACTTTACACCTGCCTTCATGATTAACATCAAAATCTGCCAAGTTTACCGGGCTGGTTTGTTCATAATTTTAATTCTACTGTATTTGAAGAATGGAGATGGAAACAAACACCAAGCTGCAGGTCAGTTAACAGCACAAGCTGCTCCCACAGATGCATTCAGAGCACACAGGACAGCACATCCCAGTGGCTTCTTCGCCTTCCCCTGTTGTTTTACCTTTAAATTCTCCTCCACCACCCCTTTGTTTCTGTTGCACGTCCATTTTATCCATCTACCCAAAATCCCGCACAGATAAACAGCTGGTCAATGGGGTAATTAACTACAATCTAAAAAGTCATTTATCACATATTTGGCTCCCACAAACATTTTATTCATCACTGTTGTGCCCAGTAAGTGCCCCAAGAAAATCAACACCACTACTCATTTTCTGCATAAGTGGAAAAGCAGAGAAGGACTAGAAGAGCAAACCAAAATTAGCTGTCTTGAAGGAGGTGGGAGTTGTGCCATGGACCTGAGTGGAGCCAGTACCTCCCACTTCTTATCTGTTAGCTCAGTTGCAGAGTAGGACTAACAAAAACTGAAAAATGTAAAGCATTTCTATTGGGCAATCAACAAATTAGTCATCTACAGAGTCAGGTAACTGCCTGTTGCAGAACAGCAGGTTATCTGACCTGTGCTGTAGAAGATTTGCACTTTGGAATCACACATTGAGCTCTCCGAAAGCACAGACTCTTAGTTTATGTGCTGAACCCAGAGCAGAGCTGACCTGCATCGCATGTTACAGTCACCTGGAAAGCTCTCTTGCAGCAGAGAACCTGCCTATGGTCAGTCTATGAACATTACCTGGACTTGCTGTTAGCTTTCCCTGTTACACCACTGTTTTTTTTTAGAGAGGTTAGTAGGGCATGACCATAGTTATAGTAAGAAAATCAGCAGTAGCAATCAAGAGTTTATATGCCCTGGTGTTCTAATTCAGACATGGAACAAGATTCAGAACAGGAACAAGAACGCTGCCATTGCACTGAGCTCCTTAGCAGCCCAGTCTGTGCAGCTTTCCTCTCTCTGGAAAAGGAGACTAAATGTTGTGACTGTTAGTGTGTGATCAGCAGAGCAGGGAAGTCAGATGTAATTAAAAAAGAAAAGTGCCAACCTGTCAAAAAATGGAGACAGGGAAGCAACCTGCTTTTCTGGCTCAACTTTATGAAAATCTGATTACAGCTTGTGAAATTTAATCTTTGCCTTCCAGACCCTCTGGAAAATAAAATCTTCTAAGGTATTAACAGAGGAGAGACACCACTCAGCTATACAAAAAAAAAAGGTTAAAAATAATTATTGTTCTTGGCACTAATCACTCAGTAATTCTGCAAACAATGCTATTTAAAAAGTCAGTTATAGGAAAGCTACACATCACTGTTTTCCACAGAGTCAAAAATACACTTTATCAGATCAAAAGTCATAAAATAATATGCAAAAGAGAAAAAAAAAATTCTACAACAATAAGAATGCCAGATATTCAGAATACAGTATTCATTCATAATGCTAAGACAGTCATAGAGACAGAAAATTTGGCTCCCCGTGGTCCTACAGTGTTAACTTATTCTGTTTTTTCTTTTTATTACTTCCACAGATTTACAGCAAAAAAACCTAAACGTAGCAGATCTTTACATATCAGCCTTTCCCCAGAACATCGGGCTGGAACTGGCAAAACCCAAGTTCCAGTCTTGTTTTTCAGCCACAGATCCATACTTCCCTCCTCTTATCCATCCCCTGTTACTATCTATCCTATGTTTTCTCATAAGAGGAACACAAAAGAGAATTTTTTAGCTTTCCCCCAAGTTTTTTCCCTTATTTGAACAGATAACACATGGTATCATTAGCCCAAAAGAGGCAAGTACACAGTGCAACGCTCTGGCTGTGATTATCATTCGTAGATCAACAGAAAGTTTTCACTGGGGAAAGGGCTTTTGGTGGGTTTTTATTCCCATCTGTCAGCTCGGCAGCACTGATAGTACTGAATTAAGTCTTTCTGCTCATTCAGCATCTGTGGTCTAATATTTGCCAAGAGTTTGATCTTGACCTCTTAGTTTTTCTCTGTAGTAGCCAGGATTCTCAGGTGGTCTCACAGACAAATATTAACCTAGTTTAGTATTGCTGAGCTTGCAGAATCAGTCCACCATAGACTGTGTTTTGTAAATACACCATACACTAGCAAAACCTAGAACACTAATATTAGATTCTTCCAATAGTCTGCTTACAGTCCAACCAGATTAGGTTTGCAGCTTTAGGGAAATAGAGCAAGCAATTTGTATCAAAATACAGCAGTCTGGGAAATCAGAAAAGGAAAAATAAAGATGAACAAGTGGCAAAATTGTATTTGCAATTTTTTTCCTCTGGTTACCTAAAATGTCAGATATCCTGGACCAACTCACTTTTACCTTATATCATGCTGGACAAAATGGAACATCCAGAAGACATCATAAGATGAATGTAATTCTAGCAAAAATCACGGATGTGCAGGTCTAAAATAATTATTGGTGGTATGCATATATTAAGGTTGAAAATCTAAAGGTTAGTATAATTATAATCTAGGAGTTCAATTTAAATTCTTATATGCACTGTTTCCCCCATATGCTTATTATAGCCTATAGAATCCTCCACTTATTAATTCCACGATTCATACAATCATGCAAGAAAAACATGGTTATGTTGCTTATGGTTACATAGTAGAATGTCTGTGGAATAAAATACACCCATTAAAACCATATTTTAATCATGCAATTAAAAACTCAAGACTAATATTGTAATTATAATACTTGCAAAAATCAACTATGCAGAAAGCTAGAAAGCTGGAGTGAAATGACAGCCTGATCTCTTATTGTACAGATGTACAATAATTCTTAATCAGTTCTTGCCTGGGCAGGTAAGAGGTTGTGTCCTATTCAAGATTAATTAGAAGGAACACGTGTTCCTTGTGAATGATGTCATGTCTGGCAATATACATAAATTAATTCATGTCAGCATTGGCCATGTTGTGTCATGATTTTTTATTTATTTTTAGGTACAAGATGTACTATTTCTTGACCAAGATTACTATAGATAGTCTGTGGATTTTACAATCTCTGTAAAGAAACATTAGGTACTTTTATAATATAAAGCACCAGACAACATGGTTTTTTGCCATCCCCCCTGATTTTTTGTTGGTTTGATCTTTGCCAGCTACCTTGACTAGGAGAAGTCATATGATATGAGAAGATTATATTCTCCTTGGGCATCTGTAACATTAACACAGAGTGGTTATCACAAAGGCTCAACAATAGTTACCTATTCTGAGCTTATCGCCTTGAGGAAACAGCACTGTCTCCAACACCAAAAACAAAATAACATCACATTAAACATGCAAAACCCAAGAAGGTCTCAGCTTTAAGTGTCCTTTGATCTTTCACAACAGAAGGAAGTGTAAACCAAGATCAAGTTTATTAAGTAGAGATCAAAGTGCAGTCTAGTTCCTTCCTTTCCAACGGCAATTAAAGATTTGGAGTAATTTTCTAGAGAAAATTATTTTTATATTTATAGGTTATTGCTGCAATCATTGAATGTGCTATTCTAGTTAAAAACAAACAAACAAACCAACCACAAAACAAAACAAAGCAAAAAAACGTCACACACACAAACGCACAACTTCTGGACACTGTGACCTGTATTTCTCCTGGCTCTAACATGGAAATTGCCCTTCTTCCCTTGATGTTACAGTGTGTATTAATTTGGAGTGTGGACATGTAGCACTCATATTAAAGGCTAACAAAGTTGTTGCAGTTAATACATCAAAAGTTAGAAGTCCAAGCATTATCTGAAAATATATCTTATTCACAAAAGACATTGCTCCAGTTGATTCAGCTTTTGCTGAGCAAAATTGGTGGTACAGGCTATTTGAAAACTCATTGTCTATTAAAAAAACAACTTCTCCAACCTTGGAAGCACCTTGGAAATTGCCTTCTGTTTCTAGCACCATGTGAATCCATAACTTAAGTACACTGCAAAACTAAAAGCTATAGTGCACTTGGATTTCACTTTCAAGAGCAGTTTAGTCACTTTTTATACGCCAGGAATTGTAATTCTTTACAATACTGGCAGCTTGAAATGCATTATAGCGCCTCATTCCTTTGAAACTTAATTGCAGAATGCTCTTAATACGGCCTTAAAAAAACCCCACAATCTAAACACCGTAAAAACCTTGCAGCTTCTTCCACAATTAAATCCTTTCAATGCAAAACAGTGTCTTGTGGTTTTACAATTCAAAGCAGCAGCTGTATATGCTAAAGCACAACTCAGTGTAAGCAGATACCACTAATGATTAAGGTTTTTACGACTGAACCTTTTTTCCCCAAATATGAACCAATATGAACCCAAGGTATCTGGTGAATGACATGCCTTTTTTTTTTGTATATTCATACAAATACCTCAGTCTTGAAAGAGGACAAATATTTTCACTGCAAGTTTGATCACTCTCAGAGCAGTCAGCAGGTTTGCCATACTGTTCCTACCAGTACCAGCAGCATGGGATTGGTTTCTTGTAAGGCATCACCACCCTCAACTTCCATCACATTAAGCTCGCCTAAAACCAAACACGTCCTAAAGTAGATTTTATTTCTTAAGAGATCAGTTGACAGAAAAGTGATAACAGCTAAAATCCAGACTAAGTCCAGACTACTGCCTCTTCAAATTAACAGTTTCACTCCCTTTTCTCCAGCTCTTCTCCAAGACCATTTCCTACATTCCAGTACCACCAGACCCCACATATCAAGGGCCGGTTTGTGTCCAGGGCTCATTTTCTTGCAGCTGGTTTCAAAACCACAAGACAAATAGCATTTGTCCATATAGATTTCCAGCTATACTTTACTATATTCATCTCTCTCCTTAGATTATTTGTCAAGTGCTTCTCAGTATATAGAGTTGGGGGTTTAAAAAAAACTAAAATTCAAAGCTACAGCCAATACAGACACGTTTCTCTACATTCCCAAGTCAGTTGCATAATGCTGCTGCCCTTTCACAAAGATAGATCACACTGCCACTTCAGAGATGGCTGCAGTTTCCCAGTGATGACAGAATTTCACATCCCCGCCCTGTTCCCACCGAGTGCCAGGATCCTTTCCAATGCCTGCAGCAATGCTTTGAAGTAGGTGCAATTGCAGCAAACGAAAAAGATTAAAGGATTCTTGGGTTCATGGAAAGAGGTGCAGAGCTCACTATCACCAGCAAGATTCAACTGAATGATTTTTTTATTTAAAGAATTTCATCATCAGAAGAGTTACACCATGATACCTTTTCCCCAGGATATATTTTACATAACTGTCTGTTGCCTGTGACTAAATCCTTAGATGCATATAAATGGACATACATTCAGCCTTCCACTGTCGTTCTGAGAGTGTGCAGAATCTCACCCACAGACAACAGCGTATCAAAAACTGAAAGGTTGAAACATGTTCAAAATAGACAGCAATATTACCTCAACTTTTTCTTTTTTAAGCAGCTTTCACACAGAATATCTGAAGGAGAAGTTTCTCATTTAAAACATCCTGCTACAGTGGAAAGCTGCAGCATTTCTCTGACAGACATTTTCCTTTTAGTTAAACGTTGCATTTCTTCAGCATCCTGTCAGTTTAGAAACTAGGAGTCAGGGATTTCAAAAAGCCACTAGTGACACATGGGCCCTAACCATTGCGTATCCCTCCAAAGGTGGCTTAACAAGCACTATTTATTTCAGGGTAACAATTACTTTTTTGTTATTTTCTTTATTAATTCTTCAAATCACAACTGTTAACCAAGTCAAAATGGAATACTCAAGTAATGAAGGTTTCCACATCATTAGCCAATTCTGAATATCTTGGCATGTGTACTGATAGCAAAACTGCATACCCACACAGTAACATAAAATCTATTCAACAGATATTGACGTCTGCTTCTAGAGAGTGCAGTTTAACACAAGACCCAGCAGCTTTAAGTCTAATATATAGTAATACACAATAGAAGACTCCCTAAAACTACAAAGAGTTGCAAATAAAGCAGATCAGTTGCCCTGATTTTTATTTCTGTTGTTCAGAGATAAGGATGACAGATGTGGAAACAGGACTAATCTTGGATGAAAGGCCTCAAATAGTGTCGAGAATCAGAAGGACCTTCTGTTACTCTGCTGCTGCTATTTAACTCTGGATCTGTCTGCCCAAACCTCACCCTAAAGCTTGAGCTCCAGCTTCTTCCTTTCCCTGATGGCACATCTTGCCATGCCCAATCAGGACCTCAGCTCCGTGTCCCTTTCCTCCCATCCTAGTACCACACAGCCCTATATACCCAGCCCCCCAACAAAGTCTTTCACCTCTCCTTCCTTACCCTCTTTCCTGACTCTGCAGATCCCAACGTTGCCTTAGGTGATGCAGAGCACATGGCTGAGCAAACAGCAGCAGTGTCTTCAGGCAGTAACACGTTGGAGGTATCTGCAGTAGCTGATCTATCATAACTACAGCAAACTGCTTCTGCAGTTGCTGCTGAGGTCCTGAACCCTGAGATGTGCAGTTCCCACAAATTGGCATGGAAGACCTGTGAGGCGTGCTGGGACTCTCACCTTACAGCTGGCCCCAGTGAATACTAGTCAAACTGCTATTACTAATGCACTTTCATTTTAGAATCAATGAAAGTTATCCAACTACATTTAACAAAGGTTGAGCTTGAACTTTTGCCAATGAAAGACCAGCATTGCTGGGATTAAGCTGTTTGCAGATCGTAGTTTCTCCTCCTGGACTTGCTATGTATTTTTACCATAAGGTATTCTGTCCTATCTTCTTGTACTTGTGCCTCTCACTCCCCCATCCTAGCCAAAACATTTTACATGGGCATTGCCAGCCTCAATCTCCACATATAAGATCACTTCTGTATCAGCTGTTTCCCATTGCAGCTTGAAATGCATTACAGCACAGACTTAAAAAAATAGTAATTAAAAAAAAGCAAGAGTGACAAAAGGAGGAGACACACAAGTGGAGGAGTGTTGCTTGAATGATTTGAACACCTAGGACAGCTGGCAACGTAAAGAATTCAGTAGAACTAGTAGAGAAATTCATAAATATAAGTTTAAAGGCCTAACATGTAAAGAGTATTCTGTGAGCTGCAGCACTCTGTGCTTAACAGAGTCAGCATGAGAGCCCTAAGGCTACAGCAGTTAACAAGCATGAACAACAGAATTGCCAACACCAGGGCACAGTTTATATGTATCCTGTGCACATGCTTTTTCAGTTGTAACTAATTTTTACTGAAGATAAATAGGAATACTAATGAAAACATTAGCCTGTGGCACTGGGTTGGCTAAGTATCATGCACAATGAGAAAGCACAACAAAATTAAGAACCTTTAAAAATATATTAGCAGTAACAGCAATATTTAGCTTCTTGCTGTTTTGTCTCACATTTCGCTGAGGCCTAATGAGGTCATTAGATTTCTTTAACAATTTAAAACTTCTTTACTCGTGTAGAGCACTCCAGACATTTCTAAGATAGTTGGTGTCAAGAGACTTAAACTTGGCCTATGTTCTTTCCAAAGCAGGATGGCCATTTGCTCTCCCTAAGCCTGGCACAGCATAGCCACACTAGGGTGGAACGCTGCCTAAACTGAAATATCCTCAGAACCCCTCTGTACTTAGAAGTTCAATTTATCCTTTTTGCCCAACACTGTAGTACCTATAAACCCCAATGAGTGAACAGCTAGCACTGTGTTTAACCTAGTCTACCCCCGACTCTTCCTTTTTGGACAAATCTTTAATAACCCAGAGGTGTGAAGAGATGAAAGCAAAAGCCAACAACTCAAAATACAAAGTAACTCTCTTCCTGACTGGTGACTTCTAAGTTTCCTTGGCCAGTCCTCAAAGGTTCTTGCAGAGACCAGGAGCCCTTATCTGATGGAATTCAACATCAGTAACTTCAAAGTCATGTTCCTCGGGCATGATGGGGAAATCAATCCAACTGTGATACAGAGTGATTAGATCAGCTATTGCCACTCCGAAAAGAAATGTGTGGATGGGTCCTGCGGAAGTGTCAGCTTGGTGTTCATCAACAAAGTAAAAATGAATCAAACAGAGGAAAAATCCTCTGAAGAGCAGAGAATGAAATACATAAAACACCTTTATGTCTTTCACTACAGTCCTGTGGCATCATCCAAGTTTTGTTTTGTCTTTTTAACCTGTGTTCAGTTCTGCTTCTAATTATAAAAAAAGCACTGGGGACAAGGAAATCCTAGAAGAAAAGGGAGATTATAGATATACAATGTCACCAACACTGAAAGGGACAAGAACTACAATACTCTTTCAAACTAGGACAAAAGGTGATTTAGATGGGAATATAGTATCGCAACATAGTTCTAGAGTTAAAAACCTTCCTCAGTGCTAGAACATGTCTTCAAAGCACAACTCAGGAGACTCAATTTAGAGCCAGGTAGCTATTGGCAGGTCCTCAATTCACAATCCCCAGTCAAAAAGCCATTTGAAGTTACACACAGCAAAGATAGAGAGAGAAACAAAACCCACCACACACACTATCAAACAAACCCAAAAAACCATACCACAAACATAAAACCAAACCTCACAAGAACTGTACAAGTACAGTATTTTCCTCACCATTACCTCAGCCAGAGGACAGGACCAAACCAGGCTCATTCAGTGTTTCTACCAGATGGTGTGTGCCAAGAGGCTCCCACCGAGTGCTGGCTAGAATCTAAAGGTGCTCTAAAGATAACATGCAATCTGAAATTGGAGATTGTGCAAAGATGCCACCTGCTCCCCCTTGCAATCTAAGTAAGCCTCTGGATGGGAGCCAGTCCCAGGGGCATAGAGTACTGCTGCTTGTTCACAGATACATGCATATGAGATGAAATGTGTTTTTTCCTAGTGCAGAATTTTTATGCCAGAAAACATAGGAGTACTGGGTATTTTTTGACTCCATCCTCTGTAGATGCAATGTAGTCTGGGTAAAAATAGGATGAAAAAACATCTATGCCTTATCAAAAATTCTCTTTAAATGAATTTAACTCCACTGCCTTAACATTAGGTTCAAGTCAAGATGAACATGTGCTATCACACTTTCAAACAGTTCTTAGTTCAAACAGGTTTACAAATACAGTCCAGAAGGAACACAATCGATATTTTCCTATAACATGGTCTGTCCCATTTGAGAAGGCTTTTGATACAGGTAACTTCGTGCACCGTATCCTTAGATTTTCTATGTTTGATCTGCTCCAGGAAACAGCAGCTGCCCTGTCTTGGATGGCAACAGCCTATTAAGGTTTCCACAAGTCATTACGTTTAATAAATTTAAACTGGGTTGGGGGACTAGTGGGGGGATGACAGGGAATGAACACATAGGCAACAAGCAGTGTGTTGACTTGTACCCTTTCCGGTTGGCAGCCTCCCAGGCCACAGATCTCAGGAAGAGGCACTAAAGTGTCATATGATTTTTCTTCTGCAGCTTCCCACCCCATTAAAATGCTCTGCAAAGGTCTAGTGTTTGAAGAGGAGGAAGCATCACCTCTTGAATCTTTACACAGCTCACTCCTTCTTTGACAGAGCTTGATTATAAACTACGTGTAAAAATCAAATGCATTTGCCTGCCTGAATTGCAGAGTGAAGATATTTAGCAGATACGTGGTACAACCTTTCAAAGTTATATACAGCTATTAAATTGCAGAAAAAGATTCTATTTTCGCTTTCAACTGAAACTATGAGAGGATTATTTTAACAGTTTCAAAGCTACTTATTACTGCGGAAGAGACAGAAAATAGGCATATCTGGAAGAGAGCAAGATTCAACAATAGAAAAACACAAAGTCATGACATAGAGGACAGCTGTGCAAAACAAAATTAGCAATGCTTTCACTGGTCAGAGCACATACTGAAATGATAACTAGAAACCCAGAGTGATATTATTATGCTTTTGTTATATGACCTTGTCAGAACTTCACTTGGCTGAACAAAGTCCTGTAGTTTCGTTCTTTCATTTCACCCCTAGAGCCAAGTATCACTTAGATACATTTATTTTCCCAGCATGTCATTTTAGGAAGTTGTAATTTTATTCAATACATGAAGTTGTTCTTCTGTTCTCAAAATAAGAGCCTCTATCCAAACTTGTCCATTGTGCATCTAAATAGTAAGTAAAATCATTGCACTAACAAAGCATTTCATTATCAACCATTCAGACTACATCTTTGTTAGAAAATTGTAGTGGATGGCACATTCATGCTACAGGCTTCCCTGTGCCCTAAACTGTGTTTTGACTACAATATCCACACTCAAAAACCTTCCTGTCCATTCGTGCAAATGTTGCAATTTCTAAAGTGTAGGGTGAAATTCCTGTTTTCAAGTGGAACTTCTAAACATACCCACTTGCAGCATAACTCCTGCCAAAATACTGGGGCACAGAGCCATGAGAACTTACACATTTGCTCTTACTGCATCCGCTATGCTACTTTCTGCTTACCTGGTTAATAGCTCTCTCTTTCCTTCTATGAAGCTGCTGTATTGTCTGCTAAGTAAATCAATGCATTGCATTTTCCCATCACACTTCCAGTTGTCCAAAGAGCAATTTATTAATAGAACTGTAGCTAAACTTATCATTCCCTCATATTCACTGCGGAAGTCCAGAGCATTGTTTGAAAAGCACTAGAATGAAAACATCTAAAAGAGGTTGATAGAATTAAGGATCAGTTATGATCAAGTGAGCACATGGACAACTGCCACAGATGCAACACTTATCACTTAGGTTTAAAGAGCTCAAATTGTTCTCAGCATCACAGCCAGTACCAAGTCCTGCCAAACAGGCCACCAAGAATGACTGCACTGAAGCAAACAGGATCATTTCATGACCCAGAAAGACACCCTTGCAGCAAAGAAGACAAACGATACCCTGGGCTGTATTAGACAAGGTATTGCCAGCAGGTGAGGGAAGCAAAAACTTCCCCTCTACTCAGCCCTGTAAAGAAGATTGAGGCAGATTCTTTGCAGTGGTGCCCAGTGACAGGAGGCAACGGACACAAACTGAAACACAGAAAGTTCCATCTGAACACCACAAAATGCTTTTTCACTGTGAGGGTGACCAAGCACTGGCATAGGCTGCCCAGGGAGTTATAGTGTCTCTGTCCTTGGAGATATTCAAAAACCATCTGGACATGGTCCTGAGCAAGTGGCTCTAGGTAGCACTGCTTGAGCAGGCAGGTTGGAACAGATGATTTCTGGTGGTGGCTTCCAACCTCAACCATTCTGCAGCTTCTAGGCCATAATCAGCAAGCTCACTGATAGCAATCTGATACAGCAACAGACCTCCTTTATCATGTCTTTCTTTGGCCTTGCAAGTGTATGTGCTGCCTGTCTAAAAATATAATTAAACTTTCTTTTGCCAAACACCATATGGTCAGGACACATCATAAGCCACCGCATGATAATGTGTTATCAGAAGGAATAAAGCAGAAAGTCGTGTTCAAAGGTCAACTCCTATTTGCTACCACCTGCCTTTCTCAGCAGGGGCTCATGGCCCCGCTTTTTCTTCAGCAAACACTTACGGAACAGTGAACAGCTTTTACAGTCTTCAAATATGCACATGCACCTTGTACAAAATTAATTCTGGCAACCGAAGTACCATCACAGGCTCGAGCAGGGTTTGGCAGCCTGTTCTTTCAAAGCCAAGTATCCAGTCACACCAAGCACATTCACTGGTCCTTAAATATATATATATAAACCAGTCGCCTCTCCAATTGACCTACCAACAGATTAGGCCACAACACTCCTGGGTTGACACCTCCCAGGTAACAACAGCAAGCTCTGAATTTCCATAGGCTCCCTGACCCTTGCCAAGGGAAGCCAACCTCATACAGAGAATTTACACATCCTTGTGCCAACATCAGTACGTGATCCCAGCCACATGTCACTGATTATGTACCTGCTTCAAGAGCAGCAATCTAAACTAACTTTTGCCTTCATTCTGCCAGGAATTAATTTCTCCCTCAAGACCTCCTGACATTTCCATGAATGAGAAACCTGTTACTGAAATGCTTTCAGTCATCTCCCTTCTACCCATTTGCATCCTGAATGCACCAGTGATGCAGCTTCAAGTAGGAGCAGTTCATCTAATACGGGATTGCTGCCTTGCTTCCAGCTGGAATTGACCAAAGCAAGGAGCAGACAGAGCTGAACTCACTCATGAGTCCCCAGGACCCTTCTCCAGAGTCATGATGGACAAGGGAATCCTCACAGCCACTGAGTATCAAAATCAAAGTGCTATTAGGATCCTTGAGGAACACATCCAGAGAATCCAGCACCTAGAAATTGTAGCTGTATTCCCATGGGTACATAGACATCAGCCATGTGGCTCTCCACTTGGAGATTCGTAGTTGTGCTTTGTGGGCTTTAACTCTCACAGAGGGAGTCTGAAAACTAGTGCAAATGCCTTAAAACCACCACATTGAAAAGGAAAGTTCACAGCTTCATTCCAGGATGATCCTTTTCTGATCAATATTTATCTCATGTATACCAAAAGCTTTTGCTCTCCTGGAGATTTTTAATTATTTTAATACATTTTGCTTGGGTGCACAAGAGAAGTACTTTAAATAAATCTGCACCTTTACCAGTTTGCTTAAGTGGATGCTATTGCAATGAATTATCTTTCTTTAGCCACAGCTGCCTCCCAATGGATTTCTTCTGTTTCTTACAGGAAATTTAACAGCATTCTCTCCAGCCCAATAGAACTGACAAACTACTTATTTTGTTTAGTGAGGCTCCATGCTGGGTGACTCTCAACCTCCTATTCTTTACAAACAGCACTTCTTTTAAAAAGGTGCAGAGAGTTTGTTTCCATATGCTCACAATTTCTCAATACTGCTGTTTTTACAAACTAGTAAATGAACGCCTCCAGCTAGCAGTAACATTTCTATCAATGTAACAGCCCAGCCCACAGGGATCTAATTTACTGAAACTGGTTAAGTGCTACACAAACATCATCTAGAGAGATTAATTGGCTGTTAAAGTTTGATTGCTTTGCAATCCCTTGGTGATGGTTGGAAAATGAAAAAGTGATCTTTTGTCGTTACGTAAATACCTTGAGGTATAGCATATATGCAGGGCTTTGTTTACATTTTCTAAACAGAGCAAGTCTTCAGTGGGAAGGAGAGCCATGACCCATTTATTTATACTGAAGTTTATTTAGTATATTCATTATGGATGACATTTTCCTGAAGTTTATTTAGAAGTAAAAGTCTTCCCAGGCTGTAATTAATCCAAATTAAAACACATTTATGCTGATCATTAAAGCAATTTGTTGCAGACAAGTTTCCATTTGATCATTTCCTAAAGTCTGCATTACTATATTCTGAATCTTCCAAAGTGCAGCTTTTCATTTCTCCTGAAGGAAAAAATAAAAATCATCACACAAGTCAGATACCCCTGAAGTTTTTCCACTTGGAGCTTCCCTGAAGTTATAGGGGAATTTGGTATCACTTTTCTATTACTCAGTTTTCTCCATTTCTGGTTTGTGAAACCCTTGTTTAATCAACCAGTTTTATAACCCTAGTTTGCTCAGGTCTGAGAGCCCTAATCAAACGTGAGGAAGTTTACAGAATAGCTCAAAGCTTTGTTCACTGACTATGCTACAAGACTATGTGAAGAACTGGAACTGCAGACATGAGCCAAATGAGCTGTCAGTGTGGTTATTACATATAATTTCCGCAAATAAAAATAGCTGATTTACACAGTGCAGTCTCATGGAAACAAGAAACTACTTTTCCTTGACCAACTGTCATCATTTTTTCACAAGCTACCTCATTGACAACACTTCCACAGTGCCCACTGAAACCTAGAGGCATGCCCAAAGGGATAGATGTCCCTCATGATTGTTAGTATCAACATTGATGATGACAAAGTGAGGATCAGAAATAGGTAAGCAATAAGCAATGTTAAGATCAGAATGGAATTACTTAAATCACTGTTAGCAATGTGAATAAGAAATGCATTTTCTTTCAGATTCATGCGAGTTTGAAGGCCTTCCATATAGTAGGAAAAAGCCTTTTCATTCTTAGGCTCAGAAAAATCTGATCAGGACTCAAAAGCAGCAATACAAAACCCTCAGCATATCACATTAAATTTCTCTTCCACTGATATGTGACTAAACATCCATAATAGTTCAGCATCTGGGTTGCGTGCAAAGCTGTAATACAAAGAGGGTGGGGAAAAAGCTAAGAACCATACAACAGATTTCACATTCAAAAGTTCTAAAATAGACTTTCCAAGCAGGGCACAAAGAATTTAAACAATTTGCAGATAGCGGTACATGTGTTGTCTGGATATATGAACAAAAAAAACCCACAAACACTTAGATGTATGATATGTTTGCCAGTCTATTTACCAAAGAATTTGCACGGTTCTGAAAGAAGGAGATCTGTATAAACCATCTCCTCCATTTGGGGTGTAGGGCAGGGGAGTAAGAATTAATCTGTACTGAAGTCCCCAGCTGGTACAGGAAAATAGGCAATGGTTTTTTGGGAAAAGTAATGGAAAAACATTATTCTATGCATTAGCAGCAGCTCTAAAGTTACCAATGCAAAACAAAGCACCCAGATACCATGGTGATGAGCACGCTATAAAAAACAAACAAACAAAAAGTGCCAGCTTATACAGTAAAAGGTTCCAAAAGAACTGTCCCTCAAAAGGTCATTTACCTAGTTTGCTCAAAAAAACCACCAACACGACCCCAGAAAAGGCACCTCTGGGCAGAGGAGGTGCCTACTTTGGTCCTTTAGAGTGCCTTATCTGCTTGTTGTTTACAGCCTTGAACTTGCCTTTGGCCATTGCATTAGAACTTAGAAATAAAAAGAAGTTTGGAAACCAAGTTTTCCCAAGTTAGATGTGATTGTTAACTCCGCAATTCTTAGTGAAAGCTGGTGCACTGATATACACACACTTCCCCCTTCCCACCCGCCTTCTCCTCCACCACCATTCTGCCGTGCCTAGAGGGCCACACAACTACCCAGGAGCACTTAGTCCAAGACATGCCACTTGCACCCAAAAGATTACCACTGGATTTGGTGAGTTGGAGATGCTAGACGCCAAGATTTGCAGGGGAAGAAGGAACACGTCATTTGGAACCCTTAATTATCATCTTCCATGCAGGCCTTTTTGCAATACTGCCTGGGCAACTGTATAGGAAGCCTAAGAGTCTGCCCTGCACTATGGGTGAATGCACCAAACACGACTTTTAATTATTTAAAACTAGCGTACAGCTGGCTTGGATCATGTTTGTCTAAAATAGCCTACTCAAAACCTCAGATTGCTTTTCCTGTTGAGATTACATTCCCTCACTCATTGCTATATTTAAATGAGTTTCAAAATAGGCACCTATATCACTTAGGAAAAAACCCACACTTTAAAAGAAGTAATAAAACTGTCTCCTTTCTGCAGTGAAAAACATCCCATTTTCCTTACGCTTACCAACACCTCCAAGATTTATGGTGCCAGTTGGATTCATCTCCCTCATATCCCATTAAGAGCAGCTATTTCCTGTCAAAGATACACTGAGCAGACCCCGTGCTCACGCTCTTAACCAGCAGATAACGAGAATGGCAGCTCCCTTATTTACACTGCAGTCCTCTGGCAGTAACACTGTTTGCCTTCTTTACTGCAGCTGTGCACGTTGGGAGCAGCACTTCAAGGATTTTTATGTTCACTTGAAAGTGTCTTTCCCGGGCTGCGTGCTCTGGAATCTCACCCATTATATATGATGTTTTAAAAAGTCTGTTAGGCTTCCCCCCGCTCCACCATTTATAGCTTCCTAACCGACTGTGTTTTGCGATTTATGAGCAGAAACTTAAATGATCTGAATCTCCTGTATCTAATTGCAGTGAGGGAGGCCTCATTATTTGTTGTGCCTTTTCACTGATTTCTAGCCTGGAAACCCCTGCTTTGTATAGCATTGTCAGAGGCAATTATGGTACACGTGTGAAGCTTGGATTCCACCACAGATCCTAAGATCTCACCCTACGGTCCATTCCTAACCCATAAAGCTTATTGATGGTTCCAGTTTGCTTCCTCAATTTAGCCCCCTGAGCCATTTTTCCACTATGTATATTGTCTTGGATTCGGTTTTGTTGTGGTTTTGTTTGGTTGGGGTTTTTGTGCATGTTGGTTTATTTTCTTAATGAAATTAATACCCTATTTTCTCAATATCTTTAAAGATTTTAAGCACGTTCAAGACAGAATTTTTGTTGTCTGGTTTCTATCAAGAACTGCAAGACACTGATGGCACAAGAGCTACCAGCACTTCATAATACCCAACATCACACAACTTTCCTCAGAGCTTTCATCATTCTGGAAGCATCCTTTTGGTTTTTCACACTCTTTCGCAGCCTTCCAGTGGGACTGGTTTATACTTCAGCAGGTAAACAGTTAATCGTATGACATTTTTCCAAGTGTTTTCTCATTTGGGCCATTAAAATTCACTTAAACTTTAAAACAGCTTCTAAGACTTTCCACATGAATAACATCAAATAGTGCAGTCTAAAGTTTTCCACTATGTTGCTTGACCCTCTCCAATGAAGGCATTATATGTTAGTCACATTTTAGACCTCAGGAATGTCTTAAACTCAGCTTTTTTATTATTTTTATTTATTTGTTTTGAAGTCTGCTTAAAGCTTCTAATCTCCATTTCCCTATGCAATACTGCTATGTGGTAGTCATGCCTGCCACATTTTACTTACCATTTCTATTATCTTGAAACAATCCCTGTGGTTTTGGTTTTTTTTTCTGATAGAAATAAATCTGAATGATGATTAAAAGACATCTTTGCATTTATAGCATATAGTCACTGCACCTGCAAATCTTTCATTGTAAGTCTGCATAATTTTCTCGTATTTTTTAATAATTGCTTTCTCACTGAAGGAGTTTCTAGACTGCCTTGCACTACATTTTGGGCTTCTAAATCTAAAGTAATGGGAGAGAAAGTAATTCTACTTCCATAGGTAGCCCAGTGAAGGACTCCCTCAGTCCCTTAATATAAATAGCATTCACTGCTTATTAATTCATTTTAGCAGTGGTTAAATTGAAACCATATACTTGATACTTTTTCCAATTATGCTATAGAAAACTTTTCCTTAACAAGTTGAGTGTATTTTATATGGTTTAAAAAATATTTAAGTCAGATATTAAAAGAGCTTATGAATATTTTTACTTTCATAGATCCTAAACTTGGCATACTACTTTTCCTCTATGACTTTTAACCTAATGCCTGCATTCATGCTATCACAGCCATATGAAACTTGATATATCATCAACCCTGTGCTCACCCCAACTATTTGGCATTTAATGCATCATATATAACACGTATAAATGTGAAAGAGCTTAAAGGGCTTCCAAGCCCTTTGTACTGAATTTAAAAAATAAATTAAAAACCAAACCAAAACACACACACCCCACACACACTTGCCATTTTCCACTTAGTTATACTTTCTTTAGATCTGTTCTGGTGAAGAACATTTAAATTACAAGAGCTAATTTAAATCATGAGCTAATTTTTAAGCTCTCTGCTCAAGAGAGAGAACAACATCGCTACAAGGTGTTAGAGAAGATTGAGAAAGGAATAGATGAAGCAAAGCACTGCACAGAATCTCCATTTTCAGTTTTATTAAGAGCAGCACAAAGAGGCATAAGTTTCACCATTTTACCCTAGAGCTACAGAAGTGAGGGAGAGAACAGCTGAACAAGGCTATTAACAAACATGTTTCCTCTATTTTTTTTCAACACAGATCCACTTAATGCTATTTGAGTTTTGCCACAGTACCATGGAAAAGAACAATGCTCTGTACAAGCAAGGAATTCTGCTGAGCGTTTGCACACGCTATATCAGAGCACTCACATCAAAGTGTTAGTGAAGGGACAAATAAGTTTTGTTTCCGTCAAAGTAAAATAATGACAGCACATATCATCCCAAGTTCTTTCCCACCCAGTTCTCCTCATAACTTTTCCAGAAAGAATAGTAACGTCATTCACATATGCCAGAATAAGCACAAAGAGTGTTGGTACACCACATTTTGTTCATTTTTTTTCTTATTAAATTCTGACATATGAAGACCAAACCCAAGCAAAATATGCACACACTCCACAATGTCCGTAATTGAAGACCTGACTTCCCCTAGTAAGCATATATATCTAAATATGGTGAAACGTTAAATAATCAACCTCACTAGCACCTTGATTGCCCAAAGAAAGGATTTCTTTCCCTTTTTTGTGTCAAACACACTCAAAAAAACTAAAGCCACATCACAATTTGAGATACAGGTGTTCTTAGGTTGAGCCTTTGCACAACAAGCTTTCAAGATATCAGACACTTTAACTAAATTTGAATACTCTTAGACACATTTCAAAACAACCTTTCTAAATGCAGCCCTGACAGCAGTGCTGGGATTAGAATTCTAACAGGATCTACAGACTTCCACGTACTGTGATCTGAACCTGTATTATCAGTTTTTCACTAGATAGTTGCAAGTGTCTGACTCCAGCATTATAATGCCTAATTTATTCACATCAACTTCATCGATGGGTCACTCTAGAGGATCAATGGCTCCCTTAGCCCCAGGAGGAAGGAGGAAATCCTTGCATCATTTGCACTAGTATGGAAATATTACAAGGGCATACCAATATTCTCCTTAAAATTGTCAATAGCTGAATTTGAGTATTGCAGCCCTTTCAGATTACATACAGAACAACTTGGCATGAAATTAACGTGGGTGTGGGGTTTTGGTTATTTTTAACAAGTATTTCAAGCACTTTTTTTTCCTATCTTGCCGCAGCAAGAACTAAGAACATTTCAGTCAAAGTTTAAAAAGGCCATTTGACTGAAAATTGGAAGTGGTTAACATTCTGATGCAATTTTAACTGCCACGTGAATATCGACTTGGGCAATCTCTTGCCTTAATGGGCTGTTTCCAAGTTTTCTGTCCTCAGAGCTAATGGCTTTGATTCAGCACAGCATCAGCCCACTTTTACAGTAGAACTTAGATTACAGTTCTTATCATTTCCAATTCTTACAATCTTATAATAAATTCCATTAGAAAGTTTAACCATTTACAAGTTCCCTAGAATTAGCTATTTCTCACATGTTACCTGGGGGGCCATAACAGGAAGTAAAGAGTGAGTTAAGACATCCTTAAAGCATTAGGTGTTATGAAAGCCAAATAACATTTAGGTATAACTGATGTGGTTTTGTTGTTTTTAGAGTTGTGGGTTTGGGTTTTGTTTGTTTGTTGGTTTTGTTTGTTTTTTGTGGGGTGTGATTGTTGATTTTTGTTTTGTTTTATAGGTACTCAGGCAAGTGACTGCTCGTTAAATACCACAAAAATGGTCATGATGCTACACAAATTGTAGCATACCACATAAATTTAACTGATTTGCAGTAGGCAAAAATGGGTATATTTTAGATTTCACATAATCCCATTATCTAGCAATACAGATGACTATACTTTCCAAAGACAGGCACTTGGCATATAAAACAGTTCTCCTCATTAATAAATTAAACAAGTTTTATTATGAAACAAACAAAAAGAAAATTAAAAAAAAATATATTGCTCTCTGCCAAGATTAGGCATAAACTTATGATCTCAGACCAGTGAATAAAGTGTTATCTGTTCAAATGGAAATCTTTGCACACATATTTCCACTCATTTTCATGATCAGCCTCCTGTTCTGGTCCCCTCTTCAAGATCTGCAGATTCCTGCCGTCATTGGTTCATAATTGCATCTTGCTTTTACAAATAAGGAACAAACAGGGACTCAACTGATGTCAGTTCACCACTTGGCTTTGAACCTGACCCACTGATAGTTTTGAAAAATACCAAGCACAGCAAACACATCCAGTAGTCCTTCAAATCTGAAGTAGTACTTGTTGGGATAGGGAAGTCAGTAGGTCAGTTATGGTCAGTAATGGTGTTTAAATGAAAGGTACAGGGAAGAGAGATCAAGTACTAGGATTTGGACTTGGCCAGAGGTGCACAGGAACCTAAAGAACTGCTCAGGCACAAGATCATTCTGGTCCTTGCTTTTCTGAACAAGATCTATGATCTGACTGTCATGCAGATATATGTAAAAATGCCTGTGAATGTACAGGGATTAAGATCAAACTGTGTGTTTGCTACAGATTCAAACTTGATTATGTTCTACAGAAGTGTTGCGGCCTAAAATGAATGACAAAGGAAGTTAGTTTTTCTTAATGGCTTTGTCATGACTCTAGAAAAAGCTTCTTCTCTCATGAAGACATTTCATATTCGATTAAGTGACTCAGCCTATTCATAGCATACATTTAGAAATTCATTACATGCTGCCAACGGTAGTGTAATAGAAGCGCAAAGAAGAAAGACTGACAGTTAACTGAAGTATAATAAGATTGAAAGCACTACAAAATTAAGTTTGTGCTGAAGTTTAAGAGACAATACAAAGCTTCGTTTCTGTAAGAAGGTTTTTAATTGTCATTGTGGGTTTAGGAGTTGGGGTGAAAATGGGAATTATCTGTTTGTTCTGAGCCATGACAGCGTGTTCTTGCTTAAACCCTTCCTGAGGAATACTGCATGAATTCCACTTAAAAGCAATCTTTATCATATTCACTCTCATACTTTTATACCTGCGTCAAAACAAGTTTTGAGTTTCTTACGTATTTGCCACCTTCATCTGAACTCGGGCATTGCTACAGCTGCTGATTCCAATATCATAAACCCGAGCCATGGCAGCAGAGCCCATGAAAAGAGGTACAATCATGAATAGGTTAATAGACATGGACAAAGCATCTGCAAGCATTATACTCCAAGCTTCAGTGGTTTGCTTTTTGTTTGCACTAGCACTTGTATTTTTACTATGTGGCAAAAATATCTAGAGGCATTGGTTGGAGGGGGTTTAATCTATGATTTGTTTAATTTCAAAATAATAAATAAAAAATAAATATCAATTAGAGCAGCCAGGAAAAGAGAAAGCTGCTTTTGTTGGCTGCAAATGAAGGAGTCTAATATATCCTTTCATAAACAAACCTCCTCTGTACTAAGGTTTCTTGTAAGAACAGGCAGGCTTCAAAAGAGGTTCAGAGCTTTGGTTTAGGGGATAGGAACCCAAAAGTTCAGAAAATTCAGTTGTCTGCAAAACAGAGTTGGAAGTCTTGAGAGAAGAGCTGCAGTGAGACTTTCTGGTACTTATGTCTGTTCAAGCTTGAATGACACTGTAAAAACAGCCTTTCAGGGTGCTTTTCAGGAAACTAAACATTTTCTGCTGAACCAGCCAGAAACCCATTAATTTCAACACATAAAATGATGAAAAGAAAATTTGGCTGCCCTCAAAAGTAAACAGAGGTCAAGGTGGAGCTTGGCGAGCAGCTACATTTTGGTTAAAGTGGCGCCCTAAAAAGCGTTTCATGCAAAACTCCACAAATTAAAAGAAATTATTTACATAAGGGGTTTATAAACTCTTCTGTTCATCTTCCAGGAATAATCCAGTAGATTAGTTTATTGGCAGGAACACTGGCAGATCAGAACACTTTTAGGTTAAAACCAAAAATACAATTTGTATGTCTAATAAAAAATGAAACTATGATAGTCAGTTTAAATCTGACCAACCTTGACAGACAAGAAACTACCGGAGAGAGTCCAGTGGAGGGATTAGGGGACCAGAGCATCTTTTTTGCAAAGAAAGGTTGAAAGCTGGGTCTATTTAGCCCAGAGAAGACACAAGGGATCTTATCAATGCTTATAAATATCTTAAGGGCAGGTGTCAAGGAGATGGGTCCAGACTCTTTTCAGTGGTGTCCAACAAGAGGGTAAGGGGCAACGGGCACGAACTGAAACACATGGAAGTTCTCTTTAAAACTGGGGAAAAGCTTCTTTACTTTGAGGGTGCCAGAGCACTGGAACAGGCTGCCCAGAGAGGCTGTGGAGTCTCCTTCTCTGGAAACATTCAAAACCCACTTGAATGCATTCCTATGCGACCTGCTCTGGGTGAATCTGCTTTAACAGGGAAGCTGGACTAGATCGTCTCCAGAGGTCTGTTCCAACCTCAACCATTCTGTGATTCTCCGAACTGTATATATATATCTGTCCAAATACAAGAAGCCTACAAGTCTCTGTAGATTCTATTTGGCATTAAACAAATTGCAAGTTATCTGCAGTGAACAATGAGAAGATGAGGTTAAAAGTCAGGAAGTAAATTATTTCCTGCAGATTCTTCTGTGGATGTTGGTAATCTCATCCAAACTGATTTGCTATTCCTTGATCCACAATGCTACATCTTTTGCAGTTTTAACAGCCTCTATGCTTAGACACCCAGGAAAGCGGCTGGGTACACATATTGCAATGAAAAAATGACAAACAACATGTTATTTCAAATATATATTTATGATGTTACAAGTAAACAAGAGCCTTGACTGACAAGCCTCCTTCACAGGCCTCAATTACTAATCCACTGAATCAGCTCCGGTGCTCAAAACTACTATTTGCAGGTCTCCTGCTCTTGAGTGTATAGAGGGAGTTAATAAAACTACCAGGACAAGAGAACAGTTTTTTTCCTTCCTTCCCACTCTCCAGACAATTCTGTTTTAATTGGTGCCTAACTCTACATACATCTTTGCTCCTCTCCCAGTGTTCTTACTTTTCCAGCCCCTTCTCAGCCCCAGGGCAAGAGAGAGAAGGTGAGGACTGTCAGAGAAAGGGAAGGAAGAGTGGGAGGGAATGTCCTTCCCCTGCAGCCTGGGACTGAGCAAAACAGGTTTGCAGAAATCCCCTGCTTTCTCATCTCAGGCAGTGCCAGAGCAAATAGCTGGGGAAAGCAATCACCTGAACTCGTGGCCAGACACCCCCTCACACACCCCACTGGCCCCTGCTTGCCAGCAGATGTGATCAAACATGTTCCTGGCTCCAAGGGATCCCCAACTGACAAATTTTACACATCGGCCTTCCAAAAAAAACGGAAGGTAATCCATCACAAATATTACTCATTATACACTCCTAAGAATCAGCTGCTTATGATGCCACTAGCTTGCTGCCGGACAAAGCAAGGGGGTTGGAGGTAGATTCTAATTGCATCACCCAAAAGGTACCCATCCACCACTTTCCTGGTTTTGTTAAAAAATAAGTTTCTCTTTTAGTGAATTTGCCTGTCAGCTAAAGCTTCATATTAGCCGCATTTTCCTGGAGAACCAGATACATGTTTTGGTAAACAGAGCAATGGAATGCGAAGTTATTGATAAGCATGGATGGACATCTCGCAAGAGGGGCAAAGAGAAACAGGTGACCAGGAAACTGACCAACTGTGTATAACATTCCATTCACATGAATACTTCATAGAAAAGTGGGAGATCAGGAGGATCTCACCCCTTTCCCTTTTCCCCTTTTGCTTATGGCCGGCATTAGGAGGGGACCTTGTGAGTCATCCCTGTGAATTGAGGGCTAGTGACAGACTGAATCCAGCTCTGGTTGGCTACAGAGTCCATCCAGGACTTTGGTTGTTGGCTCTGCAGTTGCTGAGACTTTCAAGATGGGTTTTGTATCTTTTATATTATTTTCTCTATTCTTATTAGTAGCATTAGTAAAACATTGTTAATTTTTCCAACTCTCTTCTATCTGTCCTTCTTTTCTCCCAGATCGCCTGTCTGCAGTGGGAAGGGGGGAGAGGGAGGGGCTAAATGGGGAAGGGGTGGGGAGAGGAGGTTAACAATACATCTGCCAGGGTTTTATTGTCACCCCGCAATCTAAACCCTCGACAACCACCTTTATAAAACACAGGCTGATCAGAGGAATCTAGCTATATCTGTGGCCCACAGAAGCTTTGGAATGATGCAAATCAAAATGTCCTTGACTTAGGAAAACATTAAAAATTAGATACTTTGCTTGCACTTAGAAACAAAAGGCATGTTTTGACCCAGACAAGTCCAGGCTAGATTGCCCCTGACCTTGACTAATCTTTTCTTGGCATGTTTTTTGTGTGCATCATCTCCTTAGAGCATAGCAAACACAGAACTTCCAGTTGCTAATGCAGCTCTTTCCCAAACATGCCCAGATGAAGAGCTGGAAGTTAGATTTTTCCATTAAACTTATTATCAGAAGGCCTTTAAGGAAAAGACTAGAGGATTGAAGCCAAGTTATTTAGAGGAAAAGATAGAGGAGTTTGGAGAAGAGGGTAAAATTGGAAGATCCAGGTTCCTGTAGGTGAATAGATAAGTTGCCAGAGGGGAAACTACGAAAAAAAAAAAATGGTCATGCTAGGAAGAATCAGAAAGAAAAGAAGAAAGCACTAGTATAGGAAACACCCTCCAAGCGATGCTCTGCATCCTAGGAATAAGTGAGAGGGTTTCTCCTGGACAGAAGGCTGCCATAGCTCCAGCATGCAGTTGTACTTGCTTCTGGCTCTGCACCTTCCTGACCTACCCCCCTACAAGAGCACTTGGATTCACTGGTTGGAAGGGCTCTACAAGTATTTCAGCCCTTGGTATTTATCATTTGTTCTTTCTTACTCAAGATCACAATATTATTTTTTGCAAAATCTAAATCTATTAGGTGTGACTGGATGTGTACCCCTTAAAGTGTCACAGTGACATGAGCCCAAAGAAGTGCCTGTCATCCCACAGGACACAGCAGCATTTAGATCATCCAGGTCAGTTAAACAACAAGGAAGAATTGGATACATAGTGACCTAGTGCCTTCAGAAGGGAGGTAATAAGCTGTCCTACCCAAAACCCCTCATCCCTGCCCTAAAGCTATATTTCATCAGATACCTTAATTCACATTCACACAGCAACTTTTATCCTGCGATCCCAAAACCATTTTATAGGCCATCCATCAGCATAATTTACGTATTCATACATAGTCTCCAACAGATGCAGCCACACCAAAGTCAGAAGTAATATGCCATTTTCACCCAGAGGTAAAGATATGAGGCATTTTCTTAAGTCAGATTCCCTCTGCTAACCGGAAAAACACCACATGCTAAATGATGGGAATTTTCTTTTACTGGAATAAGATTCTAATTATTGCTTAATTTCACCAGTTCCTATGAATCACCAGGAAAAGATTAAAGCAAACGTAAATATTGGTTCCTTGTCCTATTTACAGTAATAATCTCAAACAATAAAGTAACTTGAGTCACTTACATTAGTAAAAGGTGTATATGTTTATGTTTTTCTCATTAAGTTTGCAGAGAACTCCCAGCAAACAAAGTGTTTGTCTGAAGAATTGCTGAAGTCTAAGAAGCAGCTGTGCCCATCTGGCCAATCTGATGCAATTTTTCTGGAAATTCATACGATAGGCATGAATAGGGTAGCAGTGAAGAGCTAAGAGTACTGCAGAGAACCAGCTGACAGTAAGCCTTACATAGATCATCAGCATTACATTTATCAGCAGGTAAAGATTTTCACAGTGTTGCAAATAAGTTGAAAACACCACCACTCCCCACTCCTCCTTCAAAACACACTGCTCCTGAAAACTGGCTACTAAATTGATTTTCCAGAGGACTGTAAGTATCTATAGCAAATTACACTATACTACATCCTTCTGGCATTCCTTTCATCCCGGAGGATACTACACATATAATTTAAATCAAATACTTATGTGTTTTCACTTTTTTAATGTCCAGATGTTTGAGTGCTACTATCACTGGTTACAAGAGAACAGATCCAGAGGAGCAGGATGAATAGCATGAAGATGAGTGGGCACCATTTCAAAAACTTTTTGTGCTTTAAATCTGTTAGAATTCAAGAGGTTTAAGTGCCATGATGCTCAATTCATTTTATCACAATGACTTAAATAGCCTGTTGTTCCACCGTATGTCAGATCATCAAGGGCATGAGCATTTTAGTTCTAAAATGTGGCACAGCTACACCACCAGTTGATAATTATAGGTGTGCAATTTTATAGAAATAAGTATTTATTTAAACTGGAAGCCTAGATTTTTCTTCCTGTATCCTGGCTATTTACTGAAGATGAAAGTAAGACATGCTATTCCCTCCCCACAATATTTCACTTACACTTACACTACCTCACAAAGAGATAGCCAAGTCATGCATGTAACCAACCTTTGAAACACAAACCTCAGTTCAAATGAAACACAAGCAAAACAGCTCACACAAATACACTTGGACAGTACAAATCTTTGAAGAAGCATTGGAATTATAATCACAAAAAGGCATTTTGGTGTAATCTCACTACCTGTCTGATCTGAATGTCACAAAGAGAAAGCAGGAAGTTAAAGTTTAAATCTACGTTATTTAAAGTCTAAATAATAAGAGATCTTTGAGGTTCTTTACTATAAAGGACCTCAGAGTTTTTTATTGATTTTCTGTATAAAATCCATTTCACTCTTTGTTTCCAATGGTCTGGGGAAGCTTGTTAATAGCACATAGCAATATTGAGGCAAAAACTGAATGCCATAGGCAATCAGAAACATAGAGGAAAAATATTGCCATTCATGTTAGAGTTCCGGCAAGATGAAGGCTACCTCAACTCCCCTATTAAAAACAAACAAAACTCACAACAAACAAACAAAACCCACCACACCACACACACACACACATAACAACGAACAAAAAATACCCAGAGTGAATGATAGAAGTCATTTTCTGATCTGTGAAACTGCAAACAAGACACAGCTCCACCATAAACACAAGGCACAGACACTGGGTTGCTCCCAAGACTGGGAAAAACATCATAGGCTGAAGACAGCCATAGAAAAAGCACTTTGTTTTTCTGTGGCAATCTGCTTTATGCACAGGGGTTTCTTATGTGAAAAAAAATGCAAGAAATAAATCAAAGCACACAAGTCATTTTACTATAGATCGAACAGGAAAATGGAGAGGAACACTCTGCAGTTCTGCCAGATGCTACAGATACTCTGATCTCAAAGATCTGAAGCCAGATGTAGTACAAATATGACCCATCATCCAGTTTATAATTCCCTAACAACATGACAAACTTGCTTGACAACACTGCTTGCAGAAGATACCACCTTATATATATAACATATACACAGGCCTGCACATACTTCTACAAAGGGTCACACAAAGAAAGAGTGAGCAATGCAACCATCTCCTCACCATGAAACTCCACCAAAAAGGCAAGAGTGAATGCTAAAGCAACAGTATTAAAAAGAGTTTTTTGTGGCTTTTTGCTGCATTTTAGAACAAGCAATAGAATCCAAGCTGCAGCAAGTTCTCTCTGGTACACTCTCATCTTTCACAAGACTTTCTGTTACGCCGGAGGCTTGGCTGTTAGCTCCCTGCTCTTCCGCAAGATCCTCAGTCACTCCTAAGTAGCCTCTTCTGACATGACTCTTTATCTACTGCATCCCACAATTTGCAAATCTCTCCTGTGACTTTATAGAGTAGATCACGTTTTCCCCATGCTGAACTTTCTCCCACCTTCCAGAGCATTCACCTAGTAATTTCCTACAGAAACTATCCCACGCCAAAACCAAAGAGCTGTCCATCACAGCTGGAAACAGCAGCTTGAAATCAGAATAGAACAGCTACTCTGACCTCCAGGGTTCAGTGGGTCTCTGGGAGGCTATATAAGAAAAACCAGCTTTCCACTGACTGAACAGATTGCAATTATTTGGTTTACCTCCAGTTCAGCACCGGCATCCAAATCCTATGCTGGTGGTGCAAGGGAAAACATAACCGGTACAATTTATAGAAGGCACTAGAATGAAGAGTCTTACCAAAGATGTTGTTTCTGCACTTCCTTTGTTTCTAGAAAATGTAGCTACCTTGAGTGGCACATACTGATGCCATATATTATAGTTCCCATTTCCTGAAGACAATCTGTGTAAAAGCTTCTAAACCAGCTTTGCCTGTCTGTTCATAATCTGACCTCATCCAAATTCATGCAACTGCTTGCGTACATGTGAGATTATCAGGTATATAGAGCTTTTATTTCAACCCAGTTACAAATCAAAGCCTGATCAGTACTGATCTTCAAGTTCAATGTGTCAAACTTGCCTTTTCAGTCATTAAGTAGCAATAAACAATAGGAACAGTATTACCCCAGCAATGAACATTTTCATAACAAAATCTCCTGTTACCCAGCTTCATCATTTTAAGTGATTAAAAGGAAAGTTCTTCTGAAGAGTTTTGTTAGATCCATTAATTCTTCTTCTATTGAATCTCTATACAATGTTAAGTGACTACCCAGTTAAAGAGCAAACATTGCTCTAAGTATAATCAGGAGGGTTATCAGTAATTCCTTTTCCATTTCTAAAAAATTAATTGTAATATTAAATAAAGAGACCTACTGACAGAAACAACATGCAGTTGCCAAAGATGTTTGATCTTGGGCAGTAATTGCCACAACATGTTTAACAGAGTGATTTATGATCAGACAAAATTCACAACTCCACATACTCCAGTCTCAGACACTCATTAAGGCAATTGGCATGACCACAAGTGCCAAAAAAAATTTAAGAACAGGACTCCACCACTCACTAACAGCAGTAAATGGTCCTCAGACATCTCAGCTTGCTAGACAATTCTTTCAGTGTTATCTTTGCTCCTGATACTTTGCAGCCTTAAGTATTCTGATGTCTAAACACCTCTCAGCAGCCACACGCTTCCACATTCTGACACCACGAAAAACTGCTGAATTACATCAGCTTTCCGCACAGATCTAAACCCTTGGACCAGCCCATCCTTTCTTCTAATGAATTTTTTAGGTACAACCAGTTTCTGCTCTCAAAATCGCCCCTCTCAAATGTTCACGATAACATTTTTAAATGCTTCAGCACAGAACATCTTAGATTGGCTTACAGACACTTAAACACTTTTTTTCTTTTTTATAAAACCTCTTCCTTCAATTGATCTACATTTTTTTTTGTTTGATAGAGCTGATCAAACTTCAGAATCAATTTTTAGCAAATATTTTCACTGATACAAGCACCAACTCTGCTGCTTTTTGTTGCTCAGTGGTGAGGTGGTGACAGGATCCTTGAAGCATTTCCAAACAAGGCAAGTTCTGCAGATATCAGTATTCCACCTGATGCAGCATTTATTTAGAGTTACCTTGAAATGCTTTGCATGATCTATTTGGAACTGGCCATTTTGAAAAACAATCAAGCAGTGAAGAAGAAAAACCTCTGCCATCCATCCAGAAGTAACTCATATGCTGTGTGAGCCAAGTGACAAGGCATTCACCACGAGCAGTGGATAGTGAAAGAGAATAGTTAAGCAGCAGTTCATGATGAAAATAAATGAAATATGCTTGTTACTAATGCAGTGTATAGCAGCACTTAAGTTTCACTTGCAATTGGAAAAAGGGACAGTATTTGCCAGCTCTGGCCCTGGGCAGCATCACCTTTGATAGAAACTTGATCAAAATGTCACCTAAGCTTCTCTAATTCAAGTATGTTACTACATAATCTCTAATAAAACATCTAAATAGTATTAGTGCTTCATTCGCAGCTCTTCACAGCCAGCTATGATAACTTAAAATAGTAATTGACACATATTTTCCCACTGAACATGAAGTTTTGCAGGAAAAGCTCAAACACTCCTTTAGTCTGTATATTCTTAAGTCCAGTGCTGCTCCCAATTAGGCCAAGACAGAAGCTTGTAATAACACAGTCCTTAACTCGATTTAAGCCATTTCCTGCTTTTCCACCCAAAGCTAGGCAGGCCTGTGTTTTAATGTAGCAGCAGTCCTACTAGCAGATCCACTAATGAGTTTGCAGAAGCCCATCAATCCAAGTAAAACTCAGAACTATTTGACACCAGTTTCAACCCTAACCCTCAAGCCCCATTTTCTTTAAGATATTGTTTGAACATTTCTTTCCAGTGTCACTTAATTGGGTCCAGACACTGCATTCCAAAATGAGGTGTTCAGTGTCTGCCCGCAGCAGAGAGGCTGCTGATCATGGGCATAAACACAAGCAGATAAAATACCCAGTGACACCTCCTAAGCAGAACAAATCCCAGATGTGTTCAGTAAAGAACTGAAAAAAAGGTGGCAGGAGGCAAGTTCTGAGCACACGAATTAGGCACATTGACAAAGCAGAATAAGACAATTCAAAATACTTTCAAATACTTCTGTTTCCTCTCCAACAAATACCAAAGAAAAACAAAAACACAAACATACCACACCACCCAAAACATGTTTTGCCTTTTCCTACAGGCCAGCACCAAGCTACAGGCTTTCTTTTGTTAAAACTCTCGCCCTGTTGCAGTGAAATAGGAAAAGGAAGAATGGAAGACTAAATATTCTTAATGGAAGAGTAAGTCCTATCAATAATATTTGCACTGAGGCAAAAATCAGATAACAGCAGGATGAATGTCATCCAAACAGTGAAGATATGGAAAATTACATCTTGAATTCATCGGTCTGCTATTACATCAGCCTTTGGCCACCAACAGGCAACAATTTGCTCTGGAAATGGCAAATTTGCACTTTTCATGTGTGCATATCTGGACAGAGACACAAAATTCAATATTGCTATGTTTTAGAGAGCACTTTGTTATGGTTTTTTAAGCACAAACACCCTTTACTGTAATGAGGAATGAAATTTGAAACTGAGGAATTAAATTTGCAGTAAAGAAACAACTGCTCTGCACTGCTTAAAATACAGCCCACTAGATACTTCTCCTAAAAACAAGTTTTCCCAGAAAAGAGGTAAAAAGATTTATAAACACTATCTTGTCCAGAGCTTAAATCAGTACTGTTATGTTTCAAGCTGTAAATCATGGCAGTTATCCTATCTGCTCCAGTTTGTTCTTATAATAGATCATTACTAATAGTCACAACTGTTCTGCTCTTCCTTTACATCTTCTGCCTGGAAATATTATTCTTTAAAAATAGGTAAATAAGCTGCTCTTGATCTATCCTTCTAAATTGCAATAACCTATTATCTGCTTCACAACATGGCTTAGGTGGCCCTAGCAGGGACAAGGACCACATTGTCCCAGGCACCGTGCAAACAAGAAAAGACAATCCCTGCCCCAAAGCATCTTAGTGTAAGCAAAAAAGAATCTGAATGACAAAATCAAGTTGGAACAAACTGCTGCACAGAGGCCAAATAAAGAAGGACTTCAGCAAACCTTCTGCTCTAGGACAAGTTTTTCTGTATTAATACAGCCAACTTTTAAAAATAAATATTGAATAGTTGATGCCATCGTGCGTAAAAAATGCTCTCATACAGAGTCAGGTAAAGTAGCCTCTTATTTCATGTAAGGAAAACCACTAGACAAATATAAAAATACAAATCTAAATGCACTTATTTTAATTCTGAAGTAGCATGTCTTTCCAGTATAGATATAACATATGTGGCACAATCCAAGCAGTTGGTACTAATTATGTGACATCCAGAACACAGAGGGTTTCCAATGCTGACACAGTAGCATTGAGTAGGCCAAAGAGATGTCCCTAGACATCATGCTTTCCTCTACAAGGTCTTCTGTGTCATCTAAGGATGGGTATCAAAAGCTACACCCTCCTTGGGGCTCTCTCATGTGACAGTCCTGGGCTGATCTTGGCAAGATCCTTGTAAAACCAGCAAGTATTCCCAGTCAGCCCTCAGTGACACCACCCAACCATTCCCAAGCAACTGCCACCAAAGATGACAGCAAGTCAAGAAGAGAAAGGGTGTGCTAAAATTCCTTTGGCAGCTCAAGGACATCTTTGGTGCATAAGTGCTCAGTACACCTTGGAGAAGTTTCCAAGGGTGGGACATTGGTTCAGACCCATGTGTCCACATCAAGGTTGGAAGCTTTAGGTGGACACCTGCAGCAGATCTAGAAACAACCATGTTCTTTCTAGAAGAAAAGCAGCACATTCACAGTGTCTGGGAGCACTCCGTGACCCATGCTAATGCATAGTACACCGGTAAAAGTTAGAACATACATTATTGCTTCAAACTACACGCTTGTGTAGATTATACCTCAGAAACCATCAACTAATCCTGCAATGAAGTAAATCCTTCTTTAACCTCCTCTGAGGTCACTAAATGTTGCTTAGATGACCAGCCAGAGGCATCAAGACTGCAAATGGGGAAGCGATTCCTCCTTCCACATCACAGCCCATGAGTGTGGGGATTTTTTGTTGTTTGGTCATGGTTTGGTTTTCTGTTGTTGTTTTGGGTTTGAGGGGGGCATGGCATTGGGTTTTTTTGTGTTGCGTGTGGTTGTTTTTATGTGTGTTTTTGTTTTGGAGGTTTTATTATGGGTTTAAAAAAAAAAAACCCAAAAACTTAAAACAGTCTGTATTTAGAGACATAGATTAAAATTTAGTATCTCCAATGTAACAAGAATCCCAGTTGGTAACACAGAGATGTCTATAACTACTCATACAACTGCAGCGCAATTTCTCCCAATCAAAATATTAAAAAGTAATTGGTTTATTTTCCACAAAAAAAACCAAACAAAAATCACACCACATACAACACATTGCCCACATCTCCAGTGAAAGGCTCTTGAATGTTTATTTTGACCTTTTTAATTAAAGGACTCAATTTTGCCATAACTACAGAGGTCGAAAGAACAATCTGCAAATCACAGATTTGACTGCAGAAAAGGAGAACGGCTTCCTTTCATTTGTGAAGTGCCAAAATCTTGATAGAAAGGTGGAAAACTCAAAATGAAACATGAGGTCAAGTATTCAGAATGCAAACAATCCACCCAGACCTAGGAGTTTATATCCACAGTAACCACATTAAGCTATCTGCCAAAGTTCAGTTGAATCTCAAGTTTCAGAGGGAAGGGAAAAAAAAAAGCACAATAGAAGACATTTAGACTGAAAAAGGACAGCTCTTAAAGATACAAGAACAACAATATTTTAGTACTAGAAACTGAGTTTTCTTTACTATTACACCACGTCCCATGAATAATAAAAGAGGGCTCTCAATGTTTTATGAAGTATGGCTTAGTCATGAAGACTGTCTGCAGGACTTGCTTATAACATACTGATGCTTTTGCAATAAAAAGATCACAGTAATATTGAACTAACTAATCTAAGGCAACCGCATACTACAACAGCCACAGGAAGCAAAATCAAAAAAGACATTCTAAGAAATGGATAGGGAGCTAAAAAATACTTTATTTCTTCATATTACTGTAGTATCCAGGAGTCCTAATGAGCCCAGACCCCACTGTGCTAGACACTACTGTACAACCAATTTATGAACCAGACATGCTACTCAATGAACAAAGGAAAGTACATGCTAATAATGTTATTGCAGCATCAGGGCAGCATTATCTTTGACTAAGAGAAATGGGGAAGTTTTATATGCTTTCTTTATTGTTATTAAAAGTAGCACTGTTACCTTGGCAACAGTTAAATCACTTCGGAATTTGTTAAAGAAACCCAAATGTTACTTATACTTGTACATTTGCAATCAATTTAGGGAAAACAATTGAGGGGTTGTTTGGTGCTGGTTTTAAAAAAAAAAGAGAAAAAAAAGAAACAACCACACATTTTTTTCTTATGAGGATGGTGACCTTGCAAATTTCAACCTTTTTTTTTTTAATAAATCATTTTTGGGGTTTGAATTAAGGCAGATCACATCTCATTTGCACCCTAAGTAATCTGCACTTTCATACATAATATGAGTCTAATAACCCCTCTAGGATGTCAGTCAGAAATAGAATCACAGACATCATGCAGTATGCACTAAAATACACATCAGCAGGCTTCCCACTTACTGTGCAGGCACTGGGCAGAGGGACAGGCATTTCATCTGGGGAGGGGGATGGAGGAAAACAAAAGGAACCCCAGACAACACTCCCAGGTATAAAAACACACAAAATGGGCAGAGATAGGTGCACAGTATCCCTAACAGACTGTGCAGCCAAATGTGGAACTTGCATGGCTTTTAGCTTCCAAGTGTTGGTATCCTCATTTTTCTTTTATCCTTCATTAGCAGTATCTTTCTGCTTTTAAGATAATAACTGGGTGCATGAAGATAATGGGAAACTGCAGGAGGATCAGTCTGTAAGATGAAGTGACCGTGCATGATGACTTTTCTTTCTAGCTTTCAGTAATTTATTATTCCCCAAGGACAGGCCAGCCCAACAGCAATGAAAAGCAGAATACTGGCAAATCCCAGCTTTTCTGTCAAGGAACCTCATGAAACTTAATTAGGTTATGAAAAGAGGGGCTGATTTTGGATAATCTCAGTTTTTGAAATTGAGAATTGCCACACTTAAACACTGTGTGAGCATACCCTAAGCAAAATGCCCACTTTCCTTAAAATAAACACAATCAAAGGCACACAACAAGCTCCTTCAGATGTTGTCAGCTCTTTAAGGTGTACTCAGTGAACTGGATTAAAATGCAAGGGTTAACTACAAATATTCCTGACCCATACTTGAAGGGCTGGTCCTTAGCTGCAGTTTAACTATTGGCATCCCACAGCAAATGTTATACAGTCACATTTGAGTCCTCAGGAGGTCCACCCTCCTTTCTACCACCTCTGGAGCTTGCCTGAGGGTTACTCCCCTCACCCAGCAATTCCTGGGCTGAATTGCTACTGCAGGCTCCCTATTTGCTCAGCTCTGCAGGCACCTCCCAAGAGCCTTCTTCCCTGTGAGCCATAGAGCAACCTGCCCAGGTACATCACAAGGCTTTCACCAGTCCTGGAGAAGCTATAAGGGCGATGCAAGCAAACTGCTGCTCAGCACTAGCAACCATAGCAGGACATGATATACCATACATCTCCTCAACTGCAAACACATAGAATGAGCTGTTAAGCTCTAAACTGCAAAGGGACATGTGGACAACAGGATGAAGTTTCACAAAGGAAGCATCATTTTCCAAATGCTTTCCAGAGTGAAAGTTAAGCTTGCTTTCTTTAAAATTAAGAGCATCTTTTCATTCTCCCTGTTAGTTGTTTTATAACTTAAGGCTCAACTTAAATCGGAGCCAGAGGAACTCCCGTTTTAAATGACTTATTAAATATCTTTAGTGAACCATTATTGAAATCCACCATCCAGAAAACATCAATACTTACAAGACAGATGAGGACCAGAATTCAACTGTATTTAAACACAAATTGTTTCAATATGAATGTTGGATAGTTGCAGAGTTTCTATTATTGCTATTCCATTAGAAACCAATTCAGCAAGAAGATAAATACAGGGCTATTGGCACCTTCACCAGAGGTGTGTATTACATTAATGAGTCAATATTTAGTATATTTGCTGTTATTACAAACTGAGCAATTTAATTGCTCAGAGCATTTGCACCTTAAAACACATAGCGCTACACATTTGTTTACAAGGGTGTAAGTCTGAGACAATGATCCCTTCAGATACAACCTTAACTCTGAATTTCCTTCCATTTAAGCCTCTAATGAGATGATAACACAAGGGTCATAGTGTTTTGTTTTACAAGGTTGTGGCAGAACTTAATAACAGCTTAAGATTTTTTCTTCCCCCTTAGTTTGTTCTTGAGGATAAAGGAGGGCAGGAAATGGATTTTTTTTTTTCCTTTAAAAGGTACAGTGGAGAAGAATTTGTGTGCTTGTCTCCAAAATTAAAACATTCTCCTTTAACCTACTTCAATCTTTAAGAAGTGGCTCACATGGGGAAGAAACCATATAGATCAGACTATTTATTCACACACACATTCCAACACCACAGACATGTTTCAGCAGGAAAATATAAAGTTCAAGATCTGCGCAGAAATCTGCACGCTCAGGCCATATTTAAATTGCACATTTTTGCTCACACTGATCTCTTGGTTTATTCTGTCAGGTCCCAGTCTTGGGGGTGACCTTCCTGCCTGCAATATTGCTGTGTGCTGGGGCTCTAAAGGCAACAGTCCCTTGACCTGAGGTTGTTAGCCATTACCACGTCATCTGCATATAACAGCAGTGAAGTTAAATCACTTTTTCCAATCAGAATTACAGTATGGAAGTGGAAGATTAGAATAGAAAGCATGACAACACAGGGGAAGTGACTTTAAAAACTGCCCTCTTCCAAAGAGAGCAAGTGAGAAGTTAAGATACATAAGAAGTAGCACTGGGAGAAGTGGGCTGGGATACAGAGCGGTAAGACACACTTGCCAAACTGGCACAGACTAGAATTACTTTCAGATTCCCTTTTAGCCCCAAATGATGTGAACCCTAGTCAAAACCAAAGCCATATAACACAAGGCCATCAACAATGCCAGCAAAAAAAATATTTTATACAGACAGCAAGAATTGTTATGACTTCAAAATTGCTCCCCCCAGTAACAATTCACAGGGGGGCTGACACTGACTCACACAAGCGTCCCAAAGAGAATGCACTTAAGAGACTTGTAATAAGAGGGGAAGGAACAAAGTGAAGCCTCCCTATTGCCTATGGAGAAGCACGTCCCACTTTGATCTAGATGGGATGCTCAGGGCCATATTCAGATGCAAATTCCTGCATGCAGGAGCTGCTAACTACAGCCCCCAGTCAGCTGCTCAGGAGGCACTGGGAGTGCTGCCATAGCCCTTCAGCTGGGCACCTCTCTGCTGACTGTGCCCAAAAACAGAGGGAGAAATTTGTATGTGGTTCTCCAGGTATCAAAATGATAACTGTTGTTTACAACCTGCAACAGGCTGCTTACATAACCACCTCCTGAGAGGACTGGCACCTCATTTGCAGCATTCAGCCACATTACTTTTTGGGGAGCCACCGGGAGCAAGAGAGGTGGCCATTTCAGCTCACAAGGAGCAGGGGAATGGCCTGTGAGATAAGATGGTTGCCACAGACACCCTCAGAGTGCTGTGCAACAAGGTGGCGGTGAAGAGAGAGTGAAAGAGCTAGAAAGCTGCCATGAAAGCATTTTGCTTGTGTTTTAATTATTCATACCAAGTCCTATTAGGCTAGTTTGTGTTTACTCAGTCTCACATAGCACTATCACAGCACCCAAGGCAATTACCTCTGTTTACAGGACATAATGAATAAATAGCTTTCCGTACATAGTGCCTGGCCTCAGAGCTACCATATACTCCAAGATCACCTCCAAAAATGGGCCAAGCTGCACATTTAGTTGTGTCTCCCAGAGGTGTGCAGCTACCTTTGAAAACATATCATCATCATGGGAAAGGTAATAATTATGGACTTCTATGCCAGAGAGAATAACGTTTTCTTTCTGCTCCATCCCCGCTGTCGCTTTCTGCAGCCCCTCCAAAGAGAGGGCAGGGAGAAGGTCACAGGTAAAAGCACTCGTAACAGCAAGACGGCTGCAGAAAGTTGATGTACTTGTACACTTGTTCCCGTATCGCCATATTTCCTACACAGCAGGATACAGGACAACCTCTCCATTTTCTTCTCCACCTTTTCTGACCCTCCTGCTTAAGCTGCATGTCGTTTTGAGGACATTGCCATCTGCTAACCCACTTTTCCTTATTCCAAAGTCCTACGAGTGAAGACATGAATCCCCTTAAATATTCCCAAAGTAATGCCATAATTTTCAGATAGCACTCTAAGTAACATCCTGAAGACTTTTTTTCAAATAAAAATGGAACACATATTAGCCAAGACTGCCTAGCAGGAAAACACCATGATTAGGGAACAGGACAACATTTTGTCTTGCACTTTAACGATATATAATCTCTGCTTTGTTATACATAGTCTGTTCTTTGCTCAGATTTTCTCTGTGTACCTCAACTCTAGCACAAAACCAGATCAAACTTGAAAAAAATAATAATGTATGACCAATAGAAACAGGAATGTCTTGCTGCTTATGCTTAGCAAAAAAATTCTTCACGCTCTAGATGATTATAGACAATGCAATTCATAGCAGTTAAAAGATAGGAGAGAGCTCTCACTGACCAGTCAGTACAAGCAATTAGCCAAGAGAAGAGCATAAGCAACTTACTCTTTGCCTTCATACAGCTTATCAAGTTTTTTCTGCACTGTTACATTTTTGTAATTTATATGAAAAGCTAGGAGCTATTTGGCAAGATTTACATCTAGAAACAGCAATTTATTCACATATGAAAGATCAGGGGAACTGGATGCCTCAGGACATTGCAAACTTTTCAACTCCTACTAACCTGCCTGAAACGTGCCTTGGTCATGTTAAATGTTAACTAAAAATAACTTTTAAGTATCTGTTTCTTTATTAGGCTCATCTCTCTAAACAGAGACGTGAAATTTATTAAAGTTATCATGTGAAATATTGAATGCTTACACAGCAGAAACAAGCAGCTTGCAAGATCAGCAATCTTCCCTCTGTGGTGATGTAACTGCTCTAACAAAGCAAAATTCCTTGTGATTTCTTGGCCAAGCAGAAACAAGTTGACTGGCAGATGTTAGAGATTTCATCAGGAAAAAAACCTCTGAAAGCCAACTGTCAAATGTGACTTCGCTCCCTAAAATAATCAAATTAATGCATTCGAACGTGACCTATATGTAAGCAGCTTATCCCATCAAATATAAGATACCCTAGCCTGGTGTTCGATATTACATTCCTGACATTTTAATATTGAACAGCAGTTAAACTTAGTAAATACCAAATCACCTTTGAAGCCTGACCTCAAAGTGTCCTAAAGTTTCTAATGCCAGCACTATGACTAGATAAGTATCTAATTTGAGGCAATCCTGTATTTATCGCTGTTATACGAACAACAAAGCTCTTAATCAGCCAAGGCCTCTCAGGAGCCTCAGCTCTTTGTTCTTTAAAAACCTCTTTATGGGCAACAATCAGAAAAGACCAGAAGTTGTTTACTTGCTCATTCATGCTCAGAAACTTGTTCTAAATGTGTATGTGCCTGCATTACAACCTTAGTTGCAACAGGTATCTTCCATGAACTCTTGAGGACCAGGTCAAGAACAGGAGTATTAAGCTCACATTGGCTTCCCAGACATGGCACTGATTACGCACATAATAAAGCTTATGGAAAGCATGGACAGCTTGCTGAGATGCGTTTGTTATGTGAGTAATGCTCTCTCAATTTGTCAATATTCCACTTCAGAGGAGGATGGAAATTCATAATTGAAAAAGGAAAATAAAGTTAGTGTCCAATATATAGCCACTTAATTGGAACTACACTTAGAAAGCGCAAATATGTTCCATATGTAAACAGTTACCTTCCATTAATCCCCCTCTTCAAAATAATCTCTTTGGGATCTGTAGCCTGGGGGATTTTTTTTGGCTATTTTTGAAACAGTCATCTATTTCTTCTAATATACAAGACCAGCATAGTGCAGAGTATGAGTTCATGAGGCTGCATAGAAATTTCAAGTGCAGAAGTGCTAATGTACATCTTAATGCCCAGAATAGCAGGGCATTATACAATTTCATCATCTGATACCGACGCCAAGGCTAAGCCTCACTTCCTCCGCTGTTCAGCTGTTTGCCAAACATGACACTATCTCACCAGTGGCAAAACACATGGTTCTTCAGCATCCCAAGTTTCCAACACGTGCGCAGGCCTTTCAGCATGCTCTTTAGCCCACATTTAAGGTCAGACTTTAACTGAAGAAAGAAAAATTGATACAAGTGAATCCAGGCACATTTAGGAGAGAGTGAAAGAGTAGATATTCAGACTAAATAGCCTAAATTGGGAGCTCAGTAATGGATGGCGTGTTCAAGACAAACCAGGGGCATTTACACTACAAGTTGATTATATTCCACACCAAGTAAGCAACTCAATCTGTCCCATTTTTCCAGAAACTCAGACAATAAGAACTACTGGGATTTACAATAATTAATCTACAAAAAGTGTTAATAGGAACAATCTCTTTTCCAGAAGCATAACTGAAATCTTAGAGCAGGGGTTCTATACTTCAATTTTATTATTATTATTATAATTTTCTTGAATCCTGCCACAGCTCACCAGCTCTGTCCTCATTTTCTTTCATCTCCGAAACACAAAAGGATTCTCACAATCATCCTATTTTTAAAAAAATCAGATTTAAAACAACAGTTGTAAACATTAATAGATTTAAAGCATAATGATGATAACTCGCCTGCAGTTCCATCTGTAGCCAAATCTACGTTAATTCACAGCAGAATTTCTAGCTAATTTGTGTGATGCCACAAGGAACCACAGAGCTGTACTCGATTACTGTGACGGGTAATCAAGATAGGGAAAAATAGATTTCTAAATAAACATTGCCTTTTATTATGATTAAAATACATGCCCAAAATTAATTTATCCACCGAAAGCCTGTCATTTTCCAGTAACTTAAGATATAGGAATCAGATATATTCTGAGTTCAGAATTTTTTATTCCCATAAGGCTGCTGTTTCACATGGAGTGAAACAGTGACACAGTTTGTCTCAGCCTTGGAAGCTACTGGTGCAAGATTTTCTTCCACCCCACATTTCTTTGGGCTTTTTCAGTTGGCAGATTTCAGTTGTCAGGTAGCCACTATTTCTAATCTGACCTAGGGGAAAGGTAGCAAGTCTACCCTGTTTTCTCTGATTAACCATTTGCAGCAGAGACCAGGGATTTTAACCACTCCCAGACAAACAAACAAATAAACCCCACAACAAACAAACTAAATAAATACACCAAACCACACACAAAACCCCCACATCAGCCCGACACACCACCGCAAACAATCAAAAAAAGCCACCAACGCCAAACAAACCAACCAACCCACCAGCACCTCACGTTATTTTCCATTCTTCTCCCCCCTCAAATCTTTATGTGTAACAACATTTCAAATTCTCAATCATTGTTTGTAGGAACCTTTTGGAAAGTTTAATCCCAAATGCAAAGTACCAATAACAGGACAAAGTAATGTACTGAGACAGTTGAAATGCAACAGCTAACATTGCCTTTCCATCGCCATCTAAAAATCATAACATGAGAAACTAGTTTAAAAAATGTTTAAGTTTTTTCTAACCTAGAAGCAGGATCAATGTGCTTTTTTTTCCACAGATGAGCAGAATTGTATAATATGCAAAATTCCACTGTACTACTTCATATTTCTCATATTACTTTCCACTAACATGGTCTATTTGGCAAGTTCCAAGATGTTTTGGTAATAATAATATTTAACTCAGCAATGAATTTAAAACAGAAAAAAACAAGTTGCAAAGACGTTTAATTGCTCCAAAGTTTTTGAATTAAAGATACATTTATATCTGTAAATTGTGCTGTGCAAGTTTTCTATCAGAATAATTTGCAGGACAATGTGCGAATCTGGAAAAGTGGTTAATGGATAGTAAAGTATTACTCCAAGCAGATAGGCCATGCTGTAACTAACAGCAGTTTGGGGAGGGAAACAATAAATACATTCTCTCCAAAGGACACAATTACATTGTATAGACAATGCACATTTGTTCTACAATACACCGCGTTTACACTAACCATTCCAGTACCATTCATTTGAATTATATAGCTCTTCACTCCTCTGTTTCACAGAGTGACCAGCTGATAAATTACTATGGATGAGAGGCTAAAAAATACAGGTTTTGGTGACCTGTGAACAGAAGACTCATGCAAACAATACAGAATTAATATTTGGAGGTCTTGATTTGAATGGAGCATAAACCTCTCCCTAAGATTTGCCTTTTATTTCTGGAAGTTCTTAATCCTTTCTACTCACAATGGCACAAGGAACAACAAAAAACCCCACACAACCACACACACACAGCCCTACAATGTGCATATCTGTAACATTGTAGGAACAAGCATAAATGAGAAACACTTGTAGACAAATATTTTACAGATATTAAAAACAACAACAACTTGTGCATTGAGGGAGAAATAATGCCTTCTCCCTCCAGCCCCAGTAGTAGCTTTCTCTTAAGTTTCAACTACAGAAAACAGCCTAACACACATTTCATATGTAGGTCATCCAGAACATTTATACCATCTACCAAAATAATTTTCTGCAATAAATGTATTAGGATACAAAGCATGTAAAATTATAGTTCTCTTATAAGAAAGCTCTTTCGAAGTGAATCATACAGCATTCAAAACTTTTCCTAACAATACTCTTTCTACCTAATAAGCTTCAGTCTTATGAAAGTTACACCGAATGTTATTTGGACCGTCGTAAGATACCAAATAATTATAGGTCTGATTTTTTTAAGTACCAATTTAGAACTCAAATGTGTGCTTTCTAGGTTTATTTTCAAATTCATTTCAGTCATTTACCACAGTTCTTTCCAAACCTGGCCTCCAGTGAATAAGGCTTCTACATATATGGTCTGACTTTCTAAAGGGCCTATTAGGAAAAAGAAAAAAAAAATAAAAAAGAAAATAAAAAAGAAAAGAAATTCCATGACTGTTTTCGTGCTTTTTCATTGAACCATCACCACATTCGCTTGCAATAACTCTAAAGACGGATTATAAAAGTGCTTTCCCAGAATGTGTACTAAAAGGAAAGGAGCTCCAAACCTGGAGAGTATCTGAAAGGGGCCTCTTGTGAAGTGAATTCTCCCATGCAGCCCTTTGAAAACCTTTGCCTGGTCAAGCTGCTGGGCCTCCACACACAATTAGCTATTACTGCAGCTTGTCTCAAATACTTTCACCAGCCCATCATGGCAGTGATTAAGAAAAACCATATTGCATGTCTCCACGTTGGTAATGGATCCATTAGCAGAATCCTACTTCAGTTCAGAACAAGCCGAAACAATTTTCACTTTCTTAACACATCTTCACTGCATGTGGGCTTCTGAAGAGCCACATGTTACTTCTCCACCATAAAGGAGATAAAGGTTCTCTCCAGATTTCCAGGCTTTAGCAATCACAGCTTTATTTTGCAGTCTTGCTTTGACAAATATGAAATGTTTTCAGCTTAACGGCATGCATATGAAGCAAGGCTCTGTTAAACATCATTAATTTTATACACCAGAAGAAGTAAAAATAAAGCAAACTACCATCTATACAGTCTACAGTAAGACAACAGTTATTTTTTTCTTGTCTATGAGATTTCAAAATGACTAGCAAGAAAGAACAGTTTGGATGTGCATACTAGAGAGATGGAATTGGCTACAATGGGGGGCAGCAGCTTTTTTTGTTCCTAAGACAGTGATATAGCAGGTCTCTTATTTCTCTGCTTATCATCCCAAATACATCATCCCCTCCGATTACATATATTTTTATGAGCATGTCCCAACCACTGCATTAATGGGATTTCACTTGAGTAGTTGTGTATCACTATCTACCCATACCACAAAGAATCCCCATATCTTCTTATTCACTTCTTCACGCAAGGGAATTGAGTGGAGAAAAACAGGCAACATTGTCATATATCCAATGACCATGAATTAAACCAGAAATCCAGAGGAGAACAAGGCCCCTGCACCTTTTCAGTTTTTGAACCAAATTCTTAAGGGATGCCACAATACACCTTAAACCACATTACTTCATGGAAATAAAAATCAAAGCCCACAGTTGGACGGTTGCACTGCATCTGAAAAGCAGAACTGGAAAATCCACAGAGGCTGAAGAAATGCCAAGGGAAACAGTGGAATTTGCTAGAAGCTTTGAATTGCAAATGCAAGGGGAAATCCTCTTCTGGAAAATATATTCAAACTCTATATAGAGAGCACATGAATGCCAAAAGAAATCTGACACCTTTCTCCCTCTTTTCACCTTTTGTCTTTTAGCCTCTTTTTCTGTCTCACTACTTCACCTTTCCTTATGGTTTTTTTTCCCTTTATTAGCTGTGCTTTGTCATCGCTGTAACTTTTTCTTACCAAGAGAAGCAGTCACAAAATGTTCATTCTGCAAAGGGGACAGGGAAAGCCCTGAAAGTTCACTCATATTAGCATTTGCCACACCAAGCTCTTCCCTTATATTCAGATCTGATGGTTTTATTTGCCAGCTGCATGATGCTCCATTTGTGGATGTGTGTGAGTTTTGTTTGGTTTTTTCCCCCTGATTTTGGTCATTCATCACTATCCATCTTACCCCTACAATGGCAGGGGACATTCACAAAATGATGCAACCCAAAAAACACTGATTCAAGCTATGCATATGGATATAAATAAATGAAAAATAAACCATTTATTTAGCTTAATTTTGAGCTTTAATCTTACTGTCAAACAGAACTAAAATAAGCAGCAGATTAGGTTCCTTCCTCAAGAAGATGGCAACATATCTCCAAGAACCATGTTAAACTCACACCTGTGAATTAGCAATTAGGGTCTGATACTGCAACAAACACTTCAATGATAACCTTCAAGTTAACACCACTAAACGTAGAATCCTGGAATCACAACCATGCATTCAAAAACTGCAAGCCAACACAATTGCACATGTGTTTCCCATTAATTTCTAATCATTACCTTGTCACTTTGAAAACTAATTTGCAGGCTCTGACTGTGCTTGGGAAAGGAGAAGGAGCACAGCTAAGTAGTTACACAGTCTCCACATTTTTTGAGCTACATTGCATTGGTAGGCACACAATTTATTAAACCTCATTGTGGTATCATTTCCCCTTTGAATGATAAGTTCCACACAAAATTGCAGTTAGGTAAGTTTGATATGTAACTGGTGTAAAATTTAGTATACAACTCTTCAGGAAATCAGAGTCCATGTGCAACACACCCTGATTTTAACAGCAGGCTGTTCCTGGCAGATAGTAAGGGATGGCCCGACAACAGCGTACAATTAGAAAGTCACCTGAAAACAAATGAATCTTTCATTTTCCCAAACATATTAACAAAAACAAACAAACAAAAAACCCAAACAAAACAAAAAACCCAAACAAAACACCACACGCACCTTCAACCTTGCCTTTGCAATTGGATGCAGAGACCTGAAAAACATCTGAGACTTTTATCACATACAAAACTGGTAGGAGGCTCAAAGGTTGTAGCAGCCAAATGTAAATTAACTAAACATCATTGCTCAGTGTGTTAGTTGTTTAGTGTGTTTTGGGTTTTTTGTTTGTTTTTAATCAGAAGAACCAGTATACAACTGTATCTGCCAATAAGAGTCCATCCAGGTGGCTGATAAAGCCATTCCTTCTGATTTCCTAACAGCCTTCGTACTATACATAGAGAAGGATTTCTAATATGGTAAAAAAAGGAGAACAAAGGCTACAATAAAATTAATTTCCTTAGCCCCCAAATTCTAAAAATCTTTGTGTTGTTTTGAGAAAGATTGTTACAGAAGATAAATTTGTGCACTGTTGCAGAAAATAATTAAGAGATTAACCTCTGCAAATGCTTCCCAGCTGATGTAGGTTTGTAAACTAGAGCAGAAGTCACTTTCCAGAAAAACAGACACATGCCCAACTTCTCAGACCATTACCCATACATAATTTTTCTAATCGCATGTATCAGAGATTACAGAGACGCTTAAAGCCTTTTCACAGCAGATGAGCTTTGCATTGTAAAAGGGCTCCAAGAGTACCCACAGGCAATCTCTTCATGCTGTATTTCAGGCACAAAACCCACAAACTTTTCTGTCTACATAGCTCAAGGACTCACCCTTCCCAGAACAAAAAAAGATGAATTCCATATACCAAAGACCAGAGAGCCATGGGCTATGCCCCACTGCAGACCTCACTCACCTGATGCCTTTTTAGCTCTTCTCCTGGCTGGCAGAGAAGAAGCGCTTATCCCAGTCCCTCTCTCTTCACACAAATACCTGATGAACGGCAGAGAATTTTGTACCTTTCTTTTCACACTGCATTCTTTCTCCTCCATTTTCCTTCTGGCAGCTTGTGTGGCAGCCCCCTGCCCCCATTTATAATCACGGGGGCAGCCAGAAGGGGAGCAGCTGCTTCTACTCAGTCTGAACAAGCAGGCCCTTCACTAGCTCTTTGCAGGGGTTTGCTGCTCTATGGCACACCTGCCTCATATCTCATCTCCAAACAACCTGTGTTAGGCATGGCCAATGACTTCCATCAGAGTCACCTGTAGTCTTCAACATGTTAAGACTTTCTGAAGCAGCCAAGTTCTCCAAAAGCATCTAGAAAAAGGCAAATAGTTCAGGCCACTGGAAAATTGCCCGCTGCCCTACCTGCTCCCCACGAGGAATGCAGAAACACTTCACACGTGTGCCTGTGAAGGTCGGGACAGAAGGTAGATGTGGGCCATGATTAACCTTCCTTGCTCGTAGGAGGATTACAACAACCTGAAAATTAATTTAATCCTTTTATATTCATTTGCACTTTCATCCCAAGATCATAAAGCAGCTCTCAAACAGCAATTAATTAACCTCCACATGCCCCCTGCAAGGTGTGCACATGTACATAGAGAAGCAGTTTTACATATGAATTCCAAGTAGCGCTGGGGAGCAGCTGTGAGGCAGCACAGCTTCCTCCTCCTCCATGTACAGCCCTGCAGCGTGTCTGCATACCGCCCGATTTACAGGTGACGGAAACAGACACTGGGAGACTACACATCATAAAACACATACGTGGCAAAGCCAAAAAGCAGGTCATAGTGTATTGAGGATGCAACAGTAATTAAAATTAATAAACCAGCTCCATGCTTTAACTTTCTCTGTGTTTCTGCTGAGGAGTGTGAAATAAGAGTTTGTATTTCTGCAAGCACAAGACTTTGTTCTCAGTTTCCTCACCTTTAAGGAAGACTTCCATTACTTGCTCTCCTTTTTTGAAACACTGAATTCCTGTGATAAACATGTATCCATGTGCCAAATTCTGGTAGGCAAACTACATGGGTAGATTAACATGATATCTTTTTGAAAAGCATAAGTACTGTGCAACACAGTACCAAAGATTTTAGGACAAGCATAGCACAGCAAACTGAAACCGCAGGGGCAGGGCATGTTAAGATGAGAATTGAGTTGCCTGAGCTGATCTAACAACTCCCTGCTTCTGAAAGGGTTAATCCTGTTCCTCTCTGCTCAGCAACATGGTCCAAGCCCGCTCTTGTGCTCAGCCCTGGCACCGGCCTCAGCCCAGAGGACCAGTTCAGCTCCCTGAACCTGCAGACGGCCGTTCTCCCATTTAGCTGTGCCAGTTGTGGCAGTGGTGCCCTGCTCAGGACCTGGCAACAACAGAACAGCCTCAAACATTTTTCTGCATATTTCCTACTCAGAAGACTTAATTTGAAGTTGTCTCTCCTAATTACAACACCTATAGTCACAACTGGAAGGGATAGGACGATGCTATGGTCCATGGCTTTTCAGCTCAAAATGAAGACCAGGTTTTCTTCCCAGCTCCCATTCTCTTTCTCTAACCACCTGAGATATATTTGTTAGGTAATGCAAGATAATCACCAGTTTTCGAGATAATTGTCATCTACCTGTTCCAGATAATTTCTAAATATCTTTCCAAGCTTTGCTACTTCACTGCACACATACAGGTGTTTAGTAGCTTGCACGTAATGTCTCTTTTTGGTTTGTCATCACATGGGGCATGATGCAGGTGTGGGAAGGGATTTCAAACCATTCTTCCTGTACACCTCCATTTTTATTTTGTACATCTCTCAGCAGACTGTCTACACAAGACAAAACCGAGTGGCAGCCTGTGGGGCAAATGCATCCTATACGCTGTGCTGCAGTGCTATAGAAACTTCATTTCACTTTGGTTGTTCTTGTGCATTGCTGTAAACGATGGGAGATGCAGAGTCCAACCAGCCACAATGCACAGACTGTGTACTGGTGTGTTTTCTTCAGCTTTTCCCTTTCGGGGGGTAGTTTACTTGGACAAAGAGGTGTCTTTGTGTCACCCTTGGTTATGAAATTCAAATGACAGCCTTTTGCCTTAGGTGCTGCTTCTGCTTTTCCTCTTACTTCTTTCATTCCTCCTCCCTGCTGCTACACTGGAGTGAGTAATGCATTTTTTAGTGAATTTCCGTGGATTAGGCTTCCAATTAATTCAAGCCAGTTTTACAGACTCTGCCAACTCAGATTGCTAAAATTCACTTGGAATTATTTCGGTAAGGTGAAGGGGTTTTCCATAAATTTTTCCCATATTAACTACAAGAATTCAGTGGAAAGAAATTAGTCATTTTTACACATGAGTATATACCATCAGCATTTGCAGGGTTTGTTTCAGCCCAAACTGAAAGCAAAAATTACACTCTCTTTCTTTCTAAAAGGCCCAAACATGGTTTCACACCAAGTGACAGTGGTTGTAATTAATGTGAAGAATCCCCGAGGTCTTTTAACCTCCTTTCTTAGCTTTTGATGGCTGCAACAGCCATAACCTGCGTGCCATTTAACTATCTATAAAACTGAGGGGGGAAAAGCATTTAAACACAACATTGGGTTTTCTTTAAACTCTCTAATGAGCTCGAGCTAAAGCTGAGAGGCTTTTACTGAGGATTTTAAGAAACACTTTTTTCCTCTCGATTGTTCTCCCTAGGGCAGAGCGTTTCTGTCTTCTCATAGACAGATGAAATCCAGGAACAGCTCCCACAAAAACCAGGAGCACTGATTGTGTCAACCAGGATTGCATGGTAAAGATGTGCTGTAGGACTGTTTTAGCCCTTTCATTGGCTTAGTGCGGTTTGCAATGTCTTTATTCACATGTAATATTATGACAAGTGGTTTTCCTTGTTTGTTTGTTTGCTGCAGATTTGCCACTCACACCAGGGTAGTCCAGAATTATTAATTCAATCAAATAAGGCAGCCTTCTGACAATTTCCTTAAATCGACTAGTCTCTAAGACAGGTAGCAATTACTGTTGGTTGGATTGGGGATTCGGAGCTAATTTTTGCCACCAAACTCTGATATTGGACGAATCAGTCAACCTTCTCAAACCCAGATCTCTGTGTACTGTCTCAGAATGGAAGCATGTCCCTGGCGAGGCACTTTAATATCCTCTACCAATGGAAATTGTTTGAAGCGTAGTAGGATATTAAAGGACCATGGAGAATTTGATTTTAGCTTGATTACCAGTTCAATGATTTCAAGTTACCAGTGGCTACAAAACAACCTCTCCAAAATATATACCTTAATATATACCAAAATATATAACTTATAGAGATACTGCAGATGCAAAATGATGCGCTCGTATGTTTGCAGTAAGCCTGCCTACACCAGAGCTCTGTCAGACCCCAAAGCAGGCAGCCAGCAGCTCTGCCCCTTGTCCACCTCCAAAGCCACGTAGGAGAATGAGATGGGTTTCTGCTTAGAACTGACATTTTAGTTTAAACTGCCAAAGAAGTTGGGTTGCACTTGCACACGGAGTGCCTAGAAAGGGCAGGAAGGGACAACACAAAGCAAAGATGATGGTGCTTCACGTTGCCACAGGTCAGTCCACCCAAGCTCCTTAGAAGAGCCCTGGGTTTCACTCGTCCCCTTGAGAGTCTGCTCCTGTGTGACCACAAGGGCTCGTCGCAAATTCTCCTTGCAATAAGTGGGTGAACTGGTTCAGATGGATCAAGAGCTATACCAGAACAGTAAGAACTTTCACTTCACTTCTCTCCATGTCTTATCAAATGTCTGAAATTCTTGGTTTGGGTTGAAACCAGAAGAAGAGCACAAGAATCTTTTTAAAATACAGCAGTTCTCTAATGAGAACAGTGAAGCATCTATGGTCTGAGCTTTATTGCTTTTATTTCTATAATGCTCTGATTTACTAAGACTGCTTTACTGAAAATTTTGACACAGCCTTACCCTGGAGAAGATCAGAATTTAAGATCTGACATCTGAAGCTAATTAAACATATAAGAAACAGCAAGTGAATAAATTGATTTTCCCATTATGTGGTTTAGGAGAAAAAAAATAAAATAAAATAAAAATCAGGAAAAGAAAAAAGATCTGAACCAGAAGCATTTCTGGCTGTTTAGCAGAATTAAGGAAAAAAAAAGTCAGATACATCTTTCAACCCAAAGTAAAATATTTTGAAACATTCTGAAAAACTTCTATCTATAAACTAAAATGTTTTGATGCATTAAAATGTTATCCAGCTTCTAAATTTTGGCTGAATAATTCCCCAAATTTACTCATTTTATTAGTATTTCAGTCTCTTGATTTCCCAGGGAATTCACTTTACTTGGAAAAGCTTTATTCAGTTCTGTATCAGAGCGCTCCTTTTAATGGCAATGAAACTACTCCCATGCACTGACACCGGAAACATTTATCATTTACTTACTATGATCTACACTTTCCCAAGTGACTAGTGTTTTGACTGTTCAACTTGAGATATCTCACAGAGATCTAGCTATCAGAAATTCAGATAAATTGCCTTATGATAAATCAAAGCCAGGTGACCTGTGCCTACATGGGTGTTTTGGTTTGCAGCCCCCGACCAGCGATTCCCCACCTGAAGCCACCACTGCGTGCTGGTTGGACTGACAGAGCAATTCTGTTTGATTGCCTTCAGAGAGGACTGAGCTGGAATTTCATCTTCAGGTGTTCAGCAATTTACAGGGACATAAGGAATTGAACCAATAGCTGCTCCTTTGCACAACTTCATCCATGTTTGTGATGTGGAAATTTAGTCCAGGAGATCAGACTGAATTCATTGTGAAGAAAGATCTCCAAAGAACATATAGTGTGGATGCAGAAGCATCAGCACAAACTTCTTTAGTCAACTAATCTGCCCCTATTGTGCTGATTTATCTGCTAATGTAGCCACAGCATAGGACATCTCATGGTGAACATGAGAAAATACTATCAAATCACAAACAGTGCCTGAAATTAAAAGCAATAAAAGAGAGCAATCTGCAAGACGAATTGAAAGAAAACAGGAAGGACACAGCAGTAAGCTCATGAAATTATTGAACTTACATTTCTTCACAATGGTTTCTTGGTCAGGGCAGGAATTAATATCTCCTGTGTTAGTACAAAGAGAGAGACATCCCTGTCACTTTTAGGCGATATTAGGTAATCTTTTCATAGAAAACCTCCTTGCAGCAAACTCATTTCAACAAGAGTTTTACCAGTGGTGAGACTGCAAAACCAAATTCTGTATCCAAGACACAGAAAATGCCAGCACTCTATAACATATTATTATTCTATAAATGTTCTATTAAAAGTTAACATAGTAACTATGAATCCAGCTTAGTATTTTTAATATGACCTCACATGGTAGTGTCTTGGCCTAGAAGAAATTATTATGTCATATGTAAACTATTCATTACAAATTTCCTAATTGAAAACTTACCAACATCCTTTGGAGTCATATTCTAATAATGTTAACATTTCTGTAAGCAAAGCAAAATAAAGATGAAAAGAAGCTGTCACACAGCTCCAAGCCAAAACATTACTATCACAAACAAGTGCACCACAAAAGGAAGACCACGGTTTTAAGACATTAGAGAAGTTTGCAGAAGTCTGCAAAATTATCAGCCAAAATCCTGACATAAATCTGAGATCAAATGGATGAGATGTCATAGATGTCTTAGCTACATCCAGCGTTTTCAGTCTAGATATAATGAGACGCACCACGGTGGGTCTTGCTGTAACAGAACCCTGATGTTCACAGGAGGTGCACTGGGAACCCCATGGGCATCAGTGGGGAACAGAGAGCGCAGCAGTTGGGCTGTGGGAAAGACAATATTCAACAGTTCAGCCATCCAAGGAGCTTGATTATGCCTCATCAAACAAATCCTGGAAACCTTGTGCTACTAAATTAATTCCTGAACTTGAGTTTCTCTAACAGGTAGAAACTGATCAGAAGAGGAAAAAGTTGCCACTTGAAGATACTTTTCTCTGTAGTTTTTCCGGTAAGCGGGACTGTGGAACAAAGGGATGGAAGCCACGTGAAAGCTGAAAATCCACAGTAGTCCTTTTATTTCTGTAGCTCTCATCTTTGATAAATGCAGCAGCCAAAAATTGCAGCTGAACATCTATTATATCAGAAATTTGCTGGTTTGCTTTCTCAGATCTAAGTCAGGAGTTTTGCTCTCACAGACAATGTGTATGCAGGGGTACATGCACAGGTACATCAGTGTAAATAAGTTAATTCTAGCTATTATTGGAGACTTAGTGTGCAAAAGATATTTTCTTCACTATCAACCCCACTATTATCATTATGTGCTTTTCTTTCACACTTATGCCCGGGTTTGAACTAACAGTTACTTTCCCATTGTTCTTTTACCATACTATAAGAAAGAAACAGAGAATATTTAAAATTAAGTTAGAATTTCACAGGTTTTCACATTAAAGTTGAAATATTTTTTTCTTTGAAAACTTAAGGCTGCCCCACAGATAGTATAAAAGCTGCCAAAATTATAAATTTATGTCTTCAAGCACAATAATTTATGTACCTAATCCTCTTCAGGGTGACCCAGCTCCTTGTAAAGAGAACAGCACAAAGCCTGGATAGCACTTAAGTACTATTTTGATAAATCCAGGACTGAACAAGCTTGGAAAATTCTCATACACCAGGTTAAGCTCTCCCAGAACCTTACTGTTTCAGAAGATAAATCCTCAAGCATTAAAAAAAGACATTTTGTGGCATTTAGGAAGCCAATACCCAAAAACATTGAAGGAAGCAAAAATCTCCCTACCTCAAGGTTTGATCCAACCCTGAGCTTAAATCCAGCTTTGTCAAACAGATGCCACTAATTCACCCATTAGCAAGATAGCGGTCTTCCTAAAATTCTACATATATCAAAGTTAAATGTAACCTTTAATTCTCTGGGAAGCAGGTAGGTCTACACTGTGAGGTGATCTGCTATTTTCTGTAATCATTAAAACTGTAGCTCAATATCAGTCAATCATATCATTTGTATAGTGATTTTTGTAGTTATTTTGTGCTGCTTCAAGTAAAAACCAGGCTTTTCTCCTACCATGTTTAATAAAACATTAAAATGCAACTGTTTAAGCCCAACAATCAAACAGATCTACAGAATTATTGGTTGGGAGGAGGGTGGAGGGGTAAGAGATACCTCCAGAAGGATTATGAATGAAGTATATTTAATGAGTTTTGCAGTCCTGTATTTCAGGGCCAGAAGACTCTATGGTTTCCTGTGGAGTGTCATGTCACCTTCCAGAGGCCCATAATTCTACAAGTGCATGCTGTAAGAAATTCTAATTTGGGACAGCTAGAATGCGTATTTCTGCTAAAGCTTTAATATTACATACCAGAAACTCAGGCCTTTTCCTAAATGTTTAAGAAAACATAAGCAAGTGCTGTTGAGAATGTTCCAAGTTCAAGTTTATTTACTTTACTGATTAGAATTAGATGTGCAGAGAATGGTTGTTGCACGATAGAGGTGGGGATGTGGTGTTATAAACCAGAACAGCTTTTCAGCATTTACAGATCAAACATGATGGCTGAATCCATCAGAAGCCTCTCTAAATTCCAAAACCAGCACTGGGTAAAGTTTAGCATTCCAGTTCTCCAACTCATGCTCTCACCTTAAGTTATTGATCACTACTGAACTACAGAGTCTCCAGTTATTCTAAATATGTTATTTTCTTGACAAGGTGCAATATATTATTCAAGGATTACAGGCTTTCCGTATTAAGAAGCTGCAAACTTCTAAGATTTCAAAGCTTATCATTTTAATTGTGCGCAGAGACAAACGAGATCTGGAGGCCGGGTAACGCTGTTCTGAGAAACCTGTGTAGTCAGTCGTAACTGTGGTGGGTGTTTGTTCCTGGAGACAGTTGAACACGTAGCATATTTGGGCAAACAGCTTAAATAATGAGCAACGAAAGAGAAAATGGGCTTTTAAAGAAGATGCTAACAGATATAAGGAAACTCTAGTTAGGACTACCCTTCATGACCTAGTTCGCAATTGAAGAGGTACAGATGTTGATGCAACCTTCATAAATGTGAAAAAATTATCTAAATTCTGGACTAAGATGTATTGTCTGATTAATTGGGATCCCGGTTTTAATGCAGTTTCCCAAGGTTTTAGGAAAACTATTGTGTCGGTCTCCTTCATGTGTGAAAGCAAACATCAATTCATTTTCCTCTGTGTCACAGATAGTCAGTAAGGTAAGAGAATGCTATATATTAGTAATGATAAGTTGCAAATGATAAAAGTGTAACTATATACTAGACAATTATACAAAGTATAGCATAAAATTCGTTAAAAGCAAAGGTGATGGTGTTAATCAGAAGACTAGAATATAGGAGTTCTGACAGAAATAACTGGATCACTGAAAACTCAATGTTCAGTCTGTGAAATGAAGGTGAAGCATCTGCGGAAAATCTCTTACTTTTCTCAAGATGGAGGATTCTGATGAAAAATTAATATGTCACTGATGTGGATCCTAAGAAATAGTAATTTGAGCCTTATTTTAAAACCGGAAGGTTAAAACTAAAATTTGAGAATTTTTCAGCACACATGGACCTGAAAAAGTAAAGCAAAATGAATGTTTTGTTCATTTGTAATTGCATTTTTGTACATTTCACTAACCTTTATAAAGTTGAGGAAAGGTGCCATTTTATTGTAATGCTATGACCAACTTCCTTACTAATTTGGAAACACGTGTATTTCACACAACACAGTCACGTTAAGAAAGTGGTTTGTGTTCCACAGGTAGTATGAGTAAATTATTGCATGCAGTTGCCCTGGTAACTCCTAAGTTGTTACTGCATAACGGAATTACTCGTGTTTGAATGGCTATAAAACTTTTCTTGAGGCTGTTATATAAATATACATTTGTCATTTCCTTTTACTTTTCAAATGGAATACATGTATCTCCATGTGTGTGTGTATGTATTAAATAGGAAAGATGCTGTTTCAGAGTAAATTTACCTTATAGTTGTATATCCTCAGGCTCTCATGATGGAAAACACCTTCTCCAATTAAAGGAAATGGCCCTTGTTGCTCTGCAAGAAAAGTCCTCCAGAATTAGCATCTCCCCTCTTCAGGCACCGGCTTCCTAATAAGAGTTTTTAAACTTCACTTTACTGGTCTCTATTAGACATCAGGAAAAAAATATAAAGCAAATATAGGATTTTATCCTATTCATCCTAGTTCTGGTAGAAACCCAGAATGATTCAACAAAGCTATTAAGTGAAATAAATGGTCTCGTACTTATCACTCACTGATTGTGAGTAAGACTTTTTAAACATTTGTTTCATGGTTTAAAATGAACAGTAATAGATAAAACTCGTTTAAAATATAAATAAACCTCCTTATTAAAAAAAAAAAAAAAATAAAAAAAAAAACAACCACCTTTAAATTTCTTTCAATGCTTCTTAACAGAAAAACCCCAAAGCGAGAAAATGTTTCCATCAAATTTAACAGATAAAAAAGAACCTAATTTTAATCCAGTGACAATCTCAGAGTCTAACAATGAGGTAAAGCATCCATAATTCTATTTAACTCTGCTTGATGTGAAGGTTTTATTTTGTGATCATTTTGGTGCATAAACCCTGATGAATAATGGAATTTTAGAAAAAGAACCCCTATTGAGTCAAGCTTCATTGACATCTGACTGGTAGTCTAAAAGCCTGCAGAGAGGGTCCAAAGCAATGCATCATAGCCTCCCAGCAGGTCATTAAGGCATTACCCAATTAGAAAGCAAGGCTACGGAGCGACATTGTTCACAGCAGAGCAAACATAATTGATTTTTATTTCAACAGGGGGGAGAACCTCCTTACTAAAGAGCTTTAGCATAATTTCTTATTTAGGAGAGGTTTAAAGAGATTTGCACTGGAATATTTAATTCCAAACCCTGGGACGGTCTCTGGCAATGTGTATAAATTAAGGGGCAGTTGACTTCACTCATTCACATTCAAAATAGAGACTTGCTTGTTGCTCAAAAGTAGCATGAATATTTCTGAGCAATGGCATCCAACACCAGCTGTGCAGGGGCACCACACTCAGACCCTCACAATCTTTCTATGGTTCACGTAGCTACCAGCAAGCCAGCTCCCTGCTCTAAGTCTTCTCTCCTTGGCATTTTAGGATGCTAATACACTGTATGCAGGAAACAACTCTTCAAGAGCACCGTGCAGATGGAATTTGCTCCCAAGACATCTTCATCATCATTGATCTCCTCCTCATCTTATTGGTTCCAAACTGGTTGTATTTGATTCCACTGTTCACGGGCACCACTGGGCCAGAATGTTCAGCAACATTCCTGTAGCAGGGCTGGCTCCTAATAAACAATAGCTTGGGGTTTTCCAGTTTACTGTATTACAGTAATATTACAGTAGAAAATGTTACCCCTGTTATCTCACATAAAAAACCTACATTTCCTTTTACATATGATTTACATGATGTTTTCTCTCATTGCAAGCCATGTAAGCTAAAAAAACAAAACAAACACACCAAAACACACCACTAAATTTAATTCCTTTTGCAAGCACCACACTCCAACTTTGAAAGCAATCAAATCATGAATTATACAAAGAAGGTTTGTTTTAATTTACTAGCAGTCAGTGTTTTGGTGGCACAAAGTAACTTTTCAGGGGAGGTTTTCTCTGTAGTCTTTGCATTTAAGGTCCACTGGAGAACAGAGAGCTGGAACATGCTATAAAATCCTCACTTTTTTTACAAGACCCAAAGAAACACAACAAAAATTTTTAGTGGAAATATTTGTAGGATATTATCTCCAAACTATATATACAGCAGACTTGAAAAAGAAATATTTTCCTCTCTTCCTTCTACTTCAGTGTGCCAAATGAATCACTTTAAAAAGCAAATAAATTAAAGGATTTCTCAGCTGCAAAGGCAGCAGTTCAAGCAGTGAGCTCCATAGGCTGGTTCTACACCTAAGAAGCATGGGATTCACGTCTCTAATTTTCTGTTTTCCAGCACGTTTACAACAACGACAAAAAAAATCATTTTCACCTTGAATTATGCCTTGAATATTCTTTTTTTTTTTTATTTTTCATTTTTAGTTAAAGAAAAACAGGGGAAAATAATCTACATGGCACTTTGATTTCAAAGTCTGCCAGCTAGATAGTGAGAATTTTATGCCTATTGGTTATTCTCCTTCTCTGTCTTGGTTAAGTGCTATCCTGAAATACAAAGAAAGCAAAGATACAGTGCAAATAATTTGTATCAACACTCGTGTGCTCGGTAGATCACAAAGCTAGAAGCAGCAAGAGCAATTTAACAGTCGTTTGTCTTACCACAGCACTTACAAGCCCCAGGCACAGATTTCCCACCCCTTAGTGTTATAGTCAAGACACTAACACGCATCAAAGCAGCAATCACCGCCCTGAAAACTCCTGTAAAATTTACATCCAAGACCAGCTGTTGATGAGTTTATCCATATATTCTCAATTTTGCTCCCCTTTTTAAATGCTAGGATCAAAATCAATTTTTACTGTTGTGCAGATCAACACAAGTATAACATTTCAGTAGTGGCAGCAAAATATGGTGCACGGTTGCTTAGTCAAATAGCAACAGAGCTAGTAAGTTTATCTGAGGGCTGCCAAGTCCCATCCAGTGCCCATTTCACATTAAGACTGGCATTCTCTCTTCCTCTTGCATTGAAAGGGCTATGGCTAAAATTGGCTTCTATGAACCCTTCATTGCAGATAAATTTACTGCCAACCAGCAGTCAATCAGATTATTCAAATCCACACATTTTTTAACTGACTAAAAGATTGTTCCTTTCACCACATCAGTGCTTAAAAAAAAAACCCTTTTAAACTAATTGTGACAGAAACCATCAGTGCGTTAAGTGGTGTGGTCATTATTGTTAGGTATTACTACAGACTTACTACCTGTACTGCAAACTGTTTCAACTGCAGTGATTCTTGAGAAATTGCCTTCGTTCGCAAAGAAGCTCCTACTAGCAGACCAGCTAAAAACCTGCAAATATACCAGTAAAACACACTGTTTCTAAGAAATAGGTTCCACAAACATCCAAAAATGGTTCAGGATTAAGCTGATCATCAAAAACAAATTATCTGAGTCAGTGATTTTCTTCCCTTCTCTGTTCGTGAACATCTAATTTTTTTCTAGTGGTAACTAATACCCTGTATCATATAATAATAATAACCACCTTTATTTTTCTTATGCTTGTTATAAGTGCCAATTATGGGTCAGATAGTATGCTTAAAGAACGGAAAGCGAGCACATATTAATCAAAGATCTTGAAAGTGTGTTGGAGAGAGTTTAAAACTTTGAACTAGGTGAACTGCTCACATGCAGACACAAGTTTACTGGGCACCAGCTGCACAAAAGAAGCAACAAACCTTCAGGAGCACCCTGTGCAATAGTGCCAGGGAATGGGGGTAAAAGACATCACGTTCTAAAAGCCAGACGCAGGTACAGGAAAATACCCTTTCCAGCTTCAAAAATAGGTAAGCGTAATGGTTTACATCTGGAATTGATAGGTCTCTTAATGAAAGTAGGCAAGGCTTGGTTTTGTGTGCTAGCTTAGTGTTTTGATTTGTAATGAGGAAAGAAAGTGTGGAGTACACTGTACATGGGCACGTTCTCCCACAGGTGTGTGACGTGTAGGCTGGAGAAAACGGGCTAATTTTAGAACCTTCACCCTATTAAATGTTTCTGGAGTTTAACTTTGTAATAGGAGACATGCTGATATTACAGTCCTTCAACATTCCTCACCAGTGAGAAAACAGAGGGAAATGGTCTGAAAATTCAGTGCTCAAAATGATAACTATAAATTATACTGCAACTCCAGCACTTTTAAAATGCTTATTTTACTGGAGGATGTTGAGCAAGGCTGTGTTTTTCTCCAAGGAAGAAATGCTGTAGTTCACCACAGTAAATCTGTCTGCTAGCATTTAAGTTCATGAACAACCACTATTTAGTCTATAAAATCCTTCTCTAATATTCAGTAAATGGTATGTTTTTTCTTAAAAGGAAACCTTGCAAAACCATCAGAATTCTCTAATTTTACATAGTACCTTATTTACTGGCTTATCTTCTATAACTTTTATTTATATACTCACTGGCTAGCTGTATGTTCAAAGTTTAACATGAATGGACACAGTATAACTACACACGTTGTACGTAGTATGTTTGTATTTATACTAATTGAAAGACTAATTTCCAAAAAGAGAGACAAGAGCACGAAGAGTCGCTTCAACATGAAAAAGCTCTAAGGGTTGTTGACAAGGAAAGGAGCACATTTCTGAGTGTTAAAAGAACTCATGAAGGTTCACATCTATCAGAGCCTTTCTGTCCATGGCTTTGAGAGCAATGCTGGGGGCAGAAAGACAGAGCCGGAGAGCCAAGTTGTATCATAACCATTTAGGAGGCCACAAACTTACTCCATGCGTTTGCAGGTAGTTTGCATAAGCAGTCTGCGTGAAACAGGAAAAGCAACCCACAATTCTTCAAATCAGAGTTGCCATTACCCTGAGAGATCTTTTGGGATCTAAACGTGTCACTCTCTATTCAGTTTTCTTCTTCGGAAATCAGAGTAACAGGTAGGACCTCTGATCATAGACCAAGGTGCCAGACTGATATTGAATAAGGACTTATAAATAATGGGACAATATGGAAAACACCTCCTAAGCAGAATGTTAGTTCTCCTCCCAAATGCCAATGAAAAAAAAACATCAAATGAGCCAGCAAGAAAAGTGACACAAAACAATGAATTAGTCGAGTTGAAAGCTGTGTTCTTAATCAATATAACCAGATCATAAGGTTTGTGACAAAAATCACTGTTACATCTTCTTCCTTCTCCACTACATCTTCCCCTAGCAATGATGCAATCCTGAAACTTCTGTTAATTCTGGCTATGAAGAGAGATGGGGAGTGGATTTCTCTATTGGTTTTGAGACCTTTCTAACAGGAAAAAAAAGACACCAGGTATTTTTTTGTTTGTTTAATCACTCTAAAACTGTGTAATAAGTATTTGAACAAATAAAACTGGAAGCAAGTGAACACTGAAGTGGAAAAAAGCACCATTTCATGGCTACTACCTCCCTTCCACAGCCACTGCATCCTCAGAGCTCCCACCTCTCCAAGATCATAAACTTGACATTTAAACACAAAGAAATGAAGTTTAATGAAACAAGTACAATCCTATATTATGTGAGGAAAACATATATAGTCTGCTTTTCAAAACAAAGCACGATTAGATTTTGAGGAGTTGAAGTAAATTGATTTTTGTAATAAAATTCCATACTAAAGGTAAATACAGTAATCTGATTGCCTTAACTCAAGTTTTTATGGGTTTTTCAGTAATCTATATTCAAAGACACACACACAACAGCAGTCACTTCTTTAATGCATATCTCGTAGCTTCAGCAAATTGTCAGTTTATTTCATGCTGAGCTTCTCCTGAAGTGAAATAGAAAACAGAAGAGGTAAATATACAGTATGCTGTGTATACACAGTTTCTGTAGCAATGTTACCATTGCAAAAAACAATTCACAATAAGTTTATTTACTTTGAACATGTCGTCGGTCTACCAATATTTTCACTATCCATGACAATGTTTGGAGTTCAAGCATTTATCCAGCCTTGTTATGGTTACATTCACAGACACCAGTAAGAAGAAATGTTAAGGGTCATTTATCTCTGCACTGTTTCAAGACTAAAATCTTGGTGCCGAACAATTCAAACTCTACTGATTTAGGAGATGCACCATGTCCAATAGTTTTATATAGTGCAAGAAACTACAAGCAATGTTGACTATTAACTCATTAAGAAAAGGTGCAAGTAACGAGGGCTAAACATACAATACTAGCAATAATAAGGTGGAAAACCTTTCTTTTCTTTATCTTAGTACAGTGTAATCAAATAAGAGAGGTATGTCACCGAGGAGTATTTTTGATCATGCAATACAAGCCCCTTTAAATGGTACAATAAGGTCTATGCTGTAGCCCCATGGAAAGCAGATGGCACCCTAATGACCCAGGCCTGCAAGCGTTTGAACCTGCAGCACCACGTTCAAAGTTCATCGATGTCAAGGCACATCTGTCATGTGGCCTGATTTTAAACGAGGTTCATAAAAAACATCAAGCGTGAAAGTGGTCAGGAGTCACATGGGGCCTCTCTTGTGAAGGAAGATAGTCAAGAATATGTTTGCCTGAAGTAATTTCAAGCCTGAGTTCATGGAAAAAGGCCAGACTTTCCTAAAGCATTTATCAGAAAATGGTGCACCATTCTTAGCATCTATATGAATGCACATTAATACATTTTCAGAAAATGGCACATTATACCAAATTTTATCTAAAAGTGGAAGAGAGAAAAGCAAGGCAGAAAACGTAACTTTTTTCAAATTCCTATCTCTTCCTGAAATTTCACATTATAGTTTTGCAATGTTTTCCTGTATATAGTTTATATAACTCTAGAAACATTCTAATCATTTACCACTGTGAAGAGATGGTCGTAAATAGCAATTTTTATTTGTGCAACATTTTTTCCATTTTATGCTTTCCATGTGCCCCCAGAAGTTTCAGGAATACACACGGGACGATATCTGGGGAGGCTGGATTTTAACAAACTAACAACTTTGAAAAACATCACACATTTTTCAACTTCTAACCATGGGAGTGAGTTATGCCCATCTGATGAGAAATACACCGAGCCCTTAAGAGGTCTAATAATTTACACCGCAAGAAGTATTGAAAAAAATATCTTTAAGCTATAAATACCTACAAAGACATGTGTGAAACTTGCTACTGTGTCTTTACTGTTTACTGAAACTCATATATTTCAATAAATTATTCATTAGGATTAATTTTCCATAACTATCACACATAAATTACTGATAAACGCTAGTGAAATCTGACAGCTGCAAACATCTGTCCTCCCATGCTTATACATCTTGGCTTTTCTCCTTCAGCTTGTCTTTATTTCTCAAAATTAACTATGCCAAACAGCTTAAGGATACAGTGTATTTGATCGATGCCATACAAGACAGAGCTGTATGGTATACTATACTATACTCTTATAAAGGATACAGAACATCATTCCCAAGGCTAGAATTGTCTCAGCAAGAACACCAGCTTTCTGTGCCTATGGCTAATTAATTTATCTTCCAAAATAAATTTATCTTTTGGACTTGGATCAATGCATGCCTTAATTAAAACCATGTTTCTGTATACGCATCTAACGAGAAGACGAAGGCCCTATTTAAATTGGAAGAGAACAGTATAAACCAATGCGGCTTTTAAAACTAACTGCTTCCAGGTGCAAAAAGAATGGAAGTTTAGTGCCGTTTCCAACTTAATGCTTGGATGCCTTTGCTCTTGAAAGTGTAAGGTTTCCCTCATTCCCGGTTTTATGACTGCAGGTTTCTATGTTGCGTAACACCCTATAACGGAGCACCAAAGGGCTTAGTTTTATTGTTTTGTTTCACTTTATTGACTGCATGTTTTATTCAGCTAAGATGTGCCATGCAGGCAGGCAGTAACATCTCAATTACACCACCAGTGCTCTTCCCTCTCTGTAAGTGACCAGCTTCAATCTGCACTTTATTATATTCACTTGCGGATGTTAAAAAGCAAGGAAGGAGGGGTGAGGAAAGTTCAAGGGGAAATAGACCTTTTAAAGCATTACAACTGGAAAGGCTTTTTTTTTTCCCAGGTAATTTTCTGAAGTTAAATACATTCCAGTATGCGATATTTAAACTGTGGCAAGCCACCAAGCACCAGCAACTCTTGCATAGAAATGGGTATGAGAAAGTTCAAATCTAAATAAAAACCCCTCCAGAGTTTGATCAGAGCTGGATCTGGTATTTCACTTTACTCATTTCTACTATTGTGCATCCCTGTTGGAGAGCCAAAGAGACTTTGGCAATGCAACAAGTATACAAGCAAGAAATTGGCACTCGCTACAGCTTATTCAATGTCTTGAATATTAAAGCTTAGTTTTACTAAGAAAGAGAATGCTGAGCAGGATGACATTAAGAGTCTTCATGGTTCCTTTTGTAATACCATTGGATTTTTTCATTCCCACAAGGGCAGAGATCGACCAGGTTAACATCAGAGACAGATACAATCTTTTCCTGTTAATCAAAAGTATGCTGAGCTGGCAGGCAATGGGTGAGAGTCTGGGGGAACAGAGGGGACAAAATGAGAAAAGAAAAATCCAAAATGTCATTATTAAAAGAAAAACAAGGCATTCCTTTGCAGGTGGAGCTGTAATTGCAGCAAATTTAAACAAACAAACCAACCAACCAACCACACCTCTTATTTTATCTGAAGGACACCAACTCTGATAATACAGCAGCCATCAATCAGTTCGGCACATGAGCCCAAGTCCTGCAAATGGACTTGAAAGTTTAATGCCTGGTTTTCTGGCCATCAATAAATAGCCAGATATCAACAGCTACCAGAATCACTGTCCTTGTAACCAGCAATCACTGGGTACTGAATGCTGTAAGGAATGACTTTTCCCCTGTCTTCCCATAGGAAGTGCCCATGAACCAGCCAAGGATTGTTCCTGTGGAGGCAGAGACTGTTTCTAACTAGAAACAATCTTTACAGTGTTTCAGAGATTATTAATAAATACTTTAGCTGAATTGTTTGTACTGCCTTGTGAGCCTTCTGGAAAATGATGATAATTTCATCTGGTGTTTGTAAAGAACTCAAATATTCAATATCTAGCTCAGTTAAGGGCAACTGGAAACAGCCAGATGTATCCACAGTGATACTTCATGCCAATTTGACAACAATAAAAAAGAATGATCCCTTTTTAGTGTGGTATAAAGGGGAGCTCATTAGACAGAAAGTCTCCTGTCTTCAAAGGGCAAGAACCTGGCTCAGCTTTTTCACATTTCTCCCACATCCTGGTTTTAGCACACGTCATTCTTATCCTATATTGGTCATTTTTGTCAAATTCATGTTTCCAAGAATAAGTGACCTGCTCAAGATCATTCTTAGTAGCAAAGTCACGCAACCAAGTCCAAGCATCAACGTATATCGCCTATATAGGACACTTTAAGCCTGTTGCTCCACTCACTGACTACATCTAGTGGATTTAACAGATAGGGAAAGGAGAAAGACTTTGTAGAGCAACACTGCAAGATGTGTGTGTTTTCTGCAAGGTGCTACTGGCCTTTGCTCCTGTGGTGACACCAGGAATCAACATTTGGGCTGACAACTTACATGAGCAGTATATTCCCTTGATGTTCTTACCCCGGCTCACCAACCAAGCAAGCCCAGGGTTGATGCTTAAGTCTGAGAGGAAGCTGGATGGGAAAATTTTGTAACTCAAAACAGCTTCGATTTGTTATGTGATACTGAGCTTGAGAAATTTTCCACATAACCTTCCAATTCCTTCATCCTTAATTTGTATCAAGTGCACAGACAACTACCCATGGTGGCAGCAATGCTGAAGGGTCAACGTCTGCTCTAGGGCACTCTTCCCTCTGTTCTGAAAGCTGGTCTGCTCCTCACACCAGCAGGAATGATACCAACATCCCTACTGTTTTGACTCAAAAAACATTCAGCTTCATATGCAGAATGAGCAGCAGGCAAAAAGCAATCCCTTCCTTTAAATTGGGGATTCCTAAATCTATAAGAAAACAAAACAAAATGCTTTATAATGCCCTATAAAGCCCCTATAGAGCCAGGCAGAGGGCAGCATCTGCTCCTGCAGTCCATAGGCAGGATGTATAGGAGCAGCAGCCAGGAGAGGTGCAACAGTAGTGGGACCCAGCACGAGGTTGGTCTCATGTTCATAGCCCCATCCTGAATAGCTGCACAGATCACATTACTTCAACTTCATTGTTATTTATGATTATTTATTGAGCATCAACAGCATGCCTGCAATTGAATGAGAGACAAATAGAGTCCCTTTCCAAAAATGGAAACAATTAGGCTTTGTGTGGGAATCCTGAAATCCACTCAAACAAAAGGCTTCAGTCTCCAGGGCTGTTAATTCAACACGTATCACGAGCAATAAATTCACTTGGAAAGAGTTTTAGAAGTCAGTGTTTGTTTAGTCTTTGACAGCTTGCTCTGAACCAGAAGTTAGAAGTCAAAGACCAAAAAGTAAACACACTTCTCCCTCAATCCTCCAGTTTATATTTTGCCTAAGTATATTAAAATACAGTCGATACCTTTGATATCCTGATTATTTCTTCCATGAATTTTATGGCCATATAAAGATACTGCCTTTGACAGCTGGGGTAGATGCTTTCCTGATGTAAATCAGTGTCATACCACTAATGCCAATGTAAGTACATAGAACAAAAGCATGGAACGCTATGGACCTATACATATATTTATTTTCTGAATGTGGAACAGGATAGCAAGGCTTAATGATCCAACACATTTATTTCCTGCTGAGAGAAAAACTATCATTCTAACTGTACATAGTACATATTAAATTATTGCTATTGAACTTTCATGTTAAATCCCCAGTAATCTGAGTTCTGCTGTGTGGTGGAAACTATACTGCAGCGCTGCTGCTGATAACATCATAAATACAGCATTACAATAACTAATGCTGCCCTCATATGACACACTGCAAATTAAGAACATTATTAACAAAACCTGAACTGTAGGCATATGTCAAGTCTTCCTAGATGGAAATGTATTTTTTTCCACTGTTTTACTCCCTTAACTATATCACAAACACATAATTTTTCAGCTCTGTACAACCATACTACATATTTTAATATTAAACTAATTGAAAAACTCTTACTGTATCCTACCCTTTGTACACAATAAATCTCTAACAGCCACAGTGCTCACTATATAGGTATGATTTGGAAACAACTCCTTCGTTAATATTCCTCTCTAAATGGTGACTTCTTTATGTGGGTTTCATGAAGCAAATCTACCTTTAAATAAGAAAAGCTCTGGTGTGTGTTGAGTGATTCCCCTTCTCCTGCCAGAACAATCTCTTCAAGTCAATCTTCATGTCCAATTACATGCCAAAAAACAGACCAAAGCTGCAAACCCTGATTTCTCGTACCACAGGAGCCCACATGCAGCCAGTGTGAATGAGCATTAAACCTGAATTTCTCTAAGAATCAACGAGACATGCAGCTTACACCAGGGGGAGAAGGGAATCAGTCATTCTGTCCATGGCCACAGTAGGACCAACATGAGTTTCCTGCACCTGAGCACAATGTGGGGCACTTAGTGTCCAGGAGCAACCTCACACATTCATTTATACCACCATGGAGTTTCATTTCACTCTGCCAAATCGACCAAAGAAAGTTGCGTTACCAAAGGACTTTCAAGTTGTTGACATTCAAGCCTGAGAGGGATACCCTTGGAAGGAGCATCACCAGAAAGCTAAAGCTTCTCCCATTTTGGACCCTTCCTTGTTTGTACAAAGCCCACCATTAAACTCTGCTTTAACCAGCACACCAGACATCCGCAAAACTATCCAGCTTATTTGGCAAGATCCAGCAGAAGCTGTTTTTGGGGGAATTTCATCTGTCGGAACTGAAGCACAATAGACAACGATCGCTGCTTGAACGTGTAAATAACCTGCTGGTGATGTGCATTTGAAAAGCCTTTCGGAAGAGGACCTGCACAGGCACGTTTAACATTCATCACACTGTTCCCATACCTAAGGCTATCTTGAGAGGAGGCTACAATATACTTTTGTGGTGAAATTAGTGCATTCAGCTTTGCTGCTGTTAAACATTTCTTTTTCTCTTCACTGGCTACTCCACTCCTGTAACAAGCAATAGCCCTGTGAATGACCAGCCAAGAGCCCCATGAGCTCCCAGGCTCTGGGAGAAGCAGCTATGCTGCTCCCACCCCAGACTGGGTTTCATTCCTTTCCAGTTAATTCTTTTGTCCTACCTCCCCCCTCCTGAGACCTACAGGCAGAAAATGGGCTGAGACTCAGGGTTAAACTCCCTGGCAGCCCCCACAGAGGGTGAAGGTGTCAGAGTTAAATGAGAATCTTGCTCTAAGAGCAGCTTGGGCCAAAATAATTATTAGCCCCTGCCACAGGTACTGTCCTCCCCCCTCTCACCCACAAATTATATTTCGCATGTTCCTAGCCTGACTTCTTTTAATTTATTAATGAGGTCAGTAGCTCCTTTCTTAATGAAGCCTTGGCAAGCAGCAGAGGTAGACAAGAAGCGATACGGCTTGACAACACTGGTTTTTGGGGTTTTGTTTGTTTTTTGTTTTGGTTTTTGTGTGTGTGATTTGTTGGTTTGGTGTTTGGGTTTTGTTTGGTTTTGATTTTTAAGTGGATAGCACAATAACTGTCTTACTGTGAGATATGTAACTCTGCATGGGGGAGTAGGTACCAGCCAGTCAAGAAACGGATTCATTCACTGATCTGCTTAAAGTCATTGCAGTGTCAGTCAATCCCAGAGACTAAGGCTGAGCAGAAACCTGATGGAGCTGACTTTAAGACTTCCTTTGGTCCAGGAAAAAGAAACAAAGGCTGCGACAAGACTTCCCTCTCTTATAAGAGATACATTTCCTCCACCTGACCGGCACAGGCTGGTACCTGGAGGCCCTATTTATATCCATTGACTGAAAGAAACATGCACACACTGCCACCGATTCCCCTTTTCTAATTAGTTGTACATGCCCTTAAGTAGTTAGAGAAACAGCAGAGCAGCAAAGACCACTCAAATGCATCATGTGAATAGCTAGAGCTGTGAGCTTAATAAAAGCTCTTTACTACCACAAAGCATAGCTTATAACACTGTGTTCCATGTATTTCTCCATGTACACTTTGGGTGCACTCTGGTCTCAAAGACAGTAGGAGTTTTGCTCTTCACTACGGTTGGATGTGTTTCACCTTTTGTGCTTAATTGCCAGTTGTTCAGTAAAGGAATAAATTACACTCGGTTAAATCCATGCACCGTAATTAACAATTTTTTTTTACAAAAAAATGTTACCATAAGACTCCTTTATACCTAGCTGAAGTCTTGGAGAGTCCTTTTCAGGGTTCCGAAAGTTATTTTGTGATTTTTCTTCTGTATTCATGGACAGTTTCACTGCATTTGCATCAAACCAACTGAATCAACAAGAAAAAAAAAAACACAAATAGGGAAAGGCCATTAAGGGACAAAAGACAAGATTTAAAAACCTTTCACAACAACCCACTCAAAAGACTGCACTGTTTAGCTAGCTTGTCCAAATTTACAGTGTAGCAAGAGCAATAATCTCCATCAGTATTGGTTATAGCCCCTGTCAAGCCAAAGCGATGTTCTCGTTGACTTCTGTATGCAGATCAGATGCTGGAAAAGAGAGGTTGTGTGCCAGAGTCAGGAAAGTGAGATAAATGAATGTAAACACTGAGATGGAGCTATCCTTTCTCTTAGAGTTAAATTATTTTGCCATGAACAGGACATTTAAAAGTCTCTAACTCTATGGTATTGAGATGACCCATCTATGTTTTAAAGCAGATTAGAGTACGTTGGGAAGCAAATGACACATTGCATTACTTAAGCCAAACGTTCAAAATTCCACTTGCTATTGGTACAAGCTACACACGCTATATCTTCAGTCATGTGTCTGAACACATTCCCAGTGAGCTTAAGCAGAGTATAGTTAATTGAATCAGTCTATAGAAACCTATTTCACCACTGCTGCCTGAAGTTGCTCTTCCTATTTTAGAAACCTTTGAGTAATTTGCAACAAGATCTTCCAATTTCTTCTCTCCATCTCTGCACTATCTGTAAGGACTACTTGTTACTGGTCCACCATACTATCTTTCTCTTCATTTAGATATATTCATTTTTTCATTGTCCTTTAGAGCATTAAGAATGCTTCTCTTCCATTATCTCAGTATTATGAAACATGTCTGCATGATGCAACATTCAACAATACAATACATAAAAATACAAGTACAAAACATTGATCTAATGCATTTTTTCACAGGTTACCTCTCTGATACCTCTTCTCAAGAGTCTCACTGTCCAGGTAGAACTACCAGGGGCTTTCCTGCCATCCAGCCCTTGGACAGCCCTGCTGTGCTGCCTAATGGCCTTCTCTAGGCAATCTGAGACAGCTTTCTAGAGTCTACAGATTTTATCAGTGAAAGGAACATATGCCATCAGCAAGAGACAAGCTGGAAATGTGGCACTCCCTCATTAGTCAGCACTGGTGCTCAGAACAATCTTTCAACATGTTATTCATGTTTATCACATCAGTTCATTGAGCTGGCACTCTCATCCCACTTACAAAGGTAAATGAAGGCTAGAAGGGGTCTGCGAAACTCTAGAGCTAATGAAAATTATGCAGCTGGCTCCAAACTAATTCTGGCTCTGAGGTGCAAGATCTTGGAACCATCTGCTCCTTCCAGAGAGCTAATATTAATGACAAACTCATCACACCCCTGCTGAGTGAGAGGATGCTAGCACACAGCTCCCAATAGCTGCACACGGCTTTTAGCCATACTTCAGCACCTCTGAGAGGTAGTTTCTGCCAGCTTTCTGGGACATGGAAGGTTGAGGTGTAGCATCCATGTAAGTACAGGTTGGCAGGCCTGGGCTGCAGCATATGTAACCAGGACATCCCAGGGAGTAACACGTCCAGATGCTCCAAGCAGAGCAGGCACAGCAAGGTGGGTGTCTGGGCCACATCAAGCTGCTTGGACACATTGTCCATGAAGGGTGCTCCATCCCCAGGATTTCCTGACATTTAAAACATACAAAAACCACCAAATTTCTCAAATTCCAAACAACATTTTCAAGTGGAAAAAGAAGGTCCAGGTAGCTCAGGTGGATGATAGTCTTTTGTTGACTATGAAGTAATACATCTGTTTTAAAACAGGTTTCATAGTCAAAAAATGATGTCTGATTTCTTCCCTACCCCACATCTCTTTTGATTCTATAGAAATGATGCCTCATTGCCCCGTTAGCCTACACATACCCATCATCCTGCCCTTATTTAGGAGGTGCAAGACCCAGAAAGATGTGAGAGTCTGTTTAATGTAAAAACCATTCTTCTGTGCGTTCAAACACCCAGTTATGCAGTGCTGCCATTAGCACACAGGGAAATAAATGGTTTGTAGTAACATCCAAAAATATAGAGGCAAATAATTCCTGTCTCACTCCTGCAATATAGAGCTTCCACCAACAGTTTTTTCACATAAAAATTTTTAGGAACGTATTGCATTCTGCATGCCACTGAAACAAACAGCATTTTACTATTTTACTCAAAAAATATTTGCACGATTAGTGCACTTTGAAACTCTGTGTAGCCAGACTGCCCAGCTATTTGTTTAGTTGCACAAGAGATCTCATGCTGCTAGACCCCCTCCAGAATTATCTTGCCCCCGCCCCACTTCTCAGAAGAGACTTCCAAAATAAAATAAATCATTGATCCAGTGTCAGGAAAGCTGCTTTCTCAGTATTATCCAGTCCCACTGTATTCTCTGTAGGTCTGTTTCCTACAGAGAATAAGGGCAACCTTGAGGCATTTTACAGATCCACACACTTGAAATTTTACACATAGCTTTTTGCACTAACATCCCCACTATCAAAGATATGGGATGCCATGCCTGTGGGAATTCCCAACAGATTGATAGCAACAAAATTGTATGGAAAAAATTAGTTTTCCTTACCAAAAATGCTGCAGAAATTCTATGATGTACACAGCTGATGCTTAAATTACTTTCCACAAGAAAACTATCCCAAAAGAATATCATTAAAGTTGCAAGGGGCTGAGAATTTCAGAGATGTCAGAATCAGGATTGCTTGGCACATGATTTGTCCACTTTCTGCATATGCTTTCAATAAGATATCACCCCTGGAGGGCTGACTTCAGTTATGTCCAGCATAGCCAGTGTGGTTGAAATCGCTTCTGGTTTTAGCTGCTAAGTATACCAAAGCTGTCCCTATGGGGCACATGCAAATTGTGAACCATGGAAATCCCTACCATTTAGCCAAATGTGCATAGATTAGAAATGGTAAAACATCTATCCCTGCATAAAAAGCCAGACATTTCTTCCCCTGCTGAATTTCAGGTCCTTACTTCAACACGTTGAAATATTTTACCTTTTCCAAGCTTACCACATTGTTTTGCCAGTTTATTGTTCTCTAGTTCTATTCTCAAGAATCATTTGGGGTAAATTTTTCCTAAATGGTTTAGGGAAACACCCACCACAGCAAATTTCCTCCAAATTTTCTTGAAAATGGTTCATGTCTGGCAAAGCATACGCCGATCAGAACAGGGGCTTGCAAGAGGCAATGTTACACAATCTTCACAGTAAGAGACAGCAGCAGCTCCGCCTGTAATATTTTTACCACTTACAATTAATAGTCTGGAAAAAGGCATCTTGAGAAAGTAAAATAAGTAGCACAAAGAGGAGGAGGGTTTCCAGGCAACTGCTTCATTTTCATTTTAAGCCCATGCTGCAAAGTGTTAGCAGCAACTTAAGGAGCTAGTCTCATCCCCAGCCTGCAGGAAAGTGAAGAAACTAGGTTATAAACAGTCATTTCTTGCATATAACCTCAGATTAACATACAACAGGGGGATCAAAAAGAACAGTTATTTTAAATCATTGCACCCACAGTTAATTTCTATATGCAATACATCACACAGTCAGAAAATGTATTTGTATGGCCAAGTCACACTCCCACTGATTTTTGCAGATCCTCTGGTCCCTGGATCTTAAATTAATGAGGAAAAATATAAAGAAAAAGCAAGCTTAAGTGCAGCCGTCTCTTAGCGAGCTCATCCTGAAAAGCTCCTTTCCCAACCCCATTTCCACTGCCACCTTATGCTGCCCAAGCTTCACTCACTCAGTCTTTGCCTTTCTCTTTTTCCTGACCTTTTTGCTAAACTGCATCTTGGAATTATCACCAGCCCAGTCCCAGCCTGCTATATTTCAAAATAAGACACCTTCAACAAATGATCTTATTTCCAGTAGCTGCTGAATATTGTCAGCAGAACGAGAGGACTTGCAGGCGCCCTGAATGTCCTGGAAATCAGGCCACTTTCTTCTGTGCTCCTACTTTCGGCTTTTCCAGTTTTTCCTCCACCCAGTGGCCACTAACAGGAACAAATCACCTTATAAAAACACACTGCACTACCATCCTATTTACTGAAACATGCTCTTCACATGGCAGTGGTCTCTTGTTTTCTTGGTTGCTACTTAGAAAATATCACTGTGTGCCTGTTACAGCATCAAGTACAAGATTTACCGAGGATGTGCTACATTATGGAAAACATAGGTATGACAAGCAGGTGACAAAGATACAAAACTGTGCTGTATGTGGTGATGGGAGTTTGCACAGGACCAGCCAAAAATATTATATCCTAGAAATACAGCCACAGTCAACAAAAGTAATTGCTACTATTGACAGGAGCGGGGAAAAAAGGTCAAAACAAGTTGAAAACTATTGCCGTCATCCAAAGAAGAGAAATCTGTGTTCTTTCATATAAATCAACTAACTGATGAAGTGTCCTGTACAGTTTCCTGCTGGTACTGGAAAAGCACAGATTTCTTGACAACTGTCTGGCCCACCTGAGCAGATGTGATGAGCTGCAGGTCCAGGCTTCAGAGTGAAGCTCCTGCAGGACACACGGGAGGGAGGAGTCCTCTTTGGTCTGGCTACGGACTGCCATGAAACCCTCTAATTATAATTTAATCTTGGATTTTAATATTCAGCCAAAGAGTTGAAAAAATGCTCTGCTTCTGTAGATGATAAAAGCATGTTACTTTAGCCAGCTGGCAGAATTGTAAAGTTGCATTTATGTTTCATTAGTAATAGCTATTGAATTAACTCTGTAATTGATTCTTTAAGAGTATTTGCAAATATACTACGGTATACTACAAAACAGTTCTGCTAGACATTACCTACACTAGACCAAAATACAAACACATATATGGAGATTTACCTGTACATTTACACCCCTACGCATATATGCTGGATAGACATCTCCAGCAAGATTCAGGCCTATAAGAGCTACCAGGTTAGGCAATTTACAGTCTAAGATACAACAAAACCAGAGAGATACTGAAAAGCATACTGTGTTATTGTTTGCTTGTGGAAAAAAATACAATTTTATTTATTTTTAAATTCATTTAATCTTTGGCCTACATCCATTCCACTGCGTTACCAGTTCAGGACCACTCACGCTGATTGTTAGATGTTTGCCATTGCACACCATTTGCTTGCTCTTCATGGTCAGCCCTTTCTTCCACTTTCTGACCAAACAAAGAGGATGTTTCAGCTGGACACCTGAACGCACCAGGTACAAAAGCACACTTTGCCCAGCACCACAAGGCAGCACACTTCCACAGCTCGCAGCACTTTCCACTTTTGCCAGGACCTTTGCAGATCCCATTTACTCACAACGAGCTTGCTAGAAACCCCATTGACCCAGAGCATGAAAAGCAAATAAAGGCTGGAAATATAACCCCACAGATTAAGCCTTTTTCTGTTTGAAAGAAGATTGAGAAGACTTGTCAGAGTATTTGCCTAGCTTTGGCCGTAAAGATTTAAACTTCTTTGCTATTTTCCTCTCACCTTGAGTCTGTAGTTTATGACGAGCAGGGATGGGAGGTAGGGTGGGGGCAGCCAAGTAACTCGATGGTCCTCAGAATGCTTTAAGGCAACATCATAAAAGCGATCAGGGACAGAGCTCTTAGCCATGACCCCTCTCTGCAAACAAAGCAGGAATTACTGGGCAGCAGTGTCATTCACAATATTTTCCCCTTGAAAACACCTCTGCAAGCTCCATCAGGCTGGGCAGCGGCAGGCAGCTGTGTGCATCCTCCGAGTAAATCAACGTGGCCACGGGTTTGCACAGCTCCGTGTCTGACCTGGCACTCTCGCCCTGGCCTGTGGAGCTGCAGACCTGCCACAAAGCTTCATGAATTATGTTGATTGAGCAATTTTCAGTATTTCTCTGGCTGACAGCAGCAGTGGTGCTCTGTCTGCCAGCTCTTGGCTAGACAAAGCAGATTTAGTGTCCCCCATCTGGTAGTTGAACTCTGCGTGCAATCTGCACGCAGCTACAGCCAACACTCAAACTGGGACCTCATGGGGCCTTGGCAGCACTGGTACCAGGTAAGCCAACACTAAAAGTGCTGCGGTAAACCTGTCTTGCTGGGAAGTGACCCTTTACACCTGTGAGGAGCAGGAGTGGTGACAGAAATATAACTAAAATACAGACAGCCAGTATTGGGGGAAAACCAAAGCAAACACACACAAAAACAACCCCCACACAAACAAAAAAAAGAGCTTTAATAGCTATGCAGATTAGGAAAGAAACAGAGTTGGCAACACTTCTGGGACTTTTTTTACACTTAATAATAAATTGCTTCCAATATCTTGCTTAAAATACAAAGCTATTTAATAGGCAGCTATTGATAGTTTACTATCCTAAGGTAAAGGTATTATTGCCAGAATTTTTCATCTGAATAAGTCGTCATGCCCTATAAAAATCACAGCTTTTGCCTCTAGGCTGTTGTTTTGAATCCAGCTCGAATCAGTAATGACCAAAACCAGTCAGTGCGAGGATGCTCGGTGACCTGTGTGCACCAAGCTCACAGGTACAGCCTCGCTGCTCTTTGCCCACCTTGCCATGGGGCTACTGCAACCTCCACAGTTGTCCTTAAACCAGCCGTGTCACTCCATCACCCAGGACGCACTCGTAAGCCTGATGTCACCTTCATACTATGTGTTTGAGTCTGAAATGACCTGTAACTGGTGTTTCATCACAAAGAAACAAGTCCCACTTATTTTTATCCTCCTCTTTCCAAAGGGTCAGTTTGTTTCGTTGATCCTCCTCTGCTGTATTTGCTCATGGTGTGCCCAGGCTCAGCAGCACCTGCAATCTGCACCAGCACCTCTCTGGCACCAACACAACCTGCCCCTGCTGATGCTCTGCCAACTGAGTCTTGCCAGGACCCATTTGCACACAGTCCTTACAGTTAGGAGTGGATGCTATCCTGACATAGAAGTGAACTGATCTGATTTTGGACTATGACCCCTGCTCCAACAAAACCGTTACAAAATACCAAACCTGAATTTCCTCAGTCTTTTCACTGCTCCCACATCTCACTCAGTTGTTTTGCACTATGAGTGCATTTTGGTTTCAATCCGTGAAACTACTTGTGAATCCCTAACACCAGCCAAGCCAACTGCTGTAGTAGGTCTCTTTTCTAATCTTTCAAAATCAGCCTGAACACACAGAGATGCTTTGCCCCTGCATTTCAACCATGGCCTCCTGATCAGTGAGTGGGGCAGATTTCCCTGTTTATGTTGAGCAGCAAGATGTGCAGGTTACCTACATGAGGGAGATCCCTTCTAGCTGCTTATCATTTAGTATTGCTTCATTCAGGCATTCTCAGAGAGAACATGTAACCTGCATCAAGTGTGATGTAGCAAATAGAAGAATCACAGTTCCTTTCATTTCCATCCTGTTTCAGATTTTCCAATTAATTTCCATTTAATTTCAATTCATTCATGATTTTCTAAAATTCATCACTGTTGTATTCTACTTGTGTACACTATCAAATTGGCACAGTGTAGATACAGTTAGAGAAGACCATGCTGTCCTCCCTAATGGAGACAGTGATGTGCACAGCTGTGGGGAGGTAGCACAAGGCTGAAGGCTCGTGTACATACAGCAGCCACCTTTGACACCATGAATCCTCTTTCATCTTCAGGGTCTCCTTTATAGTCAATGACAGCCTGAGGTCTAAACGCATCCACAGAAGCAAACCATTAGTGGCTTGGGCATCTGAGTGACTGGATTACCACCATCCAAAATCACAGAGTGTCAGGGATTGGAAGAGACCTCAAAAGCTCATCCAGTGCAATCCCCCCATGGAGCAGGAACACCCAGATGAGGTTACACAGAAAGGTGTCCAGGCGGGTTGGAATGTCTGCGGAGAAGGAGACTCCACAACCCCCCTGGGCAGCCTGGGCCAGGCTCTGCCACCCTCACTGGAAAGAAGTTTCTTCTCACATTTAAGTGGAACCTCTTGTGTTCCAGTTTGAACCCATTACCCCTTGTCCTACCATTGCTTGTCACCAAGAAGAGCCTGGCTCCATCCTCCTGACACTCACCCTTTATATATCTGTAAACATGAATGAGGTCACCCCTCAGTGTCCTCTTGTCCAGCTCCAGAGCCCCAGCTCCCTCAGCCTTTCCTCACACAGGAGATGCTCCACTCCCTTCAGCATCTTTGTTGCCCTGTGCTGGACTCTCTGCAGCAGTTCCCTGTCCTGCTGGAACTGAGGGGCCACAACTGGACACAATATTCCAGGTGTGGTCTCCCCAGGGCAGAGCAGAGGGGCAGGAGAACCTCTCTGACCCACTGACCACCCCCTTCTAATCCACCCCAGGTACCACCGGCCTTTCTGGCCACAAGGGCATAGTGCTGGCTCATGGTCATCCTGGCTCAGGTACCTCTCCATATATTTGTTGCTATCTGTTTAACTCCTCCCCACTCTGCATTTAAAGAAGCGTGTAATATTTATGACACTTGCACATGTGTGCACATACACTGCAGAACACAACGTTTTATTTTCTGTTCTTCCAGCTGAGAAAAACTGTTCCTTTACTTACAATACAGCAGGTTTAGGAGGCCAAGGGCTGCACAAGGCAGAGAAGTGTCCCCCCGGTGCCAGGCAGCAGCAGCCCCTCTGTGCTCTGGCTCAGTGCACCATCATCAGCACAGCCTGAGTGCCAGGCACTGAAAATCCATCATGCAATTTAATTTTGTGTGAGGTACCAAGAAGCTCTATCTGTGCAATGGAGTAAGGCCGACAGATAGCCAGGCAGAGGAGGCGGCGGCACTGGATCCTCCACCGCTTCTTATCCCTAATTAACTGTGGGATGATGGCTGTCCTGTCTCTACTGACACTTTTCATTAGTATCTCTAGGCTCTAAATAGATGCTGTCTGTCTCTGTGCCTATATAGTTTTAGACCATCAATAAGATGCAGGTATGAAAAACACGCTGATAAAAATCTGTGCGGGATTCACCATAGCAGCAAAAAATTAACAGCAAAATGGCGAGTGTTCCAGTACTCCACAGTCAGCACTTGTTCAGTTGTTTCTTAATGTGAAACAATCAAACGTTTAAAATATGCAGGAACACACACACAATTTGTATGTATAAACATACATTATTTAGACCAGCTGAATTCTCAAGAGCTGCAAATAGTCCATGAATTATTCTGTAATTTATACTTCCCCCATCTGAGAATATGCTTCCACCAAAAGATTTTTCTTTTTCAATTAAAATTCATTATGTTAGCATCCCAGCCAAGCAGACAAAATAACACAGAGGGAACACAAGGTATGACCCATGGGCTTTGCATGTCAGTCTGCTCCCAGACATCATCCTCCCCATAAGCCCCCCAAGGCATAAGCAGAAAGCAGGCTGTGAGCCAGAGGAGCCATTTTGTTAGCACACACCTCCCAGCTAACATCTTTTCAGGAGGCTCTTCAAATACAACAGTAGATTGAGACCAACAAGAGCCTCCTGCACACGCACCATTCGGCTGATCCAAAACCGAGCAACGAATCGGAGCGATGGTTATCTCACCTGTTGTCTCACCCCATCACCTCCTTGGTGTGAGACTTTAGGTACCGCTGGCCTAACGGAAGGTTTTCACTCTCCTCTGTGTATGTTTGCACGCTAAAACGTCACTCAGATCCAATTTCAAATGTAAAATTCCTGCTGCACATCAACATCCAACTTCCCTTAGCTAGGTCAGCCACAGAGGAATGGCTTCCTCTTCAGCACATCTGCCCAGCTGCTGAACCCTGCATTGTAGCTTGTGAGGCCACATATTCTGTACTGAAGGTTGTGGAGTTTCTGCTCTTTTCACTTTTGCTCCTAACCTAGAGCTTCTGGAGTCTTCTCTTAATTATTAAAAATATATATGTACACACATATTAGTTTTTCCCCTTATGTGTGACATATAAAATGATTTAAGATGCAAAAAAAAAAGGAAATATTTTAATATTAAAAAGCTGATACTTTGTCTATGCTCAAAAAACCCTGTGAAAACTAAGGTAATTACGACTGCAAAATAAGGTGAACGTTGCACTACAGACATAGAGAAGAAACATCAAGTCAGGCTGGTTGAGGTCAAATATTTGCCTGCTGCACTGATACCTGTTTAGTCCAAGCACTTAGAAGAAAGCTCTTTTTCTAAAATCTAAATGCCTCTGACTCTCCAAGCCATATTTCACTTTCCTGTCCTTGAAATCCCCAAGGAGTTATACAGGGAAAGAAGGGGGAGGGGAAGAGCCACAGAAGCAGACTTTGCATTCCTGTTATTTTTAAATATCATCACAAAAAAAAATATCCACAAGCAGAAAGCTGGGAATATTCAAAGCTTCCCAGACCTTTGTACAACATTTTTAAAACCCAGAGGGAAAAACAAAACAAAAAGAAGTAGTAGAAGCCAATTTTAAAGTTTCCTTTGCAGGTCATCTTTGAGATGAAGTCACAGATTTCCTCCACATAATACGGTCTGAAAACACATTACAATGATATTGATGGTTTCTGCACTAAAACAGCAGTGCCAGAAATTGAATTAGAACTCCCTTGCCTTCTTCAAAATCCTGATTAAGTGCTCAGTCTGAAGTCTCGTTTGCTTGTAAAAACTTATCAACAGGGTAAAAACTCTTATCTCAAATACAAGCGCTTTGACCTGTTAGGATAAAATACCACTATTGCTGTTAGTCCTGCAGAGACCCTTTCTAGCAACACAAATCAAGTGGCACCATGGCCCCCTCACAATGGGGGTGCTTGGCATTTTTGGCTACTACTTCTTATAAGTACCCCAATGTATTTTGTGCAGAAGGCCAGTGGAGATACCTGAAAGTAATTTGAAGGGTTCACCCAGAACCCAGCAACATTGTTCTTGACTTCATATTTAGAGCCTCAGCTGAGGATTTGTTTAGAATTTCAGGTTCATTTAAAGACAGAAATTCCTTATGGATTCATGCAGAACACAGTTACACTGAATCTACCTTCAAAGTCTTGCTGAATGAATGGTTTGCACTGACTATTACAAACTTACTAGTGTTTGTCCACAAACTTTCACACTTCAAACAAACTCCCAACCATCCTGACTCCACACAGCTCCACTCCCATCCCTGCACTGCTTGCAAAGCCAAAGCCACCTTTTAGGTGCCCCAGTGCCTCTGCTTGCCCTGGAGCAGATCTTGCTCAGCTGCACTTCAATGTATTCTCACAACCATTCCTATATCAAATACAACTACTGTAGTTGAAAACACAACCAAAATTATGGTGGTTTTGTTGTTTTGGTAACCAAAGCTAGTGAAGGTGTAACAGCTTGCATTGACAGGCAGTTGGGTGAGAATTTGAACAAGATAACAAATAGCAGTACCTTGCATTGCCCAAAAATGCCATCTTTCACAACTTACAGGGGCAATCAGGCAGCCAAACTGTGAAGGGGTCTGTATGCCAACCCCAAAACTTCCAGCTCTTCCCTGAAGATCTTTATGTTTGTCCATTATCCTTTGCTAAGGACCTTTCTCAGCAAAGCTGCCTGACTGGCTAAAGGCAGTTCAGATTCCCAACAAGCAGCCCAATGTCAATAGAAAGCCCATCAATTGTAAGCACCCCTAGAAAGTGTTCCTGTGTGGTTTATATCTTTACTTTTGATGAGATCAGATATGGAATCATCTCAAAAAAAAAAAAAAAAAAAAAGAAAGAAAGCAAGCACTTTAACTCACAGCCTGAACATTTCCTTTTTATTTGTGTTCTGCTACTCCCTGTGACTGCCAGCAAGGCTCAGCTGATCATATCTGCTGTATATAAAACACTGTCTTTACCTGACACTGTTTTGTCCAAGGGGAGCTCTCTTAATTAATTCCACAGGCTTCTCAGAGCCTTGACAATTCCTTTTTGATCTTCTCTGCTGCTTTCCAACATGTTCAGGGGTGTTTAAACCCAGTCAGAGCATTCTAAAATGAAGGGCAGCTCTTCTCATAACACTGTCCCTATTGCTAAGGCTACTGAATTTCCCTTACACAACCACCACAGGTAAAACCAGGGCACTACACAGTCAAAATTAGCAGCATTGCAAGCATTTTCTCCTTTTCTGTCCATCGCTGGAAGACTTTGTAAGCCCACGTACCACTAAGCTGATGCTTCGCAGCCTGCTCAAGTAGAAGTAGAGAACTGGAAGGCAAGTGCCATCGACGTGCGAGACGGAGCTCCAGCTGCCAAGGAACACAAGACACCAGCTCAGTCTCCCATTTGGGTCAGGAGCCCATGGTAGAGGGGCGGCAGCAGAGTCCTGCCCCACATCAGGACTGCTTTGTCATTTGGAGGACTAATATAGAAAGTATGCATTAATAAACCTCACCATGGTAAGTCATGTCCGCACATTTTCTCTCTCTGCCCTGAAAAAGCTTTTAAGTTTGCAGGAAAACATCTCATACACAGAAATTCAGGGTATAGCCATATTTAAAATATTCAAAATAAAAATAGCTGTTTCATCCAGATAAGTCCAGCCCCATCACAAGATATTTCTCCGTGAATTAGACACATCTCCTGTGGGAAAGGCATGAAATACATTTTTCTGTTCTCACTCAGTTCAGGATTGGGTTTTGTCTCATTTCAGACCCCCTTGAGGATTCATTAGGTTGCGGGTGGGAAGCACACAGTACTTGAAAGCAAAGAATTTTCCTGCTAAGGCTAATAGCCAGCATTTCCAAACTTGGGCTAGCCAGATCACAGTGGGCAATTACAGAAAATCCATGACATGCTAGAGCAGGAGCTGAAGGAGTTCAGTTTAGCTGAATTTCACACCATGTCAGAGTCCCATTTGCAGCTTAGAAAATGAATTTAATAAAGCTTTTCTGCCTGTAACATGGAGTGTCAGCTAGCAGATTCTCTGACACCTGCTGCTCTTTGAATCTGATACCATATTGCAGCATAATGTGGTCTAAAATTAGACTTCACACAACACACCAGGTTTCAATCTTTCAGAAAATAATTCTGTTCAGCACCTTTCATTCCCTAGCAGTGTTTTGGGACACATGTCCTTTCTTCCGTGCTCCCTCCTGGACTAACACTTGGAATTCTTAAGCAAGGCTTTGAATCAGTCAATAAGAACAATGAAAACAAAACCGAAATAGTTTCATTTCCACTTGGTTGCAAATTACAGCATGAAGACGTACACATGCCAATTTATAGAGTTGCTTCCTACCTGCACCCCCACGGAACAGAGACAGCATAAAGCTGGAAAGCTTTCAACTTTGGCTGCAGAGAATCAGTGTCTGAGAAGGGAAAATATCCAAACCTTAAATGACAGTTGGGTATTTGAATATCTATTTGAAGACTGAGAACCAAACACAGGAAGAAGGCAATGACAGCTCCACAGGATAATGCAATTTTTCTGTATAAATTTCACCCATTACTGAAGAAAAGAATTCACCTGATCTATTTCTTTCTCTAATCAAGATATATTTTTATATTACAAATTTAAATGCAATTAAGTGACAGTTCATCCTTTTTATAGAGAATTAACTGCAATTAATGCTACCATTTATTCTAAATAGTAATTAGATTTTTTTTTAAAATGTGCCTAGCCTTTAAAAGCTAAGTTGGCTCCAAAACCCAGCTCTCAGCTGAAATCATATAAGAAGCTTCTTTCACAAGACAAATACCCATCTTGTCTTTCCCAGCTACCTGAAAACTCTTTGAGATGTGGAGCTTATATATATATAGCATGAATAACATCTTGCTGCCAAGAAATCTAGCACTGCTTGGTGCACTCCAACACAGACAATCAGTGTCTTCAAACAAATTTAGAAGAGGTATAATTTCAATAAATGTAACTAAAAATAATTTACAGATGTAGCCATTAAAATGCATAGAATTCAGTGTTGCAGAAAAGACACAGTCCTTTTACTGGCAAGAAATTGTTCTGAGTTATCCAATAGAATTAGTAACCATGCTCTCATCTCAGGAATTACAATCGATCTACATTTTGTATCAAAGTCAAATGGTTCCCAAACTTAAAACTCAACATCCTGCGTCAGTTTGCAAATGAGCTGGAGTGGAAAAGTGAACGGATCACAAACACTAAACTGTAAAAATACAAATAGCATGCGAATTGAAGCAATTAAGATATCCGGTGAAAGAAAAAAACATGTAGCTCCCCTCATTTTAAGTGAATGTCCAGAATATTGCCTTGTACAAGACACCACCCATAAGAGTAAAACTGAATCTGATTGACTGTCTTAGTCAATTCATAGAGCCTTCCTTCACCAAAGGTGTTTAAGCAAGTGAATATCCTTTCCTACAGCAGCCAGGGGAAGTTCACCAGGGTATGAAAGAGGAGCACAGCAGTTGATAAACATTTGATTTTGCACAGTATAAAATGAATTGAATTCTTTATACACCAATAGCACATTTCAGCTCAAGAATTACTCTAAAACAAATGAGTGTACTCTGATCAAATCAGGATCTCCTCACCCTTCTCACTAAAATATTTTTATCAGATGCTACTGTTTCCATTTAAAACATGGCTCAAGACTGAAATTTTGTTCTGCACCAATATGCTATAATCCCTAACAAACTGCTAACCTTTTCCTGAAAATTATGTGGGTCTGAGCAGAAGCTGAAGACAGAGGAGGACATAAAGCTTCTATACATCTCATTTTGTTTAAACAAGTTGCACATCTTCTTGAAAATGCAATCTACATATTGAAACAAAGGAACCATCTTAATGGGTACATTACAATAACAACTCATCCCATCAATCTCCATTTACACCCATCCATATGGAAAAAAAATGGTAATCCAAACAGAAAGAAGCTCCTCAAACATTCCTGAAGTATTCTCAGGCTATTCAGCCCATCAAATTTACATCTATGAACATACTTCCCATTTCAGAGATAATATTCATTATACTCATCGAAAGTATTCAGTCTCATTTTTATGTTGGAGGTACAGATGCTTATTTATAGCTCAATTAAACTTAAAAAAAAAACCAAAAACAAAACACCATCAAGAACTTTAAATTGCTATGACCTGCCTGTCTCAGAGGTATTCAGAGGTATTCCACAAGAACTGAAAACGCTGGTCCCAAAACCTTTCAGCAATACTGCTAGTTTGCTAACCTGGGTTGTAGCCATGCCAGAGTTTTCCTTTGTACCTTGCATGAGATCTTGTTCTTTGTTGTCCCTGATGTACCTCTCTGTAAACCAAGGGTGTGACTAACCGGACATACAGAGGACTTGTGAGGGTTCATTAGTAAAAACTTACATCTGTAAAGTACTGCACATTTTCAGTGAGCCTATCAATCTTCAGATGCGTATAAATGCAGCTATTTTAAAATTTGAAACTACGTGCATAAGAAATACGGGCTAGAAGATAAGATTGCCTAAGAAAAGCATGTGGAGCATGTCGCAATTTGAGATGTGTTCAGGGCCTGAAGAAGAGAACCAGACTCGGGTAGTCTGGCTATACAAATTCTTGAGGTTTGGGCGGTAGCTCATTAGCGTCATTTTATGGCCATCCAAAGCTGATGAGGGACTTAGTCATAAATTATTTATCTTCCATTTTAACGTTGTTTCATGAAAACCAGCTATTAGATTCTGTTTGATTATGGCACTGGTTTACATTTGAATCTGTTTTAATCATTTTGCACACTATGACTGCAGCCACCGCAGAACCCAGCATGGTATTACTGCAGAAACGCACAGGAGAGAGACTGTACATCAGGGTGGTGGGGGGAGGAAATTGTGAAAGCTATTCAGAGGCATTGCCAGTGGAGAATATTTTTATATCCTTCTCAACTTTGAAACAAGTAATACATTACTTCATGTATGTTCAATGTCCCCAAAGCCAGGAGGACCTGAAAGCCGGACCCGAAAGAGGGAAACCTGGCTCAAGCACAAGCTAGCAGCAATGAAAGGCATGCCCAGAAAATGAACAAGAATGTCTTTAAAGAAAGCAAATAGCAGCAGCCTCCAGGACAGAAGGGATGGGTTTGGCTTCACTGAGGCATGGTTTCCTTCAGCTGTGGCAAACAGCAGAGCTCTTAGGCAAAGAGGGAACTAGAGGGACCACTCCAGAGGTACTCATGTGGGGTTAGGTGGCCACTTTCCTTTGGTAGATCTTGACAAATCATTTGACATGCACATGGCCACAGGGAACTCTTTCCAACAGATAAAATGGGAATGCACCTTTCTGGAAGGAATTGCAAGCAAACCTTGACCACAGGTAAATCCTGTATGTCCCATCACCTACTTAAATACATATTCTGGCTGGATTCACAGGCAATAGGCAAATTTCAGTTTAATCCATGTGCAGAGAGTTTGGATGAACACTGTTCTACTACCTGAGTAGCAGACAGGGTGACTTCCTGGCAATTCAAGATGCTAAAACATACATGCAAGAGAAGCTGGTCAGGGAAACCAGCTTTAACTGCAGACTCCATGCTTTACACACATTGACTTGACTGAGAACCCCTGTAAAAAACAGGAACCCAGATGATGCTCCATGTAGATAATCAATTGTCTCTTGTTGAGCAACTGAGATTGAGAAACTGGTGAAAACACACGTGCATTTCATTCCTGTTTGAGTAGCACATGGCTTGTGGAAGACTCCTGAGGAACTGTAGTGTACGTAGTTGAAGATTTGCCTATTTCATCAAATTTGAGCATGAACAATGGGAGGTCAAATTTTCGGGCGGATGGAAGTTATGATCTATGGCTCCAAACAGACAATAGGTCTGTGACATATCAGATATTTTCTTGCTGTATCCACAGCAAGTTATCTTTAACTCACCGTTGCTAGGTAGTTAATCAAGACGTAGTCTAAAAAAGTTAAATAATTCTCTAGTTCATAATTGTTGGCTAAAATGTGTTTTCAGTAAACTGGCTATTTGCCTGGTCCATGACTTTTTGTTTCTGAGATTCAGTCCATCAGGCTGTAACAAAGCCAAGGGTTATTATAGAAGAGATGTCCTCAGATTTTAGCAGAGGAGGAGCAACACACTTCCCTGCCCCCCTTACCGTAGCTCCCAATTACCTCAACATGCAGAAGGTTGATCCAGATGGTGAACACAAGACTGGAGGCAAGCATGGCTCAAATGAATTCTCAGTGTGGAAGGCTGGAATAAGCCATATGTTTTCACAAATTAGGGGTGACTCTCTAAAGCCTGAGTGATAAAGCAGATCCAAGAGTAAGTTATGCATGATCCTCTCTGATGAGTGAAGAGAAATGTTTTATTCAGTGCCTCATGCTGTGAGCTATATTTATACCAAATGTATCTCTTTGTACATTTTAAAATGTTATCTATTAAGAGAATATTGCAACTGCACCATAGAACTATGCATACCATCATCTAAAACCCAAGAGCTACATGAGGGCTATATGCAGCTTTGACACCATCCATCTGTGAAGTTACTTGTGCAGGTGACTAAGAAAGGTCAAAGACCTTGAAATCCAGCCAGTAAACTGCCTTGGAGAAAGCCTTTTTCCTCCATGCACAAGGTACAAAACCTCTGAAATCATCTGACCAGATGAAAACAACTAGCACTTCATTTTCTATTCTTTCTTACAGTAACTATCTAATCGCACAATGTTTGAGACTTAAAAAAAACACCAAAAAAAACAAAAAAACATTAGCTTCTGGAATCCTTAGATTACATTAAAACCTTACTTTTTTCTTCTTTCTCTTCCCAAATAGTTCATAAAAATTAGACATCAAACTAAAATTATTTATTACTGAAATTATCATTCTCTTAATCCCAGAATTGTTGTAGAGAATCTATAAGGCCGCTTGAGGGGAGCATTAGAGGGGATGCAGCCCTTGGCTGGCCCCCCAGCCCCTGGAACAGCATCCCCAGGGAGCTCAGAAGTGCAGGGCATGGACCCACCACCTCCCGGGAGCTGCCGCTCACAGCGCAGAGGGGATGCAGCCAGACAACGGAGCTTTCGCAATGAGATTGTATTTCAGATGGAAAGAGAATAACAGTAAAAACAAAAGCAAAGATCATTCCGACTGAAAATCCATAGCTACTCTTAAACATAATAACTACAATCACCTTTATTGACCATGTTGCAGAGTTAGAGCCCATCAGCAAGATCATCAGCTAAGATGAATCACCACAGCACCATTAACTTTACCACTCCACGCTTGATCTCGCCCACTGTGCTCCCAAAATGGCCTTGGTATATATTTTTTTTTCCTTTTATTGTACAAAAACACCAACCATTTTAAAAAGTAGATTTATCGCACAGCTTACATTTCACTTTACACCTCACTGTAATTCACTCCCCAGCCTAATCTGTGTCTAAACATATGCAGCAATGCAGTCTACTGCATCCTGCTTATGAAATTCATGAACTGAAAAGTCCATAGGAAAATTTTTGAAGCTGTCTCCTGACCTTTTAATCACTTGTTACCTTCTGCAACAGAATTTCTCAAAGCTCAGCTGCTCTAAATTCTTGCCTGTCTCATGTAATGAGCAGATGTGGCAAAGTAAGGATTTGTAACATGATGAAAGTTATGATGACAGGTCTTTCTCTGCCAGATTTTTATGTTTTTACAGGCTAACACTGAACTGCAGCACGTTTTTTTTTCTAATTCAGCTTCTGACAAGAACACATAAAAAGCATATCAAAGGCAACAATAAATCCACTGAAATACTTCTCTCGATTCAAACAGATCTGCACTTTACAGGACCGTGCAGATCATACTCAGCTTGAATGTACTTATAAATATCAAGCTCAATATCTCTGGAACCACAGTGCCCTGCACCTCCCTTCTACCACCTAAAAATAACTCCATGTGTTACTTGGTGAGAGGAACTGAGATGATGATATGTAGGAATATTTAATTGGCAGAAGAAGGAAGAAACAAATCCAGCACCAAAGACAATGATAAAAGGAAAACTGTCCTCTCTCTCCCCTGGGCAGTGAAGCAGTTACAAGTGAGAGTTGCTCCATGGTTGTTATTGCAGGCTGAAGTGGTAGCGCTCTCCATGATCATCACAAATGTCTCCACTGGGAGGAGGGAAGTGGGAGGATTTACCAAGCAGCAAATCCTCCATTTCCCTCCCCTGTTCCCTGAGACTCTTGCTGAACTGAGCTCTCTATAACAGAGACATGCCCTAGACAGCTCCAGCAGATTTACACCCACCTCCTAGCAGAGTCAGACCAGGACTGGGCAGCCATAGGGACCACTTCTGCATTGACCATCACCTTGCCAGGCTCACCCAGAGCCAGCGAGGTCCTCCAAGGGTCCTACAAAGCCTCTGGCTGAAAGCTGGGGCATCTTGCTAACCTTTCTAATTCCACACACACCCCCAGCCTTTTCTCCCTTTTGCTTTAATTCAGAACAATTTGAATAACACTTAGGAAATGAAAATTCCAAATTATTTCTTCCCAAAACCAGTCAAAACGCTTCATCTTAGTGTCAACATTTCTAAGTGTACAACACCACAACCTTTGCTCAAAATATTTTCATGATAACAAGACAAAAAGTAAACACGTTGATAACATCTCTCGGGACCCTAAATGAAAAAAAAGTTTCCATCTAGCTGCAAAATCAACCAATGCTGTTGACACCTACCAGATTTCTCTACCAAACAGGCTGATAACTTCAAGGCTGGTCCCTAAATGAAATGGGCAGATAAATGTGTCTAGCTATCAGGGGTACATCCATGCAATGCTTTGCAGGCTGACACAGACTTGTTCTGCCAGCATGCCAAACCAAAAGGAATTAAAATAAAATAAATAAATAAACCCAAAAACATAAAGCCGGTACTTTAACAGGACGCTGAGCCCAAGTCAACATACTTCATCACACAACTGCTGCCCTATGAGAGACAGAGCACAGATAACTCGTGGATGCCTGCTTTGCACAACACTCCAGAAACATATTTCTAAATGTCTGCAGTATAATTAGGTTAACAATGAGGGCCACAAAGTTTAAAATACGTCATCATCCCTAGGACTACTTCCTCTAGAATTGAAGTGTATTATTAGTGGGATAGAAGGGGAAATGGGCTGCATTGTCTAAGCAATACCTGGTCCATTAAGGGAAAATCTGCCTACTGGCCTGCTGCTTTAGTATTTTCCTGACTAAACCGACATATGGTTCATTATTATTGTGCATTACGATAGCCCCTAAGGAACCCAGCTATATCAGGGCCCCAGTCTGCTCAGCACTTGTACAAACACAGGAAAAGAGCCCCTCCTCTGAAGAGCTCGCTGTCTAAACAGAGGAGACAGACAAAGGGCTGAGATGCTGTATGAGGGTTTGCAAAATTCATCTTGCATTCGTGTTTGTGGGTTTGGGTTTTTTTTCCTCCGGTTGTTTTTTCACTTTGGTGAAAATAGGATTTTCTTTTTCCGAGAGACAAAGGAAAGCAAAGGGAGGGACATAAAAAAGGCTGAGGAGTTGAATAGACAGCATGAAAACCAGGCACAGGGGTGTTAATGAGAAGAAACTGAGATATGAATAAATATAGATAACTTCTACCTTTCCAAGAGGAAACGGAACATCTTTTCACCACATGTGCAGCAGATAAAACAAAGAGTAACAGGTTTATACAGCAGGAAAACCTCAGATATTACAGAAAAAAAAGAAGTTTGATGGAAGTAGGACTAGGGAAACCCAGGGACAGGCTGTTGGGAATGCTGGAGAAACACAAATGTTGGCAGCCTTCAAAAACACACTGAATGTTTATCAGGAACGACCTAGACACAAGTGAGTGAGCCTAGAGCTGGAAGCTGAGCTCCCTGTCCTTGCAATCACTCTCCCATTCCTGTTCTTCCAGGAGTGTCACCTCTGTCACATACTTTTGGGCTAGTATCACTGCTCTTATATTGTGGCTATACGTACAAAAAGAGCAAGTTTAAACTCAGAAATACAATCAGAAATGAAAACATCTCTTTCCCCATATTCTCATTCATTTTTGTACTCCTGGTTCTCCAGATATTTGCTATCTTGAGACAACAGTAAGAAGGGATTGTATACACAACAAAATATGCCCAAAAGGGGAAAAGAAAGCCCAATCTTTTCAACTTCATATAAAAAGACAGGCGGTTGCTAAAGTCTGAGTTGTATTTCCTGGGAAATGCTAAAGATGTCAAGTCCATCTCAGATCCTGCAGTGCGTGAGCATGGAGAGACAGCTCTCCAGAGGGCTGGACAGGCAGAAGGAACAGCAGATGACAGCAGGACCAGTCGAGAAGAAAGCCTCCGCGAATTCCTTGAAGCAGATCTGTGACACATTAGGTAGGGCTGATGTCCTACGCAATCCCCTTGATTTGTGAAGGATCTCCTTCTACCTCTTCACTGAGGACAAAGTGAGTACTTAAGATAAGTCGAGCTGGAAGCATTCAGAGCTTATGATGTGGAGGGGGAAAGAAAAAAAGAACTGATGAGCATCCAAGTGTCTTCCTTGTCTTGCGAAGCAGCAGTGATATCTGACAGAAAGAGAGAGCCCATCTGCTAGATCCTGTTCTTTGCTTCTCCTGCACAAGATGATCTTTTCCTTTACTCCAGGAAAAGAACAGTGATGCCTTCTCCCTGGTTCCCATTCTGAATGATCCAAAAATACCCCGCTGACTCCCTCTGCCCTCCACTGTGGAAGGGAACAAACCAAGTGACTCAGAGACAAAAATGCAAAGCAGTATGCACTTCCCCACCACTCCCCACAATCACAAACAAGCGCAAATTTAAGTAAGGTCCTGCAGGGTACGGATGGTGATGCACTCCTTGCATTTGGGGCTTGCAAAGGATAATGCCATGTTTCTGCATTGCTACTTTCTGGCAGAAGAGTCACACCCACAAGCTGTGCTCATCTGAAACAGCCTTATTTCCCTGCAACACTGCTTTAACCATAGCATATGTTTCTTCTCCCCTCCTTTGAAAACCTGTTGAGAAAGAGACCATTACCCTGAGTGCAGAAAAAGCTCATATGAAGACCCCACAGTCAAGATCAACCTTCCGCAGAAATAAACAGAAGTTAAGGGCCCTCTGTAGCTGCTTTCAGCATTGCAGACGCTATTGTTAACAGAGCAGCATTTGGAGGGAGTGAAGTGCTCCAGAAGTGCTTATCTTTATGACCTGCCTCTAGCAGAGAAATGAGATCATTATTATCTTAAAAGATTACTATATTCAAGCATGTTAATATTGTTTCATTGTTTAGATCCTAAGAACTTTGGTCTCTCTCAGAGCGGCGGTTTTCTCATTGAGTTGTTCCAAACACCTAGGAAAAAGGCAGCTCATGTTTTACTGAATGTAGCTAAATTTCAGAATTGCATAGGTCTAGTGGTTCAATTGCTTCTGTAGCCTGGAGAAAGTGCTCACAAGATCCTCTCTACCAAACCCAGCTTTCCCCATTCCATCACCTCCACAGCCTCAGAGTAATTAGCCTCAACAATTAAAGGAAAAAAAAAAAACAAACCAACAAACACCACAACACACACATGAAAATCACACAAACAAGACAACAACAACAAATCCAAATAAACCCCAAACAAACAAAAAAACCAACAAAAAACTCACCACCACAAACAGCACATAAAAAGCAAGAAAACTAACACTCTAAAGCATATAACCTGGAATCCTTATTCTGAACATCATTCCTTCACTGGCTCATCTGCCTGCAGGGAATTCAGTTAGTTACATTGCTAGACTAAAAAAACCTGAAGCTCTCCTCGAAATGAATGGCTCCATTCATTTAAGTAGGAGTGTGTTCTGGTTTTATTACCCGACCCCATATTTATACCATAGAATCACAGGGCAAGTAAGTAAAATAACCTGTTCTCAACTGCGGCTGCCTGGTTACATCCTCCTATTACATTAATTTGTGTTATTTTTCTGGGATTAATTCAGTGCCCTAGGAAAGGATAATATCCCCACCTCCTTGTAAAAACACAGTTTTCAGATATCTTCTGAATGATTTAGTGCCACTCAGCCCATCGAATTTCTGCCTCAGCAACTGAAAAGAAAACCAAGATAATTAATTAATAAACTAAGAGGGGGGAAAAGCAAAAAAAAAGTATTCTAAAATAACCATTACCAAAGCTCACTATAAGCAACAGCAGCCTTTCAGTCATCTCCAGTGGACTTGATATCAGGTCCAAATGTAATCACTTATTTCAAATGAAATAGAGCTGTTAATTTGGAAACCAAAAAACAAAATCCCCAACAGCGTTCACACAAATGAGGGCTGGTTTCCCCAACCTTTTCATCCTCCTTTTACAAGGTTTTCAGGAGCGCAGCATGTGTCTCTGGGGAGGCCCCTTCCCAAAGCCGCTCTGCAAGGAATTACATCTCAGACGTGAGTGTGGGCACCGGCCCGAGCCCCCACAGCTCAACACATCCCAGTGCTCAACACATCCCGGAGCAGCGTTCACCTGTGCCAGCTGCCCAGAGCAGGGACGGGGTGCAGCACCCATGGGTGCTCCCACTCAAGCATCCCTGGGGTGGCACTCTGGTCACACTGCCAGCCCCTCCTGAATGAATAATCAGTCTCATCATTCTGGCCTCATACGCAAATAGGTCTTTATCACTAGCGAGCTCTGTAGTAGATAAATATACCTTATAGACTAAATCATTATCTAACTGCCTTCTTTTTTTTTTAAATGAAGCTGGGCAATTATTTTTAAACCCCGCTATGAGGAATAATAGCTGACTTCCCAGGGCTGGCTGTGAATGGCCCATAATGCTTGGGGAAAGTCCAGGCTGAAATGCTCTGTAGTTTAATGACATGTTACATAGGGGGGGAAAGAAAAAATGTGTTTGGAAGGAAATACAATTAAAAGAGGTAAGAAATAAAATGTTGTACTGTAAAATGCTTCTAAAAAGAAAAAATACCTGACTATTCAATTTTCAAAAGATTTCAGAGCTTGTCTGCCTGGTCTATGACAGATAAACTAAAGAAAAATATCCTGGTTCTGGACAGAGCTGAAGCTGACCTTACAGGACCTTTTTTGTTCTGAGAGACAAACCAAGGAAGGTAAAACAGGTGCTATTGTTAAGAAAGGGATATTCAGCCCTAGGATGATTATGATTCTTCAAGCTGTAGAAATGCAGACAGAAAAATCTGCAGCAGCTTTAACTTCTATTAATAGTACAGAAGCATGTTCTGGCATTAAAATAATGAGGAATGCTAATTCCAGATCCCTTTTGATCCCATCTCTCTCTCTCTTTTTAATGACATATCTATTCTTTTTATTTTAATGTTTCTGATTATTCTGGAGATACTTATTCTTAAATAGTTTCCAGTAAAACCTGTTTAATAACCCATTTTCATTTAGCATCCCCGAGCAACACAAAATTTCTAATTACTTACATAAACAGTCACCTCTCACCAACAACCCCATTACAAATGTGCTTGCTGGGTTCCTGGCCTCCTAAGTCACAGTCAGTCTATTCTATATGCACAGTTTCTACAGAACCCATTTGGTGGCTATAAGCCATATAATGCTGGCATTTCCAAAGCAGTCTGATTAGATACCAGTTTCCTGAATACCCTTAAAGGACAATTGTGCCACTGGAAAATTGAATTTCTTTAAAAATCTTAGTTGTGTAATTGTTATTTTTTTTTAAAAAGCAGCTAATAGATGTTTTTTGCCTGCAAGCAGAAAGGTCACATAAATAGATATCACAGCACAAAGAGCTCTTTCAAACTATTAAAAAAGTCTTGATCAGCAATTCATATATCAAGAGACCTATGAAACAAAGCGGTGCTGTCACAGTTACCCAGTAGCTCCTGTAAAATGTAAGCTTGAGACCCTCACTGCAGCAAGTACCCAATAAATGAATGGAAGAAAGCAGCCTCAGCCCCAGAAAAGCTCTCAGTCCACGTTAGGAAAGATGTAACAGGTATCATTGCATCTTGTAAGTCCATCTGATCTGCCCTATTGACTGTCTTTACAGCATAGTGGAACACTGGTTCATGTGGGGGGTGCTTAGGCACTGCCAAAATAGATATATATAAAAACTAAATAAATACATATCAAATAAGGAGGAGGAAGCAAAAAAGAAAATGCATCAGTTAATCTGGTTTCATTTGTTTGGAGAGGCGGTGTCAGTGATCTGGCTGGTAGCTACCAGCGACGTGCAATTTGATTAAATAAATGTGACTTGTTAATGGGAATTCCTTTCCAGTGTTGCTTTTCTGAAGAGCAAAATGGAAGATGACAGGCAAACACCTGCCAGCCAACGCACGGAGGGAGCCACCGCTCGCCTGCGTGGCTGCTCCGCTCTCATCTCCGCGTTATCAAAGCGGGAAGGGGAGCACAGGCTGGTGCACCGCTCCTCTCCTCAGGCGCTTATCAATGTCAATCTTTATCTGCCTGACTGTGACCACCAATAATGAATGCTAATGGCAGAGCATGTGTTCCTGTATCAAGTATGGCATGTCTTATTTTGTGACTCAGGCTAGGAGTAGTATTGATACAGCACACCGGTGTAAACATCAGCTCACAGAAGACAGGTAAATAATGACAAATTCCTCTACTTCAAGGCTCTCGCACCACAAAGGTACTCTGGGTATGACAACGAGGAAAGAATGACAATGCTTGGTAGCCACAGCACTTTGGAGGGTGGCAGGGAGCTCTTCTGGAAGCAGCAAGATAGGAAGTTAAAAACAGCATCAAGCAAAGTATTCATAACTACTCATCCCATGCAGGCAAAGGAGCTGGAGGAGACTAGAAAGCCAGAAAGTTAAACACAGCATGAACAAAAGAAACAGATTGCTGAAGAGATGACAAGGTGAGAAAAAACATGGCTGTCCAGATGCAGGCAAGAAGGAAATTCAAAGGCAAAGGTAACGAGGAATAGGCTATACCGATTGTCACCCATTCACCATGTACGTACCAGCATCTCTTGGGCAGACATGGGCAACTTCATATTCACTGGAAAGACACATGCAGCTCTATGTGGGTCTCCTGGTAGCTGCTAACATAGAGAGCTGAAAGACGTCTCCTGTTTGACTCAGCAAACATGAGACTCATTTTCCACATGGAAATAAGGTTTGCTCCAATCCATGTGGGTTAGAGCCTGACTGAACCGGCTTGCAAGGCATCTCAGCTTTACTAGAAGAGACCCTGGGAGGGGATCCAGCAAGAAGTATTTATTAGAGGGAATTTCAAAAGTTTAATTTGGAGGAAAGAGTAATAATATTAGGAATAATCAACAGCTGTAGATCACTGGTACCTGTCGGCCAAAGTCCCAATCTTTACTCCGGCTCACCAGCCCAAAACCAAAGCTAAGTTCAGCAAGGAGCCGTCCTAAACCCAGCCCAGGAGCCTCTAGAGAAACAATGGCACACTGTGACTCGGTAAAATATATACCACATACATACTGCATAGTGCAATCAGACACCCATTTTTCATGTCCATAGAACAACCGGAGTGAGGACTCCTCTGTGAAGCACACAGACACTATCTCTGAGCACTAGGCTGGCATCGTGCAGGGTTTCACTAAGTACACAGCCAGTCTCTCTGCATGTATTTCAAATCACAAACTATATGCAGTGCTAGACTGAAGCCTCTAAATGAAAATTAGACATTAAAATTCTTTGTTAGCAGGTACTGTAAGTAAAAAGTGTTTCTAGTGTAGTGAAGCAAGTGCATATTGCTTTTAACTTACCTTCCGAAACGCTGTCACCTGCCAAAATCTCTTCACCAAGTCGTGATACCACACATCAGAAGTATTGCAGATGCACTGTCTCCTGGCAAAGGGTTGACATTTATTTCTTGTTGAGGACCCACAGCCCTCTGCTGCTACAGTAGCAATATCCTGCCAGAAAAATCAGTACAGGGTCTCTTTGAAGAAAAAATTCCTGGAGACAAGAATAAAGAGCAACTAAAAAGCGTGTCCTCAGAGGTGAACTGCAGCCCAGATAAAGGCATAAAGATTGTGCCAAGTCGCTTTTAGACCCAGCTGAACCATACAGTTGGGAAGAAGATAAGAAGGGAAGAAGATAAGAAAGGAAGAAGATAAGAAAAAGGGGTAGAGAACACCCAACCTACAACTAAACCACCAGCCATGCAGCACTGGAGAGACCTAATTCCTTTATAGACTTGTTAGCAGGTTCCCAGCTGAAGCACATCAAGCCATGGGCCTTCTAGTGATCACCTTCACCTGCCACACCACCCTTTGATACTCAGCTGCATAGAAAAGCAATTAAGAGTCAAGCATGAGCACTCTGTGATATTGAATGTATATTGAAAAATAGCATAAACAGCATTTTTATTCAGTACCACCAGGCTAAACCTGCCTGCTAGCTTCCAAGTCATTTTTAACTAGGTAATTGAGTTTGTTGAAGCAGATGCTGACTTCTAAGAAGCTATTTGACTGTCTGCTGGCTAGAGAAGCCAAAATTCAACATGTGACCAACTAATTCCTCTCTCCTTTAGCTGTGCTCTCACAGCTCAGGTGACAACAGGAAAAATACCTGCTTTTATAATGTTATTAATATAATATAATATAATATAATATAATATAATATAATATAATATAATATAATATAATATAATATAAGCATATATCTGCACACTGCAAATCCCCTAGATGTTATCAAAGTTAGTTTTAAACCAGCTCTGAAACTGCTGCTAACAACACAAGTCAATCACCAAAGTTTTTAGCCAGCTTCTTGAGTGGGTTTTATAGCTGCAGTGAACTCATCATCAAAATTTCTCTATTAAAGCTCCTGACTGGGTATCTGAGGCTGTTACTGAAGCATAAACACACCCCTTGGTGACACCAAAGTAACAGATCAGGAGCTGGTCTCCACTATTCACCTGCTCAGAAAACTAATGAAGGTATCTCAATCCATCACAAGTCATTAGCAAGCCAAGACACTGAGAGCTCTATTATTTGAATTTTACCAAACCTGGCAGGGACAGAGTCTCTTTGTTCAATTTTTTGATGCGTTAGTATTTCCCCTCCCCTTTCCAAATGCTGGTCATTCTTACAGAACAAATTTCAATTGAGCCTGGGTACCATGGGAAACTGATGTGTCTGTCAACCCAGGCACACTGATGCTGCTATGAACAACTTGGGTATTGTGCCACTGAAATAAAAGTACTAGACTCCATAAATTGATTCTTTTTGTCTAAAGTTGAAGTATCAGCCCTGAAGAAGGGCTTGTGTACCTACAGCTGTGACCATGGATGAGCCAGTCTAACAGAAGACATTACATTCAGTGCAAAATTTGTCTTTCTGAAATAATCTTCACTTGAACACTGTTCACCACCAATACAGGGTGCTCAAAAAGAGCCTTTCAGGGACAAATTCTCATATCTTTGGTAACAGCAGTTATCACCTGCACTACTATTAATCTCATTGATTTCTGACTCTAGTATATCACTGCCTAAAGTACTGTTTTAGGAGGTAGCATTTTTGTGAGTAACAGCTTTCAAGCATTTTTGTAGGTCTACCAGCTGAACACAGTGCTATTCTGTGCGAGCGAAGACATCAGATTTGGTTCACATGCTGATATTTGAGATATGTGGCACCATTCCCAGAGGCATTAGAAGAGATTGTCTGAAATATAACATAAGAAGTGGATCCTCTCTTTTCTTCTTCTTCTAGTTTCCAATCCACTATGAAGTAGTGATGTGTTAGAAAGTACCACTGGAAACAGGATAATCAGGTAACTTTGCCTTTGCCTGCCAAAGACATAAGGGTTTGAGAAGTACAAGAAGCTTACTGAGCTACAGAGAGCTTTTGAATTAGAAAAAATAATAGTAGTTTGGTGCTTTTAGCAATAGGACATGTTCTTCTGCTGCCTTTCTGTGTGTTCTTCACCTGCAGGGCATTAGTAAAAGAGATCCATAGCCATATGCACAAGGAGCAATCAACATGCACGTACCACAGCACCTCTGTTTTTGAAAACCTGTGCACACCTATTTTCTTACCATCCTTACCATGCACAGAGGGCATTGCAGTGAGCTTTTACTCTGGAGCTTAGAAGACCTAGAACCTGAAAACCCAGATATACTTCTCTCAGCATTACCATTGACTACAGACTTTGTCAGCATTCTTTTACTTGCATTGCTATAGAATACATATTAACAGCATTATACAGATGCTTTAAATCATTTCAGTAAGCAGCAGGTTGTTACAAAAGGAATCAAGGAGCTGGTGACAGGTACACAGCAGAAATCAGGATGGCATTCGTTAGCGGCGATGCACGGCGATGTGGACTTGTAGGAACATCCTGATCAGCCTTCAAGGCTCAGGGATTGCCTCCCCCTGTGCAGCTGCTGGCTAATTCTCCCTACACATTAGCATATCAAAGCATACACCACCAACGAAATTAACAAAACATGGAGAATGAAGGAGACACACTGAAACTGAATTGAGAAACCAGAAAATAAGCACACCTGCTACCATTGCCACTCGTGTGTACTATCGGCTGAATATTAGCAGCCCCGCAAGAAGGCAAAATTGTGCTGGGCTGGTTTGGGTCTGAGTCTGCCCTACAGAGATTTTGTAATGCCACAGACAGTGAGCTTGTAAATTAATGTCCACCTGCACACAGAAGACTTATTGCTGCTGCAATTCTTAAAGGCAGTGTCTTCCACTCGCAGCCTGGATGGGTGGTGGCCGTCCCCTTGCACAGCGCCAGGTGAATAACGAGAGACCTGGCAGTGCTCAGTCCGCTGCCCACATCCAACGGCAGCCTAGGAATGCAGGCTGGGAGCAGCTTAATTACATTGGCCGATTTAATTCCTTCAATGTGTATAATATATTGGCTAACTAATAATCTAATTGCTACTTACTGTGTGTTTATCCTACCCGTACCAAAATTCTAGGAACATCAAAATGATGCTTATATTGTTCTTGATTCACCAAAACCCCACTGCTTTCCACGCAAGCCCAAGCTTATGCAATAAATGTTATATCTCTGCTGTACCAAAGTAACAATTAGTGCTCTATTAGAGAATCCTCTATCATGTTAGCATCTTTCTAACCCTATAGGCAAATAATCTATTAATAAGGCATCTTCGAAATGGAATTGTACTCCATACATTTGTTTTCTCTTAATCCAAATGAAAACCCTGAAAGGCCTATTCACCCCTTACAAAGGTTTACAAAAGGATGAAAAAAAAAGTCTGCTGCATCAAAATAATTATATAAAACATTAGTCTCAGAAGAAAAGGCTGGGATCACAAAACCCATTCAGCTTTCAGAAGTAATCTTTTTAATATGAGGCTAGATTAAACAACATGAAGTGAAAGGGGTTAAGTATAAATCCATATAGATGCCCAAAGTATTTACAGTGTGCATTAAATAAATCATTTCATGTGAAAGGATGGTTATTGTTAGTGGAAAGGTTTCCTAATTCACTTTCAGATAAAAATAAAGAGGGCTGCATTTAGAAGCTTTGTACACTTTTTCCCTTCTGACAGCTTTCAAGTGGCAGCATATTATTTGGTCTCTGCTACATACAAAGTGTCTTAATTAAAGGTTGTCTAAAAATACAGAACATTTTCACAACCACATCTGCCATTAACTCTTCTGACATTCTGGTGGCATTAAGTACCAGAAAATTCTCCTTTTATTAAATACCATTCCTTTCCCTCGACTCTGCCTCTCAGAAATCCTCACAAATTTTAGCAGCATGTTGCAGTGGGTGCGCACCAGCGTTAGGGAGGTCGACACAGCCTGTTCTCCAGCACAGCAAAACAGCTGCTCTTCCACCAGATCCAGGCTCCACTCCTAGCAAGGAGATGGCAACCCTGACACCTGGGAGATGGAGATTGCTTGGCAGCTTTGGACCCCGTCCTCAAAAGGGCAGCTTGTCCCCACCATGTCCTGGGTATCACAGTATCACAGTATCACAGTATGTTTGGGATTGGAAGGGACCTCAAAAGATCATCTAGTCCAATCCCCCTGCTGGAGCAGGAACGCCTAGGTGAGGTTGCATAGGAACATGTCCAGGTGGGTCTTGAATGTCTCCAGAGAAGGAGACTCCACAACCCCCCTGGGCAGCCTGTTCCAGTGTCTGTCACCCTTACTGAGAAGAAGTTTTTTCTCAAATTTAAGTGGAATCTCTTGTGTTCCAGCTTGATCCCATTGCCCCTTGTCCTATCATTGTTTGCCAACGAGAAGAGCCTGGCTCCATCCTCATGGCACTCACCCTTTATATATTTATAAACATTAATAAGGTCACCCCTCAGTCTCCTCTTCTCCAAACTAAAGAGACCCAGCTCCCTCAGCCTTTCCTCATAAGGGAGATGCTCCACTCCCTTCATCATCTTGGTTGCCCTACGCTGGACCCTCTCCAGCAGTTCCCTGTCCTTCTTGAACTGAGGGGCCCAGAACTGGACACAATATTCCAGATGGGGTCTCTCCAGGGCAGAGTAGAGGGGAAGGAGGACCTCTCTCGATCTACTAACCACCCCCCTTCTAATACATCCCAGGATGCCATTGGCCTTCCTGGCCACAAGGGCCCAGTGCTGGCTCATGGTCATCCTGTTGTCCACCAGGATCCCCAGGTCCCTTTCCCCTACACTGCTCTCTAATATGTAATTTCCCAACCGATACTGGAACCTGGGGTTGTTCCTGCCCAGATGCAGGACTGTACACTTTTCCTTGTTAAATTTCATTAGGTTATTCCCTATTATTAGGGTACTGCCCTCTGCTCACCACCCAGGGCTGTGGCACCATCCTGAACCCACCTCAGCCTGGCCGGGGTTTCACCACCAGTTTATACACTGCCCAGGATATCAGGCGGTGACCCAAAACTGGTCCCACCCAGCGTGCCACCAACGTGTCCCTCGGCCACATCCCAACCCGGCCGGCTCGGAGGATGGGTGACATTACAAGACCTCTACACCTTGTACTCAGGGTAAAACTGATGCCAGAGGGACCGAAGCAGAGGAAACCCAGCACTTATGATATGTGGCTGGTGAATTTACACAGCTAGGTTATTTGTTCTGAGGAGAATGAATGAGAAACAAGATCAACAGGGTTGAGAAAAATCAAACTCCTTTGCTTTTTTTATGCAAAGGAATCATTCCACAGGCAAAAGTTTGGAAATCTGGTTTTCTTCAGTTACATCTGGTGTACGTGGCAGAGGGCTGGACTCTCAGGTGCCTAATAATGCAACTGAGCTAATTCTGCAGTATTTTCCCTAAAGGAAGCTCTGATTTGTTTTCCCTCTGCTGGACTGCTGCTTCTTATGAAATCTGGAGAACTGCAATATCCTTCAATTCTCCATCTTACAGTCAAATTTGATTCAAATCAGCCTTTCTCCACCAAGTTATCTCACAGGGGAGAGGCACTGGCACTGACCGGCAAAGTAGGAGCATATACTTCATTTCCTCAAGAAGTCTGGCTAAAACAGGACTAGTTCAACTCAATTTACATCAGGTACATTTGAACTAGAAGGAAATACACACTGCCCACAGAATTCTTCTCTCATTCTGGCTACTTAGTCAAGCACTGTGGCTTGCTATGTATAAGCCATATTTGCAATTATCTGCAGTAAATACAGTTTGTGGTTTAAGGAAAGGACCAACTCCCCAGTGAAATTAGGGAGTACTCTGCTTCCAAGTGCCATTCCTGTCCCCACAAGCAACATGGAACAAAATGAACTTGAGATTTTTTTGTAACTCAGAAGACGTTTTACTTCCCCCAGAGACTCAGTTTCGCTTGATGCCCAAGGACAGTGACTTTTAAAACCAGAATTGTGCTGCTCTCTAGCAAATGCTACACCCCTAAAATGCACTCGCATTAATAGAGATTAATTTATTAAACATCATGCAAGCAGCTTGTTGTTATTTACGGTTTTCTGTTGTTGGTTTGGTTTGGTGTATGTGGGGGGTTGCGTGTGTGTTTTGGGGGTTTTTTTCTTGTGTATTTTTGTCGGTGGTGGTTTTGTTTGTTTTTTTCTTAAAACCTAGAATGCTTAAGCCACTTGTATTGATTTTTTCAAAGGTTAAAATACCTCTAGTGGATGTGTCCTAACGGAGCATTCGAGCTCAAAGAACAAGCTGTGTGACTCACCAGCTGTTAAGCAACCTTTAATGCACATGATTCTGAGAACTGCAAAGAATATAGCACTACAAAGCACCTTAGGCTCCCTGGGAAGATCCTGATAATAAAAACTACATTTTCACATTATTCCACTAGACAGATACGTTGATTGGTGGGATATCTGGCGTCTTTGGGGAAAAGGTGTTCCCACATAGGTGGAACGTCAAACTAGAAGATTCCTTTATCATTCTGAAGGGGTTTCAAGGTAGTTTATTCTAGTGTGAAAACTCACTGGAAAATGGTTGTAAAGCTTACTTATGTTACAGACCTTCAGAGGCAGGACTTTGCTCTGTGTTTGTACAGCACCCAGCACAAGAATGGCCCAGCTGCGATTAGCATACTTGAAGTATTTATGCTTAAACTGACCTATTATGCCCTTATCCTGCATTTTCTTCAATCACCATCTCCTCATGAGAGACAATACTATGATGGGAATGCAGAAATCAACTTTGATTTTTATTGACAATAATTCAGAGCTTCAAGAAGCTGAATAATTCTGCAAAGCTCAACTGGCACTAAATTAACAATCCCTCTGCAGAATTACAATATAGAAGGTGAAATTGTATGAAGGACATTTAAAATGCACAATGGTATGATTTGCAGCAGTGTATGTTTAAAGACAGTCATGGCAGAGGGACAGTTTGCACTGTAAAGGAAGAGGAGACTGGGATTGAAGCCTAAAAGTGGGAAAGCATACAGACCAGTGAGTCTCAGCTTAGTGTGCCTGCTTTGTAAACACTTCATGAAGATGCTCTAATGAAAAACCACCCCCATAAATCATCGTTTAACCCACCTGCTCAGAAATAGACACTTTGTGAAGCGAGTTTCACTCCTGGCCTTTGCCCCTTTGGAAAGGCTGTTTTTCTTATGGTTTCAATGGGGCTGACACCGCACACCTCGGCTCTTCCAAGAGCAGCAGAACAGTGTAAGCAGGACTATGTTATATCTGAGTTCATTATTTTAAAAGCAAAGAAAGAGGGAGAAGTGCCTATACCTCCACTTCTTCTTGCTCTGTTATGAATGTTGTTCAGCTGTTTTAAATTAAGATAAATGTCTGAAATACAATGGCATTATGGTTGAACTCCCTTCAGTTGAATATAAGTAGATTTTAAACAGGAAACTGATGGTCTTTTGAATGTGAAATTCTGTATTAGAACCAAATGTATCTCTTTAATCTCATTTGGTACATATACTAAAGTCATTATTACTTTATGAAACCTTTTTAAAGATTTATATATTCCATTGACTTGGACTTATATGGCAACTGCTTTTTCTTTAAGGTTTAAAATTAAAACGGGAAAAAAAAATCTTCAGCATTCTCAGAACTGTTTTATTTCTTTCTTGGCATTGAAAGCTGTTAAATGAAGTCATTTTCTCCATTGTGCAGCAAAGCTACAGTTCCTTGTATGTCAGTCAAAATATACTTTACCCAGAAAACTCATAGCTGCCTTGTTACTGTAAAACTGAGGTTAGTCTCATTGTTCCAGTCACACAGTCACCAGATATAACCTCTGAAAGGGAAAAATGAAGTGCATACTATAGCTGTTAACTAGATTCTTTTACTCATGCTGAAAGTCTGGCAATCACAGTGGCATTGAGCGTGGAGTAACGTGGCTGTCACAGCCCCAACAGAGGGGCTGAATCCAGCGAACCAGGGGTAGGTATTTCATCCTATCTGAGAGAGGAAAAATCTGTGCAAGAATTTTAGTGCATTCAATGCCCAAAGTACGTACTTGTAAAGGCTACAGATTATTACACGAGAAGCAACAAGAATAAAGGCATTACCCATCTAGCCACTCAAAAACATGTCCTGATTTTCTAAGAAAACCATAATGTCATAAATAAGCTAAATAAATATTCCTAGAGGTATAAAGTAAATCAAACAAAGAATACATCATAATAAAATCCAATGAAGAGAGAAACCTCACAGGCATGTTGTTTGAATGCTTGTTTCTGTTTCAGTTAACTGATTGTCTGCGTTACCGTCACTGGAGACTGCACAGACCTCAAGCACAATCATGTCACTGTCATGCAGGGTAATTCGGCAGCAACAAGAAGCCCTGCTCCGAAGGATGGACGGCAGCAACCACAGCCATCAGACGAAGCAGAAGCACTGCTGTCTCCATCTGACCAAACCAGAAAGTTAAGTGACCTGCTAAGTGACCTGCATAAAATTACAGATGATGGTTGTAGCAGATCTGAGACCTGAAAGCAGATCTGCCGCAGTCCCGTTAAGTGCCTGCTCCAGGAACCATGCTTTTACTGGCTTTACACTTTCATTTTTCTCATGTGGTTATGCACAGTGTAAATTGTGCCACGGCCAAGCGAGCTCCCAGATCAGTCAGCTTATCTGGGAAGAACAGAAAGAAATGCCAAAAGCTGAACCATCTGGAAAGCGCCCTCCAAGAGCCAGGTTTGGCTCACAGAAGGTATAACAGTGTCAGGCTCGTTCCTGGCACCGTTTGCAGTTAACTGAGGGATTTTAAAGGAAAGGTGGTTTCTAGAGAGCCAGTGTGGGCAGCAAGGTCAGAAAGCTCCCAGTGGGGAAACCAGAGCAAGGAGGTTTGCACAGATGCCAGGGCTGTTCCACTTCAACAGGAGGAGGAATGTGCATTCTCCAGAAAGGAAAAGTCACATTTCTCACAAAGAAGCTGAAACCACACTTTGGATTCTGATCTCTTACTTGGGCAACTTCCTTTCACTTCAAATAGGGCAGATAATGAGGTTTAAACTCCAGTTTAAAAGCTCATCTACAGATTAATAGGCAAGCCCAATCTGTTCTTATAAAATAAATTTTCATCCAATATGACTGAAAACTTAACTGAGGTCAAGTATACTCCCAGAAATGGGCAAAATAGCTCCACTGGAGCAACATACTACTCAATAGATGGATGAAGAAGCTGTTTTCTATACAACTCAGTTACTGTCACCAGTGGTCACTATAGTCTTTGGGGAGAAAAAGACATTTTTGGAAGCCAATACCAGCCTGTACTATGAAAACACATGGCTGAGATCTGCTCTACCAATTCCCTACCCTGCAGTTGTTTCTTGTGACATGAAGAAGAGGAACGCAAGAGAAAGCAGCCGCCAAAAGTCCTCCACAACTCTCAGCTAACCAAGAAAAAAGATACCTACAAGCAGTTGCTTTCTTTGCCACAATTTCCCCTTTTCCTCTATATATTTGAAGAAGAGCGGCCATGTGACAAGCACACACACATGGGTAATCCTTCCGAGGAGGAACCGTAAGGAGAAATTTCTTTTGCAGTCACTGCTTTTTTCTTGGGGGGTGAAAAATAATCCAAACCTTGTGTTAAATATCTTTTAACAAAACCGCATATGGAACAGTTTGACCAAAGGTGCAGCAACGGAAGATCATGAAACCACCTGCTCAGAGTTACTCCTGTCAGAAACGAAGCATGAGCAGTGTGGAAAGCGCCTTAGGAGCAATTTGAGACCAGCAGCTTTCCTGGGGACCCCGCCAGCCCCTCGTGCAGCTGAAGGTGATCACAGCAGCTCACACTGCCCTTCGGATCCCGACTGACAGAGCACCGAAGGGAGAAACCGCAGAGAAATGTGCCATCAGGGCCACATTTGGACGGGGGTTAAAATCCTGCACCAATATCTCTAGCTTCTCTATTTGTTCTAAATTGTTTTTTGACAGAAAGGAGACCTAACTCTCCTGACACAAATATTAAAATTGGGGAAAACCAATGAAAATTAATGCTCTATTTTTTTAGAAGTGATGTTTTCTTATTCCACAACACATTTATTACCCTTTTGTGACAACCAAATTTAAGTGGAGCCATTTATTGTAAGGAAATTAGCCTCTCTACCCCTTTGCTACTTCCCAGTTGAACCCACTTAAGGGTAATTCTGGATTAAATACCATTTATCCATCATCTTTACTTCTAAAGACTTTCCATTTTTGAAGGAAGAATAACACGCCAGGCTCAGTGTTCCCACAGGGGATATCCATTCCCTTGGCTCTGGGCATCAGTTTTAGTACAATTCAAAGGATCAGAAATTGGTACCCAGGCACCCTGAAGAGCCAGGGGAGAGGGCAAGTGCCAGCTCATAGTGACAACAGGGAAAAGTCCTTTTTCTCCACTCCCTGGGGGTGTCCAGAGCAAAAGTTTTGTTCACATCTAGCCAAGGAAATGCTCTGTTCAAAGAGCACATTCCCTTATACTACTAAGTTACTATAGTGCCTACCATGCTCCTTTTCAGCTCTCCAAGCTGCAGACACAGCAGACCTATGCAAAATGTATAGTTCCCAGTATAGTTGTTCAGGCAGAAAATGTTCAGCTGTTCTCATACATCTTTCAGCAATCCATTTTGTTAAAGGGAGAAATTGTATCATACTAAGTTAAACCGATACCATGAGAAACACATCATTAATCTGATTTCTTTAACAGCTTCTGCTAGTCAGAACTGAAAAAACAATCTGTGTTAAGGTAAAACTAAATGATGGTAAGACATGAGCCAGCCCGGGACACCTGTTTACAGCAATTGCTGTAGCTATTTTAGCAGAAAAACTTGCTGGTTGGCAGCAAAACTGTTACTTGCTCACAGAGAGAGAAAAAGCCCCTCTAGCCCAAACTTCTAGAGTCTTCTTGATTTTAAGAAACTCCTTCAATCCCAGCAGAAATTGAAATTATGAGACAGCCTCTCTAATTGATGCTACATCCTAAAGAATTACAAATCCACAAAATCAAGACCCCCCCAGCTTTTCCCAGCCAGTTGCTGGGATGCAGAACAGGAACCACACAGGCTGGTAATGATGCTGCTTTCAGCAAACAGCAACTGGAGACTCCCTTGGCCATCTTCACCATCTCAACTATGCCTGGTACTGGTTTCAGTCTTGAAGTGAGAGGCCAGCTGCAGTCAGACAAGTACCATGGACCAGGCCCTAGAAAGACATCATTCAAGTGAAAGCAAATTACATTAATGAAACCAAAGAAGAGTCATACCCCGGCCCTATACGATATATGCCGGTCTGTTCCCACCTGGCCCCTGTCCACAAATGACCATCAGTTTCCCCTTTGCATTTGATTTATGTGGGACATTCAGTTGTCTTGTTACCATGTGTATGTTGCCAGATTAATTACTAGTGGGACAAATCCAGCTGAAACATATAGGAGCAGTGTGCAGAAAAGGACACGTCAGGTGGAGAAGGGAGGTGGGGAGAAGGAGAAGCCCCTTTCAGAGCCAGAAGTTTCCAGAAGGAGCCATGGAGGCAGGCAGAGCTGGCGGGACGAAGCCTTTAATGCCCATTTGGAAGTCACCAGAGATTTTAACAGTTAGCTCCAGGGAATGCAACCAGCTTTAACCCAGATATTAACCTACCATTTCAGGTGCGCTCATTCTTCTCTAGCTTGTGTACTGGAAACATCTGCAGGTATCTTTTCGGAATTAACTTGCATACAGTTATGTAAAAAAACCCAACCCCAAACCAAATGCTTCCCTACGGTTAAGTTGCAAGCACAATTTGAGGCTTTCCACACAAAGCCAAAACCAGGCCACACCCCAGACATGCATTTAGGGCACCTGCCAGGCTGCCCCTCAGTGTGCTGAGCCCCCACTCTGCTCACACTGGGGTCACCAGGTACTGACACCTTGGCAAACTGAACCACAGGCAGCTGTGCTGGCAACATGAAGATAAATCTGCTTCTATGGTATTACACAACATTGTGACCACTGAATGGGAGTCACTGGGCTAATGCAAATTCACTTCGCCTTTGCAGACTTGCTTTAAATTTTTTAATGGGGTGACTGTACTGGAAGTCTTCACACCAGATCAGCTGCTAACCTTGTCTGGCTCGCTGTCAGGCACCCTCCCACAGCAAGCACAAAGCTAACCTGAAAACATAAAGCTGCATAAACTTTGCATCATTCATCCTGGATGATTTGACAGAAGTGTGAGGGTGCTGTGCCTCTTGATTCAGATCAGATTTATTTTATCAGGTGATAACCCCCATCGTGAACAGCCCCTTATTAATGATCATGACACCTGTGAAAATGTACCTGTGCTGTGTGCCGGTGTTGCCCCGCATCCATTTTCTTAAAAATCTAAGGAACTGCCTGTTAAACTTAAAGAGTGGAAATCGCCTGCTTTGGTGCCACCTGAAACACCGATTGATCTGATGAGGAATTTCCCCTTAACTTCCATTAATGAAGCAGCTTTTAGAGGGCAGTGCTAGTGGTTCTCAATGCAGTCACGACACTGCTCTGACTTCTCCACGACAGGCCCTTTCTCTGCCTCTACCTGACATTTGGCTTTCCCCTCCACGCTGCTTTCCCAGCACACCTTCATTTTCCTCTGTTTTGCTATGTCTGTGACATTTGTGCTTCTAAAGCAAGCCTCCCTCTTTCCCATTTGCATGCGGAAGATCAACTCCAGTCTGGTTCGTACTAGTAGGTTTTCCCTCAAAATTAAACTAATTGAATTTAGAAGGTTTAGCAGCACCTGTCTAGAGAGGTACCAGCAGGTGAGCTGAGTGATTGCAAATGCTCATTTCCCTGAAATAAACCACATCTCCCTGTGTGACTGGAACATCTGGATTCAAAACTTTTATTCCACCTAGTTACCTTTCCTGCCTTTCGCTTCTCACTTTGTGTGTGCAAGTGCTCGACACACTCAGGTAGCTGCTTGTCTTGAGATAAGCCCATGCTTATCTGTGGTTTGGCCTTTTCTCTCTGGTGCTGTTCACAGTTTCCTATTGAAATCTTCAAGCCCTGGCTCTCTTCCAGCTCCATTCCCTAAACAGAACATTTTAAAAGGCTGTGTAGTGGGCTGCAGCTCAGAGCCCACTCTTTAGGTCATCTCCATCTTGCTCAGTCAAGGTTAGCACCAAAACCTTGCACAAACACGCAATCTGAAGCAAAATTGCTACATCGCATCACCCCTTCGCCCCTGGGTATCCCTACTGAGAGGCAGCTTTTTCCAAAGGTCCATCCCAGAACACAACCCAAGTCATGTTCATTCTCCCTTCCCTAGGAGAGGTCTACAAGTGCATTGTCTGCTCCTGGAACAAGGGCAGAGATAGCATATCCATCACCCTCTTGCCAGAAGACAGCTGAAGTGGCCATGTAGAATAAAAGTCCCTGCAACACAAGCCAGAGCTCTAGGACAGCACTGGAGGGGTCATTCCCAGACCCCAGAGCACACACCTCTCTTTTGGCTTTGCCTCTTCCATTCACAGGGTGCTCTCAGCTACAGGAGCATGGAACAGAATAGCCAGACTGCTCCAGCTATATGGGGCCAAAGGACCTATCGTGACATCTTATTGTTATTTCTTTCCAAAATCATTTAAGATGATCAGAAGTAATAAAAGCAAAATATAAGGCAGGTATATAAATGCAAAAATTGAAAGTGGACTATTTTTTCGGTAAACATTCCCCAAACAATGAGAAAAAGTCAGGTTATTCAGTCAGGTCTGTAAATGGAAACATTTTGTTGTATTTTGGTGAGTCAATAAGGCAAAAAGAAAAGGCCTAGAGCCTTCAATGTTAGCAGTTTTTATTTAGAAAAGCAAAAAAAAAGATAATCCAGAAAAATAATTTGTATAAATTAATAGGTCAGAAACAGAGAAAAAAAGGAGCAAGGCAACATGAAAAAAACATGACTGATCATTCCCAAGTCCAAGTCTCTACCTAAAGATAGTGAAGAGGAAATGAATAAATAACTAAGCTTTTAATAAGTGCATCAGTGCAGGAGAGACCTGACAGGGTCTGATGCAAAGAGGAGACGCTGTGAGACAGCCTGGCTTCTGCCCCAGAACCAAAAAATCCAGTAACACATTGAAATGAAAACTTATTCCACCAGCAAGACTCCAACTGCCTGTAAGAAAGGAGCAAAAAGAGGGGGGTGGGGGGAAGAAAGAGATAAAAAGGCTGTAAAAAGTGGTGTATCACACTGGAGAGAAATGGAAAAGAATCTGGAGGAGCATCTTCAAAGGGCACAAATCCCCTTTATCTTCCAGTTAATGATATCATACACGGATAACTTGAAGAGCCTTCACAACAGGAAAAGCATGTTTCTGATTGGAAACAACACACATTCCCTGGGTTATCAGCCACACGGAACATACCTGCTCCGTAAAGCCTTATGTGTGTGATCACACAGGCAAAGAAACATCTAGTTGCTGTCCATTGCAGGATCCACTGAGGTCAGAAAGAAAGCGCATGTTGACTCAGGTAGCTTGAGATTCACCAGGACTTTAGAAATTGTGACTGCTTTTGATGCATCAGAGCAAATCCTCGCTGTCACTCTGTACAATTCATCTCAGGCAGCTTGTCTGTAAACTACCATGACCTGAGAGGTGAAAGGTAGGAGAGAGGTTGGATTGAAAAAAATACAGGAGCTTTCTACATGGCTCCCTGTTAAATAAGTGTTACCTGTGAAAACACACACACACAAAAATATATTAGAGTTTTGCAATTACCAGCTGATAGTAATGGTAATCCAACACAACAGTAGGTCTAGAAAAGTCAACATATAGAGTCACTGGTAAACAGCATTGAAAGTAATCAAGTTACTCAACTTTTCAATAACCCAGCATGTAAGATATACTCATCTCAAATTGTCACACAGTGTTCCACACACATAGAAGAGCATCTCTGGTACAGCACAGATGTTGGTATGCAGTACGTGTTGTTGACATCAGGAAAGCAATCCCAGAGTGATTGGTACGTCTCTTAATACAATGCTATGTAGCTATTCAGCTCCTGGAATTCAGTTTTATGCAATTCAATCAGCTCTAACAAGAAGAAATAGCAACACATTAAGCAAAATTCTGAGAGACCAACAAATCAAAATGCTTTTTCACTGCAGCCACCATCAGCCTAGCTGTTGCACATTTCTTACTAGCCTTGTTTTTCTGTCCCGGTATGGAGAAATTATTGTTGAACACTAGGGATTAACCACGCCTGCTAATTCCACAGCATCTAAAATAACAAGATGCTTCACATTTCTATTATGCTCTCCAAATGAGAATTTTAAGCATATTTTAATGGAAGTTGACTTATCTTCACAGCACCCTAATACAAGCAGCAAAGACTATTTCCCTGTTTAATAACAGAGGAGAAATCCAGTGATTTACTCACATCAGAAGGCACAGCTGCAAGTTCAACTCTGACTTTCTTGGGTATGTCCCACAAGACCATAGCAAGTGTTTTTGCTCAGTATGATATTCTCAGAAACACTTGCAAGCGCCCCAAGGATAATTTTTAGGCTTAGTTACCCCAGTGATTCATTAAAGCAGTTCGAGCTGTCTGCTGCTCCAAGAAGGGCTGACCCATCTATCAGGAGCGGACATAGGAGTGTCCTTTACCACTGTGAAGAAATACCACATATCTTGGTATTTCTGTTTGCTTTACACCATTGAAATAAAAGGCATTCTTGCTGTAGAGAGAGCTGTGGCACGCTTCATCAAAAATCCTATTCAAGCCATAGCGCTAAGCTGGTCAGATTCAGCTTTCATTTACAGCAGCATCAGGAGAGGGATAATTCATATCACTTGTGTGAATTTGCTCTGCTTTCAGAGACACCCCCTCTGTGGAATCAGACTGAACAGGTCTGATTTTCTCTCTGAACATACTGACTTCAGATACATGCAATTACAGTGATGTCACCAATGTTAACTGTGATTTACACTTCCCTGAAATCAAAATTGGACGCAGTGCACTTATAAGAAGAGAAATTTAACAGTAAAATACAAAGGGTCAACTCTGCTCTTGCAAATCACGGGTGTCACAAATCTCCATTTATCGGTGAAAACCATAATCACCATGCATTTGCAGGTGCTAGCGAGAGGGTTCACCAGTTTTTCTGGTTTCTCATTATTTTACTGCCACCACTTCAATTATCATCTTAGCCTCAGATGTCAAGTTTTCCTGAGCCTCTAGGCCCAGTTTCCTGAAAGAGATAATGAACTCTTACTTAGTGTTTATACAATTTTAGCAAATACACTGGCATTCCAATCTACAATGGAACTACCTTCCAGAACCAACACAAGGCTCTCATGATTACTGGATTTTGATGTTTACAGAAAATTAGAGAGTAAACCCATATTAGCTACATATTTGTGCGCAGATGGAGATCTGTGGTGTGGTGTGGGAAGTTATAGCCAGGTGGGGATTGGTCTCTTCTCCCAGGCACTCAGCAATAGGACAAGGGGGCATGGGCTTAAACTATGCCGGGGGAAATTTAGGCTGGATATTAGAAAGAAATTCTTTACAGAGAGAGTGGTCAGGCATTGGAATGGCTGCCCAGGGAGGTGCTGGACTCACCATCCCTGGAGGTTTTTAAAGTGAGGTTGGACATGGCACTTAGTGCCATGATCTAGTAAACAGACTAGAGTTGGACCAAGGGTTGGACTCGATGATCTCTGAGGTCTTTTCCAACCCAGTCGATTCTGTGGTTCTGACCCCAATGCCTAACACAGAGCTCACCTCAAGGTCCTGCAGCAGCAGAGAGACATCAGGCTCTGGTGAGTCCCATCAAAGTGTTTCCAGGCTTCTGCAGGCTGAGCAAAGCCTCCTTTTTCCTTCCTCTCTGCTTGTGGATGATCCAGGCTGGAAAGGACAAACCAAGAACAACAAGAAGTTGCAATGACACCTGAAGCTTTACAGGATGACACAAGTTCCAGGAAAATCAACAGAAGCAAGCCTTGATATGTGAAGCCCTAAGTTTGGTTAAATTTCTTCACGTGAAAAGGGGTTAGAATTTCTTTTTCTCTACAAGTTAAAGGATGCTCACTAATGCAGTCGTTGATTGCGGGGGGAGAAAGGATTAAAGCAGTGTGGCTCACTCAGTCTGAAGAGATAGTTGTGCTATTACTGTAATTAGCAGCTGCGTTGTGGAGGAACTGATAACAGCCGGCCAACATCAACCACTGTCAGCTGAAAACTGGCCTCAGCAATTTGGGATTTGGAACTGGAACCTTTTACTTCTGGGAGAAAAAGAGAACAAGGAGCATTTTGGTGGTGTCACCTCTTTTAGCTCTCTACTTAGAAAAGTCACAGCCAGCACCTTAAAAAACACATTTTACCAGCGCTTAGCCTTTAATGTATGCCAGTGTTACTTGATACTTTTAAAGAAGGAAAACTTTTAAAAACGCAATTATGCATGAAGGGAGATGCATGCAAAGAAAGATAATCTTAAACAATACTAAAAATAAATGTAGCTTAAAAAGACCCGTTAAAAAACAGCTGTTGACGTTAGAGATTTAATTAAAAAGTAATTAGTTATACATTCTCCTTTGAAATGAACAAGCATATTACAGCCTTCATCTACAATGAATTGCCTTTTACATTCATACCTTGCTTTTGCCTGTGAAAATGGCAGGTTTTTACAGGAAGTGTTGTAAAGATAGCATGGTTCTACCTAAAATTTTACAGTCAAAGAAAACATAAAGTGATGATTTTTTTAACCTACTAATACAAAGCCATATTCATTGTGCTTGCCATGTTCATAAGATACCTCGCAAGTGTTCTTAAATGCTCAAACTAGAAGAAAAGATGGAGATAAATGGATGAGGGATGGTGCTTGCGATAAATTAAGATTCTGAAATAGGTCACGATAGACCAAATCAATCTGACTCCTTAATTGTCATTTACCTGAAAGAGAAATACACCATAAACTGCTCACCCTGCATGGATTTATACAGGCAACATGCACCCAAGAGCTTTCCCTGGGACTAACGCTTTATGGAAGCACCATTGACCCTGTTTTCTATGGCAACTACACGGATGTTTTCAATTTCAGCGTGGAACTGCAGCCTCAGTCACAGCCATCAAACTCCACATTAGACATTCATGGAGCATTAGGCATCCCGTAGCTGCCAAGGGCCGCAATTGAGACATTGTCTGACCCAAAAGTCATATAATTAGGCTTATGGGAACAACACCAGCGGATGGTGCATTGAGCATATCCTAATTTTGGACAGGCCATTCTTTGGCTGTCTGACTACCAGTTAGCTGGGGAAGAAGTGAAGCCTGCTATTATCAACAGGCAACTTTGCTGCTAAGCCAGAGTGATGATGAAAGGGCCGTTTGGCTTGAAAGCCACCACCGGGAAAAGGAAGGGCAGCCATATAGCAGAGACACACATTGATACAAACAGGAGAATATACCTTTAATCACTTTTTATCTTTACAGGGTGGGTGACCCTACCCTCTGCAGGCCATCTCTTTAGCTGGAGTTATGTTTTGCTACACCAGCTCAGTAATGGCCCAGCATCCATCTAACAGCCGGCAGGATGAACTCAGAGCTGGTAGCAGGGAGAGAAGCGTGAAATTCCTCTCATTAGCAGCGCTGCACGTTTGTGCACAAACTCTCTCCTTAAAAGCCTGACCTCCTGCACAGCCAAGAGAGAGCTTTCCAAGAACCATGTGACTCCAAAGATTGAGGACATTTTCTGCTGGAGTGGGTTTTTAATTCAAATTAGTCATAGAAAGTTACATTTTTGTGGCCTGAAAACATCTTCATCTGCGTCAAACACAAAGCAGTTTCATAATTGCATGTGATTGACTTTTTTTTTTAAAGAAGTGACATAACGCTAAAGAAATATGTTTGTGAAGCTTTAAACTTCCCTCCTGCACTTGTGCAACAGTTGCAAATAATTCCAAAAAATATCTTGTGACTTACATTTCCAGCAACAAAAAGTGTATTGAGTCATTTAGGAACGTGACTGGCCTCTGGAAAGCGACATACACAACAATTACCTTCACCTTATTGTCAACTGTGTACTGAACGTTATGAAAAATTAGGTACATGTTTCATAGATTTTATTACAGCAAGACTCAGGCAAATTCCACTGTTTCCAGCTATTCTTGCTATTTTAAAAGATGTGGCCTAAGACCTGCACGGCTGTAGTCATATCATTATGCAAACAGTATCCCAGCCATCAGTAGTAAGAATAGATCTTACTATCTGTATTAAGTACAAACAATTTCCCAACATCAGATCCTTTCTGATGTGAGACCCCGCTCTTCCCAACCCTCTTCACGCAGGAAAAGTTCTGTTCAGTAACACTTGCCACGTGCACAGGGATTACCAGGTCGGTGCTGTATGCTTCTTTATAACACTAACATTCTCACCGTCATTAAAAATGGGCTTCGCATTTTAACGTGTTAGTGATGTTACACCTGCGGAGGCAAGAAAATTGCTACCTGTCCTGGTTTTGTTAAAAACCAAGTTTCTCTTTTAGTGAATTTTGCCTGTCAGCTAAAGCTTCATATTAGCCGCATTTTCCTGGAGAACAAGATGCATGTTTTGGTAAACACAGCAATGGAATGGGAAGTTATTGATAAGCATGGATGGACACATCATGAGAAGGGCAACGAGAAACAGGTGGCCAAGAAACTGACCAACTGTGTATAACATCCCATTCACGTGAATACTTCATATAAAAGTGGGAGATCACGAGGATCTCGTCCCTCTTCTTCTTTCCCTTTTGCTTATGGCCGGCATTAGGAGAGGACCTTGCTAGTCGTCCCTGAGAACTGAGGCCTAGTGAGAGACTGAATCCAGCTCCGGTTGGCTGCAGAGTCCAGTCCAGGACTTTGGGTGCCGGCTCTGCAGTTGCTGAGACTTTCAAGATGGGTTTTGTATATTTTGTATTATTTTCTCTATTCCTATTAGTAGCATTAGTAAAACATTTTTAATTTTTCCAACCCTCTTCTCTCTGTCCTTCTTTTCTTCCCAATCGCCTGTATTGTTAACAATACATCTGCCAGGGTTTTATTGTCACCCCGCAATCTAAACCCTTAATACTACCCAAAGTTGCTCTTCTATATCCACAATGAAGCCTACCAGGCCTATACATGTAATGCTGGGATCGCATCTTTCTCCTCAGTTGAGCACGTCACACCTGGAAGTGCCAGGGGAGGGAGGGACATTCTTACACTCACTGCATGAAGTTGTTCAAATAACACATAAAACCAGAAATCTGAAAAGAAAAAACCCAAACCCCACAGATTTCACATACAATCCAGTTCTGTGTTTGTTTGCTCTAAACCAATATGATTAACACATGCTGGCTACTGTGAACTGATTAATTAGGAAGTATCAGTAATAATATTTTGTACTTACATCAGGACTTCCACCTCAGGATACTTCAAGAATGTCAATTAATTAATCTTCACTTTACTGCCTGTAAGTAGGTGTCATTAGATCATTCACAGATGGAAATCCTGAAGCATATAAAAGGTGAAATTAATTAGCCGAGATGATACAATGACTCAGTAGCAGAACTAAAGATCCTGAAAAACACTCCTTTTCTCTAAATCTTAAGTGGCATGATTTACTTGCCCTTTGCACTTAAATTGTGGAAATAATTTCCAAATGTGGAACAGAAACTTTTGTGGCTCTATCAAAACCACTATTTATAGGTCACGCTCTTGTTGAAATCTTCTTTTGATTAAAATAGCTGTCGATGTTTAGTACACCCATGGAAATACAAAGAACAACAAAATTAAATAAAACCTGCCACTAGATCTATAATGAACTGGAGCATCGCTACTGTTTTTTCAGATCTAAATTAACACTCTTTTGTAGAGGGTAAAAGTGAATAAAACATAAAGACAAAGGACAAAATAAGAGATGACAGACTATTCACCCATTCATGGCAGCCACATTTACAAGGCAATTGCCATTCATACTAATGTAAAGTGGGCCACAATTCTACCAGGTATGAAAGGCAGAAGAGCCCATATACATAAGAGGAAAAAGCACTCTACTGTGTCTTATCTCCATCACAAGTGGAAAACCAGTAATGAGGAACATCAAAAAACGCTTTTTTGTTCTCCATTTAAAACTAATAAGGCACTTCTCTTGGTGCAGTCTTATCAAAGGCTATAAATTTCTTGAGACAGCTAATCAATCACGCTCATAGTGGTAAAGGTATAAGATGCATTTAGTATGAATGTATTTAACTGACTGGGGTTTTTTTCACCAATAATCTTCTTACTACTGGAAAGCTGTAAATTGCTACAAAAGGTATAGCAAAAACTTCCCAAAAACCAACAAACCCATATTAGGGAGAACCATTATCTGCCTTGGATAAGATTTTATATGCAAACAAACTGTATTTGTCAGAGTTTAATTTCTGGGGAGCATTAAATCCTGATCAAGTGGGGGCTTCTGATATTGGTTTCATGGAGCCCAACGCTCAGAAAAATGCAGCCCAGGAAGGACACAGGTGGTTTCTGTAGCCACGGCCCCACCTGATATTCCTTAAGACAACAAATTCAGCATCATACAATAGAGATGATTTACCAAGACTGCACAAATCTTAAAAGATCGGGGCTATATGGTACTTATGATATTGTACATATACGCATGTATATGCCTGGGGCACAGTTAGAGTTGCACGTGTGATACGCATACAGATAACTTTAAAGAATAATCCATATACCAAATGTTTAAATGTTTTTGATACAGCTCCATCACTATATAAGCACATCATGATACAAGCTAATTCAGTAAAACTAAGCCAGAATAAGCTTTTTACTTTTTAATCAAAGTTAGAAATTAGATGAGATGTAATTATTTTACATATCCAACTGTGAAAGCCTCATTAAAATTCTTAATATTAAGTAATAAAACTACAATCTTTTTTTCTAGTATTACAGCGAGTTTCTATTAACATTAATGCACTGGAAAAAAAAGGAAAGACTTTCTAATCCATGTTTTTCTGGAGGATTTTAAGCAGTCACCCATGCACACAAGTGTTTATAGAATATATGGTCATATGTATGTCTATATAACATTTTCAGAAAAGAAAGCAAGAAAACACAGTGGTTATGAGTGTTTGTCCACATCTGTCACCACTGGATAGAGCACTATCCACCTGCAGAGTCAGGCCCTTTGGCATTTCCCAGGTAAACTATCATAAAAAGGTAAACCAGAAACTCAAATGATTATACAGACTGAAGCAACCCTTTACCTTGGATTTAAAATAGTCTTTGTTCTCTAATTAAATCATCCTACTAGAGAGACAACAAGGTACAGGGCACACAAATAAGCAGAGGCAGGGTGAATAATTACTTTTAGCTATTTCTAGATCAATTAAATGCAATACTCACCAGCACGCTCTTCCAGCGGCAGAATTCCCATTCACTTCAGTGACAGCCAAGCATAATTTAAACTTCCAAAATGACAAGAGGAGGAGAATGGAGAAAAAAAGTGGGGTGAGGGGGTCGGCAGAGAGGAGTGAGAAACATCAAACAAAAAGCCATCTCATTTAAATACGTTACTGTACTACATTTTTACCACTAAATTTAAAGTTTGCTTTTAAGTCTTGTTTCAATCAATTTGCAGGAAAAAAAAATCTAGAGAGTAAATTTAGATTAAATTGATCATTATAATTTATTTGGCAACACAATAATATAGTGGAAAGACCTTTTTCCCAGTAAAGGGCTCAGGCTTTGATGTCTGATTGTTATGCAAATGCTGTGGAGTACAAGATATGGACAGAGGAACAATTAAGCTCAGGACTCTGTGTATAATAATTCTTACAAATGTAAATGTACCCTTTTTTGAGATAATTATGTGTATACTTACTGGGAACCATACACATACATTAGCAAAGACAGGAAAACGCCCCAAAGGTGCAGGTCCTCGCTGATCCCTCCAAGCAATGGGTTGGGACAGGGACAGAGCCAGGGGCACCTGCAACCCCAAGCAGCTCCAGACATTGCAGAGGAGCCTCCCGTGGCAAAGAACCCCACGTACAGTTCTCGGCACCGACACACAAACACTTGAAAAACAAAGTGATCTTTGTTCCAGAAGATAAACATTGACCATTTACATCTATATATTTCAAAGCACTCAATTAGAAACTGAACTTTGCCCCTTTCTCAGGCTTTGAAATATTCCTGCACCAAACACAGGCCTTTATTCTCCTTTTGCGCGGGTATCCCTCTCCTACTCCCGCACACCATATGGCCCCCGACCCTGGGACAAATTCGGTGCTGATTTATGGCCTCTGCAGTCCAAGGGACTGACCTATGGCATAAATCCGGGGGGCGGCACATATGTGCAGACCGCACGTTCCTCCCCACGCTGTCTCTGCTCACGTGCCCCCATCTCCACCAGCCAAAGACAAGGGACCTTACACTCCACCAGCAAAAGCAGGTTTGGGTTCAGGCGCATCACCGCAACCCAGCAAGCAAGGAGATGTAATGCAACAGACATGGCATGTGCCAGGACACCTCCGGAATACCCCCCAATGCTGGGGGACACAACGGTGGCTGGAGGGACCAGGCAAGGGAGGTGCCTCAGGTGGCCACTGCTGACCTCGCCGGCGTGTGGCAAAGGGCTGGCTCTGCCACCACCAACACGCATGCACGTTTGAAGACAGGACAAAAGGGGCTCGCTGGACCATCAGACGCCAAAGCAAAAGGAATTCAAACCGGTCCCTCTGTGGCTGAAATAATTCCCAAAGACGAACGAACACCATCAGTATCTCAAGGCACTGCAGCCCATCTTCCCACCTCCAAAACAACACACACGTGGAGGGTGCACGGAGGGGTGAAACAGCATACAGAGGCCAAAAAGGCACCCAGGGCCGCAGACGAAGAGGGGGTTGCCTTTGTTTCAGCCACCGTTTGGTGAAGAAAATAGCAAGTGAAGTCCTGCAAGCCGAACACGGACAATGAGGAGGTTACGTTGAAGAAGGGACTCGCCGGCCGAGCTGAGCAATGCCCCACTGACCGACCAGGTCAGGGTGTTTGTGGAGCTGCTGCACAAGCGCTGCTGGTTGGAGGCACCACGGCTGCTCACAGCCTTCCACACCACTGCTGCTGACACCATGGACACAGCATTGCACGGCGAGGGGAAAAAGCAAAAAAAGAGAATTAAGTTTTCACTTTTTGTTCATCCTATTTACCTTTTGTTTTCGCTAAGCTTGGGTAATTAATATAAAAAGTGATCAAATTCACTTTTTTATTTATAGTGATTTTCACAGCTTTTCCCAGACACCAGCACAGGATGTTTACACTGAAACAAGAAATTGATTGACGCATTTTGAGTACAATTCCTAAACATCCATCATTAAGAAAATATACATGTGGACTTAAACTTCCTCATCCCAACCCATTTTGCCACGTTTTTTTTTTTTTTCAAGGTCCGTACCACTTCTGTATTTAAACCCATCTTCTCTATTACTGTGTAGATTCTTTTCCACAGCACTGGGTTGGTTGATTTTTCCACCACTCAAAACGACAAGCTTCCTGACACAAATGCAACACTCAGTGAGGGATTTAAACTCTATAAATCAGATGATACCACAATCACAGTTCAATGAAAGAAGCAAAAATCAAATCAAACAAAGAGATCCCATCATCCCCTGCCGCATCCTCCCTCCTCCCCTTCCGACCCACCCAGCAGCTCCGGAGTCCATAAAGGAGATCCGAGCAGAGCAGCTCTGGCACACGCTGCTAAGCATAAAGTCAAACATATGAAATACGCTACACAGTTTGGGTTTGTTTTGTTGTTTTCACTACCCCGCTGCAAAGTGCTCCGGCACCCTCAAACCCAAACACTTCCAGCGATCCGCAGCTACCCTCTGAAATCTGCTCTAACACGCTTTCTCCAGCAAGTTCATTCAAACACGTTGGCTACAATCAGCAACAAAAATATTGCAGGGTTTGCCTGGTGGGTTCGTAGGCTCGTTAGTCAGAAAACGCCTGCGCTTCCTTCGCCCCAACACCACTGCGGGCAGCATCAAAAGCAAACAAACTTTACACGGCAATAAATTTTTTATTCAAATAAGCTTGTCAACACCAATTACCAGAACCACAACTGCCAAATACCAAGAAGCACTTTCAGGAGCTGTGGAAGGATACTGAAGCCCTTGTTCCGCTGCAGCAAACACGGGAGTTTGGGCCACGGCTCTGAGGTCCCTGGGCAGGGCAGAGCCGGGACCCGCAGGCTCAGCCTGCAGCAGCGCGTCCCAACAAAGGAGCCTCCCCGCCATCACATACGCTCCATTTGCTAAAAGTGACAATTCCTACGAAACAGAGTATTGTCCATGACTAAAAATTCTGGAAAAAAAAAGGTATTTTTAGATGTGCAATAATCCCAGCAACATGCCACATATTTTAAAATAATGCATCTTTTTTTTCTTTAAAAACATATTATAAGGTATGAACGCTGGCAGGATTATTCTGGAAGCCTTCGCAAGCTAAAGAATTCCAGCAACATTAACATTACACAGTTTAAACTCCCAACATGTTTCAGTGCTACAAGCGAGCAACAAAATTCCAAAAGACACTCTCAGCACATCAAATCAAATCACCACACAGAGCACCTTCTTTTTTTTCTGTAATATTTTATTTTATTTATATAGAAATACTTAAAAAAACATGAAGTAGCACCATTACTTAAGTTTTACTTTTATTATGTAGAACTTTAAATGTCAGAAAAATAAAACTCTTGATACAATTTCAAATCTTGTCTCAGCAAATATAATATTAGTATTTGACCATGAGGTTAAAGGCCCTTTATCATAAAATAAAATATACTTTGTTTTTAAACTTTGCTCAGTAAAGTACATTTAAGCTCAAGTAACGTCACCTACATATACATAAACAAGTGGTAAACAAATGTATTAAAATAGAAATACTAAAACTATAGTGGTGCAACAGAATTTTGTAATTTCCACTGAATTCTATTTATACAAATGTTAGAAAGCTTCAACAGTTCCTTTTGACATATGTTTATACATTTCCATTTTTGTAATAATATAGAATAAAATATGCTTTATATCACTGAATAGAAAATATGCTGGGTGAAGCAGATTTAAAAGATTTTTTTCTGAACCTATAAAATCTCCATCCCAACAGAATACTGTTCAAAGCATTACACATTTTATGGTTTGTAATTCCGTTCACAACTGTGTGATATTAAAATAATACAGTGTTCTTTGCCATAAGGCCATACTAAAATAAAAAAGATTTAACCCAGCTACAAAAAGTTCACTGAACTTAAATTAAAATACTTGTAAACATCTTTGCAATATGAAATATAATTTTTCAAGTCAAAAAAGAATAAAATACTTCAATCTGTATTAATGCAATTTATCTTTAAAACCTTTAAACGTTTTTAATATATATAAGAGATATGTTACAGGTTTTTTTTTTTCTTTTTTTTTAAACTTTGATAAAGCTGCAGTATCGTGGTTTTTCACAGGAACTTCTTGCCCTTTCAAGAACATTCAGAAAAGTATCCACCCACAGATTTAATTATTTCATATTAAGCATCCTAGGAACTACCAGCACGTTCTACTAACAGTCCACACACCATTGTCATCATCAGAAGCATCTTCTACTTTCTTTTTTTGTTTGTTTGTTTGTTTTTTTTAAAAAAGGGGGGAGTTTTGGAAGCTTCGTATGAAAGTACAGTGTAAAAACTAGCCTAGCACTAGAATGGAGTCGCCCGTTACTATGTATAGCATGCACCCGCTCTCACCACCACCCCCCAGCCCTCCCGCAGCCCGCACCCCCCGGCGGGCCCCGGCCCCGGCCCGGCCCTGCCCCGGCCGCTCCCCCCGGGCCGCCCCCGCGGCGGCGGCTCTCAGGAGAAGATGCGGATGGCCTGGGTGACGGCGCTGTGGCAGACCGGGCACTGCGGCTCCGTCTTCTCGCAGATGCGGTTGGCGCACTCCATGCAGAAGAGGTTGTGGCCGCAGGGCACCAGCGCCGCGATCACCTCGCTCTCGAAGCAGACCGAGCAGTCGCGGCTGCCCTTCCGCCGCACGCCGGACGAGGAGCAGGAGGAGCTGGAAGAGGAGCTGGAGGACGAGGAGGAGGAGGCCGAGGAGTCGGAGGGCAGCCCCGGCAGGTGGGAGCCCAGCCCGTTGGCGTACAGCGGGTAGGAGGCGGCCAGCAGCCGCCCGCCCGGGTCGCTGCGCACCCGGCGCGCCAGCGGGTGCTCGGGCCCCGCCGCGCTGCCGTGCAGGGGCGGGGAGAGCCGCGCCGGGGGCGGAGCGCCGCCGCCCCGCCGGGGGCCGCTCACCAGCAGCGCCAGGTTGGCATTGGCGGGCGCGGCGCCCGGGAAGGCGGCGGCGGGCGAGGCCGCGGGCGAGGGGGGCGCGGCGGGGCCGCGCTCGAACTGCGGCCAGATGAGGGCGGCCCCCGGCGGCGGGGCGGGCGCCAGGTCGAAGCCGGGCGGCGAGTCGAAGGGCAGATCGGAGCAGCAGTCCGGGGAGGAGAGGACGTCGCCGCCGCCCCCTCCGTACACGTAGCCGTTGGCGCTGTTGTTGTTGTTGTTGCCGTTGTGGGTGAAGCTCAGCGCCGGGCTCGGGGGGCTGTAATCGGCCAGGCGGGCACCGCCGCCCCCTCCTGTGCCGCCCCCGAAGTAGGAGTCGGTGGAGGCGCTGCCCAGCGAGCTGGAGCTGTCGTTGCGGTAGTTGCAGAAGGGCTTGCGGCCCGGGGTGGGCGTGATGCTGGGCGGCGTGGGCTTGCTCCAGAGGCTGCCCGTGCCGTTCAGCTCGAAGCCTACATCCGTGCCGTTGGCGTGGAAGTCGTTCTCATCCGTCAGCTCGATGATGCCGCCAGTGCGCATGGCGATGTGCGCCTCGATCTCCTCCCGGGCCCGGTCCACATTCTCGGGCATGCCCGTCACCTCAAAGACTGGCTCCTTGTCCCGGCTCGGGGTTACGATATAGGTGTGCGTCTGTTGCTGGATGCGCTTGATGGTGGCCCCCTTGGGCCCCACGACCAAGCCCACCACACGATAAGGCACCCGCACCTGGATGGTGGTTTGGCCGGGCAGGTTCGGGGGGCCAGGAACAGTGCCGTTCAGGGCCGTGTTCTTGTTCCGCGAGGCTCGGATCATGGAGAAGTGCTCAGCCGCTGAGATGATCTCCCTGCGGGCCATGGCCACATCTTCCTTTCTGCCCGTCACAACAAAGAGCGGCTCCTCCCCACGAACTGGGGTCTTGATGTAGGTGTTGGTCTTTGCCCGCAGAGCTTTGATTTTGCAACCTGGGAACGAGATGTGGGAGATGGAGGGCGAGGGGAAGAAAGGGGAGGTGAGAGGGGGGGAGAGAACCGGTTACAACCTATTATTTGGGTGCAGCTAGGGAGAGGAGACCAAACACACCCACCTGAAACACATTGCCCACGACCCCAGGTGATCGCTGGCATCTCGTCCATGAGCCCCAGTCACGGTGTAAAGTCATGTCAGCCCACAGCCCTGGCACACACCCAAAGGCATCGCAAGTGGCCACCAACACATCTCCCATGCAAACTGCCCCAAAACTACCAACGTGCAGCTCGCAGGAACGGCACCAAAAAAAACCCACCAAAACCAAAAACAACAACAAAAAAAGGAGCGTGCATAAAACTGCACGACCAGAAAAGAAAAATGAAATGCAAGCAGAGCGAACAATCCAACACACCCGCCAGTCCGCATTCCTGCTCGGCACTTTCCTTTCGGAAAAATAAAATCAGTTTTTAAGAAGGTGAGGAGCAGCTGCTGTACAGAATGAGCCACATTCCCCACTGCGGATGCTTTATTCCAATCCCATTGTTCCACTTCCCCACTCAATTTCTCTTCCTTAAAAATAATCCACGATTTCTAACTTCGGGGAAAAAAAATAATAATAGCACCGAGGCTCCCATTTTCTTCCCGTTCCCTCTTGCAAATCTAACTTTTGCAGGCGGAGGAAAGGAGCAAATTTTATTGTTTTCGCGATATTTTTTTTTCTTTCCCTCCCGGCAGCTGAAAGTGCATCTCGAAACTGATGCATAACGCTCCTCGGAAACATCACGTCTGCTGCACTTTCTTTGTCTGGGGGAAGCCGGCACCGGCCACCACCGAACAGCTGCAGTTTTCGTGGGAATGGCCAGTGTCGCATCTGAGCCGCCCGCCCGGCAGCGCGGAGGGGAGACCCGCTCCCACACCCCCTCGCATGCAGTCACCCACCTTGTCTCCCCACTATCTCAGCGACATGCTCCGAGCTGGGCACCGGGACGCATTCAGTCATGTTCACGCTCTTTTTCCGAGGCTCGCTGTCGTAAATGGAGCCCGTCTCGTCGTTGTCCAGCCCCAGCAGGGAGAGCTGATCCAGGGCGATCTGAAGGGCTCTTTGGTCATCCAGGGTCTCTCCCCCTCCACCACCACCACCGCCGCCGCCGCCTCCGCCGCCGCTCCCGTTCCTCTCCATGTCTGCAAAAAGCGAGCTGGGCATAGTCCCTGTGTGTGTTGCACCCTCCTCCTGCACTCGGCTCAGTAGTAAAAGATCAGACACAAAGGAAAACCCAAGGCAGATGGCCAGCAGGAGAGAAGAAAAGGGAGGGTGGGCGACTGCTGGAGACCGGGGATTTGTTGCCTTTTGCTTGTATATTTTGTATCTTTTTTGCTTTTTTTTTTTCCTCCTCTCAGTGCAATCCGGTTTATAAGATGTTCTCAGGACCCCCCCCCCCCGCTATTCCCCCCCCCGAGGTTTTTTTTTTTCTTTTTCCTTTTTTTTTTTTTTTTTGTCGGCTGGGGGTGGGGTGGGGGGGTGGGAAGAGGATAGCGAGAGGAGCTCCGATGGCTTCCCCCCCTCGAGTTCCTCGCCGGCCACAATGCCAAGCGACGGCAGCGTTTCTTTAAGGAGCCCCTCCCAGGCTCCACTCCACTCACTCAGCGTTTTTTTTCCCCTCCTCTCCCCTCCTCTGTCTGAGGCACTGCTGCAGCCAGACGGCTCTGGAGAGGCGGGCAGAGGGAGAGAGGGAGGGACGGGGGGGGGGCGCGTCGGGCGCCGCAGCGTAAGCGGCGAGCGCTGACAGCCCCGCGCCGCCGCCATCGCTGAGCGCGCCCATTGGCCGGGCAAGGCGCGGAGGGGCCGGCGCTGCCCCTCCCGCTCCCCGGCCCGGCTCCGCTCTTTGTTGTCGGGTGCGGAACAACACCGGACCGCGCTGGCAGTTCCCGCGGCCCGCCGTGCGCCTATTGTCCGAGGGCTGCCCGGCTCCTCGCCCTCCGTGTGTTGTCCCCCGCGCCGGCCCCGAACAACACACGGAGGGCGAGAAGCCGGGAAGCGGTTGGGCTTCTTTTTTTATTTTTGGGGTGTGTGCCGAGATGGGCGGTCACCGCGCTCCTTTGTGTGCCGCCTGCCTCTCGCCGGCACCGGAGACCCCACACCCCGCCTGCCAGGCGCGAGCAGCAATCGCAGCCGCCCCTCAGGGACCCGGCGGCCGCAACCGCCCGGCTCCGGTGCGCGCTCTGCGCTTGCGCGCCTCTCCCCCGCCCTGCGCACTGCGCCTGCGCCGCCCTGAGGAGCGGCTGGGCCCGGGCGGGCTCCCTCAGCGGGGACCGGCGGCGGGAAGGGGGGACCCCTCGGAGGAACGGTGGGAGCCCCCAGCCGGGGCCTCCTGAGAAGCGGGAAGGCAGCGCCTGCGTGCCCGGAGTCCTTCCTGAAGGCCTCACAGCCGAGAGGCCCCCGCGGGCGCGGGCAGAGCCCTGCGAGGGGCAGCGCCCCGGGCTCGGTGCATCCCGGGCGCTGTGGAGGTGATGGCGGTTATTCGAGTGCCACCGTGTCCTGGGCCTCAGGCACCATCCGGCCTGCGTGGGGATGGAGCGGGTGACACCTGTCCGTCTGCAGCGTGACTGACAAATAACGTTCTCACCAGCTTCCCTCACCTTGCAACTTCAACGTTTCTGCTTTGTAAGAGTCCGAAATGGGAGAATGCATCACACATAACGGCCAAAACATAATTTTGCAAACGTCTGACATCGACTTTGTTAAACCACTAGAAAATAAGTCACACCTGCCTCTTGTTTGGGCTTTGTGTGAACAAATGATTTCACCTCTGCCAGCACAGGACCCCTCAACCAAATAAAACAGCATTTTCACCAAGTACACTGCCACAAAAACATTCCTTCAGTCTGGTGAACAGACGTGAAAGTGTCCTTGTTCTCATGAACACCACCATTACCTCTTCATTCTCCAGCTTTTCTCCATATATCTATAAGGACTCACATTTACTGAGTCCTTGCCAGCTGTCAGGTACAAAAGACTGACTTTCTTTTACTTCAGAGAAATCAAATACCAAGTAATTGTTTTCCAGTATCGAGTTTGACGGGGACAGGCGTTTACAAGTGCACACAGATCTGTTTAGCCAGCTGCCTGTACAAACAAGTGTAACAAGTCACAGGTAATTGTTTACATGCAGTGTTTATTGCAAATTACTGTCACTTCCTCAGGATGTTTGCATGTTTTATAACAAAGCTCCAGTGGATTGTTTTCTAGCATTGGTGATGTCCTTTTGTAAGTGCTTAGCTTGCCCCATCAACCAAGGAAATTCTGTAGTTTCATATTTAAAAGATTACTTATTTTACAAATTTACACTTTACTTCCATAGGCAGCAGTGGTGGTTTCCATAGGGAGTAAATAAGAGATTACTTATAAATGCTCAAGAATCTGGAAGGCTCTTAACTATTTTCAATATTGAACTTTTTTGTAACCAGAGAAAAAGGAGATGGATAGAACCTTTGACAACAATAAAAATAAAATGTCTGCTTCATTGCTGTCTTTTTAACTCAAGGACTGTAAAATCTGTGAGATTTAAAATAACTGTACCCATTTACCAGATAGGGGCAGAGAGGACAGAGGGAAAGACACGGCAACACAGAGCGTTATTGTTGTTGAAGTCCAGCAGTGAGGGGCACAAATACTGAAACGCAGAGATGTGAGGACCGTGGTTGCGTTATCCTTGGATTTTACCCGTTTGTCGTTTTGTTTATTCTCCTGATTCATATTATCCTCTTTTTTCTCCCTCCCCCTTCCCACCCCATCTGCTCGTGTTTCTGCCCAAGATCACTACACTGCACTGAACACCCATGTACTAAGGAGAAAAACGAAAACGAGTTATCTTCAGGTTTATGTGTCTCTATAGGAAAAATCTTCTCAAACCCAGATTCTGTGCTGATCTGGGTTTATTTTTTTAATGTGAAACTATAATTAAAAATGTTTAAAATGCATATCAGAATAAGCATGATACTTTCTGGGGGCAGGGGGCGAGGGAAATGCATTTCTGGGAGACTGAGTGTGCACTGGTGTTTCAAGCCTCCCGTGAATCCTGTGGAATGGTCCAACATCTTGAGGGCTATTGCTTTTTTACCAATTTAGGAAACATTTAAGAGCAAAGTACAGGGAATAATAATAACAACAATAAAAAAGTTTTACTGATGTACCTTAAAACACACATGCACCAACAGCACATCCCCCTGGGACCACAGAATCCATACAATAGCATGCTCGTATGGCAACAAGCAATTCACACAAGATACATATGACTCTACTGTCTCCAAAGAAGTATTTCTTCAAAATAACTTAATCAGATCTAAATTAAAGTGTTATCTGTCTACCTAAGTGCTTTTGTTCCATGAAACCTTGAAACATATGCAGAATTATAGTAAACTCCACCTCTAGGGGAGAGACCAACCATCTACCTACCAATTTACAGCAACTTAACAAAAGCAGGAAGGGAGGATATATTACAGGCCATATTACAGGACTCATTGCAGGAGGAGTGTAATTCTCAGTCCTTTTAGTTTCTCTCTGTTATCATTTCCCATTTGTGACAGAGGTAATAAAACTTCCTTCCTCTGACCTTTATTTAATTAAAGTGTAAGGTCTTTGGGGCAGTGAGCTTACTGTGTGTATATACACAGCACCTAGCATGGGGAGGTCATGAATTAATCTGAGGCCTTTAAATGCTACTTTAAATACACAGCTTTAGCAATAAGAAGAATAGGATATAATTTTCATCTAGAATAGATGGGGCCTCTGTTTTCAATGTGTCATCACAAAGGATAAATTACATGCATCTCAGGGAATAACTAAATTAAGGGTCAAGGAAAAGTATTTCATATGAGAGACCTCCACTCTATCCCAGTTGCTTATGCTTAAGGACACTGCTGTCTTCTGTTACAGCAGTTACTGTAAAATTCTTATTTGCCATAATCTTACAAAATAATGTCTCAAACCCCACAGGCCACATCATCAATAAGATTTGGAGTGCAGTTTATTCTGAGACAGTGCATGTGATTACTGTGGCAACATGCTCAAATTAACCTTTTGCATGTGCAATAAACTGCAATTAGCAATCTGCAGACGAATGACAAGTTCCTTCGTTTCCTGTCGTATGTAGCAATACACAAGCCAGATTTCCTATTGAATCCCATATTAACCTACATTCAGTGGCAGTGAAATCTCAGAGCACCATGTCAGAATTTATCATCTTTCAATGATGTTAGCTCCACCTCTTGACAGTTCTAGACAAGATGTTTATAAACAACTCATCCAGAATCTGCACAACTGCAGCTGAAAATGTTTATTATTTTTCCACCAGTTGATCCAAGCGCTTTGGATTCTTTATGGTGAGGGATGGGCAGAGCTCTCAAAACAGTATGGTTGTGTTAATAAATGACAAGAAATAAAATGGAGATGGAGTAGTGAGTGGCTTTGTGATACTTCTGTGAGATGGAAGGAGGCTCAGGGGTACGGAAGCTGCAGAAGTGCCTCTTTCCTTCATAACAAGGAGTGTCACATCAAAAAATACAAACGAGAAGACGATGTTGATGATTCTCCCCACATGCACTTTCATCTTGGTAATTCTACACCTCTCTTCTGTAACAGCAAAATTCATGTGCAAAGTTTTTTTTTTAATAACAAAGATCTTCTGGGACAACTTGTAAGAAGCAATTTTGCCGCAAACCAGAAAAAGTCACAGACCTTTAACAGTCACAATCAGTCTCTGAAAAATGTTGATACAGTACTGTAAACATATACCAGTTGCTAATGGCTTTACTAAACTAAAATTTTTGTTGCCAGTACATTAAAAAAACAACAAAAAATATAATAGTCATCACCTACAGTACTTTATTCATATGCGTTTGCTATTAGTTTTACATGAGTGATTAGTGTGTGCATGTGTGTAGGGATGAACTGCCTTATAAGAATGCCATTTTGGTTAACATGACTGATGGAAGGCAATTCAAAAAGCATAAAGATGCCTTTATAATAAATCAGAACTAACCAGCCGGATCACCTGCCCACTTGAAAACTCTCCACCCGGATTGTGAGCGGCCTCTGCATCTCGCTTGTGAACAAGGCTTATCGCACCATATATCTGAATTAAACGGCGTTTAACAACCACGCTGATCGGCGTTCGAAAATGAATATCACTTCTGCCTTGCCTTCGCTCTCCCATTCTGTGGTTGGAGTCCAGCCTTCCAGGCTGCTCCTGCTGCAGCCGCTCAGCGGAGCGCTGCTCTGTGCCGCTGCCGGATTGGAGCTCATTGTTACCATGGCCCTTGGGCCAGTATCCACTGTGTGATGCAGTGCTGGCATCTCAGTCTGTAAAGCACCTATCACACTTGTGGGCACTATTAAACAGTGGCTAGATTAAATATATATATATATATATTTGCATGCTTAGGCTGAGCTAGATAACTCATATATCTGTGAGGTAGCTCATAACCTTGAGCCTTTTTTCATCAGTCTTAATCTCTGAAATAGTAAATTATAATTAAATTTTAATTTAATTTTAATCTCTGAAATAGTTAATTATAATTACGGTCATAAAACATGTACAACCTTTGCTGATTCTCTCCTCCAGCCCTCCTTCCTTACTCAGTGCTGCTACAAGAAGAAAAAGAAAATAATTGTCCCTTTAATGCTAATTGTTTATAACCTCCTTTGTACAGAGACTATGTTTGTATACAATGCCTAGGCAAAATCTAGGCACAAATGCAATACTCATAATAAATGAGTGAATAATGTATCCCTGATCATAATCCCAGTGCTCTCCAATAAACGAATATCTAATTCCTGTCACAGAATTGCCTTGTAGGTTGAAGTTCAGCATATAAATACACATGGGAAAAAGATTAGATTTTAATTGATAAGTATTAATCATCCTTCATTTCTGTCTCTGCGGGAAGCATGATGTTAAAACATCTAGTTAATATACTGTATAATGAATAACCTTGAGGCAGAAGCTCTTGCATCTGTCTCTATCCAAGAAAAAATGTCAACATCAGCCTTTGTTGTAGCAAAATACTCTCACATCTGAATGGAGTTGCTGCTGCTGAAAAATTGACTGTCTCCAGTGCAATCCTTCCTATATTGGGTCTTCTGCCTAACCTAGAAATGGGGGCAAATTAAAAAGCTTTATCTGCGTACACCTGTACTGAGGAATGTTTGAAATCTGGTCGGGGTCAGAACGCTGTGTTTGTGCTGCATCTCCGCCCTGAACAAACACATTTCTCATGTGATGCTCTCACTGCAACCACAAAGCATTAGCACTCACAAGAGCATCATTGAAGAGACTCGGGCTGTTCATTGAGAACAAAGCCATTAATGATTAATACTATGGTAGGACAAAATGTAGCAGCATTTCTTGGCAGCTGAAATGTGGCAATGTCTGTCCTACGTGCAAAAGACCCACAAATACCTTTAGCTCTTCTTACATAAGATGGTTCTTATTAGCTCCGTGGGAAGAAGAGTCAGATCCCCCAAAATTACAGGAAAGTGAAGGAGATTTTCACATCTAAGACTCGATATATACAATACTTCTCTCTCTGATTGACCCAGCAGATGCAGAGATGCATTTACAAATCAGAGACATTACTGTCCCAGCAGATGCTGCAAAGTTGTCACTGACACAGACGCTTACTGTCCCCACAGATCTGTATTTTGGGAGAGAATTTTCGTACCACAGACACTACTGTCCCTACAGAACCACATCTGCTGGCAGAGTTATTGTTTCACTTACTCTTCTGCCTCCAGCAGATGTGAGAGATTGCCAGGACGACAGGCATTTCTGTCACAGCGCATCTCCATCTACGGGGAATTAAATTGCAACTTAAACTACTGTTCTTCCTGAGCCCTTAGTGTGGACAGTGCTGCCAGGGACAAAACAATGTAGACCAATGAAAATATAATGCTGGGCACCTAGATGATCACCTTTAAGTCTCTAGATATGGCACTCAGCAGCGATGTATTTGGGGATGTGTCAGGAGGTGAAAAATAATTACTTGTGTCCCACTCCCACCCCGCCTTTAACAAGTATTTATTCTGAGAAACTGAAAACATCTAATGACACTTTCATACAATAGATCCAAGAAAGCACAAGTCATTCATGACTACAAGTTGACAACCTTAGGGCTCTACCGCAGGGACAAGTGTGTGAGCTAGGTCCTCTTCAGCTTGCTTTTGAACAGATGCCTCCAGTTTTGCTGGAGGCACTTTGCATGAAAAGTTTCAGAGTTTCCAGTTTATTAACACTAGAGGATTTGATCCCCAGTTCTAGAGGCCTGAAAGCAGAAATAAAGAGGAGGGGTGTGGTTTTAGTCTCTTTAATTTGGGCCTTCATCTTTTGAGACTCCATATCATCTCCTCTCAGATTCAGGGTTGAACAGCAGCGGTCACTGGGAGTTTTGCTCCTGTGCAGCACCTTTCCAAACACGAGGAAGAAAATCTTGGGTCTGTGCTAAGTCACGACTATGGCCAGACTTTCCCTCTGGAGTGAACTCAGCCTAAGGTCCATACCAGAGCATGTACTTACATATAAGTAATATGTATGGTATGTGAGCCTGGGCTTGAGAGCTGTCTTGGGCCTTTGTTTGCCTGACTGAGTAGATGTATCCTTTGTGATTTGGTAGTGAAGAGAAAAAGCGTCCCCTGGTAATTCTACAGTAATGTAAACCCTACTTGAAGAAACACCATCTGACTTTGGAATTCCCCTGTGGGGAGTCTGGGCATTTATCTTTATCTGAAGCATCAAGAACTGTCCATTGGCAAAGGCAGGACACTCAAATTCCCAGAGTAATGATCTGATACAGCAGAGCAAAACCTATATCCTTGGAGCAGATTGTGGGAAAGCATCAAGAGTTTGGTTGCTCTGCCAAAGAAAACAAGATGTTTCAAGCCCCATCATCTGCTCTGCAGTTCACACCCTTCCAGTGCTATCTTTTTCAGATGCCATGCCACACTGGTTAGTGGCAATGGTGCTGTCATGTGTGACTCATTCCATTTTACTGGAAATTAGAAAACCACATGCTGCACTGAAGAACTGCTTATTTATGTAGTCATATCAGCCCAGAGAGCACTCCTCCTGCCATTATTTGTATACAGATTCTTTCATCTAGAATTTTGGAAACACAGCTTTTAACCGGGGTTCATTCAGAAGACAGATTAATCAATAGCAACATTGCTCTTTCCAGGGCCTGTTAAGCCCTTTGTAGGTTCCAGCGCCACCCTGAAAAAGCAAATGATATTTTAGAAGAGAGTATCTTCGACATCACAGGATGTGTGGGAAGCAAAACAGAACAGATAGCAGTGGAAATGGAATTGTGTGAGCAGAGGTCTGTCACGTATTTATTTGAGCTTTGGGCAGGTGAATTTCACCCATAAGGAAAAACAGAGACTACTTTTGTCTGTCTTTTTTATGGAGTGCCTTTATAAAGCCTCGTCAAACATTTCCTGAACAGATCACGCTACATTTACCGTAGTGATTAATCCTCAGCATGAGTGATGAACTGGCATATTCAGGACAACAACAAAAAAATACCCAAAGGTGTCGACAGTGCATTCCTTCTGTGGAATAAGAATTACCAGATAAAAATATTAATGGTTTTAAATAATACTTCATGGCAACAACAAATCAAGCTGGCTAAACCTTGAGTTCTGAAGCACAGGTCTACAATTACACATTTCAAAGAACTTCACTTCCTAGATTATGAGTTTTCCTAGCCTTTATAAAATTAGTGTTACTAAAGCAGCAGCACTAGGATTAAAAGTTAGATTTGATTGCGTGTTGGCAGGCAAAGGCGGACCTCCACAAATTCCTAAGCTAAGAGATTGCCTTACTCTCTACAGATACAGATATATCCGGTCTTATCTTTAGATGAAGAAACTGTTAAGAAGATTCAGGCACCGCACATTTATGAAGAAAGAAAATAGAAATGCGAGCCATTCTTTTTTAAAGGTTAACATAGCTTAAACATTCCTGAAAATATTTATTGTCATAACAGACTGGACCTGCTGAAATGTTCTTGCCTAGGATTTGGTCTTTGACACTCTCAGCAATCCTGTTGACTTCAGCTGGATCACATGGTTGCCACAGAAAGCAGAATTTAGCACGGAAAATAAGAAGACACAAAGTAGTTGAAGACCATTTGGAAAAAGACGCTTGCTTTCAACGTTACTGACTATCCCTCAGGACCCAAATTAGTGTTCTGTTATATTTTAAAGCGTTGCTTTCAAGCTTGCTGAAAGTGTCAGACAATTTGAATAGATCTCCATTTTAATTTCCAATCTAGCAATATGGAACAGCTGCCATAACTTTGTGCAACGTGGCAAATTCGACATCCTCATTCCTCAAATGGCAATCATCGAGAAGGGACTCTGAAAAAAGCATAATATGCTTCCAGTTTTACTGCCTTTTAGTAACTCCCAGTCAAAATTGTACTTTAGATAAAGAACCCGAGCCCTCAGTTGTACTTTTAACTTACACTGTCTACAATGGGAAGCAAAGGTGGTGTGTGAAACTTGATGGGATTTCTGGAAGCTTCTCTCCTACTTCCAGCCAGTGAGCTGGGGGTTGGTTTACATCCTTCTGGCTTATGTGTCACGCTTGGTGTTAAAGGCTCCCGGTCAGGACTTCCCCCCCAGCCGCACTGGGAAGGTGTAATGGAACAAGCCCCAGCTCAGCCGCACCAAATCTGCCGTGTCAAAGCCTCCCGGCTTCTACAGCTCTGGCAGACAAGGGGGAGAGTGTGAACTGACGTGTGTCACCCTCACGCTTTTCCTGCTTCCTAGCAGAAAGAAAATGTTGAAAGGAAGATGGAAATAACAATTATTATGTTCTTAGCTTTTGTATTTCAGATCGTGTTAACTCAAGGAGGAGGACTGAATCCAGAGGAAAAGCTCTTTGGGGTTCAGATGGAAAACCTTAGCACAGTGGCTCACTCTGGGGCTGTCTAGGCAAGGACAAAGGCAGCTCAGGCATATTCAAGGGAATTTGTGTGTATGAGCTGAGGTACATTTCTGAGCACAAACACATGTTACATGTAATTTGAGAAGGACTATCTCATTTTTTAGTGTGCTGTAGTGTTGATGAGTTGGTCCTGTTACAGGAACAATGTCCCATCTAGCTCACATTTTGTATTCATTCACAGATTATATATTGTGTGCACTTAGTTAAAGCTGCCTCCTACTCTCCTCCTTAATTCTGAATAGAAAACTCAGAGGAGTTTTGAGACCGATCACCACATAGCGTGATGTCACCAGTGCACCCAGTAAGAAGAAACAGAAACATCCAGCAGAGATCCTGTTGCTCCAGGATGGACTATTTGTTTCTACACAAACAAAACACAATTTAAAAGCCTTTAGAATGGCTGATTTCAATTGCTAAATTAACATGTCTGTTCTCATTTCTGCAACATTACTACTGTGTGGTTTCTTGCCTTCCACGTGATACAACCAGCTTCTGACCCTGAGATCCCTCCTTTTAATAGTCTGCATTTCTCATTAAAATCTCCAAGCATGAAACCCACTTTCACTGATCTTCTTTCTTTTAGCAATATAGTAACAAATACATTTATATACTGGGAAGGATGCACATCAGGGTAGCATTGATGTCTCTTACTTCAGTTTGCCTCTAGCAGTTACGATTTGAAACACAAAAAGTAGAACAGAAATGTTGAGGTCAGCATTTTCCAAGTGGCCTCCGACTTTGTATGTCTAACTTGATACCATTTCCAGTCAATAAGAATGATTTCTTCACAAAATTGGATTCCATCCCACCTTCTACCACACAATCAACTTAGATCCCAAGCGAACAGGTTAAGAACAACAGATAATACAGGAAGGCAAACAGGGAGGTTAACTAGATTTCATTTCCATCCTAGAACAGTTGGACATGGCTGCATGGGACTGGAAGCAGGCTGCAAGCCTGATCACCTCCAACACCTATTTATTTCACACTGCATTTTCTTGCATTAATGGAGACCATAAGCAATATTTTGAGACAAAAAACAAGTAAAGAAGCAAACTTCAGTCCCGGTGCAGTAAAGTGAAGCCAGGACTCATGAACCACTGAAGATGGAAGCTTTCTGGTTTGATAGTTTGGCTCATCGATATGCAGAAGCCTTCCTCCACGTGCAGGAGGACGGCAGCTCCCTCAGCTCAATGGGAATCTGTTCAGCCCCACTCAGACACAGATCTCCTCTGCATAAGTCCTATGGGCTGCACTAATTCTGCTCCTGGGAAGGCCCCATTACTCCCTTCCTGACTTTCACTACAATTCCTGCCAAGTGTAGCTTGTGGACGCCGGTGGCGCAGACACATTAACTCCACCTGGCAATGAGGGATTCTGTCTGTCGGAGTGTGTGCCAATAAGACCCTGATTTGCTCAAGAAATTATAAGCCATGCAGCTATTTGCACTGAAACCCCTGCAGAAACAGCCCTCCCCCACTTCCTTCTCTGCTAACTTGCTCTAACAGCAGGCAGACAGAGTGAAAGGCAAAACAATGAGAAAGGAAACTTGGGAGGGCCAGGTTAGAAGCAGAAGGAAGAAGCAAAAGGTCTGACTCTGCAGAGCATATTCCCGATGAAAAGCATTTGCACAAATAACCTAATTGCATTCAGTGGGATTGCCAGGCTGAGTAAAAGTGCCACGAGTGCAAGCAACAATTGCAGAGGCAGGAAACAAGTAGGAAAAGAAAGAAAAAGGAAGCCCCACATGAATCAGACACCTGCACTGAGGAGAGCAGTCTCATACACCCCAGGAAAAACAAACCAACCAAAACGCGAGCTGCCTTTGAGTTGTTGCGGAAATATTTATAGAGCCTTTCCCGACCTCTGCCTCGGTTCCTGGCAGGCAACACCACAGAAAGAATCTTTACCACTGGCATCCCCTTCTTCCGCCAAACAAAAATTCAGTCCCTTCCCAAAAGCACAACAAAGGCGGTAAGAGGGACCAGCCAGGCTGCGAGAGCCGTTTGATCGTCACCTGAGGGAAGGATGAATGTCCAGCCATGGACATGCTCATCGGAGATGTACAAACTGTTCTCACAGTGCATCTCTTCCTCTCTGACGAGCTGGGGGAACAGTGTTGATTTAGGTTACTCTCAGCAAGGAATAACACAGGGGCCAAGAAAGTGATGGTTTCCAGTGAAACCCCTTTTCTCCCCTAGAATGGTCAATACTTACTTTACAAAGGACGAAGAGGCACTGAAAAGAACTGGATGTCCAGTATCTTTATCGTTCCTTCTCCAATGAATTCTTTCAGGAATTCTCAAAACAACTTCTCTGACAGAACAATTCTACATTTATAAATCATTAAAATTATGCATTTATTTATCAAAAGCTCTCCTTTTAAAATGAAACACTAGAGAGCAATCCAGTCATTCCAATGAATACATGTATTTCAATTCTCAGGCCTCAGACTAATTGGCACTTTTCAAAATGTTTCCTGTTAGATTTGTCCATAAGCTTGAAAAAGGAAATCAAAATATATCTTTGTGAGATGGGCTGATGTTTGTGAAACAGAACTATGAAATCAGTGAGACCAGGGACTGAATTCAAAGCAATGATGGTTTGAGATCATACATTAAAGATGACAGGATCTTTCTAAATCACCTCAAACATGAAACACTTGCAGTGCGAACTTACAAACCTATCTGAAAAACACACACTACCACCTACTGGCAATTATTCATATATGATATTTACATACTGATAAGTGGTAACAGTATGTGCACATCTGATTTGCATGAGCTTGCTAGGACAAAGATTGGGCTTCATCTTTACTAGATTTGTATTTGAAGAAAAATATATTCCTGTGCATTTTCTTCTTTTCAACAAGAACTTAAGCCAGAATAGCTGTTTATTTAAATGCTTCTCCTTTCAGCTTGTTGCTTTTGTCAGTGAATCCCTCTTATGTGAGACCGGGGGTTTTGCTCAACCTGGTAACACGGTACCACTGGGCTTACAGACTTTGCCGTTTTATATCCACTGGGCACAAATTACAATGGTGGCATGTGACCAGGGAGGAGAATTTGGGCAAGTACTGCTCCTAGGTATGCACCTCTTCTGCACCAACCACACAGAAGCCTGTGAAAAGAAGGGCTATGGCTGGATAGAGGAGATAACACCAGGGAGCGATCACACTCGGAAACACTCCTGGAGTGTTTCCTTGCCTTTTGCTGCAGCTCTCAGCTTCTTGCCCTAAGCTTCATGGTGATGCCAAAGAAACATCTTGGGGTTAAAAGTGCTGTGAGGTATATGCAGAAGGTCATGTTAGTTGGAGGGCCACATGTGAATACCACAAACATCATCTTTGCTGAACTTGGATGACATGTTTTTCAGCCTGCGTGCTCTCTCTGGAGACCTTTGCCTGCTGGCAAAAATCTGATGGCCAATGTGGTGCTGCCATGGCCGATGCCTAGTTTGGGGCTGTATTTGACTTACACCAGTCAAAATACAAGTTAGTGCTAGGACTACATGAACAGGTCCCGCAGCACGAGTCCTCACCTGTGAAAGTAAATGTGTTGGGGAGCTGGGCCTGACACTTCTGAGTCAGTCCATGACCTGTCCTGGTGCCGCAGTACAGCTACTGCCATTTCTTCCCTGAGACCACCTTTCAGAGAGGGTTTTGGTGTGTGGGTGGCAATGTCAGAAAGATCGGCTGGTCGTGATGTGAAGGTTCACTGGAGGCCAAAGGCTGAGGCTGTGAAGAATGACCTCTGCAGATCTGTGTGAGCACCTGCCCACATGACACTGAGTTAAACCTGAGACAATGTCTATTCAAAACTCAAACCAGCAGCAGTAGAAGCTGATTGCCAGGTATTGTAGCCCCACAGGAAAACAACCTTTTCAGTGCCTGATAAATAAAACATTCTCTCCAACAATGGCATTGTATGTATATAAATAGATAAATATTTAAAAACTAATACACTTTGATATATTTATAATTAATCAAATTTATAGTTTAATTTAATTTTTTCTTACTCAAGTCAGTTTTCAAAATATTTTTTCTGTTACTTGTATCTTAATTAAACACAAGGTTTCCTGCTGGCAAGTACCAGTCTAGCTCAAGACAGGCCTTCAGCTATGCTATGCTAATGCCTGACACTCAGGAACAGACACTTTGCGTTCTCTTCAATATGTGCATTACAAGTAGTATTTTAATTGGGCTCCCAATTCAGAAAGCTGAAATGAGCTTGTGAGTCATTTTTACAAGTTGACTCACATGCTGCAAAACTGAAGAATTTGGTGTTGCGAGAAAAAAGAAGAAGAAGAAGAAGAAAAGGCAGAGGGTGTATTTCTGCACATGACTGTCACTGGGGAAAAGGGTGAGTTTGTCCCCAGTACCCAGCTGCAGCAGCACAGCGGGTTCAGCAAGTGCATCGCTTGGATGAGGCTTTTTTTCTGTAGCTGTTGAAGAAAGATGCTCTTAGAAGTCTTTTGTTGATTATATCAAGTATCATAATTTTGAGATTCTTCCCTTTGGAAAGGGGACCAGTACCAGCACCACAGGATACCTGGTTTCAGCATGTTTCACTAATTGCATTTCAGCAGTTCCATTTCAAGACTGGTTAATGTATCAGCAACCGGGAGAGGGATCCTCCTCTCCCTTAAGTGCCAACCCTGTAGACTCAAATTGAACACAAAGTCGGATTAAGTTATTTTCTCCTTGCACATCACCACTGGGAAAATGTCCCACAGCTCCCACGATACCCATGTGAAAACCCTGTTGTCTTTCTGTTGCACTGTCTGCATTGTTTGTGCAACCCCAGAGCCTCAAACCAAGAGATGGGTGCAAGAGATGGGAACTCAGTCAAAACAAGCCAGTGGAATCAAATCTAGCCTTCTCTTTTTGCTGTGTTAACTTCAAACAGTGGTAAAAAACATATTTACTTACTGAAGCAAGTGAGAATTGCAAAACACAGAAACTGCAGGTATTCTGAGGAAAAGGCTTTTCTGAACTGTCACTTTTCCTGCTATAACCACATTTTAATACTTGTCTTTCCATATCCTTAGAGGAATCCATACAATACACAAATGAAAGGCAGATTCAGAGAAGGCAGAAAATACCAGGGTGTTTTTCATTGTCCAGAGTACAAATGCCAGAGCCCTTCTGGGATATTCGGAACATCTAGTCACTGTATCTTATTCAAGGGAAAAGCCATCTGTCAACAGACTAATCACTGGACAGATTCAGAGACAACCGACAATAAAAAGCTAATACAAACGTGCAGATGAGGTTCCAGTCAGCGACTAGTCACAGAAAGCAAAGAAATCCTGCCCACAAAGCCTGGCATTTGGGTCCAACCATTTTTCACTGAAGTCGAGAGCAGGAGAAGAGATAATGCAAAGTGATCTTCAAACACGAACTTTCAAATCAATCAATATGACTGTGGAAAGATGGGCATGAACCAAACCTGGATCCAAACCCTACCTGTGTAAGCTAGCAAGAGCAGCAGAGGGAAGTATGAACAGAACAACTGAGCATGCTACCACATGTTATTAGCAGCAGTAAAAGCCCTACTGTTTTATATTTAAACATTCAATAATACTGGACAATTTGAGGCTTAGTTCCTGGCTGAAAGCAGCCGTCATTTTTATATTGGAAACACACTACGCCAAGGGAATTGGTCCAAGTGACTAATGTTGAGAGTGGCCAGGTTTCTATCACCAGTGAAAAGTGAAGCATCTGCCCCATGTGTGGGCCCAACTCTCATATTTTTTTCATGAGTGTCTTCTATGACAAGGGACTTGATACGTGGACTGAGGTCTTTGCCCGCCCTCCTCTTGAAAAATGAAAGCCCTCTCCTGGGTCACCACAAGTACACTTTCCTCAAGCACAAAGCCGCGAGGGAGGGAGTTCCTCGACCATGAGGATCTGCAGTTACTTCATTTTCTAAGCCTCACTTAAGGAGATGCAAGCAAACGACAAAATGACTTAAATTATTTTGATTCTGCACCAGATCTGCTTTCCCATTGGTGAAACAATTGAACAGCACAGAGGGAAATCGGGGTATTTCAGAACATCACTGTGTGCCACATTACATACACAATTGGTTAGACTTCAATTTCAGCAACATGAATCATGAAAGAAGTTCGGCTTAGCACTAGCCAAAATCAACCTGAAGGAGTCAGAACTTCTGACAGCTAAAATCATAATTGCTTCCTTAAAGGCATCACTTGAATAAAATTAAATGCATTTCTCCAAAAGCCTCACTAGCATAGCAACTGATTGGCCCTTGAGGATTCCTATAGATACTTGTCATTCAGCATGAAATCAGGTCAGCAGCTAAAATTAAACACCCACCTCTCCCCTGCACCACATGTGGAGTCATCGCTTTCAGTATTGCTCAGCCTCTGCCTCCCCAAATGGGTTCATTCTTACCACAAGCTTAAAGGATGCCTTATCAAGGAGCACTGATGGATGCAGCCATTCCTGTTCCGAGATGAAACGGTTGGGAATCAGACTCGCAGTCCCGTTGACTCCATCTGCATTGATTAGTCCTCGGGCAGCCTGCCAAGGCAGTGTGCTGCCTCTCACCCTCGCCACTGCTAATCTGCCTGAGCGAGGCCTGCAAGCCCTACAGAAACTGCAATTTCTCTTCATTAGTGTGATTCTGCCTGCGTGAATCTGATAACATATGGAGTATTATCATAAAACAGCCTATTTCACCAATTCATTTTCTCCTTTATGAAGATTATGAATGTACTGCAAGTGCATTGGGCAGGATAAAACAGAGGAGTCTACTGTACAGTTTATCTTTGATTTAGGTTCTAAAATGCAGATATGCTTCCTTTTAAATTCACATTTCCCAATAATCCTGTGCTAATATATTATAAAAACTGCTGAGTCTCTCTCCCTGATTTCCTCTGGTTCATTATGGGGCTGATCCGCACTACGTGCCCCTTGCCTAGATTGAGGCTATAATGACGAACAGAGCTAGCAGATGCCGCACAATGGAAAATATGGGAGCTACAGTAACTGTTTAGTCAACCCTAATCACAGCCACAGTCTGACTAAGCCTGAACACGAAACATGACCACAGTTTGACTACCGATTATGCAATTCCAAACATGTGCTTTATGCCCCCTCGCTCCCTGCCCACTGCAGATAGCACAGGGCTGGTGAATGGGCAGCTTCTGCGTGGCTGAATGAGCGCTTTGTCTGGGAACGACAGGGATGCAGGTAGACTCCGACCTACTGCTGAGATTTATTAATTAGCACGTCCCCATTTAATGAAGCCCGTGTGCCCTCTGCTGGTACATGCCTGCACTCCCAAGAATGTCAACACTCCTGAACTGAACAGCCTTACATGTAGAACTGTTGTTGCAAGCTCCTTGGACAATGTGTGCATGATTGCCTCAGCACGCTTCTGCATGCAGTATAAAACGAAGTGAAATTAAGACCACCATTTCTTCTAAACCTCACAGCTGTTTTGTCCTTAAAACTGTTAGGCTGGGTTTATGCCTCTGTTTTGAGGGAATTTTCTGCTAAAAGGTACCATTATAACTGCACAGTGCCTGTCTCTTTCAGAGGAGGTTTTTGTATGCACTAATCCATTAAGGGTTGTTGCAGAGGACAGAGAACACAGAAGCCTGCAGCAACCATAGGCTTGTTCTGAGCTGCTCCCAAGAAAAAAGAGTTCAGTTTTCCAGGATTAATCCATTACCAAAAGCTCCACTAACTCCTGTCTAATCTGTATCAATTACTGAGTACAGAAACATGCAGTAGAGGTCATTTTAATAATAAATTCTCTCCTTAAATTGCTCCCACTGTCAAACCAAGTGAAGATTGCTAAGGATCATAACTAAGGGACCATTAGCTTAACCCATCTGACAGCCTTTTCTGCAGACCCTTCTAACTATTTATACTGATAAACAACAATAGCAACAGCAGACCTTAGAAGAATACGGAATGGCTCTTTTTAATAAGGAAAAATAAAATATAGCACAAAGAGGCATCACATGAAGATGAATATGCCCATATATGACCAGTTGGTGCCAGTGCCCAGAGAGAAGCTGAGAGTTCCCTGCAGCTGGATGGTTCCCAGGGGTATGGGAGATGCCCTCATACATGGTGTTACAGTAGAGCAGAGAAAAATCATCTTGCTGTGCCTTAGACTATGACAGATGCTGGGGAAAAAGACCTCGAAAAAAGAATTCTTTCATGTCTCACTAATGGCATTTAAAACAATAACAACAACAAAAGAGGAAACAGCTGACTCCCTGCCTTGGGAAGTGTGTTGGCGTATCCTGATCTGCTCCTGGCAATTGCACAGCATCACTGGCATGGGTAGTGCTGTGAGAGTGTATCAAAAGGGTTAACCATTGCACATCAAAGAGAAGTGCCGGCATGAATGTGATTTATAACTGGCTGGCCCAGGGCATCTTAAAAGCTGCGTAAATTTTAAACGCTCCTCATCTACAGGACTCAGTTCTCAGTGCTGATGTAGTGACCTATGCCAGTGAGGTCTGGTTGCAGGAGGAAGTTATTGCTCAGATGTGTATCAAAGACTCCTTTCGATTCTTTCCTTTTAAACTGAGCAGAAGCTACTGCATCAGCACGTAAGTGAAAACAGGAGTGTTAACTGCTGCAGAAGACAGAAATGTCAAACAGCCAGTCAGGGAGAGAAGTCAGAGTAATATTCAGTCCTGCCTGGATGAAAATGTAGCACAAAAATGACCTATAGTGGCATCTTCTCTGTATTTCTGAGATTCCCTTCATTATTAAACTCCATTCTCACTGTGGTCTCATCTAGACTAAAAGAAGCCACGTCCAAACGTAGAAGCAAACACGGCATTAAACACAATTTTATGCCCAATGTACTGTTTTCAGCTCTGTTTAAGTATCGAGTTTCAAAGCAGAACCTGGCTGGAAAGGAGTGAATAGGCTCACTAACACACAGGTACTACTGAATTTTGAACCGTGACCCATTTTACAGAGTCAGGGTACAGCAGATGTTCACACTGTCTTTCTAATAATGCCTGTGAGAGCGATCAGGGACATTGTGCGGTGCTCTTGCAGGTACAAGAAGCTGGATGTGTAGGTGAGCAGGAGATGGAGCCTGGCCAAACACTACAGGCCCAGCTTCCTGCCATACACAAAACACACATGTAGACATTATTTTTCCAAATTGAGACATAAGTTTATTCATTTCTATTTCAAGAATACACACGTTCTACTAGAGACACATTCTCAGTAGCAAGTATGTGTCCCTACATACTCAAATTATGTTCCTGTAGGTACTCCAGCTGGCTGGTGATGTCTCTGTTAGGGCTGTGTGACTACCAGCACTAGGAGTTCCCCCAGCTACCCCACATTAATTACTGAACAACAACAACCCAAATTGCACAAACAACTCATCTATGTCTAAAAACTTAATTGTGTTTGTATGTCCTCACTTAGTATTTAGTTCAACTGGGAGGAAACTAGATCATCTCCCTCTCTGCCTTCTGCTCAGAAGATACAAAGGAGACACAAGAGTTAGGAGACAGGCTCTATTTTTATATAAATATATGTTTATATATATAAAAATCCTGACCAGATGGGAAAAATCTGCATGGCTCCAGAAGCTTTTATATATATGTGTGTGTGTGAATATATATAGATATATATAAAAAATATAGTATATATATAAAAACTCTTGGCCTCCATTAGAAACAAGACACTGGCCCAGGCAGACCTGTGACCTGTCCCAGTGCAGCTGTGCTGGTGCAGCAGAAGAGCTGAGGGAACAGTTGGCTCTGAGCAGCCTCAGTCCTTGTTTTTCTCTCTACACAGGTGTTCTCCCTGCTCAAAGTTGCTTTGCCCACTGGGTTGTAGCAGCGGAACTGTCAGACCGGGTTTCTGAACCAAACACGTTAGCTTCTGGAGCCAGGCTTGAATCTTCCCATCTGGCCAGGATTAAAAACACGTTAGGTGGGTTTCCTGATTTCCTCCTGCCACCCTTGAAGCTGAGTGCAAAGGAAGAGGAAGGAAAAGAAATAGCAGCTTTAGAAGAATAGGGTTAGGTAATAAATATCACAAACGTTATTACAACTTCCAGCCTGTGAGGACATAAGCAAAGATCTTCAAAGGATAAGATCCTGAAGTGCAGTCGTGCAGCAGACTGAGGGCGCTGGCAGTGAGAGTCCAACAGACCTTGCTAGTTTGTGGGCCACCTTAGCTCCTCATTACTAATGCTCTATTCTGCTTACCAATGGGTGAACAGTTAGATTTTGGCTAACAGAAATAACCATGCTTCAGTTTTAAAGCAGAGATATATTTATCAATTTCCTGGATCCAGTTAATGTCTAGGTATTCAACTCTTAAGATTAATGTTTATAAGGTTGCCTGCCAGGTCTACCTTTATGTCTTCATCAAGCAACGAAGAGTTACTTAAGATTGGATTGTATTCTTTTAGTCAAAACAAGTATAGAGAAAGTTCTTCATTTCCTGTGAACAGATCTGGCTCACTTAGTGTCTTCTCCTGCCTTAATCCTAAGATTACAGTGACCTTAATGCTTGGCACTTGTTGTTGGATATATCCTCACTATTAACTACCACCAGCAACCACAGCATTCCCTGCAGAATCAAAGCAAGTAAAACTTTTCTCTCCTTGGTATTTTAGAAAAGGAAATAGACTATTTGACGATTTTAAGAGCAATTCCTGTACTCAAAAAGATCTTAAAGCTTAAATGGGCTGGGAGTACTCACTAACAGTGACCCATTGATAAACCTAGAGAATGAAGTCCTGTTTCCATCCAAACAGCAGATAGCCTGCACAGCACAAGTTCTCCCACTTCCACCTCAGTCTTGTTCTGACATCATGTCTAGGACTGAGAAAGTTGCTTAGTCTCCATGTCCATTCAATCATACTATTCTTGGAATTAGATTTGTGCCTTCAGGCCTCAACCCATTCAGGATTCAGTTGTATGAAGCATTCATAACATGAGACAGTCCCTGCCCCAAAGAGCTTACCATTTAAATAGCACTTTCTAAAAGCAAAGAGCACACGGTCAAGCTTCGCATTTCGTTATCAGACTGTCCGTATGATGTGAAAATCTTGTCTAATTGGAATAAAAATCTCATACCCAGCAAAGCAGCCATCAGATGATGGTCACTATTTTTAGACTACTTTTGACCTTTCAGAAACTAAGGACTGTTCAAAAAAGATGATTAATATACTAAGTAAATTATGCAGAGAGTTGAATAGTCTGAAGAAAATGTAACTTCATTTAGTCTTGCCTAATGCCTTTGGTAACACGGTTAGATTCTTCTGGCCCACAATAGTCAAATTTTCCACTGTAGTGTTAGGATGTAAGTTGGGCTGGTTATTGAGTAATGGAGAGGGCTTTCTTATTTGTGCGAACTTCTTAACCTTCAAGAGAACAAAGATTAATCAACAACTTTGAAGAGGCTGTTGTCATGAGATCCAGTCATAAGATTTGTAGGGACTCCTGCAGCAGTTGCAATCCTTAAAAAAAAAGGTTTGGAATAAAATCTAAGAGATGGGAGCACACAGAGAAAACATTTTCAAAATAAAATCCAACATAGTTATTAATGATGGAATAAAAGAGGTTCTACCATTGCAGTAAAGAAATCTGGAAAGCAAAGTGCAATTCCAGTGCATGAAGTAGACATGGTGAGCTAGGAAGAAATACAGACAGGGCCACATGGCACCCAGCTGGTTTTCAAAGCAAGAGCTCTTCATTTTGAAAATGACTTCCAAAATCATCACCAGTATAGACTGGCCTCTCTCGTCTCAGTGTGGTTTTGTGTTAACATGGAAGTAACATAAAGGGAAATCTCTGCACCTTCAGGCAAGGTAGCTAAGGGACTCTGTGTGGCACAGACGAGCATCCACACGTAGCTGCATTCTATGTGGTTCCAGGAAATTGTGGACAAGACTTTCAAAACTCTTTGAGATTGCTGATTTCATCTTATTCAGCATCAAAATTTGCACTCATACTGCGAGCAGATCTACAGAGATGCTGAGCGAGTTCTTGGAAATTGCCAATTGTACTGCCAGTGGTTTGGTAGTGTTTGCAAAGAGGTGGGCTATGGTGTTCACATGGTGTTTCTGCCTGCAGCCATACTGATCTGCTTGTGACAGTTGCATTTCTCAAGAAATCTTAGCAAACATTCCTTCCTAATTAAAGATGGACCAGCAGATTTCTGAAATTCCTTAACTAGGAAAGAAGCCTCCTCTCCAGGCTTGTCACGGAAGGCAGCCCGAGACAGGGTGGCCTCAGCTTGTCATATCACCTTTCTCTGCACTACTAAATATCTTTTCTTATGGCTTACAATGAAGTGCTGAACAGTATCTGGGAGCTGGCACAGTACCGATCAAGTTGACGAGTTGGGAAAGTACCAAGCCACGATGACTTCAGAAGATGCATCCTTAACTCCCTACAAAATCATTACTTATCTACCAGGCAAACACAAATCCCGAAACAACCAAGTGTTGAAACACCTGAGGCTCTGCTGCCAGACCTTTCAAAACAAGAGAGAAAAAGGAACAAGTAGTTAGTTGGAACCATAACAGTGAACGAGTTGAACTTAGAAAGAACAATTAGATGTCTGGGTAACTTGGGGAGATATGAGGACGAGGGAAAGCTGGAAGCAGTTGGCTTGTGCAGCTGAATGAAGAACAAGTTCCTGATGAGGAAAGAGTGGAAATAGTCATAGGGCCAAAAGGCTGCGCTGGATGCAAGGAAGACTGTGGGCAGCTGCAGACCTGCACGTTGTGTCTCAAAAGAGTAGAAGCAGATGAGTTAAAACCCAAAGGTCCTGTTTTCTCAGCTACCCCTAATAAAAATGAACATGGCACAGGAAAGCAAGTGTTCTGCATGGAATGTTGCAGGGTTTTCCATGGACTGTCAGCAGCTTCTTGAGCACTTCGGGGAAGTCAAAAAAAAAAAAAGAAAAAAATACGAAAAAGAAGGAAACCAAAAACCACAGGCCAAGCTCAAGGCAAAGCAGCGAGGGCTGAGCACAACAGCCTGCAAAGGGCACCCCTGAAGAGCTGCCAATCAGAAAAAAAACAGTGTGTGAAGAATTAAGACTTGCCTTTGTAGGATCCAGTGGCTGGGGACACAAAGGTGCAGGAGAGAGAAGGGAAGCAGAACCCAGGCTCCGTGCCAACCCAGATAACCAAGGGGACCGGAGGAAGGAAACCACAAAGCGCTGCAGTAAACACAGGGATTAGGAGAAGGGTAGACGAACCAGTCAGACAAAGTAACTGACCCAAAATTCTCTTCTCAAAACTCAGATAAGATTTGTGTTTTAAAAATATCCAGTGCTCTCCTCTCCTCCCACTTCCTATAGATCTTTTTTTCTTTTTTTTTTTTAACACTTTCTAGTTTTGGCCGGAATCGGATAAGAAAGTGCCAGGATACTGCTAGGAAACCTGTCTGTTCTCTGGGTATTTCTGGCCCAACCAGGAGGAGAAGGGAGCTGGACTCGCAAGAGGGACTCTGTTTCCATTTAATTTCCAGGCCAGTTTTGCAGAATCACAAGGTCAGGGTATCAGCCTTCTGGGTGCTGCTGAAAAATCCCTTGGGCCCTTGGAAACTTGTTCCTTCTCAGCTGTCAGGAGAAATGTTGTAAACTCAAAGGGAAGAGACTTGAGGAAACGCGGTGTCATCGGTGGCCCACTGACATCCCACTAGGAAATATGGAGGGTTAGAGCCTCCACGCCACCCCTCTTCAAGCCACCCCTTTCTTCCCAAGGCCAGGTCTCTGCTTTGTAACAGAAGCTGCATGAGCTTATTTAAAGCACTAAGCCAAGCGCAGCTCTTGTGTTGCGTAGTACCAAGCAGACACTAAATACAAAGTATTTCATTAACCACTCGAATGTTTCTTCCAGTTCTATATTTTACACTGTAACAAAATATTGGGGAAACATCTGTCATCATGAGCTGGGTGATGTACTGCTGGAGGGTTTCCCAGGCGAGAGGCCCTTGTGGGCTACTCATTTATTTGCTATAATTCCCTGGGGCAGCTGGGGGTGTTTTGAGGAGGCCAGAGAGGAAAAGTGTTCAGGGGCTGATGACTGAAAGGCAGGAAAAGCCTCCTTGAGAGCAAGCAGAAGTAAAAGCAAGGCCTGGTGGGAACTGTCAGCGTGGGTGTAACTTGCTGGAGGTTTGGGGTTTCTCCCCCTCCTCCCGCGGCAGCAGACCCCGCATCGGTACCGTTCTTTCAGCTCCTGGCACCACTCTGTTTGTGTAACTCTTCTCCACACACCAGCCCTGGCAAAAGCTTAAAGAACCTTGTGATGACTCTAAGTGTCATTAAGCAAATGGGGAAATGGTGCTGGATCTGTCACTCAAAGGGCTCATGGAATCAGTGCAAGAATTTGTCTAGCTTTTTTTGTTTTTTGCACTTATCTAGGGTTAAATTCTCAGCCCTTTTGAATATATTTATTTTCTTTCAGCATACCACAGAAACCACCCATTCAAAAACATTTGCTTGAAAAAAAACTCAACCCATCCATAATCAAAGACAAATCATCCTTCCTGGAATCCAGCAGAGGGGCGAAGCAAGGTTCCATATTTTAGATCTTGAAAGAAATCTTACCTCTAAGATGCAATGCAGACCTCTATTACTTTCAGCTTTTAATTCTTCTAATGGCAGAAAGTTACTTCAGCTGGGCTCTCTCCACGCTGCCAACACCACTTGCACCCAGTCCAAAGGAAGCAACACCTCTCCTCGCTCTCTGCTTACACAACTGACATGTCCAAAGCAGAATGACTGCAGCAAGAGGTCCCATGCCAGGCACAGCACTAGCAAGAGACAGAACAACAGGATATAAAAGCACCTGCTTGATGTGGGGTAAGTGATGGCAACATCCGATGTTAGTAACGTCAAAATACTTCTGAACGTAAGCAAATTCAAAATGACAATATCTTAATGCAAACTTACACTGAGCTTATCAAAACACACTGGACAGAATAGGATTTGCTTCTCCTAATATCATATACAGAGTATATATAACAAACAAACATCACATTTCCAGCCTCTGCCTCCAGCAGAAATGCAAATTTCTGAATCCACCTGCATCTTCCTAAGATTTGAGAATTCTTGTAACAGAAGAAACTTGTATGAAGGTGAGATCAGGCCTAACAGATGTTCACATTTATACATGCTTTGCTCCCCACATGCATGGTTTTTCTGTTTATTTAGGAATTCTGCCCCCCTCAAGTGAATTCTTTAAGGTCTAGGTAAGATGTGCACATAAAACCTTCTGCGGCTCAGTAGGTCTCCAAAAGCACTTCTAGCTAAATCTCTTTTCTGAAAGGTTTTGGCTTGTCTAGCAAGGGCATGCAGGCGAATGCAAGGAGCTGTCCAGAGATATCCATTAAGTTATTCAAAACCTGGCTGGCCATGGTCCTGGGCAACCTGCTCTAGGTGACCCCACTTGAGCGCGCAGGTTGGACAAGATGACCTCCAGAGGTCCCTTCCATCTCAACCATTCTGTGATTCTCTGGGTATGAGCCCAGCGTGGTGGTTGATGGAGAGAAGCAAAAACAGAGACATACATTTTATCCACACTGAAAACTTTTCACACTCTCACGTTCATATCTCTATCCCAAACCTCGACTTGCCTCCCTAGAAGATGTACCTTATTTTTAACAATGTAGGAAAGATGTGAAGAACAAGCTCACCAAGGTGCAGCCTTAACTGTGGAGCAGCTACACAACTTCTAGTTGCCAGTTATGCCAGAGCATCTCTCCAAACCTGTTTTTAAATGGGCATAAATGATAAAAAACCCTACAGATTTTATTAAAAAGTAACAAAATTGTACATATGCCTGCTTTATCTACAAAATGTTAGAATCAGAAACAAAGGAAGAATGAAAGTTAAACATTCATAAATGGTACTGGTAATGGAAACCTGGGCAATTAATTTTCAGCACTGCACAGATGGTAGGAACCCAGGGCACAAGCGTATATCCAAAAAACCACCATAAAAGACATTTCATTTTCTGACTCTGAGCTTAATTAACATGCGGAAATACTTCCCAGGTATGTTATTTAAGGTAGTCATAATATGGATGAATGCTAAAAGAAGGCTCGGGGCTGGGAGAGGAGCTAAGGATGAACTGTCTGAGGGTGTTTGTGTAAGGTGTCACCTACCAGGATTTTAAAAGAAGATACAGAGCATTTTCTAAAATCAACTTCTGAACATCAGCATTTTGGTTTGAGATTATTCACACAGCAGTAGCTTCTATCACCCACTCACTTCTGGGGAGAAGGGCAACTACATAGATATAGAAAAATACATGACCTCTTGGATGTTATATGCTACCAGATAATTAACAGAACTGCACAGCCGGCTTAACGTTTGAAATATTTGTGTTTAAGTGTTGTGGGTTTTAACATTGGCAGAAATGCTCAAGGCCTCCAATCGGTACCATTTTAAGTCATAAGCAGTAGCTGTAAATTAACATTCTGAATGTCATTTGGTCACCCCATAAATTCCTTAGCACTGCAATACTTTCTCAGTGCACTGAGCCTTGACCTAATGACTACCCTCTAGTGATCCAAGAGTGGAGTTTATGTTTGTAGGCACTGAACTTTAAGGAGTCTTTGAACGAAAGCCACAAGGCAGATATGTAATGCATCTGACAATCCACTGGGGAACTCAACAAAAACATTAGTACTTTAGCCAGCCATGTAGCTTTAGGCTTCATAAGACAAAAGAAAATACCCTTATTATTAAACTGCCCATTCTTCCCAATGATTTAATTCACAGACTGAATAAACATTTTGGCTAGCTCCACAACAACATCCATATCTCTCCAGGAAAGGAAGAGTTAATGGAGATGGCAGATGATAGGGAGTTTCACCAGCCTCCCTACAACACGAGGGCTGGTAGGCCCTTGGCAGCAGCAGCTCCCAGCCCAGCTGTCACCTTGCATGTAGGGACACAGGGAACCTCTCTTGGCCGAACAGCTGTAATGGATTGCCCCATTCACCATTCCACACATCATCAATTTCTCCCTGTGCAAATCCTCTTTGCACACGTTTGTGTAGCTTCTAGTTCAAACCTGCCCTGGGGACAGAGGAACGGTCAAATTCCGGACTATCTTTGCACAGGCGAGAAACAGAATTGTTTTGTTCTGGCGTTCAGGCTGGAAACCAGATAATCCTGTAAGCGAGCTGAACTAGTCACAGTGTGAAGCTTTCGGAGAAAGCAGTTATAATTTCATAACGCACTTCAAAATAAATATAGAAAACATGTGCCTAAGTCAAAGAGTCCTCTTTGAAGGATAGCACAGATAGCCATCTTCCTAAACAGATTTTTACTTCCTTTAGTGGAAACAAAATACTGTGGATAAGTGCTGAGACGTGTCTCGAAGTGAATGCGCATTCAAAAGCGAGGCTCTTATCTTTGCAATCTTCTCACTGCGATAGGAGTGGGGTAAGCAAAGCCAAGGTTAGATACTGTTCGGCTAACAATAGAAGCATGCGGTGCCTTTCAGAGCGTGAATGCCAGTTTTTTATTGCAGGTGCTCTTGTGGTGTGGCCACAGGAGGAAAGCGATAACTGACATCCTCTTCCATTCAATTTACAGTCAAAAGAGTGCTTGTAATTCAGTAGTTGACTGGCTGAAGCGCAGCCCATATGGTGGCTGTTGTTTGGCAAAGGAGAAAAAATAAAGAGAGTACAGTACTTAAACCGGAAAGAACAGGCGGTCTGTGCATCAACTCAGCTTCAAGGGGGTTCTGGCCCACTTTCATTCATATTCAAATGTGCATGTTCACACTGAGGATGGAGACACCGAGCCACATTTCCTAATATTGCAAATTACAGCTTTACTTCGGGGCTTGTGTGTTATATACAAAGAGAAAAAAAACCAAACTAAATGCAGATTTGCATCAGTGTCCCATGAGGAATGCGGAAGGTTAGAAGCAAAACCAGCTGGAAAATACATAAAGAGCACAACACAGACTACGCTCTGGTTCTTTTTTTTCAGAATATTTATCTCCTATTTGTGTTCTGATCAGCAGCTCGAAAAGGCACAGAAGTCACTGTCTACAGCACATAATTCTGTACACAAAGAAAACAAACTGCACAGATCATTTTAAATACATCTGTGAGGTGGAATGCAATTCTGAATGGAAATGACTCGACTTCAGAGGAGAAAAAAAAATCACTGTTATTTCTTTTCCATCTTTTTAGGAAAAGTTAGGCTGTTATCAACATTTCCTTAAAAATATTTTTTAAATGACAAATATATCCTATGGATTCTTATGGAGAAAACAATACTCCAAACAAGAAACTGAAAGAATGACGTTAAGATGAAAAGGGTAAGATGATTATTTCAGTTTAGTTTTAGCTTGGACAGAGTACTACAAAACAAATGAACAATGGCACATGGGCTGCTTGCAAAGAACATGCAACATTGTATGTGACAGCTATGGAGCTTCCCAAGAAAACATGGAATAATGGAAAATGGGCAAAGAGAGAAAGCAGCAAGCGGGAAGGAAGGAGAGGAAAAGAGGGACAAAGCTGATGTTTCCTACACTTTCACTACAGCCCAGCCAAGTTTCTTAAAGCATTTGTGGTATCACTGGGGACCTGGAACTGATCTATGACTCAAAGTGGAGATGTAGTTATTAAAATTGTGATTAACAATCACAAGTGCAGGACTTGTGAAATTATGCTTTTCCTGTTCAAACAAATCCCAGAGACAGGAGCTTCACAGATACTGTATTTGTACCTCACCGCACACATTCATCGGCTACTGCCAAGCAGCTTCGCTTTTTGTCCATTTTCCCTTTAGTTTGTGATAAGATACAGATCACATTAATAAGCCAAAAAGAACGCATTCCAGCCTGAAAGAAAAATAAAAAATGGTCAGAAATAATTTCTACATTCTTCCAACTAGTTCTCAAACTGTCCAGTGTGTATACCTTGCAATCATATATTCTTAGGCACTGTTTTCTCTTCCTCTTGCCTGTGAGAAGCCATAGAAACGTAACTCTGAAGATGCAGGAGAAAGACTGAAAGTGTTTGTACACAAATTGCTCTCAGACACAGGAGTGATCTGAAAACACTGGTTTGATTTGGTTGATTTTAGTGCCATTATGAGGCATTAATTGGGCATTAGAAATTAATATCAATACCAGAGAAGACCCATATCACCCAAAAGGTAAAATGCATACAAGTCAACCTATGGAAGGACCAACAACAGAAAGAGGCTTGCCTTGCTTCAACCCAGTAATAGGCTGTGGCACTAATATCAGGTATTTAATATTAAATACTATCACCCCTTGCAACGCCCTGGATGCCAACATGAAGGTATTTACTAGAGAAACTGACAGGCACCATTCAGATGTATTTTGAGAAAAAACACTTTCAAGAAGCTCCACAGAAAATGTCGTTAAATAAGAAAATGGTCTTTGTTGGCTCATGCAAATATGGCCTTTTCTATAAATTAAGGCCATTTGTTGTAGGTAAACTTGTACATTTTGATTCTTTGCAGTGTTCCTGCAATTTAAAAGTTGGTGATTGTGGAGAAGGGTCTCTCTTTGCTATTGAGTTTCAGGCTAATTAATAAAGCTGTGAGAATCACAGAATTAAAAGAAGTTTAAGTTACGGCTCAGCTAGATGTGCATATTCTATGGGTTGGCATATAATGGACCTGTTAAGAACATTAAATGAGGCTACGAGTATCTGAATTTACCAGCTTTAAAAAGTAGTTTTGAGCAGCTAAAATCAGTTACACATCCAATAGTATTAATATAAGAAAGTGGTTGTTCCATACTATATATTTCTGCAGGTTTTATTAGCCAGGCCAGGAGTCAACATTAGTGATTTACAGTCTGTAAAAAGGATGATGTAATTGAAATGTGAAGGTCAGAATCCCCAAAGACAAATTATCTTAACAATAGAGTGAGATCATTTCATATACTTATCTGCTCCAAGGGGCAATAATCAAACAGACCTACATGTAAAGCCTGTGCTGAGCATTAGATAAAAAGCTTCAGAGGCAGCACTTTTTCTAACGTAATACAGTAGAGTGCTGTAGGTTTTGCTCTGAGCTTCACTCATGAAAAAGCTCGCTCTGCAAGGGTCCCAATCCCATTTAGTTTTGCTAAAACATTACAAAGAAAATGTTAAAGCATATGTAAGCTTGAACAGGTCTTGTTTCATTTCAAATAGAAGCACTGATACCTCCATGGAACCAAATAATAGGGCTCATTTAAAAAGGAGAGCTTGCCTTTGAACTTTCATGTAAGTTTTAATATACAGCTTTTACCTGAACTAAAATTCTACAGGCTGCTTAAGATCCAAATCTGCATAATGAATAAAATCCCCCATAGATTCTCAGCCAAAATAAATCAGATTACCTTATTTGATATAAGAGAGTTACAACACTAGCTAATGTTAGCCACCGAAACAAGAGAACTACACAAGTTTACACCATCTGAGAAAACATCCACATTTTTGTTATTCCTTGAGTAATTTTTACATAATCTCACCGGTTGTATCTCCGTCAACACCCTCCTATGGATATGGGAGGTGGAGGTTGCTGTGTTGTGGTAAAAGGAAAAGCTGTGCCTACAGAACAGGGAGTGATGCTAATCATCTGCCACAGGAATTAGCAAGTCATCAAAAATTAAGGAAGTTTTTAAAAATTAGGAATTAATTTGTAACACAAAGTCTCTCATTTAGAAGTGATAAGCATTGAATTGTTAGCTTGCCTTTTTAATCTCAAATAAATATAAATTGCCGAAGTTCAGTGCTTCTGAAGTGAAAAAGAAGCCCTCCACAGTACATTTAATGAAGAATTGCGATTGTGCTCCCACATGAGCCAACCAGCTTCCTGGATGTGGGTGTTTCATTTAAACTTCTAAGAGGACATCAAAACACATTTACATGAATATAGATTGTTGCTTCCGCTGGGTGATTTAAATGCGTGTTACAGCTGTGGAGAAGGATTTTCTCAGTATTCAAAACACCCTTCTTAAGGAGTTATTAGCTTATTATTTCACATACATCAATAAAATTAGACCCATGTCTGAACCACCCTCATCCTCCTTCCATTTCCCCTGTACAAGAATTCCACCACTTTTGCCTGACAAACATTTGGGGGCACATTCTGGGTTTCCAGGGAATGCTCCTCCAGGTGGTAGACGTGCTTCCCAGCTATCCCACCTGATGCTATCACAGCATCCCAGCACAGCCTACGGAGTGTCTCAAATCAGGTTTTCCCATTACTGATTAATATGGGTGTGCTGGAAGACTGACAACCATGAGGAAAGAGAGATCTCTGTGAAATACGTTCTCTCTGAATATTTTGTCTACAAGCTTAGGATAATATTTAAAAAAAAAAAAGGGAAACAATACCGAAGGCTGTTCCTTTAGCAACCGCTGAGAGTAGAAACTCGGTTTTGGATAGACTTCTTTCATGAAGTAGTTAAATGTTTGCTGGCTTTGCAGCTCATCTATGTGGGTGAAGGTGAATGATGCAGCCCTATCAGCTGATCTTGGGAATGTGGTCCATTAGAGCACCATCCTGCCCCGAGGGACCCAACAGCGTGTATGTATGGAAGGCTGTGTCAATTAATGCTGCACAGACCGGTAATGACTTGTGATTAGATATTATAATACATCCCTGAGCAATCAGAACAGAAAAAAACACCCCAGGTTTTGCCACCAGTTCCTCGTTGGCTACACAATCCACAAATCACACAGAGAATCGTAGAATGTTGTTTCACTTTCCACAAGGACGCATTGAGCTTTTTTCAAAACATTGTACAGCAAATTATGAAGTGTTCAAAAAGACATTTGCGAGGCCTGAAGGAAAAGAGAAAACATGGTTTTTTGATATCTTGATGGGCTGTCCCCTATTTTGATATCTCAAAAGAAAAGCAGCACACTCTTTGGGAGCATCGTTATAAGTCAGTGATAAATTCAGTGATAAATATCATCACCAAGAAGTTTGATATAGCAGCATCAGAAAAGGAAATATGGCATAATAGGGGAAGTCCCCCTCTTTGCCTTGAAACTCTGAAAATATACCTATGACTCAAGCGATTTGTTTAAATCCACAGAGTAAAAGGGATGCAAAATAAACAAACTCCCTTTGCTGTAAGTCTAAAAAAAGCTTTTTAGAGGATAACAACATAAAACCAACATAGCTCAAAGTTATGGAAAATATCCTTTGATTTGGAAATTAACAAAAGCTGCAGAATTTTGTAAGTATCAGGAAATCATTATTTCTGCAAACCTCCCCTGTAACGACTCCATCAACCTTTCCAAATTAATAGCTGTTGGACCCAAAAGGCCTTTGAACCTACTAGATTCTTATTTTCTCTTCTATAATGTTACCTCTGGTTGCACAACTTCTGCAAGTGAAGTTTGTAATCATCTTTCTCTCTTCTGGCCCTGGTTACTGCTCCATCTACAACAGCATTTGTTGTCAACAAAAGCAGAGTGAAAAGCTTGCACTGTGACTTTTTGCCCTTTCATTACTTAGTCAGGATGACTAAAGCTGATCTGAAATACTTTCAAATTGATTTTTACAACTGAACTATCAAACAACAACTTGTCATTTTCTCTCCCTTTTGTTGAAGTGCTGGATAATAATGTTGTGCAAGACTTCAACATGAAGTGTGTCTTTCTCTCATTAAGCCAAAAAAGAAAGGCAATTCCTAAGAACCGCAGAGAGAAGGAAAGCTCTAGTTCAGTTTTCAGCCTCCTTTGGTATCTCTTGCACAGTCCCCCGAAGATTTAACCAAAGCACTTGGTTCACAGAAGGGATGACCCGAACTTCTCTAGGAAAAGCACAGTACAAACACACTTGTTTGTTTGCTCTGAGGTTGTATTTTGAGCAAATCTTTATCAAATGAAATGCAAAGTCTAAAAATTAAAATAGAATGAACTATTCTTTCAACATTTACCCTGACGAAAAGCAGGGGTAACTAATTCCAGCAAGGAGGGAAGAACCAAGATGAGCGTTTCCCCCCGCAGTATTTCAGCAGATCTACTGTCAACCTCCAGCCCTTTTGCTTTGGATCATGCAGGCTCAGATCAAGAATCAAATCTAGAGAAAAAGGCATCTGTTCAGGGACCATTAGCAGCTCTTTGTTTTAAAAAGTGACCAACGTTTCCAAAGGATTCAACATCTTTTCTTTTTAAATAAGGATTTTGCAAGAAGCTTATCTGCAATGAAAAAAAATAACAACAACAAACCGCCACCACTTTATAAAAAGTATTACAAAAGTCACTTTTACAGTTACAGTAAAAGACCACAACACAGACATTAAGATTCTGTCCTTCAGAACCACAGGCCTTTCATTTACTTGGTGGTTTGCGATTTTTTGTTTGTTGCTTTAAAAGTAAAAGCCTATATTTGGGGGTTCTCATACGCATTTGGTTTTTTCTGCCATCATAGCAAAGCTGCAAAAACGTTCATGTCTTTCTCTAATTTGATGCCAACATGAAGCTGGAATTTTTTATTTTCTTTTTAATTAATGAAAACAGAGATTCTGATGAAATACAAGACTTGAGGTTTTTAGGAAAAACAAAATATCACAAGATTTGTCATAAAAATATGGCGCTGGCAACAGTAACAGTCTCCTTTTGCACAGTAGCTTGCTATTTATAGGAGTGCTCACAAGTCTGCAGACATAATTCTGCTCTCCAGTAATAAACCTATGAAGAAAAAAGGCCCAGCTCGCATGATCACAGATACCTGTCACTCTGTAAATCAAGAACAAAATCAAAGTGGCACAAAAACCAGATCCTCATCTGGCAGAAATCAAACAGAACTGAAGTCACACAAGCCACAATGAATTACCCAAAATGAGATTCCATCCTGATAGTCCAATGTGTATGTGCTAAAATCTGAAGGTGAAGCTGCATTACATACCACACTTGCACGTAATCAGCTGCAAAAGAAGTGCAGACCCTCCGGAGAGGCCACACAAGGGAGTGGATTTGCCACACCAATGCAAATGCCACATCAGTCTCACGGCTGCGCCAAAGAGTGTCTGACCAAGTACGTATGATTTTCATACTGTTCAGTGATTCTTTCAACTGTTCAGTGATTTTCTTCACTAAACAGCTGCTTTGCTCCTTCCAGCCAAGGTTGAAGCTAATACCCCACTTCAACTCTTTTGGCTTCTGTTTTCCTTTGGCTGCCTGCTCACAGCACATACACTGCATTAACACAGCCCACAGCACGGACTGGAAAATTTGTCCCTTTTGCTTGTCTAAGACTGAATCACCCATCATATGACAATGACATTGCTCAAGTCCAAACATCAAGTCCTAACTTCAATACTAACTTTGTTCATACAACAAAAGCAAGAGAACCTTAAACTTACCTCACCTTACAGACATGTTTAAAAGATCCGACGGTTTGAAGGTTTTTTAGTCAGCTATAAGGAAATATGTAGCTTCATTCTTTCTGGCCAGAGAAATGTTACCTGCAACCTCTAGTGCAAAAGCAAAACCCAGCTTGTCAGCCACCAGCTCCTCTCTACGCAGTGAGGTGTTTTTCCTTTGTCAATTTTCTCTTTGGCTTGGAAGAAAAGATGTTGATAAGCTCAAACACAGGTGACAGCTGTCAAAAAGCAGGACAGTTACTCTGCCTCCCTTCCTTTAGCCCAAACTCTTGTAGCCCAGGTTGGAAAAGGCTTCTTCATGTGCTTTGGGTGCTCAACTGAGAGAGAACCACAAGGGCAAACAAAATAATCAAGGACTTTCCCTTACAGCATTCTCTTACAAGAATTACTCTAATTTCATGACCCTGGGCCCCCACCTTCATGCAGCCTGTGGATCTCAGAACAACATCCCTTCAAATATCCTTCCATGCAGTTCTTCAGGCTCCATCTGTCCCAGCAGCAAGATTCAATAGAAGCCACGACTCACTGCTGGGTCCTGGCAGAAAGGGATTTAAAACGTTATTTAGAGCTGCTTTCTATACAGTCAGTAAACCGGTACCCAGGGAATTGCTGCTGCTGGGGATGTGCAGCTCCCTTCCACCACGCTCCCCAAAATGATCAGCCTGCCACAGTCAAGGAGTTTCTGTGACGTTTACAGGACAGTGAGGGAGACGGAGACATGAGCTCCAGAGGTTTGTTTCTTCACGCTTTCCTTCGCAGAGACAAGGCCACCCAGAAGCCACGCTCTGACTGGGAACGGCATTCTGCCTGCCAAGGCAGCCTATCTGCCATTTAGCACACTTGCATACTATCTACTATTAAACGCTTCTGCAGCAGCACAGCAGTCTCATTATGCAATTAGAACAGTGACTGTAAAGGCACCCATGCGAATGTGATGTTATTTTTTTCCACTGCATTTTCACATTTCTTCTCCAGCCTTTCCCTTTCACACCAGCTGCAGTCGAATTACTCACTAGCCTTGATGCTTACAATGCTGGATGTGATAGGAACAGACTAGACATTGTTTTAACATGAGAAGGTTAATTTAAAATAACCTTCCTAAGCTGTTCATACTGCATGACAGCACCATTACAAGGAGGAGACATGGATTCATAAATAAGATCAGCTTTCAATCCCCAGACCAGTGATAGCAGCACTTGTCGTGAACATACTGTGTCTCGTCTCCAGGGGAAGCGCGGCTTCAGCTGCCACTTCCACAGCTCCTTCTGTCACTCACTCCAGGAAGCAATGCCAGCTTTACCTTCTTAAGAGTCATTTTCTTGACCTCCTAAAAGTAAATGCTACCATGACAAGAGATGAAAACGCAGAAAACAAGTAGCTGCAGGTATCCTCCATAGCATGCCTGCGACTGTATTTCAGCACCAGTTGGCTCTGGATCAGCCTGCATCACAGAGCAAATAAATCAGCCTTTGCAATTAGGTTGATTATTATAAAATTATTATTAGGTTGATTATTATAAAATCATCACTTAAAGGAGCATTAGAAAAATTAAGGACTTAGGGTCAAACACATATATTAGAGGCAACTAGCAGCCACTGCTTAATAGTTGCATCACGTCTGCAGGGTTTTTTGTTATTGCAGTCCCTACTCCTACATGACTGACTTTGAGTTCGCATCCTCCCCTTTGAACAAAGCAGGAGTAAAATCAGAGTACTCAGGCAGTAAGTTTAGCCAGAAAGTTATACTCCCCTCCATGCAGCAAAGGAGCGCGATTCCTGAAGGAGCCATAGACTTCAAGTCTGATTAAGTCTGCCTTTCCATCACGAGCACCTTTCTTACAGCTCCACTAAGGACATTCAGGCTTGCACTGCACGGATGCCGCTCCAAACCCCTTTCTTGAATCCTACAATAACAAGACAGCCGAATGTTCCTTTTTTCAAATGCTATGAAATCATCGCTAGAGCAAAAAAATGCTTTTGTAAGGCACACTGAGTTAGAAGGCCACGGATCATTCTGTGCTAACCACCTCTAAAAAGCTTGTTGGTTACTCCTTTTTACATTAAGATTGTGGGCTTTTCCTTATATTTTAAGCAACTTATAATTCAGAATAGTTGGTTTCAGGACAATATGGATACACAGAGTTTCATAAAACCTGACTCTACGTCTGAGGCCTTTGCTACAGCAAAGCAAATGACAGAATATTCCAGGATAGAAGTTTACACTGGCACAAATCGTTCAGAAAGCAGTGAAACAAGAGTGGTTTATTCGTTACCTGACTTAATTTATTACAGCGTAAAAGAACCATATGAAAAATGCTGGAAAGAGCTCTCCACAGATGGGAAAAAGCCAGCACTGAATTGGTGATGATGATCAATCTGCCTCCCATTTGTAATTCCACTTGAGAAGATGCATATTTTAGCTGTGCTTTGTAGCCACTTCACAAAACAGCAGCACAACATTACTGAATTTCCCTCCCTCTTGGCGGGTAGCAACCGTGTTTGTGAGCATGTAGGAAACACAGCGTTTAAAAAGGCTATAGATTCTTTTGACAAAAGTTTCATTTTTGCTGTCTGTGCAGATTACTATATATTGTTAGCTGTTTACATCAGCAGCTTTTTTGGGGGAAAAGAATGCATCCAGATATCTCACTGGAGAACAGTGAGATGTGGCACTGTTGTAAGGGTGAACACAAGCCTTTCACATGGCCATCAAAAACTCTTAAGAGGAAAACACTACTGAATTTTGTTCCCCTCCACCCCCTTGCTGATAATAAAAATAACTCCTCTAAAGAATCAGTGGGGGGTTATGGAGTTAGATCCTTGGTGAAATAGGAAATGAAGGAGGAGAAATGAGTAGGGGGGGGGAGGAAGGATTAATTAACAATAAATAAATAAATAAAGCTCCTGTAGGAAAACAACATCTGTTGAAACAGAAACGTCTCTGTCAAACAGCCTAAACCACCCTACTTCATGGTATCTGTTTTTTTCCTACCATTAGTCATGGTTTGCAGGAGTTTTATAAGCATAGAACGATACAGCTGTAAAAGACCAATGCCCCCCGACCCTTCAGTTCAGCTTATTAATAGAAACTATAAAAAATCAATATTAATTTTTATCTTATCTACCTTTCAGTAGATCCGAACTAGCATGAAACAAGTCAAAAAGCGCACACAATAGAGAATATGATTAAGCCACATCAAGTAGAAAAGAGACCGAAATTCAGAAATATTGCGAAATCAAAATGACATTTACATGTAAATGTTTTATGTTTCATGTTAACTATTTGTCTAAGCTCCAGGCCTACATTGAGTACTCACGGTAACACAAAGTATTTTCCTTCTCAGGGCTGTACTGAAGAAGCGAATCACAGATACTGCAAATTTGAGGAGTAAAACTGCAAACTGGTGAAGAATAGAACAATAAAAAGTAAGTGTATGCACTTTCAATCATCTTACAGACATGTCTATGCATGGTTTAAAATAAGAGATTCTACTCCGCATTCTGCCAGCCTTTCCCCAACTTCATTGCATCCCAAGAAGGTTGAGTTACGGCTGTGGAAATGGCATCAGATTTTCTTAAAAACACCTGGTACCACTACCAATGTGGATGTTTATGTCTTAGACCCCTCAGTCACAGCTGAGATGTCATAAGTGAATCAAAATAATTCAACCGTAAGCTTGAAGATCAAAAAATTATAGTTAAAAATTAAAGCACTGTTTCAGACAGGAACATGTATTTACTTGGCTTTATGCATATTCTAATAATATCCATATCTGTTGGAGTAGTGGGGTAAGCAGGAAACACAGGAAGCAAATATTCCTGTCCGAAATTGGAAGCTTTGGTTCATCCATGCTTTTTAAAATACTTCTTACCTCATCAGAAGTACAATGTACAGTTCAAATGTTGCATTTTTCTCTCATCTTCTTAGTGCGGCATGTGATTTTATGAAGGAGTGACACGCTCTATGTTCCAAATATTAGCGTCTCATATAAGAAGAGTTAGTTCCTAAGGTTAGCAGGGAGTCAAGAGATTGTATTCAGACCTAATTTGGGAACAACATGTTTTGATACAGAAATATTGTGCTTCTCTGGTGTCTCTGTCCTCACCAATTGTAATATTGAGGCTGCAGCTGAAGTCCTAAACCAACATGGGAAGACGGGTAGGAAAGAAAACACAGCAGGGATTCCAGTTACGCTTCTATTTCTCATTTGGAGTCCTGCTTTAAAAGTGAAGTTTGTTGAAAGAAAGCAAGAAAAATCTGTGGGAAAAAATGGTGAATCTCCTAAGATTACTAGTGCTTGAGAAAATGAGAGATTTGTAAAGCAAGAAGAGTGGCCAGAGACAAGAGAAAGCAGCTTGCTGGTCACTACTTGGTCTTTATTCTTCTCTAGGGAAATAATTTAGATTATCACCTGGCTTCTGCAGTGAACAGTTACCATTCTCTAGCAAATATTACCACATAGAAGCTGACTGTTGCTTTCATACATTACCAGCTGTAAGGAGACTTGAGTCTACTAAAGCCAGTCGAGCCCAATCACATTGAGTGTGTACTTTTTAGAAAGTTAAAAGTGTGCTAAACATTTATACATATAAAATTATGTCATATTGTTATGTATGTGTAAGAAAGCTGGGGTAAAACAGCTACATCAAGTTATTTTTTGAATAATCTAGAGAAAAATGGTTAGAGATTCATGGCACATAAGCAATTAGATTATCTTCTCACTAGTAGCTGTTACTAAAGAAAACAGATCTCAAATATTGCCACTAGCCCTTCTGGCAGGTTGGTTTGATTGTCTTCTGCTAGTTAGTGGAGTTTTTGCTCCCTACAATTAACAGTGTTGCCCCATTCTGGATCAATTATTATCTTCATGCTGTTCGAGATGCAATCCAAAAATATGGCGTAACAATAAATGACTGCTATTGTTAAATATTTAAAAATCTATGTTAATGCGTTTTCTTTTTACTTCAGTAGATTACAGTTAACAATTATGCAGTCATAACAGTGACCAACCATCTCCACATCACCTATTCCAGCACCTTTGTGACTGAAGGCCAGATACCCCAACTCTGTCTCACTTCTAGCAGGCAGGGCAGCAATATTAGCCAAGATCTCATTACAAACACTGATGTCTCGACTGTTTTTCTTGCAGGCTGCACTAAGTTACCATACCTTGCATGGCTATAGCAGCAGGCAGTGCCCAAATCCTCCGAGTATGTTGGTACAAGCTCTAATAGGGCTGCTGTGCAGATACTCCTTGAAAAACAACGGCAATTTACAGAACAAACGTCCTAAGGAAGGCAAATATTTCATTTGCTTGAATAATTCATAAATACAATCTTAAAAGGAAACATTTCCATAATGAAAGCAAACAAGCTGGAAAAGAAAAGGCTGCTATTTAAAAAAAAAAAAGTTAAGCATTCAAAATCATTCTACTTGTGAAACAAGTAACAGTTTCCTATAAGAAGCAAAACTGATAGGAGTAAGTTCTGCCTGCTGCATTAATTGACACACACAGAATATTTATTCAGAAAGATCAAGTACCAAAGGAGTACAAAGCAAGCACAAATTAAAGAAATAGCTATATTTTGTAAAGAAAAGGACAACCTATTTGCATGGTTATCTGAAACAGAACTCTCTGCAATTAGCAAAGACAAGAGGTAGCAGGAAGTCAGATTTAAAGACTTATTTCCCATTCATTTAAAGAAATATCACAACCTCTTCAAGGACACCTATCTATTTGGTCTTAACCTTTGAGAATTCTTGTCATTTCCTTTTACAAATCTAAGTAGCCAAATGAGAAGATAATTAATGCATCACGTTTCTCTTCTACTCAAGGTTTCCATTTTTCTTAATTAAAACTTAGGCCCTGTGAGGACCGTATTTCTTGTTAGTCTTGGTCTGTATCATTCGGGAGCATTCTGCATCTCAGACACCTGTAAACAGCAAGACATTTTGTATATTTTTGCAAGTGTTTCCTTTCACTGAATTCAAAACAACAAGCTGAATGGGCAGAAATTACTGCACTGGTCCTTAACCACACAGGATTGGCAGATGTAGCTGTGGGCCTAGTTCAGAGATGGCAGCTCCTGGCTTAGGATTATGAACTTTGTAATAAGGTGTGTCCTAAGGAGGGAAAAGAGACAAAACATGCTTGGTTTGAAGTGCTTAGTCTTCCAAATGTGCTGGTTTTGCCCTCAGATTTAAAGAAGGTACATCGCTGCTGTAGGTGACTGCTTATGTGAGAAATGGGGTAAAACAATTAGTTTACAAACTCCTAATAGGGTGGCATCTATTGGCATATAGGTAACTATGGAAAGTACTGGTGAGTAACAAATACATTGCAGAAATGGAAATAAATTTAAAAGACAGAGTCAGAAACATTAAGGAGCTAAATTCAGTGCATAGTTTATTTGTAACAAACTAGCTAACCAGCTCTAACTGTAATTACATCTGATAAATCATAAAGAAACAAATGAAATTTGGAGTTCCTAATCCTGTGACAGAAGGTTCAATATGGCAGTCAATTTTAAAAATTCAGACCAACTTCAATGAATACGCCTATATTTTATTTAAATAAACAAACTATTTTCTCTGTATAAAAGTTGGAAAGGATAGTTTATTGAAACACAAGCCATAGACATCATGGCATGTAAGAAAGTGGTGTCAAAGCAAAAAGTCCAGATGAAAGTCTGAATCTGCTGCATAGAAAATAATCCACTCACACTTAGCTGAGTCAGGCGAGAAAGGAAATGACACAGCTACTTATTTCTACTGAGAGTTCTTTGCTTTTCAGCATGTTCCACAATTTTCTCTTCTACATAAAGCCCCTTTCTCTTTCTTACTGCATTCATGTACTTGCGGGCCTGGTTCTCTGAGTCTGCCTTTTCCCCGAAGTGCAAATATTCTTCCTCAGTGGTTGGTACCCAGAATGGGTCACTTGAAATGATCTAGGAAAAGAAAAACATAATAATAATACAAAGGTTTATTAGTACATTTCAGGTAATCAGTCTCTGAAGTAGAAGAATACAAAAGTTGTGCAGATAGAGTTTTCTGGAAAGGCTGTAATTAGCTATGTCGACAGAAAACAAGAGTTAAGATAAACGATGTAGCACTTGCCATAAGAAGCACACAATAGCTTTTCAAATTCAGTTGCTTTTGTCTGCAATTTTTTCTTTTAAAGCAAATTTAATTGCCAATCAGCAAACAAAGCCAAACAGCCTTCAGAAAATTCTCAGTTTTAAATAAAGATTTCCTTATTTAGAATATTATCTCACTATGATTTTATTAGAATTTATAAGAACGGAGAGTTTTTGCTCAGTTCTGTGCACCATGTTCTCCAACCCCTATGAGTTGGACAGATGGTTTAAAAATCATTGTTTCTGGTGCTAACATATTTAGTGGAGCTGTTCTTGCAGCTTAATATCTCAGAGACCGCCTCTAGAAGAGATTTCAGATCTAACAGAGAATAACTGGATGCGTCTTTATCCCAAGTTCATCCTACAGACCTCACCCTTCCCAGGCTACCATAGAGTGTGCCAAAGATCTAGTTATCTTACAAAGTCTTTAAAAGCTTTTCTCATTTCATCCTGCACAGCAGAGCTCCAACATTCCCCAAGAAAGAGATATTTACTCTCAACCTTTGGGCTAAGCAGCTTTCACACAAATTCTAGGCTTAATGCTGAAGTGGCTGCCCAAAATGACAATTTATTCCATTACTGGTAGTGACTCTCGCATTACTTTTTCTCAAGCCATCTGAATAATTCAGGCATACCTACTGTTTCCAGAGCAAGTTATGGTGGCATCTGAGAATTTCTTTTAGAGGATCATACCTATCTGAATGGTGTGAACACGCTGCAAAAGATGAGGTTAATTAGAGCACACCATTTGTATTGCCACACCACGGTAAGTAATGAGAAAGAGGAAGCCAGATCTACCGAGCCAGTTGGAACCCAGGCCATCAGCTGGGCATCTCCTTTAGGAAGTCAGCAAATGTTAACATAACCCTAATACACCTACACAGAGGTGTTACTGACACAGCGATACAAAAGAACTAGGAAGGTTTATTTTGTTGAAAGTTCTGATTGTGTAAGTGAAGGTGAGGGCAGAGACCAGACTGTCCCTCTCGTATTCACATCATCTCAATGAATCAAAGCCAATGCGTATAGCAGGTGGCATCCATCGTTCCCCGTATTCTGTTAATACAGTGCAAGCAAGCAAAAGGAAAAAATCTTTTCTGTCTAATGCTCAAAAGCACTGTCATCACTTTGCTTACAATAGTAGCTGTCAGAATGGTGCGTCTGGGTTTCCTGCAATCAGAGCTGAGAAGCCTTTTAGGGCCAGAGCTATTGTTTGTATTCATGGGAACTGCATAGGGATGACTCTGGAATCTGCGACAGAAATTGAGTTTTTGTCTGGATAAAGTCCCTAAATAATTAATTAGATTCTAAATGGATTAATACTTCTGGAATATGATGTAGCCATTTAACAGAAGGCTCTTACTGTGGATCCTGGAAGACCCACAGTATCAAAGCAGAAAAGACACCCACAAAAGTTATTTATTCGATGTTGCATGTCGCTTCTTATTTAAAATTATTTAGGTGTTCCTGCATACTAATTTTTCAGTATGAAATTAAAACACATAGCCTAAGATTCATTTTAAAAACAGAAATGTGATAACAACTTAACCGAAAAAGTTACACTCCTAAACAAAAATTTCAAGCAAAACAGCACTGGAAATTCAAAATAACATGTCTTCACTGAGCCAGGGCGACAAGTAAATTATCACAGCCAAACTGTTTATATCTCAAGTATAACAGGTAAAAGATATCAAGAAGAACCAGTATTAGAAGAAAGACACTATAAAACAAACGACGTGATGCTATTATTAGCACGATGGTGAAATACGTTTTTAAATACCACCATACTTATCAAACACACCATGACTGTTTTGATAACTCGATCTTTTTTTTGGGAAGTTTTGCTAGGATTTGGGAATTTTTCTTAATAACAGCACAAACTAGCCACTGGCCTATGCTTAGTTGTTATTCAACACCATTTGATGGGGACAACAGTGGCCTTAACTGCAAACTGCCCAGAAACAACACATGAAACTCCTTCAAAGTGAGCGCGGCGGAGCAGCGAGACAGCTCCTGCCTCCTGGTTAACACAACCGAGTATTTCTACACTACATCTGCAAGGCTGTTCTGGAAAGTGAATTATAAATCAAGGTTTGTGTAGCGAATCATTGGGCTAACATTTACTCTGCTAGAGAACAAGTATTTTCTCTAAATGCAGCCCATAGAAAATGCAATACAGTAAAATGAATTGGTGCACAGCAGCTCATAGAATTCTTAAATCTATTATTGCAAATGCAATTCTTAGGTGATGGAAATGTTCCTTAATAGTATTGTTTAATAATATCTTCATTGATCTACTTTAAAAAAAATATATCACCCAAGACTTTTATAAAGTATGACTATAAGCAAATCACTAGAATTCCATTATACTTAAAACCAACCAAATAGTTAAAATATGTGCTGAAGAGTGTGTTCCATAGCTCACTGCAGAACTATGAGCCCACTCTAGGTATAAATAAAACATTGTTTATAATGAAGTCCGTTGGGATTTGGTATTTCAAAAGAAGTGAAAAGATTACTTCAAATACTCTAAGTGCAAGGGTATTCTTGAGAAAAAGAAATCATTCCAAAGCAAGATATTTCATTAAATATCACAACTATTCAAACCAACACACCCAAACAATGAAGCCTCCTAAGACTTGTTTAGTAACAGGCAAAACAGCTGTCATTTTCTTTTAGCCTAACAACCTACACATTAATTATCCAAACAATAAATGCTTGTACCTTTATCAGAGACATAATCTGAATACCTGTAACAATCCATAAAAATACAAATACTATGAGAGTACTATGTTAATATTCGAAAACAATGCAGTGTGTACTAAATCCTGCAAAGTATTATGTAAGCTAATCAAACTTTTTAATAAGATTTGAGTTAGAACGGATCGCTTTCAATTCAAGAGGACTTGGAATTTTATGCCTTAATTTGAGGATGATTTATTATTTGTATTTCAGTGGCACCCAGATGGCTCCACTAGTGATCTGGGCCCCATTGTCTAGTGTATTTCACAAAATGATGGTATGAAACAGTCTGTGCCTAAGGCAGCCTAATTATGCAAAACAACGTTGAGAGAAGCATCAAAAGCAAACAGAAGGGATCTGCCTAGTTCATCCAAAAGGTCAGGCAGCCCGGGAACACGGCCACGTTCCTGGTCGCATTTCCCTGACTGGTCCTTACTGCCTGATGAGGACAGAAAATGTCTTTGGAGACAAATATCATCAGTGTGGAAAATGCTTTAGTTGCACCATGAATTGGAAGAGCAGTTTTACACTGTCCAGTGAAGATTTTAAGACCAGCAAGCAACATTTTAACCTTTGTGAACTGCTTAATGAGAACTGCCAAGAACCACTAAATTCAGTGTGATCGGGCACTACCCTTAACATGGCAGGAAAAACATTATGCCAGAAGTTGTTTTTCAAAAAAAAACCATTCAAAAGATCTATTATGCACAATTTCAAAGATGATACAGGCTTCAGTGTATCAGAACCATTTCTACCTTAGAAAAATTGATGCTAGAAAGATACTTCAAGAACACAGTTCAAATGGTGTCCGTCACTTAGTGATGACACAGACTATGCAACTTAGAGGGTACAGCTGATATGCATGTCTGAGATGTCTGAAGCAGCCCTGTCAAATGAAACTACCTCTACCTTTCAGATAAAATGACAGAACTTTCCAGAGGTGTACGTGAAATGTGACCTCGAAAAACTGTTACCTGCTGGGTTTTTGGTAATACGCTGGGTAATGCTGTAAAAGAGCTTCTGTGCTGAGCATAACCAAATGGTGCAAGGTCCTTTAGATCCTGGCGGTGCCAAAACAGGGAACACCAGGCAGGGGACCCAGCAGGACTGAGGGCTGGGGGAGGCTCTAGCACTGCCTTGTACATTTTGGGGATGTGGAACAGCAGCATGGAGGATACGACAATCTCCAAAGTGGATAGAGGCTAATTTATTGACTGCACCGCTCCTGTGAGCTCAGATCCAGAAAGACCCGTGATGTCAGTACTTAGTAAGCCTTTCCTGGAATTTCACACCCAGTGTGATGTAGAGGTACCCAAGTGATGTGCTAATCCCTGGATTTAACCACGCAGTTACCGAGTCAGGAAAGCAGCACTGGCAGTGCACGTTTCCCAAGTCATTCCTTACATCCATGTGAAAGAACATAGAGATCCTAGAGTGGTGTTGCAAGGTGATATTTGGCAACTTCCAAAGCAATCTCCACATCAATACCTGCTTTCCATCAGCCGCAGGTAAAACAGCATAATGCTAGCATATAACTGGGGGCTGCCACAGCCTGCAAATATAGGGAAGTCTGAACACCATTTTTAAAGTGATTTCTATTCTACAGTGCTGAAATACTTTTGCTCAGCAATATACAGTTGAAGAATAGGTTAAAATTATGATGAATTTTGCCATTCTGCTTTCAAAGCAGCCAGGATCTCAGCCTGTCCTTGAAAGGAGCCATGATTTTTAAAATCTCAAGGAAAGATACTACAAGTTTGCATCTTTTCTTGGTGGTTGTTTAAGAAACGATGGGGTCTTACTGGTTTTATTCAGTGAAAACCCCTTTCATCACAGGTGGCTCGTTCCTCTGTAAGACTTTACAGGCCCCAAATGCTTCCTATTCAGAAAGGAAGAGAAGATTCTCTCTGCAGATCCAGCTTCTCCATGTTGCTGCACCGGTTCCAACACAGGGGAAAGCAGATATCACCTCCTTTCCCACTCAGGAGTCGAGCGACTGTGGGAGGTGCTGAGCACCTGAAACACTTCCACAAAACATCATGCTGGGCATGAGGATTAAGTGGCAGAGGGTGGGAGGAGAAATATCTACAATATGCTGAAGAATTTTACAGAAGCACCTACACATAAATGTTCTCAAAACAAAAACAAGTCATACTGATTTTGTTAAAACACAAACTTTCACATTGTACCAAATACTTTGTGTGCCAGCTCGCCTGTTTTATAAATAGCTAATCTCTATACCACATCCTGAAAGGAAAAAAAACAACAGCTAATTTTCAGCCTCCCTTTTCACCAATTGTTTGACTACCTTGTAGTCGAATCTTGGTTTCCCAGCACGCTGCCACTTTGCATCACTACAGAACAACTGATGTATCAGACAAATAAACACAATATCTCTTCTTCTCAAGATTATATGTACTTTTATATAGCCATTTAAAAGAAAGCCCGAAAACAGACTGCTTTCTTCATAACTAACTTGAAAAAAACCTCCCAATTTTATTTCTGTTTTCCTTAGGAGTATTTTATCTCAACAGCTCTTCATTGTAAATTACAAGGTTTGGCAAAAATACAATTAGAAAAAAAAAAGAAAAAGAGAGAGTAAGCAAGACAGATGGAAGTTATAAACCCAACAGAAAAGTTCACTTATTTGGTATCTACAGCCATTCTGCAAAAGCTTCAAAAATCCCTCAAAATATCAGGTTCATAACTTTTTGTTTTGCTTCCGAGGCTTAAGGGGATACAGAATAACTTGCAGTCAGACCTTAGATGTTTAACCTACCGAGATGTATTAGGAGTGCAGAGTTAAATGAGTATCCACAAGTATTTCATAATTCAGAGATCCCATTCACAATATATAAAGGGCATGGCCAAGGCCTTAAAATGCCTGAAGTCAGATATGAGAACTCCTCCTCCAGTAAATATTGCAATAAGGAACATTTACATGACTAGTTATAAAATAAACTGATACAAGTTTATTTTGTCTTAAGAGCATAATGCTTGTTCGTTTCAATCAGTGACAGCTGAGCCTTAGCCCTGACTTCAGTCAGTAGCTACAAACAGGAATCTGGGAACTGGAAAGAGGAGACGTGTGGCTCTACTGTTGCATTTTCCCCTTTTACTTAAGAAATGTATTCAGAAGGAAAATTAAAGCCACACCACTACCACATTTATTTACTGTTTTAATTAGCTCCAGATGTCCTGGCCAATACAATGAGCTTTTCCTATTTGAAAGGTTCCAGGTTGCTCCTAGCATTCATTTACATGCTTCAACTGTTACTGGCACAACGATGTATGTAGAGTTAGAGTTCAAACCTAGCAGAGATTCACAGACTCCTAGAGTCTCTCTCATTACCTTAGTCTGCTTCCTCTTCAATGCAGGCCTAACAATCTCATCCAGCAGCTTCTATATTAAGCCCTCATCTGAGTTGTAAAATGACTTACATTTTGACAGGAATGAATTAAAATTCAGAATATAAAACTTCCATAAAACTCCTCATATTCTTCTGACTTACTACATGCAGTCCTCCTCTTACCTTTCTCCAGAGCCCTTAAGAATGACAGAATGATAGAATGATCACCCAGTTCCAACCCCCCTGCCATGGGCAGGGACACCTTCCACTACACCAGGTCGCTCAAAGCCCCGTCCAGCCTGGCCTTGAACACTCCCAGGGATGGGGCATCCACAGCTTCCTGGGCAGCCTGTTCCAGTGCCTCACCACCTTGATGGGGAAGAATTTCTTCCTTATACCTAATCTAAATCTGCCCTCTTTCAGATTAAAACAGTTACCCCTTGTCCTATCACTACATGCCCTTGTAGAAAGTCCCTTGTCCAGCTTTCTTGTAGGTCCCCTTTAGGTACTGGAAGGCTGATACAGGGTCTACCTGGAGCCTTCTCCAGGCTGAACAACCCCAACTCTCTCAGCCTGTCCGCACAGGAGAGAAGCTCCAGCCCTCTGAGCTTCTTTGAGGCCTCCTCTGCACTCACTCCAACAGGTCCATGTCCCTCTTACGTTGGGGGCTCCAGGGCTGGATGCAGCATTGGTGGGGCCTCAGCAGAGAGGAGCAGAGGGGAGAGTCACCTCCCTCCCCTGCCGGCCACGCTCCTTGTGGTGCAGCCCCGGGTACAGCACATTCTGGACACTACTCTACTTAGAAGGGACACCGAAAAAGAATTCAGACTGAACATGCGTTTACAGTGTGCCCGTGCCCTACCCACCCCCAAGAAAAGAAGCGTGTCTAACAGCCAGTCATTATGCAATTTAAAATATGTGAGTTAACAGGAATATTATATATTCTGCAACTTTACAACCAGTAGACATCTTTGACAATTTCTGCACTTGCTGAGAATTCAATCAGCATCTGAATAGAGCCACATGCATTTTTCTTTTAACTATAATACAGATTTCCCAAATGGGATTAGAGCTCCATTATTCTAAGCATTGTGCAATCACAAATATCTTCTTGTTCAAAGAACCTTATGATTAAGATAAAATGACATGACTGAGTGAAAGATGTAACTGCAAAGAATCAAGAGGGAACAAAAGAAACAGATTCAGGCAAAAACATACAATAATTGAAGGTGTGTTATTAATTCAAGGATTAAAAACATACAAGGAGTTCATAATTATCCCAAAGTTATATATTTCAAACTAAGAATTCAGGAGAAAGTTTATGGAGAAATCTAAGAAAATATGGCCAAGTAACCCCAATACACTTAATATTTGGCTAGGGATATTATAAAGAAAAATACTTGGCTAACTTTTAAAATTAATTTATTTAAACTGGGATCAAACTTAAAGCCCCCATGAACGGTTGGCTGCTGCCATCCTCTACAGGCAGGAATAAATTGTATAAGCATGACAGAAGAAATTAATAGAAAAGGTGTATCTGACAAGACAGACCTCAATATGTGTATTGTTTCAGCCCCTGCGGCTGGAGCAACCTGAACTATACAAATACATTCATTAATTGAAGAAAAAGAAATGGTAATTTCATTTCCACAGAGATCAAAATGGCTTCAATTAAATGTAGGCTCTGTCACTGACCTTCCTATGTTTTCTTCTACAATTCATACTAATGAAATATAAAAATAATTAAAAAATTAATTCAAACCTAATTTCTTTAAGCATAATTTAGGCATGTGATTTCCATGAGATCAAGTGTTTAAAAGTTTAAAAAAAATACCAAAAAGTGTCTATTTCACTATCAGTGAAATAGGGATAACAACAATTTAGAAAGAATCGGTAGAGAGAAATACGTGTCCCAGGTATTCAGTTAATGAGCTGAGCACACTGAGAAAATACCACTGACACAGAATTAAATCAATGTCAGGGAAGGGTTTGGATAGAATGCAATTAAAGCAGCAACTAGACACTCGGTAACATAGGAAATGCAAAAATAAAACCAAGTAACTACTGCACTCCCTTTCCTTTTTTAGCACTATGGAAAAATAGTATAAGATTACCCAGAGTTCACATTATGTTATCTAACACATTGATACATTGAATAATTGAGACTCAAATAAAATGCTGGTGTTTATCATGTATATACATAAACCACCATAATTCATCGGTAGTGGAGCAATGTCAAAGTCCTGTCTAATACCTGATGAAACATGAGAGGGTATCTAATTTATTTGGGGGTTTTGTTTTATTTTTAGCAGAATACAGAAAGAAAAAGCAGCAGAGAAAAGCTCTCATGTGATCTGAGACACAAACCCATTTTTTCTGGCTTCTCTGTCATACCACCATACTGAAAATTCTATTTCTTTAGCAATTCTGCTGATGTGAGGGTAGCGTGCACTCCCTCTGCCATCACCGCACAGAGCCAACATTGCTTGTAGCTTAGTAAAAGGCTTATTTTGTCACAAAAATATGTGAGCATGTCCTTCAATGTGACAAAAAAAAAACCCAACCCTCCCCACCAACAGATTTGCCAGATGGAAAGGTGACTGGCTGACACAATCATTTTTCCTGCCATCAATACATTTTAACATAGGAACTGTAATTAGAATCTCTCCAGAGGGAGAGTTTTAGAAAATGTTGCCAGTTGTTCAAATCTCCCTCTCCGATGCATATCTGTAATTATGTGTGAACATTTTCTTATGTAAAACTCATAACATCTGACAGACTGAACATATACACAAGGTCTGGGGATAGAAGGGAAGGTCAGAGAGGCAAGGGGTTTATGTTTGTGCTTAGTGTTGGAGCACAGTAGCTACAAATCCTAAATAAACTGGCACAGAACAATGGTGAGCTGGAATTAACATCCTTCTGACTGATATTCCTTCAGGGCACTGATATCAGAGCCCATTTAGACAAAAGACCAGTTAAGCCACAAAACCTCACCAGCTGCTCTTCAGATGAGAACATCCCAAACTGACAAGATGTTGTGTGCAATACTGCCAGCACTCCTGGTTTGAGGCACCTCCGCTGTTACTGCATTCCACCTACATCCCTGGACTCACAAAGCCGATTCATACATCATCTATGGAGGGTTGCCTTTCCTTTTGTCTTCCTTTTCATATAGTGTAGCTCTGTTTATCCCTTTCGTGGTTCTCTGTGAAGTCAGACTGAGTTACAAGATGATTAAATGAATCAGTACTGAGGGAGGAGAGGTAAGTCACTGGTCTGCTGCATTTTCTAACTCCAGTAAGGTACCACAGCCAAGAAAGACATAATGTACTTTTCTAAGTGTACTGTTTCAAGGATTCACAGCTCTTTTGACAGCATATGACTCAGCTGGTTTGCAGAAATCCTCCTTTTCCATTAGCATCCGCGTAAAATTCCTGAGGCAGTTACAATCATTACTAACAAAGAAATACTGCTAGTGAAATATTTAACAGACACTACCTATCAGGACAATTTAGCTACAGGAAACGAGGAAGAATCTACGCCACATGAAAAATCGGCACACACTTCAGAGAGAAACAGTGGTAAACAGACCTTAACTGGCAACTGCATGGAGTATTACTGACCTCAAAAATCTTTAGTTGTTTGTACTCAGAGACTTGACATTTGAGGTCACAAAATAAATCAGGAGATGAAACAAACACAAACAACGAAAAGCCCTAATCCATTTACAAAAGTGTCTATGGTCCTAACACCAAATGAAGGAATGCTTGACTAAAAAGAAATAACCAACAAACAAACAGAAAATCTTAAGGCTTTATTTATTTTGAAGATTTCCTGTGAAAAGTTTATACGCACTGACTCTTGCCCTTGAACCCAGTTTTAGCTCCTTCAGTGCAATCTTGTGAGGAGCTCTACAATGCAGGTTTGTCTTGAACAAGGAACTCTGATTAACAGCTTTTTATATTTCTCCTTGAAGATCTAATATCCACATCGCAGGAACAAAATACAGTGCACTCTCAGCTGATGACACTCCTCATCAGCTTTCCCATTTCCCTATTTCCTTTACACCTCCACTTCACCTCTTCATTTCTATAAGTGACAAAGATGACCAAATTCAATAATTTTGAGGACACCTCAACTTAATATCACCAGATTTCATTTTGAAAGCATTATATCTATTCACTTTGCCTTTAAATATGAAAATATATGTTGACTTGGAAAATATAAGGACAAAAAAGAATACCTAGGTGTCTGCGAACCCCTAAAAGGTTAACTCTCATAGGCACTAGATTTGTTGTTACATTTTCTATTAGTGGGAGGTTGGGAGTTTTTGTGTGTTGTTTTTTTCCATTTCCCAAATAAGTTTACCAGACAACTCATTAAAAAACGCACATGAAATTGAGGAAAACACATTTATGAAGAATCAGTTTCATTTGTGAAGGACTTACTTTGTATTGAAATAAAAAAGAATCCCATCTAAATATATAAATACATTTCTGAAGAGCATATCATAAAAGCAAATAAGACTAACATAAACCTACTTTTCCCCCTCTTCATTTCAAAGAGGAATTAATCAATTGTCTTGACCAAAACTTAACCTTTTCCGTTTATTATTCCAGTCTGCCACATCTACAGGAAATAGATCACCAAAACAGATGGAGTGAATAGATATTTTTACCTCCCAGTGGCTGAACACCAGCTGCGGACTGGCCAGGCCACTAGTTCTCTTCCTGATTTCATCAGCAAAACCGAAGCTTTCTGCTACTGGCAGGACTGCCTTAATAATAAACACATCCGTCCCCTCTTTCATCTCTTCTTGTAACACTCTGCCTTCTCTTTTTGACAACACAGCATAGACGCGACCTGAAAAGACATAATTTTGATGAGTTTATCGATATATTTATATTCTGCATCATGAAGAGAAATACATAACTATTTATTTAGGAAACTCCAGCATTAAGTAAAACACATAATTTCTTTGGCTAAAATTCTTCCCTGTAAGTGGATCAATTAAATTAAAACGAACAACATATTCTGCCAGTACAATGTGCAGAATCATATGAGTAACCTTTAATTATTACTACTGTATGGATCTAGATCATACTCGCACTAGGTGCATTTTATGCAATTTTATGGCTAATTTTAAAGGCAGTTTGCCAGATTATTTGCCTACCTTGCTTTATTTCTTACAACCAAATATTTGAGAAACACTACTAAGAAATATTACTGTGTTTCAGGAACCATATCGTGACTACCTTTAGAAGTTTGCTTGGATCACTGTATCCCTATATGGTACTTGTCCCAGACACTACAGTGCTATTCTAATCACAGTTTATCTGAAACACTACATATTTATTATAGTTAATGTGTTCAATTAGCTTTTTAATTAATTCAGCTTTGAGTTAGTCATGGATAATTTTTATTTCTCTTTCCCAAATGAATGTTCAGTCCATTGAAACACAGTGTATGTATCATGAAAGCAGCTGTGAAAATGCCCATGTTCAACATTACAGTAGGCGTTAATTTTATAAAATGTTTTTGCAAACGTATGGGCTGAGTATTCTACAGACAAAACCTGGCAAATACACGTGTTGATCGAGATAATAAAAACACAAGAAAACTTTTGCATTGAAAAAAATGTTTTAGGAATACCTTCATTTACAAATGTGAAGAGTTAGTAAGTATTAGATGTACAAATAAACTTTAAAAGTATGTTGTACTGAAGAACAAGTTTATATCAATTGCTAAGAGGTTCAAATATTTATATTATATTGCACTGAAAAAACATGAATGCATGTTGCTACCTTTTAAATAGCTGGGCAGTACTAACTCTTACTGGAAACAACTAGAAATATCCAGTACTTTGTAATACATGCTACCTATTCTGACTTGACAGAAAGATATCATTAAATACTATATCCACATAGATGGATTTGCATATATACTGTAAGCCTTTTGTGGGATACCAGAGGAAATGTTGGAGTGCGTTTATTTGCAATTATATTTTAAATACAGAATCTGGTGCTTGTTCAGAAAATTCAGCACAAGCAGACAGCTAGTAGAGCTAAATCTTCCCGTTGGATGCAGGTAATGAAGCATCAGTTCAGCACCAATCCGGGTTTAGAGTTCTCTAATAAAACGTGGGTTGAAGTGTTCTTTCTACCATCACTGATCATTTTAGCTCCTCATTCCCTTACCAGGATCTGCTCCTGTGACTGAGCTTCACCTTTACTATGCACAACAGTCATCTTATTGCTCATGAGGCAATTGAGGAAATACTTAAGACTCTATATTTAAAATCACAAAAAGATTAAGGCGTTCTGAAGATAAGTCACTGACTTTGCCACGCATGTATAGTCTTTGTTAACATAATTAAGCGATTTCAAGTCTACAGAAATTTCAGTGAGTCCGGAAAATTCTCAGATATCAAAGGATCATATTTCAGCACAGCTCACAACTCAGTAAATGCTTCAAAATGCAAGCTTAAATATACACGCTGCAAAAGAGCATCACGTCATGGCCACTGTAAATATACTGTGTATGTACCACACAGTATATATTAAAGGCATTTGTTAAAGCAAGTAAGTTCAAAACCACTTTATAGGTTATTCATATTATACTCCAAAATACTTATTCTACTGATCGTTCTAAGTAGGACTTGGAAAGTTTTGCACACAAATTAATGAGATAAATAAGGTAACATTTATCACAAAGCACTTTAGATGTACATATTTTATGGTCATAATTCACTGAAGATTATTCTTTGAAATCATAAAAGCCAGAAGACAACTTATAGCTTACTAAATGGTTCGTAGCTACATGTATTCCATCCAAGCAGTCAGGTATTGCCTCAGCTAATAGCATCACAAAGAAGTGATAGAAGGTCTTCAGTTTTACCACTATAGGCAGACTGCAGTATACTGAAGAAATACTGGCTCTACCTCTACATTAATAAGTTGAATGGATTTAGCACCATCAATCACCAACATCTTCCTATTCAAAATAGTTAAAATGGTTATTTTGAAAATCTGATGCTACTTCAAAAAGAAAGCCCTGTTTCCATTTGGTTTAATGGTACAACTGATGAGCTGATGCATGCTAATTACGTCACTGTAAACAATCATGATTTTTGGTAGAAGTCATTTTCGAAAACAGCAATTTATACAGTGGTTTTGTGGTATGAATATTGATATCTTGCTTATAACTTAATGTAGAGATTCAGAGTATCGTGCCTACATGCTCCTGGAACAGTAATTTGTAATGATATGAAGTCTAATTGTGATAGGCATTCTTACACGTTAAAAAATAAAGATAGTTTAAGATGCAGAAGTTCTATGTCACAGTAAGTTGTATGTTAAGGTGCTAATAAGGTTACCACAGGACACCATTTACCAGGTGAAAAAGAACCTCCAGAAAAGAACAGGATCATGCACCTGTGTGAAAAAAATTGCTCATTCAAAAGCATTTATTTTCACTAGACACAATTGCAAATTTTGCCCTTCAGACCAATTTGTTTTTTGTAACTGCTATCACAGAATCCCAGAATGTCAGGAGTTGGAAGGAACCTCGAAAGCTCATCCAGTGTATGTGGGATATGCTATAATTTCTGTCATGAGTAGTAAAGTCAAAGGAAATTTGCTGATAGCTTAAATGCAGTGGAAGACAGTTTTAAAGAAAATCTTGGTGCACTGGATCAGATTAACTGTGCAAGCAATTCCCATGGAAAACTCCAAGAACAAATGCTAGGGTAAGTTAAGAAGTGTTGTAAGTAGGTCATAAAAACAAGTTTAAGTAGGTGTAATGGTAAGGTAATATAAGTGACACAAATTTGGTATGCACTGGGTTTGCAAAATGAGCAACTTGCATACCAGAAGGATACAGATGCTACTAAAATAAATATTAAAAATCTACCCAGCTGGACTGTAACAATAATTTAAAATTCTCTCTTTTCCTTGATTTTGTTTCTATATTGGTTATTATATTAACTCAAAACATCTTGAAATGGCATTAACTAAGATTTTGCACTCCTTTTACAAACAGGATAGATTTCCTCACCTCTTCATGGAACTAATCCTTAATTATGAGGCAGAATCTTGTTCTTTGCATTTACTGAAGCTGATATTACAAAAAATTCATTAACATTTTGTATCTTGCACTTCCAAAAACGAGTAGCATTGCTATTTGTGCATGTGCTTCAGATAAGCAAGAAGAATGCTAAATGTCCATTCACAGGCCTGTTACACTTTCTGATTCAGTCTAATTTATAAAATCTCACCTTGAAACTCAGGAAGCAAATTCTCGACAAAGGTTTATTTTGTCTGTCTTACCTAAAACTTCTGCAGTAGCCATAATTTCACATGTGTACATTGCTGCCATAAGCCTCTGTGGTTTTGCTTGCAAAGCATAACGACACGCTTCCTTCATGGTGGCAATCAGTTGTCCAGAGAAGGGACCGTAACAATCTGCAAGTAAAACTTCTCCCTTGTGTTTACTAATTTTCTCAGGTGATTTTGTAACACTTTGACTGCTGTCCTGGTGTTCATTCGCACTGCAAGCTTCATCAGTGCAACTGCTTGCCAGAGTAGTATCTTCTTTATGTTCTGTGGCATCACATTCCACTGAATCCTGACTACTAGTTGACAGCATCTCTCCAACTTTATTCATTTCCCATTTTTCCACTGTAAAACAAACACCCATGAGGGGTTCTTCACACATGGGACCTGAAAGTGTAGCCAGCTGAAATCCACTTACTACGCTGTTGTCAAAGTCTCTGTATCTACTGACTTCTTTCTCAGCGTTCCCAAGGCACTGCCACACAGACCTTTTATAGCCCTCAAAATTATATAGCAAAATATTAGGCCCACACTTCCGTGGTCCAAAGGACCAGATTTGATCAACAGCATTTCTCCATTTTCTTCCTGTCAGATTTTGCTCCAACTTTTGTTTAAATTCCTTGATCCTATCAAGAGTCTTCTGATTTATCTCATGGATTTTTTTATCTTCATTCAGAGATGTGTTGAGTTGCTCCATAGTTCGAATTAAGTCACTGTTTTCTTCAAGAAGTCGAGTTACCTCCTCAGGAAGTGGCATTGCTCTTACACTGAGAGTAGCTTGTTTATTTGGAGTAGATATTGTAACAAGCCCATCAGAATCGACCTGAATTCCTTCAGGAATTTTATTTTGGTCCTCTTTCATTTGGTGTATGACAGCAACTTTCTGCTGTTTTCCTATTTCTTCATTCACCATATCAACTTTTGGAGGTCTCGTTATTGTCTCTCGGAATGGTATAATAGGCGCTGATACACTAATCTGTACCTTTGCAAACCTATAAAGTAAATTTTAAAAATTAGTTCAAAATTTATAAAATACTTCTAAACTTGGGAGGGGGGAGAGGGACGGTAGGGCAATGGCCTTAACACAGAACAGATGTTCATTAATAAATTGGATTGCAACACAGATTACTAGATAATGCACGTCAAACTCAAACTCTTAAAAGAGTTACGTACTTCAATAAAGAAGCATTTCCTCACATCTTCAGAAAGATTTGGAAAGGAATTGAAAAAACTAAAAGCAATAGCACTGCTGTGCCCCTGTATAAATCCCTCATTCACCCACATCTTTGCAACTATGTGCTGTTGTTCTCTCCCATCAAACACGGTACAATAGAACTACAAGAAAACGAGAGTAAGGATGATCAGAGGAATGAAACTGAAAGCAGCCTTCAGATGTTTCAAGGATACAGAGGTCTACAAAATCATGAGGGGCATGGGGAAGACTGATCGGGATTAACCGATAACCAAACGACAAGAGGTTCTGAACTGAAAATGATTAAGGCCCAGGAAAGCATTATGGTCACTTTGTTTTTACTTCTCCCCAGACATCTGCCACGATGCTGAGCAAGATGGACACCCTATTTGAACTAGAACACAGCTGTTCTTACAGTGAGATGCTCTGAAAAGATGAAGCACTGGGTAAGCTGAACAGGCTTCAGTAAAGGCGTGTGGAGCCACCAGATGCTATATCCTCACATTTTCAGATCAAATACTCCCTCTGCAGCTAAGAGCGCTTGGAGATCTGATACTCCCATTTTCCCCACACTTCTGTTACAGCAGATTCAAATCCACGCAACGCTGTGCTGCCCACATGTGTGAAACTTCACACAGCAGCGCAGGAGCAGGACTGATGTAGGGAAAAAAAGCTCCCGGTGGCTTCACACTGTGATTAGCTGGTGGAAGCCTTACCCACTGCTCTCCTTCCAGACCTGAAGGATCATTCTGAATGGTGATCTGGTAACAATGTAAATACACAGGGCACTATTCTGAGGGTAGAAGTCAAGGACTGCCTACAGTGGAATGCCCTTAAGGTGGCTTGAGGAACAAATTTCAAGTGAAGCAGCTACTCCCCAAGTATCACCAAAGGGACACATTCGTTACAGAATGATGCCAGATGATTAGTTCATGTGTAGATCTGTCATTAGTAGCAGCAAAATCCAATCCCTCTCCCTAATACAACCTAAGCAGATTTATACTGTACAGTCGTTCCAATTAAAATTAAGTTATAATTTTTTAATAAAGTTACTTGAGTACAGCTTTATACAAAACTAAAACATAAACGAAAGAAACTATGGGAGATAATTAAAAGAAACTGACCATTAACTACAGACAAAAATTAAACCATCAATTCTATACCAGAAAACCCTATTATTTCAGGTCATTAAACACTCTGAAGTTTGTTAGAAGAGTTTATATTGGAAGATTCTCAAAGACAACAAATTTCCTAATGGAAGGAAACAAACAAATTTGTTATGTTTTGGATGAATCTTATTTTTGGGCTAATTAAGAAAAGGTAAGAAAAGTCAGTGAGGTTGGTCAAGCATGTCAATGCATAATAAAAGGATGAATTACTTACATGACTGCATGGACATACAACAGACACCTACTGAACTACAATATTTCTTCCTCCTTGCCCCTCTAACCTTTCTTTCAGGTCATCCAAGCAACGCTGAAGATGAACTTCTCCTGCTGTCACTAGCACATGCTCTCCTGTCTCCTGGATTAAAACTTCAACACATGGATCAGCTTGGTTTAAAAGCTTCATTCCTCTGACCAACTGAGGCATATCACCTGGTAAAAGAAGGTATTATTAACAAAGAAATACCAAAGGAGGAATACTTGAAGTAGGTTATACTTAAAAAGATAAATAGTAACACTCTTTTTTGTAGAAGTCTAAACACAAGTACACATTTTAGGAAAACTCAAAAACTTTCAGCTAGGTTTGGAGGTCTTTCTGTGGGCTAATTTCTGCTTATGAATCACAAGGAGTGGTATGCTTTAGGAGCAGCAACTGAAGTTATAACCTATACTCATAATTTGTCACCAAGAATTTACATACTGATGATAAAATTCACATTGTACAACCATAACCATGATACATTTGAATAGATTGCACATTTTTGTTTTACGTAGTTTTACAATAGGGTTAGCATACCAAGCTACAGATACAGCTCATAATAAAATTAAACGTTATCGATATGAAGCAATTAAAAATTTCAGGATTTCACCGCTTATTTTCACAAATTATGAGAACATATAACCTTCCTTATTTATTACAACTGTTTAAAGTCATCTTTCAGTAAGTAATTGTATTTCTTTGCAATCTTTCATTGCTAAGAAGTGTAGCAACCGGTAAACTGCTAACGCTTAAAACTCTCCAAATACATAAATACTAAGATGTTAACTTTACTAAAATAAAAGCAAAAATAATTCCATAGGGATTAATTATAAGGCATAAGAACAAATGAAGCACAAGGAGGATTTAAACTAGCTGGAAGCCACCGAGAAGCTTCAGTGCTACTACAGCCTAAAGAGAATGTGAGACCTTTTCAGTGAGACAAGACACTGCTGCCCCTAAAATGAAGGTGTTTAAAAAGAGTTGCCTTAAAGTTAATGGAGAATGAACAACCACAGCTGAGTCAAATTTGGCTAGATTACATCAAAGCTATGCATAAACACCTCATGTCAGCAGCCTTTCCTAATTAATACAATTAATACAAATTAATTATGATTCCTCTTTTTCTTTTACCTATGGGGTAAAGAATACCCACAGGCTTCCTAGGAATACATATTCATATTCAGAAGGCAGAGTGACGTTGAAGTTGTCATTCTCTTGCAGATTATTAAAAGAAATATGATATTGTATATTTAATTCTAAGCTTGTAAGGGTATAATAGAAAAGTATCCCTGAAAACCAGACATAAAACTAAACAAAAAGTGGAAAAAACACAGTGTTCCCATGGCGAACACAGTTGAACAAAGATTTTCATTTAAGCCCACTGAGAGGGATGAGTAGATTTTTTGAGTTTATGGCAACCATATCAGAATGTGGATGTGGACACGACGATGTGCAGTAATTTTTCAAAATATACATAAGGAAATAATTTGTATTTATTTGAGTCATTTTCCCAAACAAACAGATGCAGTTTTGAAGGAGGTTTGCTGTGGCAATCCAAGGCACCTGTATGTGCCAATGTGCCAGAGTCACCTCAAGACTATCCGCAGCTCACCGGACAACCGATTGATTCCAAGCTGAGCCTGCAATGGCCAAATTTTGCACAGCTTTCTGTTAGCACAAGTGCCAGCTGATTTTCAGGAAACTTTTGCATTTGTAGCTACATTTGAGGCTTCTGTCCCTCTAACAAATTTAGTTCAAGCCATAGATTCAGAAGTTACTAGCGAGAAGAAATTAAGCAATGGTGTAAGAATGATACAGCTTCTAAGAAAACAAATTACCCCCAAAATCAGTCAGTAGTTCTAAATTTCTGTTTCTTTAACATTTTCACCTTAATACTACACTCAGTAGAACCAGTAATTTCCAATATTTTTAAACTGCTTTAACAAATGCGAGATGTACAATGTATGATTATCTGTTATTCAAACATGCAGGACAAACAGCTGCTAAACTGTCCAATCACATTCTGAAAAGCATGTAATCTTAGTGTTAAGAGTATTTTGTAACTGAACACAAAGACGGTTATTTTTGTTCTACTAACACTACAATAACAAATGCAAATTGGGCTGAAATTCAAATATAGCCAGAGATACACAACTCTCTAGAGAAGGGGGAGTGGGGAATAAATTTGAAGCAGTACTGCAGATCTGTGCCATGAACTTTGCGATATAGTATAAAAGAATACCAACAGAAGTGAAAAATGCAAAGATACAGTTACCTTCATGGTAAAGCAATAGCCAACCTTTATAGTCACATAATGTCTTACTTGTGGAACAGCTAAGTCTGCCCATGAAGGGCACAAGGTCGTCTGTTATCTCCTCACCTACTGAGCCATGAGCTGGCCAGCTAGAAGAATTCGCAAGGACAATAAAGTATGGCCCTCTAGGCAACAAATACATTCATTTTACACTGGGTCAGTCTCTGATTCAGTGGATAGATCATTAACTAGCCAAATCAATAAGGGTGGGAAGCTGCACTGCTACCACATTGAATCTGCGTTACCATCCCCATTCTCTTTAAACTTACTTGGATGTTTGGGTTCAACAGCCACCCGCACAATCGGTGTAGCTTCGAAGTTGAGAGGTGTAAATGGTGGACAAGCTGGCGATGTTGACAGTGTTGCAGACTTCAGCACAAAATCTTGCAGACCTCCTATTCCTAATGGAAATTGGAAAAAGAAAAGCAAAACGACAAAAAATCACCCACTGTCATATTACTTGAGACTATAAACATGATGGCAAAGCTGAAATTATTCTAATTACAAAACTCAGATTCAAAATCCCTCACGGTTCATATAAAGTATCTGTTAAAATATTTGTGCATAATCTTAGTATTGAAGTTTCTGGTGTGACAGTTGATATTCAGTCTCACATCTCCCATTGCATTCCCTCTGTATTTTTTAAAAAGTGTGTTTATAGCTCTGAAGGACAAAAGGGACTTTTTTTTCCCATCTAATATGTCCGATCCTTTGTACAACTCACATTTATTTTTGGTGGTTTAAATTTAGAAAAATTCAGATTGCAAGAGCCCTCCAAAGGTCATCTGGTCCGACCTGTAGCCCAAAGCAGCGTTGATTTCAAAGTTAGATCAAGCTGCTTAGGGCCTTGCCCAGTCAAGTTTTAAAATGCTTTAATGATGGAGACTGCACAGCCTCTGCTGACAAGCTCCTCCAACTGCTTAATCAATCTCATTTTGAAGAATGCTTTATTTTTTTCTTCCCACCCCCCATATGCCCATTTGGGATTTCCCTTTTCTGCAATATGAATCTTGTAAAATTTAATTTATCACATAGTAAGCTATTAATTCTAATCCTACTATATTTTTAAATGCTGCCAGGTTGGAGAAAACTGAGCTTAAATTGTAGTGATAAGAAAAAATACAGAAAAATAGATTAGCTATAAATCTATAAAATAGCTGCTGTAAATGCATATTTAGTCTTGTCTGGCTTGCTGGCACATTTAAAACAATTTGAAATTATTGCCTTCAAATTTAACCAACAGGACATCATTCATAATTTAGCCAGAGCTATAAAAACACTACCAGAAGTGTTTGAGTAAGAAAGACAACAAATAAAGCTGATATTGATATATACAGTCACTCTTCCTGATTATCCTTCAATTGTAAGCAAGGAGCACTGCAGTACTTCTAATGGAGTAGAAACTAAATGCACATGTAACTTACTATGAGAAAAGTTAAATCTTTAGCTCATAATCTATATGCGCTTAAAAATTAAATTTGCATTTGTAGATTGCAGTATATTTGTGTTCCTTCCTCCTCATTCTCCCCTACGTGCCTGAGCAGTGATAAACAGAGAAGCTCTTAACCCCAGCTCCCCATTACACCCTAATACTTTTCCAGGTTCTTTTTTGGCTTAGTGTTTATTTGAGGCCAGAAACAAAGCAGATCGGCTTCCACCCTATGAGATCATGAGAGAGTTTAAATTCTGAAGAGCCAGTCTGCTGCAGAGTTCTCATCTGCACAATCGAGCTGTTTCTACAGCTCTGAAGCTGAATGTCTGGTCAGTAGGATATGCCAAAACCCAAAATGTCACTATTTAAGAAAACCTGCCTTAAAATAAATAGAAGCAGAAGAGCATTCAATGGCTTTAAATCCAGGATAGCAGATGCTACAAAGAAAATAAATCTGTATAAACTCTGTGTTGCACCTGACCTATGACCAGCATGTATTTCCTCTTTTTCACTTATTCAACATGTGGTTTGAATGAAAAACAAATGCTGGATCATCATCACCACCAGGGACTGAGAAAAGGGATGGGTCTATTTTATTCTGATCTTCTCCAGCTGGTAAAAGCAAAATGATTTAGAGTGGGAGGTGAACAGCTTCTTTTCACAGTGTAATGTGAACCAGAGAAATCAAGTTACCAAATCTTACTTCAGATAGACTCATTCTTTTCTTGACACACAATACAGTGTTCTTATTACCATAAAGAAAACTTAAAGCTCTCTGTTCTTTTATTTCCCATTTGAAGGCAAAAGTACATCAATTATACCAGTGTCTGGCAACAATCATACACTAAAAATAAAAAAAATCTGTCACTTTTCACAAAAATCAGGTTTACGACCTGAGCTTTTTAATTGCTTAACTGTGTGAGCCAGCACAGAGCAGTGCCCAGCCCTGATAAATCTAATTTACAAATTCTTAGTAATGAACTTAGACAAAAAAAGTCCATAAAGGTTCTTGGACACTTTTTGCATAATATCATTATGAGTAACTGCTAATGTATTTTCTGAATAATATTAGACCAAGATGTAACACAACAAATTCCAAAGTACCACATGACATGTCGATTAAAGAATATGCTGATACATCAATCCTAAATTTACTTATTGTTCATCCCACTAAAATTTACACATGCTACTTGTTAATTACTTGAATGGACTCAGAAAAGCCACGCCAAAATTAAGCTTACAAATATGCCTCCCATTTTAAGATTGGTTTTGTCCTGTTCAGCCTTTGAAGACAGACATTGTTGTAACACAGACATTTTACTTCACATTTCTTTTTGTAGTACAATCATTTTCAAAAAGAAAGGAACCAAAGGTAGGAAATAACTCTGTACGCATGGTGAGATAAACTACTGCTCTTTTGTTTTAGGTGATGGTGAGGCTGCTCTCAGCTGTCTGTAGAGGCCTCATCAACTTCCTCACCATGATCTGGTGGCCATTAATAGATGCCCACAATAGTATCACCCTTGCAATCCTGCCCCTTAGCTTTCACCCACAGGCTCTCAACTCGCTCCTCATCCATGCCTGGACAATACTCAATACATTGGAGTTGCTCTCTCACATAAAGAGCAACTCCACCACCACGCCTGGCTGGCCTGTCTTTCCCAACAAGGACATAGCCATCCATGACCACATTCCAGCCATGTGTGCTGTCCCACCATGTCTCCGTAATTGCCACTAGGTCATAATCTCCTGCCCTAACACAGGTTTCTAACTCCTCCTGCTTATTCCCCATGCTGCACGCCTTGGTGTACAGGCATTTCAGGCATTTTGACAAAGCATTTCTACTGATCAATAAATACAGTGCCGGAACTCAATTGGACTTGAATAATAGGAGCTGAAAAATCCCACTCTCCAGGCCTCGCTCTGTGTGCCAAGGACTCCACAGACAAAAAGGTAATTTTACAAAGCTTAACACTCAGATGGAAACACCCAGGCGAAGCAGTTCTAGTTCTACAAACTTGATACCATCTTTAGAGGAACAGGCAAGACTTCAAGTATTATACAAAGACATAATTTTTGAAAGATGACAAATTATCTCTCTCGTCCTAAAGAAGCCATTCCTACACGTATTTGTTTATCAAACTGATTTTTGATAGCAGATATTAGAAGTGTTTTCCACATTTATAGAAATGTAACCAGTTGCTTACTTTTTACATAGACTATTCAGATTACTCTGACAAATCATTCACAGTGACCAACAATAAACATTTCAAAGCATTAAAGTTATTTCAACAGTAATTGTCAATCTGTAGGTGGAAAATAAGACTTCCTCTTAACAGACAAGGAATTTATTAACAGCTGTGAGATAATGTTGCGAAAGGCTGCCTGAGTTGGGTTGTTTTGTATTTAAAAGTAGACCAAATTATGGTGTACATCAGAGAGAATTACTACGCAGATGAAGAAATGTGGGATTTACAAAGGTCCTTCTTTTGTTGAGCCGTTTCTATGGCTTGCCCTAGAAGATAAGAATACTAAATCAAGTATACACTTGTATCATCAGTGTTTTTACCACATGACAGAAACTAAATTGTAACAATAGATAAGAACATCATGACTGAAATTTTCAAAAGGAGTCGGAGACTTAAGACAAGTCTCCATATACTTTTTGCTTCTGTGTCTTGCTAGTAACCACTACACCTTAGACACTAATTTTGCAGCCTTTAAAGATAAAGTGCACTTTTCCAGCTGAATTCAGCTATCAAGATCCAAACACATAATAGATCAATTTCAAGATAGATGTAATTAGTTTCCTTTGATGTAGAAAGATTTAGCATTTAATATTCTTTCAAGACGCAAAAAATGAAGCCAACGCCACCACCATGCATAACTTTTTCAATCAGATAAGGAAATAATTTAGTTTGCGGTGTGAAAATCAAACAAAGAAGAATGAAAGCTGTTTAAATTTTAACTTCTGCCACATTGTTATTAGCCTCGGCACACGACTTCAGGGGATTTTTATCTTCTCTCACTGATGATATCACCACTTAGGAATCCTTGGCTGCTTTGGAATGGAGACATGTCAAGCTTTGGACTAACACCGTAACGAATAAAGTGAAGCAAAAAGCTAACGTTAATCTTCACAAAAATTCACAAATCCACCTTTCTGCATTTGCCAAATGATATTAAAATCATTAAAACTTAATTAAATAACTCCACATCAATTATAATTCTCCTTCAAATCTAGCATAAGCCCAGAAAATATTATACCAGAAGCCCACTGTCACCTATTAGGGTGACTAACATGGTTTCAATGTTTCCTCGTACACTTGAAGCCTCCATCATTCCATTACTATCCCTAACAAGTAAATAAAGAGTAAGTAAATAAGTAAGTAAAGAGAAAGAAGAAGAGGAATTTTGCAAGGGGAAGGTGGCTTTTGGTAGGGTTAAGCTCAGTTATTCCTTTTATATTTGAGGAATCTTAAAGTGTTTTACAAATTAGGGGGATTAAATGATGGTAACTGTAGGGACTTTGGACAAGTAGTCACTATGGCTTAAGAAGATCTTATATTATACATTTATCACCTCAGATTTTTAGCATGTTTCTCTTGAGTCTCATGGGCACTGCATAGAGACATCTGACGGCAGAACTTGACCTTTCTATATTAGAAACTGTTTCTGGAAAGGAACGTAAATCAAGACACAGACCACATTCTAGTCAAGATTTCATCAACTTCTTTCCGTAATACAGACCACATGTTAGCAGATTGCCGGTGAGCCTCCTCTTCTCATCTGTAATTGTGCACTTCCCCCTCAATTGTTCTTAGTTGCTTCTGAGGCAAGTGAAATTGCTCGTATGGAAAACAGAATATTGTAAAGTATGTGCATGATTTCAGCTGTTCTCGGTACTTTCCAATCATTTTGCAGGAAAAGTTAATTCAACATTTTCTCTCATATTTCATTCCTCTCTCCCAATGATGGGGTTTTTTTTGAGCTGAATCTCTAAAAATCACCAGTATCCAACAGAGTGTAGATGCCTCCGTCCCAGTTTCTTCATGACTTTCAAATAAACAACTCCTACCTAAATACATGCTATACATTAACAAGCAGACACGTAAATTCAGTTCCTCAATACAAAGGTATTGTAGAACTTCACTGTTAGTTTCACTTCAGTTTGAGGGCAAATTAAGCAGAACTTTCGGATCAGACGAGAGTAAACTCAGACATATTATTAATAATGTTTTAACAAAACTCCCTTTTGACGTGATAAGTGACCTTTAATGCAAGAAGCCCCATAAGGCTTTACTACTGAATAATGGAGTATTAAAAGATGAAAAAGCACCAGAGCACCCCATTGAGCTCTTTTAGGGAAAAAGACTAGCAGTTCAAAGAAGAAAGCACTCTGCTTTTAGAAGAACTGCACGGAGAGCAATAATATGATCTAACAGTATGTTCCAATAAAATCTCCTATTGCAAGAATACAGTTTGGAGGAGCATTGCTAACATATGAGTAAATAAGCATAGTTTATCTTATCTTCTGCTGAGATTCCTCTGAAAAAAAATACTGTATATTTGATAGAGTACTTAAACTGCATGATAACATATGTTTCCTAACTGTAGACTGAGTTGACAATTGTAATTATGAACTTTCCTACACTTTTTTCGAGATTAGACTAAAAACAATTTCAAGGAAGGTATAAAAAAAAAATTACATTAAACAGTAACAATTTAAAAATGTAAAGTGAATGGATAGAGATCTACCTGCACTCAGTCTGTGTGAAAAAGCAGACACCAAACCTGAGTCAGGAATTTGCTTGCTGAAATACAAATTTACCTTAAAGGAAATAGAATTTAACCAAAATCAGTTAACATGCCAATCTGACTTCTGGGTTTACAAATAGGTGTAGTTAAAATGAAATATCCATTCCCTTAAGTTGCTTAATGAGGCAAATAAATATAGAAGATGAAAGTATTTCAGATAATGGTGTTTTTCTTATGCGACAAAATTATTTCATTTGTTATGCCATACTAATTTTTTGACCTCAGAACTAAAGTAAATCATCCTGATTTTTACGTATTGATGGTTAACTTCATTTTAGCATTGAAACTTAGAAAGAAAATTCAAGCTTGTAATGTGCTACCATTAGTCTTTATATATTATGCGATCAAGGCGTTCATAGATTTACACCCAAAAAAGTATATATGTATATAAGTATATATGTAATATATTTTGCCTGAGCCCACATATTATAATTCCTTTCCACACACCAGCTGAACTTGACATCATCTGAAAGCAGAGATACCGAACAACAGTAAATATGTGGACATATCTTTGAACAATGTGACCACATAGGCACTGGAACTCCCTTCAGTTAGCCTGTACATCAAATTAATACTCCCATTACTGCATGTGGAAAGCATTTAACATCATACAAAACTCTTCAAGGGTTTCTGAAACACAAACCAAATTTTAGATTTATAATTACATTGGGTAAATTATTTTAATTCGACCTGACAGCAACACATCTGAATTTACTTATTTTTTTTTAAAATGACTACCAGAACTTCAGAGGCAGTTCAGCACAGTTGTTGACCCAAACAAATGGAATGTAGGAATGCTTGTTTCAACATATTTACTTTGATAATCTAAAAGTCTTTTGAAATGTTGATTTGTTGGGTTTTTTTATTAGTAACAGTAAACATGCATTTGTAAATAAATTAATGAAATTGCATATTGTACTGGAAAACAGATCAACTGAATTCATATTGAACATCCTATGCAAGAGAAAAAATTTTGCCCAGCAATCCTTTAAATAAAAAGAAAAGCCTTCTACACAACAGAGCATTAAGTACACTTTCTAAAGACAATATATATTTTTTGGAGATGAGAAATGTCTCACAGGTGTAGCTCTTCCTGTTGTCCTTGACCCCTCTCGCCAGGTTTAATTCTAAGGAGGCCTTAGCTTTCCTAGTTGCCTCCCTACACCCTCTGACAACAGCCTTATGTTCTCCCCAAGTGTCCAGCCCCTCCTTCCATGATCTATAAACTCTCCTCTTCCACTTGAGCATCCCCAGCAGTTCCCTGTTTAACCACGCAGGGCTCCTGGCTCCCTTCCTTGACTTCCTACATGTCGGGATGCTCTGATCTTGTGCCCAGTAGAAACAGTCCCTGAACGCTAACCAACTATCTTGGGCCCCTTTACCTTCAAGTAGCCTTGCCCATGGGAACACTAATCTCAGCTAACAGATCAATAACATCAAATGATCTCTTCATAAGTCAGGCCAGCTATGGCGTACTCTAACAACCAATCAATCACGAAGAGAAAATGCCATTTTAGGTTTTATTCAGTTTCAGTAACGTGTCCCGAAAACAGGCAGACTTCATGTATATACTGTTGTCTTAATCTGAAGATTATAAAATATAAATAACATCTCTTACTTCCCAGAATCAATTATAAGTGGTGTTAAAATTTATGAGGGCTTCGGGCACTGATCTTGCAAGGAATTCATTTTGATCTGTAGAAGTCTTGGAGGTTTTGTCATGTTTGCCTAGAAAAAGCTACATGAGCATATCACTACAAGTTCTGCATTACTTACCCTCAGCACATGGGGAATTTAGAATCTACTACTAGAAGTGCCAGCCACAAAAATACAATGGTAGTCAGTTTAAAAGCTCATTAAACTTTGCCCATCTTGTGCCAATTTAAGAATTTTACTGTAGAATCCCAATATACCTGAATTACATTTTATCAGATAAAAAGAGAATATGAGGACTTTATCATTCAGTACATCAGGAAACGCAAAGACGGACTAATCAGTTCTGAAGATGTTTCAGACATCACACATAGAAACAGCATACCAAGTATCAGATGTGTACAATATCCTGTGGGAAATACCCTACTGAGTCATTGACCATTTATCCTGTTAAATTGTAAGACATGCAAGTAGCTAATTAAAATTCAATTTTCCAAGAGCTGACTCGATGCCTAATGCTCTCCTTTAAAGGCAACAGCCTCCCTGCTCCCTTACATCTGCCTGTAAGTGATTTCTCCTTGCTTATTTTGTTGCCCTGGGAAATATGACCTGAAGTGTTCCAAAGCACCATGAATAATGGCTCATTTCAGTCTACGTTATGCAGAGGTTGATGTTTATTTTAAATACAATAATTTTCAAGGAAGATAAAGAATAATATAAAATTTGACTTCAAGCTAAAAGAAACCTTTAAATAGCTCATTTGTAGTTACATGCAATAATATTTTGGGGAATCATTAATTAGAAGAAAAATTCTACCAAATGAAAGCATCTTTCCAATGCCTCGGATTAGGACAATTTGAAATAATGGGCATACAAAGAGATGGCAAGAGAGGGAACCAGGAATGCCTTCAATACACTTGTTATATTAGCAGCCTAGGAAGTTACTGATAATGAGTTATTTATCATGTGCTCCAATTTAATAGCAAAATAAATTCAAAAAAACCCCAGAAAACGCATTCAAAAATGCACATGAAAAGCTATGACTTGGCCATTAATACTGACCTCAGGTTGAAAGGCAAAGATATGCTCCAAACACATCAAATGACACTGAGCTACAACAGTGACAAATTCTCAGAGAAAAGACGGAATTCCAGAAAGTTATTTCAAAGCATACACATTAATCATTGACTAAAGTACCTAAGAAATACAAAATAATAAAAATCTGGAGAAAATGTTCCATTAGCCCTTCATTATTCTGGTTAAAATAGGGAGAAGTAAAACCCTCTAACTTTTCCACAAAATTAAGACTATATTTAAATCATTAATTTTACAAGTCAGCTTCACATTAAGTATTTCTGGCTGTCTGTGTAAACTTAACATACCAAAATCATGTATATTTAAAACATTAAAAAAAATACTTAAAACATAATACTCCTTTATCCCCATAATAACCTTTTTTCCCCAAAGGGATTCCCCCCTAATCTCTGATTACTTCAGTTAATGTATCATTGAGAGTTATTACTGTAATTCATAGTTCATATAACTTTGACTTCCTAAAATATTGCAAAATATTAACTTTTATTAGCTCTAGGTCAATAAAAAACGGGAAAAATATATAGGTCATTCCTAAGATATAAGGATTCTTAAGACTAGTGCAGAAGACTACATGTTTGAATTGGACTCTATTTCAAAATGGAGAAATTAAATAGAACTAATCTTGATTTTTAATGTCCCCTTGTAAAAAAGTAACTAATAAGATTTAATTTTATTTACATCCCATCAGTCTACATGCAATGATAACATCCCCAACACTGCACTCTTTGTTAAAACCAGGCATGAGCCTCATACTGACAAAAGATACCAGGAAGGGAGCTTGGAGCTTTAACATCTGCACATCTGGAAGATCCTTAGTGTTTAATTTCCCTTTCAACAGCAATAACAGCAGTTGCTGAGTGCTTCATTTGTGTTAGAGGACAGAAGGAAGAGAGGCCCCACTCCAAAGGGTGGTTTCAGAACACCATCTCTAACAGAGCTGGGATGAGCCAGCAGCCGGTTGCCATCAACAAGAGCAGCCGTGTCCCCACTTCTGCCTTCCCAGCACAGCACTGGCATCTGTCAGACCCGGGGTGAGCCAATGCAGGACACTAAATAGATAAGTAAAACCAACCTAACGAAAAGGCAATTTTCCTTCTCACCCAATTTTCACTCCCCTCAACTAAGAAATACATTTTTCAGAGAAACTGCTTCTGACACATTGTCCAATAAAAAGCAAATCAATGTATCGATCACAGTAAAACTCCTATGGCATAATGAAGCCAACCAGAAGTATAGGATTGATAATCAACATCTTATAAAACCAGTTAAGAAACCTTTTCCCCCCTCCCATCCGTGCAGAAAGTGGAGCTAACACCTCACAGTCCCATGTCTCACAGTCCCATTTGTCTCCATGTCCCACTGCCACCCCCTCCAAAACCAGACCAGTCTGCTATCGTTTTGCTGAGTAAGCAGAAGAGCCCGCAGACACCGTCTCATGTATCACCCACAAGCAGCAGCAGCGACTCAGCTGCTGCCTCAAGACAAAGCAAAATCTTGAAACACAGAATGTCTGTCAGCTGCTTTTCTGAACAAAAGAAATGTGGCCATTTGCCACTGCTAGGTATCAGCTTTAAACATTTTGGAAGAGTTCTGGGTAGATGAATCTTTTCTCCTAAAAACGAAAAGCATTTCTGCTAAAAGCGGCTGATTACTTAAGACTTTTTCTTTTTTCGGTTGAGAAGGAATGCTTCCAACACAGTATGTCATACTTCCTGATGGGATTATGTACACAAAAGAATCTGTTAAAAATGGAGTGTGTTTTTAGTCTTGTTTCCAAAGTAAACGCAACTCCTGTAATCATACAGTCTCCCCTCAACAACTTTTAAACATGTTGTCAACTTCCACTAAGTTTACCAGTGAGAGAGAGGAGAGGATTCAGATATAATTAAGTTTCCACAGATTATGTGAAATCAATGGCTAAGTACTGAAGGGAAACCAAAATTGGTGAGCTCACTGAAAAAAGGACAGGCAAAACACGATCATTATATATCCCGCTTGGAAGCAGCTGCCTGGTGACCAGCATGCGCGGCCTGGCCGGCCAACTGGGACAGACACAACTGCAGGATAAGCGGAGCTTAGAGGGAATCTGAGGATTTTAAGGACACCAGTCCACAGGAATCCAGGCTTTGTGAGTGCCACTGCTCAGATAACTTGCTTTTTGAATGTCACAAAACAATTAGTCCTTTGTGGAAAAGCTCCAAAAAACGCCACCGTCAGGATACCATATATTTTAGGTCCTGTTTTGGACACTGCTCAACATGCAGCTCTTTGCATCGATGAACCATGTAGGTTGTCTTTAGAATTCATCACATGGGCTTTCAACTTTGTCCTCAACAGAATAAATAGGGGGGAATCTGTTTGAATGTCTTTGCTGATGGGTAAGTGCGATAACAAAGGTAACAAGAACTACCAGCAGGTTCACGTTTTCATTTAGGTTAACGGGTTCACAGTCATGCAACTCACAATGGTTGACCCAATACTTCAACATTGCATAAAGCATGATTTGTACAAATCTTAACATATGACATGTAGAAACCACCAACTATTTAAATGAATACTTATTGCTCGATACTCTGTTTCAGAAATCCAATTAGTCACCAAAACAGACTTCTATCAAAGTTGGTGATGACAATACTTTAGCCAATGAAGCCTAAAATGACAGTAACAGATAAACTAACGTGTCAGACACATGAACCTAAACAACTGTACAACTGTGTGGTTTTTCTATTTCCCCACCAGCACATTGTCTTGGCTCGTCTGCCTACATTCAAGTCAATAATCGTGCTTAAGTCAACACCAAGTGCCTCTGAAAAACCTGCTCACTTCAAATTCATTAGGATGACGGAAATCTCTTCATTCTGTAAGGAAAAGCTTTCACTCCCGTCTCAGCTGGGGTCCTTAAATTCATTGCAATTTTCCTATTGCCATCTCACTGTCTTCACACAGACAGGCCCAGAAACAAAAATGGCAATATAAAACACTCACTACCAAATTAGGTGAATTATCTACCCAAACATGCCTGCAGAAAGGAAGGCTACCAAATGCAACACCCCAGAAAAACATCAGCGAGAGTCCATGGCGGTTATGACAGAAGAGCAGCCTTGGAAAATGGAGCCTCTCATTTTTTGAAATCACTAACTTGAATTTTGCCCAAATACAGAACAGACCTCATTGATGAGAATTAGTATGGAACAAGAAAGGTCTGAGAAGAACCGTATTTCTTTTAGGCTTAATTAGATGTAAAAAGGTACCTAAATTTCGTTCCAGGTATCAATGCTAAAATTGAGGAAAGTCAGCAGCTGTTCTGCATCTTAAGATAAAACCTCAATGGCAACAGCCCCTCAAACATTACCCTCATCTACCTATAACCGGAATTAAACAATTCTCCACAAACAATAAATTCTTGCAAATTCAGATTCTGAAACCTGTAAAGTGAAACCAGTTTTCTCTATGCTTGCTATTTTCAACTCATACAATTTTGACAATGAAATAAATGCAGCTATTACTAGATAAATACAAATGGCATTGGAATTCACACTACTTGACTTGCAACCTCTCTAGAAGAATATTTCTAGTAAATATCAACTTTTCCAAGTATTTACTAAATGATAAACCACTCGAAACAATCTCCACTTTGAGCCTAAACTCCCCAGTGCTGCCCCTTTAACACTGTTTAGCAGTGCTCCACAGTTTGCCATCAGTTGATATTCCTAAATATAGCTCTGCCTTAACCCCCCCCACAGTTCAGCAGCCACACAAAGCCAACTTCATGACTCACACCCCAATACAGGCCAAGCAACCCTCAAAACACTTCTGCAATTTCACGTGAAGCATGAAACAACATCAGAATCTCAGGAAGACATTTAGAAAATAACTCACTAAAACACAGCCTTTCTTAACAATCTCTTTGATTTTGTAACCTTGCCTTTTGCTACATGGGATCTGGATTCTCTGCAATCGTGTTTGTGTTCAGTGGGGTTGCACGTAGAATCAATTCCAAGCTGGTTTTTCTCACTCAGGCTCCCATTCCCTCACTGCAACCCCCTCCCTGCTTTTTCTGAACTCCTTGAAGAAAATTTGGTAACAGCAGACAATAGAGAAACCTACAAAGTAATATGAGGCTTGTGTGACTCGTTTAAACGTAGAAGTAGGGGCATTTCACACCCACAGATGGTATTTATTGCAAGAATGCCATGTATTGCAGGCACCAGGCCTGTTACACAATAAGACAAACACTTCTTCCCATGTGGGTGTGAACACGTGTGTCCTGCTCCTCGCTCCATTACGCGGGAACCCTGGCTAAGAGTAGGAAGTGCTCTGGCAGGAATTTAAAATGCATTCAAATCAATTGCCCTCATGGATTGGTGGTTTCTATTGCATAAACAATGCCGGTTAGGAGAAGAGGTTTTGCATTTGCTTAGGTTGTGGTTAACTAAAATGTTCTCATATAGTCTTACTTTATTGGCATAGGATAACTAATGTAATCGAAATAAAAAAAGTAGGAATAGTAACAAATAGAAAGGCAGAGGGAAATGTGGAATCTGAAGAGAAAACAGGAGGTAAACGCTACGATTTCAGGTGGGGAGCTCAGGGGAAATATGGTACTTTTCAGAGTCCGTTAATACTCCAAAGAAAGCTGAGGGAGGTCCAGCCTTATTTCTACAGCCTGGCTGTTACTCTGTGCAGAAGGTAATTAGCATGGCCATGAAAATTAAAGAAACAGAGAGTTTTTCCCATCTCTTTTTCATATAAGACAGTAGCTTTGCGCAGGACAAAGGAATTATCAAAGGAAAAATGGAAGCTAAACAAGATGTTTTCATGACAGTGGCTTTACTTAACACTACACTGCCTCTGAAACCACTACATTATTTCCAAGTTGAGCTAATAAGTAGGCACCACACTGAGCACAGATTTTTGGCTTTCAGAATACCCAGTGAGACTAATTTCATTTAGAGACAAAACATTTGTAGATTTTCTGCATGAAGAAGTGCACATTAAAAACCATAATCCAAAGTTTTCACTACATTGACAGTGCTGTGAATCCATGAGAGACCTTTCCCCAAAATTACACATTTTTGTATCGTATGAAAAACAGTGCCCCCTGGCTTCACATTAAATGGGAATCAGAAAACAGTTCAAGGGATGAAACAAGTTACCTTGTTCCTATTTACATTTCTAGTAAGGAAACATATGGAAAATTACGTGACAACTCTCTAACTACTCTTACTTGTCAAAGAACCACATCATCACCACATATTCTAAACCAGGTTTGATTTATGGAGCCTTCAACATGTCTGAATTGCTATACATTAACTTACATGTAACAACACATAGATTTTCAAACTCAGTTGTGTTTAAGCAAGTATTTTGTACTATTCCTGATACGATACTGCGTGTTCTCAGTTTGAATTTCAGAAAACCCATGGCCACATTAAACAAAGGAAACGCTCCTGTAAAATAGGTTCCTGAAAGTTTGAGGTTTCCAGCACACTACTTCTGCAAAGGGAATAATCCAGCATGTTTAATTCAGAAGTAGGAAAACAAGCCTAATACCACTTTGTACAGAGGGATAAAAGGTTTAATTATATAGTCTAAATACAGATCCTTGGTAAATCAGGTAATCTACACCTCTACAGAAAACTGAACCTTAAACACTAACTCCTCAAATTAAGCAGGATTGCTGGATCTTGCAGTCAGTGTCCTGGTGTCCACATTCAACCCTGCCCTGATGTTTCCCACTTTGTAAAATATTTCACAGCGGCACTAACAGGCAGGATATTCTTAGAAACGGAATTCTGACAGAGTACACAACTGAAGCCACTTTGGTTCATCTATCATAGATTCTCATTTAGTTATGGATCTTTAGTTAAGTCTCTAGAGATTTTTCAACCAATCAAGAGAAGTTAGATGGTTCCCCTTAAAACCACATCATAAGAAAAGAGAGAGCACACAGTTGTACTACAAACTGCCACCTATTAAACAATACTGACATTAAAAATGATACTGGTTTAAAAAATACAAAGCACCAAACACAAACTCATGTTCCATGTAATTTTTATAAGTAGACTGAGGGAAGGATAGTTTTCAGCCTCTTCAAATGAAAATGTGAGGTAATTTCCCAAAATCATCAGTGATGAATCTCAGCGTGCTGGAAAAAATCCCAAATGCAACATTACGAATGTGAGCTCAGGCAATCATCTCAAAACTTTGCTTTAACACTTCTATTACTATTTTACACCGGTGATACTAACTACTTTAACACTCTAGTTCATTTACAGTATTGGAAAAAACAAGAGGTTTATTAGCCAAGTAATAAATATGACTGTTTCTGTAGATAACTGTTCTCCCTTTATTTATACATGGACATATTTTGTTTCATAGAGGGAGAGACTAAAAATAACATATTGAAGCTAACTAAAGAAAGTAACTGTGAAATACTGGGCAAAATCCCTGCCCTCTGTACTTTAAAGAGACTTGAAAAATCATACCCAACCAAGTACTCACACGGAAGATTTGGAAATTTTGGAGATGAACCAGATAGTATCTGGGACCTAAAACCACAAAGCTACAGAAAAGCTGAGGAACATCTCCCCAGTCAGTTCTCCACCCTTACACCAAGAAAAGGAACCAGTCTCCTGCTGCTGTGCTGTGAGTTTCTTCAAGCAGCAAAGGTATGAAATTGTCTTGATTCTTGTTAGTCCCACCACTGCCCACAGACATATAAGTAGCAACAAGGGACACCGACAAGTTTGGACAGTCTTCCTTCTAGTACAATTTGGAGAATCTTAAACACCAGCAGTATCTGTCTGCATACAAACCCCTACATACAAAGCCTTACATTCAGAAGATTATTTAGAAATCTAATTTTGGCTTATATGAAGACTCAGATTTTACAGATTATAATAACTAAAAGTTGCTTTTAAACTGATATAGAATGTTTCATTGCATTCTCTCCATTCCTCAAAAACGTAACTATTTGAGTTTTCTGACATTATAACCCATCAGTGGTCAAGAGCTAACTTAAAGGCATTTTTGGCTGGATGAATGTATTATGACTGTAGCTTAAATAATCTTATACAGCTCAATTTTTAAATATGATTAAAAACTCCTTGTGTTCCAGTGGCGAGATGAAACACATTTTTAAGATCTCATAATAAACCCCTGAAAATTAGGAGCAGAGAACATTCCAGAAGCGCGAGAGAATTCAGAAGTGATTTTCTTCAGAAAGAATTACTACACTTATGATTTCCTTTTATAGTGCTAAGAAGCTACAGTCAGAAAAATAAAAAAACAGAGCTACTCAAAAAGCAATTTAAAAATCTTCAATATAAATTAAAAGAAAAACCATCCAGCCTAAAAAAGGCTTTATAAGGGAACTATTAACCAAAGTATTCTTCCCCAAAAAGCCTTAGCTGGGTCAATAAAGACACATGTCAGTGCTGTACTGCTGACCTAAGACATGTCACATTGTTTTCTTATTGAACGATATGTTGATATTGATTTGAAAACAAGGCAATGAATCACTTATTCTTTTGCAATAGTCAAGTCAAATCCCCTGAAATAATCACAAATAAAACAGCAGAAATTGTAAGGTAAACAAGGTAAATTAAACTTCTCAAATGATGAGCAAAATACGCTTCTAATTTCATTCGATCCTGGTTCCTTAGATGCACGCCATATTATGATACATTGCCCAACAAGCAACACAAATTACTCAGCCTGCTTGTTGGAACCACACAGAGCAAAGAGCAGTAATTGCAAAGGGACTAAGTCCACCACAACAAAAACAGAGTTAAGAAAATGGTTTCAGTTTCCAGCGCTGAAAAAGGCCAAACAGATTAAGCATCATGTCTTTAACTCAAAGAAATAACCTGAACGTATTATTTTTTTCAACAATTTACCTATTCATAAAACATGGATTAGGTAGGGAATTAACACAGATACAACGATGTCAGGTAAATTCAACAGTTCACAGAGATAAAATGTAATTCAATTACAAAATCCACTGAATTACATACCTTTTCCTGAATAATACCAGATTACTATAAACTAGTTAAGAATGCAAGGTTATTTTATTGGAGTTCTAAGATGGCAGTTAGTCATAAAAACTGTAAGCATTCCAAAACTGAAGACAAAGGGTTGAGTTTTCTTTGTTTCATTCACTATTTTAGGCTAATTTCAGTAACATTCTTGAGCAAGACTGCCCTCCAGTGTCCACTGATCCCTGTGCTGAGATTCCAGCCCATACAGCTGGAATCACTTCAAGCTGGCTATTTTTTTTTTTTTAATAATCACATTACTGATTCAGCGAGTGAAATTAGCCCACCAAATGTTTGCACAGAAATAAAAGGCTGGTGCAACAGCAGGACTGTTCCTAGGGCTTTCACAGAAGGTGGTAACGCTTGCTGTTTGGCATCAGTCCTAGAAAGCCATTCCGGGCCTTTAAAATGGCATCGTTGCTTGCAGCTGCTCTTTGCTCTTAACAGAGGCTGCTTATTAAAAGCTTCTAAATTGTTCAATGAAGGCCTAAAGGAATGAAATGCTTGTTAGACACCTTGTAACAAGGTTAGCTGTGCTAGTCTGTACCAGCTCTTCACGCTAACGGCAGCTGTATGGCACCTTCCTTCAGAAAGGTACCGAAACATCCACAAGTATGAATCCATCATCACCTACAGCTCCCACGTCATATTGTTTACATGGCAAGAATCCTTTAAGTGCTTTATAAATTATTGAAAGCATTTTAGAAATGGAAAAGCCAAGGTACACAGCAGTCCATCATGTAAAGTCAGTTCATAGTGAGCTGGCAACAGGAAGGACCTCTAGATTCCTGCTTTTAACAACACCACTTGGCAAGTTAAAGAAACAAATGCTCTAAATTTGGTAAAACATTTGATATTCGCATAGCTGACTGCATTTGAAAACATTCAGGAAATCATCTAGCCTCCTAAGAGCACTACACTAAAACACTACAAACCTGGCAGTAAGGGAAAAGCTTTGCTTTTAACGGTATTCAATAAAAACAAAAACCACTTAAATAGTCACACAGGCGACTCTCAGAAAAAATCTAGGTTTTGTATGCTAGCAAACATAAGACTACTGTTGTGGTACTTCTGGATGAAAAACAGTACACACGTCAATTTTAAGATATGTGTTACTCTGAAATTGTGTGTCTGTGTGCATGAGTGCGCATGATCTACCTTGACTCGAGTAAGGCATTTGACACAGTCCCCCACAGCATCCTCACAGCTAAACTGAGGGAGTGCGATCTGGATGACCGAGTAGTGAGGTGGACTGCGAAGTGGCTGAAGGGAAGAAGCCAGAGAGTCGTGGTCAATGGGGCAGAGTCCAGTTGGAGGCCTGGATCTAGTGCAGTGCCTCAGGAGGCAGTACTGGGGCCTGTATTACTCAATATATTCATCAATGATTTGGACGAGGGAATAGAGTGCACTATCAGCAAGTCTGCTGATGACACCAAGCTGGGAGGAGTGGCTGACATGCCAGAAGGCTGTGCTGTCATCAGAGACCTGGACAGGTTGGAGAGTTGGGCAAGGAAAAATTTAATGAAATATAACAATGGAAAGTGCATCTGGGTAGGAACAACACCAGGTTCCAGTATAAGTTAGGGAATGACCTATTAGAGAGCCGTGTAGGGGAAAGGGACGTTGGGCTCCTGGTAGACACCAGGATGACCATGAGCCAGCACTGTGCCCTTGTGGCCAGGAAGGCCAATGGTGCCTGGAGTGGGTTAGAAGGGGGTGGTCAGTAGGTCAGAGAGGTTCTCCTGCCCCTCTGCTCTGCCCTGGTGAGACCACAACTGGAATATTGTGTCCAGTTGTGGCCCCTCAGATCCAGCAGGACAGGGAACTGCTGGAGAGAGCCCAGCGCAGGGCAACAAAGATGCTGAAGGGAGTGGAGCATCTCCCGTGTGAGGAAAAGCTGAGGGAGCTGGGTCTGTTTAGCTTGGAGAAGAGGAGACTGAGGGGTGACAACACTAATGTTTACAGATATCTAAAGGGCAAGTGTCAGGAGGATGGAGCCAGGCTCGGTGACAACCAATGATAGGACAAGGGGTAATCGGTTCAAACTGGAACACAAGAGGTTCCACTTAAATTTGAGAAGAAACTTCTTCTCAGTAAGGGTGACAGAGCCTGGCCCAGGCTGCCCAGGGAGGTTGTGGAGTCTCCTTCTCTGCAGACATTCCAACCTGCCTGGACACCTTCCTGTGTAACCTCATCTGGGTGTTCCTGCTCCATGGGGGGATTGCACTGGATGAGCTTTCGAGGTTCCTTCCTTGTTTACAGTGATGTAATTAGCATGCATCAGCTCATCAGCTGTATCGTAAACCCAAATGGAAACAAGGCTTTCTTTTTGAAGTAGTGGGGGGATTGGACTGGATGAGCTTTTGAGGTCCCTTCCAATCCCTGACATTCTGTGATTCTGTGAATTTCCACTGTTGGGAAAATAATATAAATAATCCTTGCAATTTATAAAATGTAAGACCTTACTGCTGTCTTTGGCAATTCCTGGCAGCAATACTTACCTGGCTATACTCCAACCTGACGTTAACAGTGAATTAGGACAGTGTAATCCCTAGTTTTCTCCTATTCATGCATCTTTTCCCTCCTCACAATTCAAAGTTCACAGAACCATTTAATTAGAGTGCCTTCATTTTTTGCACAGATAACATACCTAAAAACATTCATAGATTTATTTAAGTTTTCTTCTTATTAAAGCACATCAAAACAATTTAAGCGTATTTTGGATGATATAAGGATTCAAGCTCTAGGAAATTAACTATTAGTTACAACTTACCTAGGACATTTCCTGCAGGTACTTCTTCAAGATCTTCAAGTTCTCTTCCCATAAGCAAGTAGAGATTCTCCAATGTACAGCAAGTCATGTGAGGTACTGATGGCAGATCATCTGTAGCAGAACACTGGGATGACAGCTACACAAACAACCAGTGTTACACATTTATCATTTCTTACCGATACAAACCTCTTCCTCAAAACCTATTTGCATTCCAAAGCTAAGAAAAACATTCTCCAGTATTTTCATTTCAGAAGTAAAAATATTAAAAACCAACATACAGTTGAAAATATTTTTCCCCTTCCAAAAATCCAGTCTTGTGGCAAATGAGTAAATGTTAGCAAGAAAACTTAAAAATAATGCTTTCTTTGGTAATTTTTAAATGCATACTACTCCTACTTTTCATTGTCAGTGATAAAACAAATGTTTTAAAGTAAATTCATAAGTAATGAACATCTATGATCACAATCTCAAATCATTTAACACCATTTTTTTCCCTAAGCTTTGTTTTTTTCTTTTACAAGTTTTCTTTGAGTCAAAGTATGCACATACTGGATTCATTGTTCACTAAAGCAACACTGGAAATGCTAAGGTTTATAATGAGTTTACGGATACAACCAGCCATTACCACAATTACCTAAATTACTTTGATACTTTTTGAAATTTTTGACTTGAACTTCTTTTTTTTAAAAATTTTCGGAGTGAGCAGCATGTATAAAGTTAAGTCATCTGTGTTACAACAGAGCCCCAAGTTATGGTAACATTTCACTGTCACCTCTTACCTTTTGCAAAGACTCAGCAGGATCATATTTTGGTCCTAAAACAAAGATCTTTTGCCCTCTTTGCACCACCCCACTGAACACTCTTGCAAAAGCAATGAAAGACTCCTTGTTGTCTGCCTCCTGTTTCACCGCCTTTGAGGTCGCGTTCTCTACTTGACCAGTGAGCTGCTGCTCTTCACCTAATCAAAGTCAGAAAAATATATGAAGTATAAAAGCAGTTTTTGCCTTATCACCTGAAGGAAAAATAGTCAATTATATATTATCCTATCACACCTTGCAATGCACTAGAAGACTGAAAGAATGCCCCGTTATAACTCATAATCCAGTCCTGTTGCTTATACATTGCTTTTCTAGCAATTTATTATTAGGCTGTTTAGGACGGGGGGGTTTTGGTTGTGGGGTTTTTTTGGTTGTTTTGTTGTTGTTATTGATTTGGTTGGTTGGTTAGTTGGTTTGGGTTGTTTTTTTGTTGTTTGTTTTCTGGGTTTTGTTTGGGTTTGATTTTTGTTTGGTTTTTTCCATCTATGGAACTGTCTGGACTGGCATGTAGATGATTCTTTGTATGGTACACAAACCCTCGACAAGACCTAGAAACCTCTGTTAAAAGTTCTATGAGAAAAACAGATAGCAGAGCATGACACACCTTTCGTATCACCACTGTTTGTAGTTACTTCAGATGAATTTTCACCTGGTGGCTTTTCTGACATCTCCTTTCCTTGATTTGCTGCCAACTTTTCTGCATGCCTTCGTTTCGCAAGTTCACGACGATGAGCTATTTCTTCTTGAGTTAAAGGCCTACATTATATTTTAAAACATTAGTATTTGGAAATGTCATTTTTTAATAAATCAAATCACAATAATTAAGATTCTGCAAGAGACTTAATTTAGAAACTGCTTAATGAGACCCTTCATTTTAACAAGATTATTCTTAGAACTTGAGGAAATCACTTTGAACACAGTTATCATACTTGCCTTTAATCCAAACGTTTAACTCAAAAGAGTAATAAAACTATACATAAATTAAAAATCTCTCTAAAAATTATTTAAGAGAGTCCTCCAGGATAAAACAGCAGAATTTGAAGCACAGACTTTCAGAACTCAGAACCTGGGATAGACACATCACATGTCACAGAAAAGGCAAAAGACAGACAAACCTGCCACCATAAACCTCTCAGCAATTCTTTTTCTTCTTCTGTTAAAAAAAATCATCTCTTAAACAATCATTGTGGCAGAACTATGAACATGTATCTCTGAAATTTGGGATAGTGTGGTAACTCTGTTTGGTTTGCTTAGTTTATTTTATTGCAATAGAGAGTGAGGCTTAACAATACAAAATGCAAAACAGATGGTAGAGAAGAAAACTTTTTTATGATAATTTTTATTTTTCCCTGAAGGCAGCTGTTCAACGCTATTTAAGGGTTTGGAATGTCTGAAAAATTCCCAGAGGGAAGAGATTGATAGGGAAAGTACAGATGAGACAGCCACGGGTGTCATAAATGCAGTCTATATATGATGGCATAGCATACACATGAGACATACGTATGCATTCCAACACATTTTATTGTCCAAAATGACTTTTCATTTGTGTAAATAATCCTGAGAGTGAAAGAAAAAAGTTTGTTTGTGATTTTTTCCTTTTACATGGTATTTTTTAAAGTATCAGTATATTTAGATGTTAAATAACCCTAATCACAAATGTTAAACGTACCTTAAAATTCTGAATGCACTCATGTAAGTTGCAATACATACAAGCATATGTAATTATATTCTTAATTTGATAAGAAGCAGATTGAGTGTAGGTGGGACTTTAGCTAGTAGGTACAACCTAGACTTCCATCCTGGTTTCTGTCAGCATCAATTTCTATAAAATTAGTCACTCCCAGTAGTATCATTAAAAAACACAAAAAGATAATGTTGTCAAATAAATCCTTATATAGAATTGTAACATACTCAAGCAGAACACAGAACTGGATTAATGCACAAAAGGCACTGAATCTTCAACAAAATCAGTCTGAAATTATACCTTGATTTATTCAATTTCCCCAGATGGCAAAACCAATCAGAAGGGAAATCCATTTTGTACAAATGCTGCCCAAACCAGAAGAAAGATCCTCTCCATTTCCCTTTTTTCACTCTGCAAGAAAGGATCTACAGCCTCATAATATTGGCAGAAAAAAATAATGGCACCATGCAGTCACACAAAAACCAGTAAATTAAAATCCTGGAGCAGAAAGAAAGAGATATTCCCTACCCCTAGAGAGAGGCTACAGCATCCAGACTCCATACACATGAACCAGGCACAAGTAACAGAGCTGACATAGATGGGTAACTCACTATTTCTAATTCATGTTAACCTCAACTGTATGGTAAACAAATGCTGTACTTTCTGTGTCTGCTATACGTAAAAGCCAGTTTTGCCACTATCCTCATCCCATCCAAGAATCTCGATGCTCTCAACAAATGAACACGTCATTATCAGTGACAGAACAGCCAGAAAGCGATGGTCTCGGTGTAGTCTTCTCTGATAACTAGAGTAGCTACCCAGGAAAGCAGACAAAGCAGGAACAGCACTGCTGTCCTACACCAGCACCTGAGCAAAACCCCTTGTTCCAGATACATCTAAGGACACGAATCAAAGTAAAACTGCACCATCTAGTGTCTGGTCTGGCCGTAAGTCCAATACACCTTTTGCCTGAATTCAAACTTACTACAAGAAAGATTTTTGGTGGGAGATTCATAGATAAGTGTGGTAAGAAAAAAAATGAAGTAATTCTAAGCAGTGTGTGAAAAACCTAATATAGTAGTAAAGCTTTCAAATATTACTACAGCAATTGTACCACTTTTGAACAAAGATTTAACAGTCAAAAGCAGTCTAATTTATTATAGTAGATAGACTAATACTTTCTATATTACTACACTAAACAGTGACAACCCCAGAAAAACATGGAATGGCCAGTTAATACATAAGTTGACTACTGAAAATGCTCCAGAGGCTTAGAGGGATGAAAGGTAAGAGGAACTGCATTATTATAAACCTATCAGAAAAGTGCCTTTCTTCTGTAAAAAAGCAGATGGTTTCAGCTAAAAGCAGTACACTTAAGGACATCAGGGAAATGAAATCAAGAAGGATTTACCTCTCAAAGAAAATAACAATAAAAAGCTGTAACAAAAAAAAAATCTTCAAAACCCTCGGGAATAAAATCTTTTGAAATGCATTCATGCCTTTCAGTTCACTGCAATAAGTTAGTCAAGGCTTAGACTACTTTAATTAACACATTTTATTTTGCACTTGCAATGGACGGGATGATGACTTTGCTAGTATGTCAGATATGACGGCAAGTGTTGCTTGGTACAAACGCAAGCTGTTGTAATCATGCCAAGACAATCTTAGTGAAGAACTGAGAAAGCATTACAACTCAATCACATTTTCAACCAAACATCCTGTAACAGCATGCAACGTCTGCATTAGGATGATGTATATGGACAAAAGTACTCTTCTCCAACAAATGTGGGCAACAAAGATGCTGAAGGGAGTGGAGCATCTCCCATGCTCACAGAAAGGCTGAGGGAGCTGGGGCTCTGGAGCTGAAGAGGAGACTGTGTAACGTCATCTGGGTGTTCCTGCTCCATGGGGGGATTGCACTGGATGAGCTTTCCAGGTCCCTTCCAATCCTTGACATTCTGTGTTTCTGTGAAATGTGGGGTTTTGGGGATTTTCTTTGGTTGGGAGTTTTTTGGGTTTTTTTTTAATCTTCTAAAACTACTATGATTAAACAAATATTCTCATGAATTCACCCAGAAAATCCCTACCTGCTGAAGGATTTTATTGCATCTCAAGAATTAGTAAATTATCTTCTCGAGTCTAAAACAATTTATCCGCACTTGCAGCGTAACTCTTTTCCTAAATGTATCTAATGTAAATCAGAAAGTTAAATGTTACATTTTCTTACCTTGGTTTATTGTGTGGTAATGCCTTTGCATCAACAGCAAACATTTTGGAAACAAAGACAATAACTGGGGCTGTTCCTTCACTACTGCATTTCATAAAAGCTGAACAAACATAAAAGGAAGTTATTTGCAATTTTTTTTCCCCAATGGTAAGGACGAAACTATGGCTCTCCATTAATTTTATAGGAATTACTGTTCACTTGCTATTTCAATGGATAATATGCTAAAGACAAATTAAGAAGTAGAAAATTACTCTAGCCTTATCATTTGATAACACTCCCATTATCTTCAAGTCTGTTTCACAACAGAATAAAATGAGCAAAATTGTAAAAATAGAACTCTTCATGGCCATAAAAATAAGACATAATATTATGTCACTGACAAACATCAACGAAGCCACTATAAGTAAAATAATGATAAATCTAAGTAGAGATTACTACACATCTTATGATACAAAGAAACAAAACCACCAAGACAGACACAATCTACATGTTAATGGGAGAACACCTACTCACCACTTTTCAGTTCCTGAGTTTCTGGTGGCAAAGAATCAAATGTTCTTGCTCCAACACACATCAGCTTTTCCACTCTCTCTGCAGTGATGTCAAGAGGACTTGGAAGTTTATTACACACCATGGCTAAAACACATTGTTAAGGATATATATTTATGTTTCCTTCCTGAAAGCAAATAAAAGGAAGACAAATGCTTTCAGTGTTTGTTTCTTTAAAGCAACCTCATGCACAAACTGCCAGCAACAACAGATAGCTAAAATCCTGTCTGTAACTGTCTTTTAGTGCCTACAGCTCCCTGTCAAGTCAGCAACAATTTATGGCATGTGTCCAGGGGCAGAATAGAGAGTTAAATGGGGTGGCTCACCCTATGTGCAACTGGGAAACTAAGAATAACACAATAGGGCAAGATTTTATAACTAATTAGTATTTATACATTAATAATGCATGCATACCTACAATAATATGTGTATTATGTTATAAACGATGGAAATGGAAAGTTTGCCTACACAGCAGACAAACAGCAAAGGCTAATATTGGATTAAGAATGCATATGCCTAAAACATAACACCAGATACTTCCAGAAGCTTGTGGACATAAGAGCAAAGATGCTATTTTATAAAAGGAAGATTGGGTTATCCTTCAGGAAAAACACTAAAATTTGTATAGAAAACTACATAATGAAAATGTTTTGTTAAACTGGCACTAGTTTCATAACTTATTTCCCTAAAAAAAAAGGACATGTGGTAAAGCACAAAGTCTGTAGAAATGTAAGACTAATTGTAGATACGGAACTTAAAATTACAAGTGAGAAAATACGTCCAGCTAGCATAGACACAGATGGGAAAAAAAGAGAACAAATCACACCAAATCACACGTTGAAATATGCGAGTACTCTCTGAAGTCTAAGAGCTGCCAATAGAACAAAAAGTTCTATCTTCCTTAAGGATACAGAGGACTGCATCAGATATTGGTAGCCACTGGCTACAAATGGCATTAAGATGAACTTTTGGGTCTGCATGCCGTGATTCCCGTGCACCGATTTTCAATCCCAAAGAGGTGACTATCTTTTCAATTTTTTCTTTGTCTCTGTAAGGAAAATAATGAATAGATAAAAAAAACACAGTAGCAATACATAACAAGCACCTACAACATTTCTTGAGTATTTCAAAAAACACCATAGCACATGGAAAGAGATGCCATGAAAACTGTCTAGATCTTCTCACCTTTTCATAACAGCTTCATACAGACTCCATATGTTGTCCAGCACCAACTGCACGAACAAAGGTTTCTTTCCTTTTGACTGGTAGAACATAAACATACAGCTAATTACCAGCAATTCCTCACTCTTACAACAGGCTGAAGATTGCACTTCTAACTGACCATTCTCACAAGGAAAATCAACACAGTGTTTCTACACAAGATCACTACTTCAACAGTCTGTCTTACGAGAATGATAGAAGGAACAAAACAAACACAAAATTTAAAAGTAAAGAACAGGGTTTCAATTTCAGAAAAAGAGCCTAATAAATATAGAACATGTCTACCTTGAGCTTGTTATCATCCTTTTTATAACTATTACTCCTCAATTAAGAAAATGCAAAAAAAACCCAGTGTTAATTGAAAATAGGGAAACTCCCCTCTCCTCTCTTAACTTTTAGTGGTGGAAACACTTAATGCAAGAGAAGTGTAGTTTTCAGGCCGGGGTTTTGGTATAGCATTTAATGGGATCTCACTAAGACAAAAATTATTTTCTAAATCCTAAGCTAAACATCAATATCCTAAATCCTGATCTGCTGAAGGACTCTTCAAATAAGACAGAGATGCACTCACTACTCTGGTTTCTATATTGTTAATCTTCCATTCATCTTGTGTGTTTTGCTCTATGCTGAATCCTTGAGCTGGAATGTCCCTTCTTTTGTGAACAGAGACATTTAAGAGCAACTGTTAAATTAGATTCGTCCCTGTAGCTTTTCAACAGTCAATTTTGGAATATTCTCTCTCTCCAAGGGCTGGCGCAAGGCTATCCAAGTGACTTTATACTTCCACTGATGAGTGAAAAGGTACTGAGGTCAATTTCACAGAATCACAGAATGTCAGGGATTGGAAGGGACCTCAAAAGCTCATCCAGTGCAATCCCCCCACCGGAGCAGGAACACCCAGATGAGGTTACACAGGAAGGTGTCCAGGTGGGTTGGAATGTCTGCAGAGAAGGAGACTCCACAACCTCCCTGGCCAGCTTGTTCCAGTGTTCTGTTACCCTCACTGAGAAGTTTATTCTCAAATTTAAGTGGAACCTCTTGTGTTCCAGTTTGAACCCATTACCCCTTGTGCTACCATTGGTTGTCACCGAGAAGAGCCTGGCTCCATCCTCCTGACACTCATCCTTTGTCTATTTGACCCCACTCACCAGGTTTAATTCTAAGGAAGCCTTAGCTTTCCTAGTTGCCTCTCTACACCCTCTGACAACAGCTTTATATTCTTCCCAAGTGGCCAGCCCCTCCTTCCATGATCTATAAACTCTCCTCTTCCACTTGAGCATACCCAGCAGTTCCCTGTTCAACCACGCAGGGCTCCTGGCTCCCTTCCTTGACTTCCTACGTGTCGGGATGCTCTGATCTTGTGCCCGGTAGAAGCAGTCCCTGAACACTAACCAACTATCTTGGGCCCCTTTACCTTCAAGCAGCCTTGCCCATGGGATTTCCCCTAGCAAGTGTTTGAAAAGGCCAAAGTTTGCCCGGCTGAAGTCCAGGGTTGCAATTCTGCTTGCTATTCTGTTCCTGCCACAGGAGATCCTGAACTCCACTATCTCATGGTTGCTGCAACCAAGGCAGCCCTCAATCTTTACAGCTTCAACCAGACCCTCCTTGTTGGTGAGGATGAAGTCCAGCAGTGCACCTCTTCTAGTCGGCTCCTCCACCCTTTGCATCAGAAAGTTATCGTCATGGCACTGGAAGAACCACCTAGACTGTGGCTGGCTGGCTGAGTAGTCCTTCCAGCAAACATCAGGGATGTTAAAATCCCCCACAACGACCAGGGAATAGAATAAAAAGATCCAAAAGCGAATTTTAAAAAATCAGGTATTGTTTCTGACAACCTCCCTACCTGATCGCCTTTCATTATCTTCTTTGCTTTTGTATTTAAGTAATAATCTCCCCATAAAGTCTTCAGAAGTACGGCAGGCTTGATTCCAATCTTTTGGCTGTACAGTTTGGCAAAATGCTCAATGCTGAAAGGAAACAAAATGCATCTTGATAAAAGTGTAATGTTGTTTACATGTTCTTATCAGCCTAAGCAACTGACAGCTTATCCTTGTTTTACTCCCATTTTTCCAATTGCCTTCACTTTAGGTTGTCTTGTTTAACACTTACAACTGCAAAAATATTTAGGTATAACAGCTAAAAAATGTCAGCAGTATTTGTATGTTTTTGTTTTGTTTCAAGGGAGCTTCAAGGCTGAACTTATTTATTAGAAATAAATATTTGTGTATTATCTCCATAGTAAAAAAAACAAAAGCATAATACAAAATTTCTAAATGTTTATGTGATGACTCTCAGATTTATTCTGTGAAAGACATCCCACAACACATTTAACTATGGTTTGTGGCCAGAATGTTACAAGTTAAAAATCAAGTATTCTTTTGAGCCACACTTGAACCATCAGATGCTGGTAATTATTTTTTAAATTAACTACTTAGGGCACTTCCCGTTGTTTGAATCATTGCTTTAATAAAGAGTAAAATGCAGAAAATAATATAAAACCCATAGTGCCAAAATTGTGTTATAAAGCAAATTGCGTTGTTCAGTGGTCCCCATGAGATAATAAAAGCAGGCAACCTACAGGAAGTGTCCTGAACATTAAATGGTTTCCTTGCTGACAATGTTCAGTGAGCAGTAATAGAAAAAAATTTCCACATATTTATCCTTGTGCACACAGAAACAAAAATACACATTTACAATCATAACAAACCTATTTACAGAACAATGATATTTGATAATATTTTCTTTGAAATCCAGCTCCTGGATATGTATTTAAGGCATTCTTTCAACACTTGATCATTATGAGAAAAGCATATGTACTAATTGCACTAGATGAGGCTGGCACTGCCTAATGGCTCAATTTTTTCTACCATGACAAGTTGTAGTGGCTTTAGGAACAGAACCCACAACCATGTAACAGCAGTCAAGGCTTGCCCTGACTAAGGAAATCCCTCACTGATCCATATGGGCTTAAACTCTGCCAGGGGAAGTTTAGGCTGGATATTAGAAAGCAATTCTTTGCAGAGAGAGTGGTCAGGCATTGGAATGGCTGCCCAAGGAGGTGCTGGACTCACCATCCCGGCAGGTTTTTAAACTGGGATTGGACATGGCACTTAGTGCCAAGATCTAGTAAATGGACTGAAGTTGGACCTAGGGTTGGACTTGATGATCTCTGAGGTCTGTGATATTTCACCAGATTGCACTGCTGGCAGTCCAGACATAATCTCTTGAAACTAATTAAGGAAAATGTTCCTTTTCCTCCTCATTACACAATTCATCAGAGTCATGGCCCACCAGTTCATCATAAGAAACAAAGCAGTATCAGAAAACCAACAATCTGTGTACAGCTTCAACAAATATATTAACCCATTTCTAAGATGTGAGGGAAAAATGGAAAAATAGGACAGGTACAAATAAAAAACCCAGCAGATAGGAGCCTTGTTATCTGTCCGAACTGTAAGCACATTTTGTGGGATAGAGAACAGATTGACACACATTAGTCTCCAGTATAATGTACAGTCTGATCCAGCCCTAGCAGCAGAATATTAACACCCCTTGCCTAAGTTATATGCATAAAAGATTTGGCTGAGATAAAATATTGTACATGGACAGTTCAATTAATATAATCTTTAAAAAGTTTCAATATATAAAGCAGAAAGGCATTAAAATTTGGAGAATCTTAGCAAACAGTTTGTAGTCTTACATTCAATACAAACCATTGTTTTTTAAGTGCCTTTTTTATCCGTATAATATAGGCAAAGAATAAACCAAAAGCCTACCAATCCTCTCTAGTATACCAATATATCAATCACAAAAATAAGGACAGGTCATATGTGGCCCATTTTTTCCCTCCATTCAAAGATAAATTACAATCAATATTTAGACTGCAGCCTCATGAAAGGAAGATAATTATCTGAATTTTCACTTTTACAAAAATAACAATTATCTTGACCTACCATTTAAGAATAACATGCTTGCTTTCTCATTTACAAAGTCGATCATAGGTGTTTATGACCACAGGTTCATATCAGAATGTAGTTCTGTAACCTATAAAATCTTAATAGTTGATAATTTACTTGCAAATAGCAAGTAGCCTGAGCTAAAGAAATAGCTTCTAAATTGCCTTGGAGCTTATAATTTTACTTATTGTAAAAAAGTACTCCACTGAATCATTTTCTTTAAGAAACATTTTGCTTAATGTTTAGTGTTCCCTGACAACATGCTTTGAATACTAATACTAAACCTAGGCTACCTTTGAACTTCCCAAACCAAAAGCTTGTCTTTTTCATTCATTCCCTTCCACAGGCCTTCTCAGTATTCAAACAAAAGTAAGCTGCGAATTGCCCAATCTTCTTCCTTACAGGACAAAAATAGCAGATAGCTCTAAATCATTTCAAGATCTGCTAAAGAAAATCTTCATATTCTGACTCCAAACTTGAACAAGTTTGTAACAGTTGCATCCCAAATACTCTGTGTAACAGCAGTTTACTACCATAATCCATTTTTTCCATGGAATTTCAATGAAAAGTTAAAGTCAGAAAAGCTAAAGCCTACAGAGATCAAAATACTGTTTCCCTGACACCACAGATCAGAAAAGTGACTGTTGGCACCATATGGGAGTGGAAGACTTCAGATGTGTATTAATGTACAGATCACCAAAGATATCAGCAAACACTCTTTAGCCTTCAGAAATGGACACGCATCCTCTGTGAAAATATCTCTTTCAGACTAAAGAATATTCCAACGTATCAGAATTTGAAGATTTGTTTTCAATTTCCTCTACACCACTGACAATGATTTTTCTTTTCATAAATTATTATTATTCATGGCAGACAATTAAACTAAAATAACCCATTTCATTTTCTCTTTCCTCTGCAGTGATAAGAAATGTTGATGTTAGGCTATAAACTATGCATGAAAGCTCATTTAAGAGGTTTTGCAATATTAAAGACATGCATTGTATTTTCACGACGAAGACAACGTCTCCACCTTGTGGCAAGCAACCAGAACTTGTGTAAACTATATAGTAGCCTGCTACCCTTTGAAATTAGCTACCAAGATAAGGACTGAAAAACACAACTGATCACAAACTCAATACAGTAATAAAAAAAATTCTAAAATGGTTCTGTCCTCAAATTCTTACATTTACATAAACATCTCTGTAATGTTCTTTAGCAGCTGCTGAAACATAAAGATATTAGGTAACAAAGAGATAAGAAATGCACCTGAATGAAGAACAGAAAAAAACTAGATTAAGACTGACGAGCATAAACACTAGAGAACAAAAGGCATAATTTCAAGGTCAAGTCAAAGTCTGGTACAGAAAAAAAAGATCACAGTAATGCTGTGACACAGAATTGTACCGGATTGAACTGGACAGCTGAAACTGCTGCCCTGATGCCAGCTGCCTGTCTTATGCTTCTTAGGAATGTCACTGTCCCTGCAGCTGGAAGGTCCCATCTAGTTGTGAGAAAGCTCCTGCAGAGCAGCAGGTTTTGACCTAGTCTATTACAGCCTATCAAAGGAATGTGATCAATAAAATACTAAGTTTACCAAGCTAGGCTGGGTACCACAGTTTGCTCAGCAGCTGCTGTGTAAGTAAAACAGGGGTCCCTGTCACAGAGATGCCAAAACTGGTAGTATCCTCAGCTGTCCAGTGCTGATTATAGAACTGATTATATACATTTGTATATCACGGAAAAATATAAAAAAATCTTTAAAAATATGAAGCACCTGAAAATACTTTAAGTGCAGTAATCAATGAAAACAGACTTACTGTTTTCAGTAACTAAATTCCAGACTTACCCAAAACCCCAGCCATCAATTGCACTGGCAAACACCACGTTTCCATGGTCTGGTGAAAAATAAAGATGTGAATCATCAGTATCTTCCAGTCCAGCACTCCAGTCATAAATTTGATCTCCTGGTGCAGTGTCTGAAACACTTTCACTTTCTGTTTCTTTCTCAGCTCTTTCTTCTAAGACTTTAGAGGTAAAGAGTGTTCCAGTGACTGCATTGATCTACAGAAGGATATGTAAAAACACCCTATGATCCTTACACTCTTTCACAACCCTTGCAATTAAAATGCAATTCCCACATCCTCCAGAATATTAAAAAAAGGGTTTTTTAACAAGATAGCATGCCCATAAGTAATTTTTCAATTTAAAAGACAGAACTTGCATATCTGATCCCACCCACTTGAAGACAACAAGAGTTTGATGAGACTGACACTCCAACTTAAACATCATGTACGTTTCAAGTCAAAGTCAGACACATCAGGATTGAATCAGATAAAAAGTATCATGTGTAATATACCTTGTTTCTCAGAACAAGGAATAATGAAATAGGAAGTTGTTACTTCCAACAAAGGAGGGCAAAGGGAAACCTGGTACATAAGTGCTCAAAAGTAAACTCAAGGATAAAAAAAAAAGTTTGAAGCCAACTTAACTTACAATTCAAAAGATTAACGAACTTTATCCCTGCATAAATCCATCAATATCAGGAGCAGCATAAAGATATTATTTGTCTACCTCCAAGTAAGTTTAAGCAATTTAACAGGAAGAACAAAACATTCAGCTTATTATTTCTAAAAATGAAGACTCTTCCTGATAACCTGTCAGGAGGCATCTAATACTCTTTTCTCTATCACATGAACCTCAAAGACAACTAGAAATAAAATGTATCTCAATGTTAAAAAATTAGACTAGATATTACGGTGCTCAATCCCACGAAGTGCAAAAACACTGGTTTTGCTGCTCTAAATTTATTCCAGCTGTAAGGCAGTGAAAATCACAGTCTCTTTCAATTCAAGGATGAAGAAAAGCGTGAAGAAAAAAACCTCAACAAAATCTGCTGTGTGGACGTGACACTGTAGCATGAATACCTGTTCTAAGATATTCTTAAGGTGCAAGTATGCTTCCTGAGGGGTGAGCTTGAGCTCCACAATCAAGCGATCAATTTTATTAATCACCAGTACTGGACGTATATTTTCTAGCCACGCTTGCCGTAGAACTGCTTGAGTCTATACAGAAAGAAAGAGTTTAAAAAAATCCATTACAGAAAGCTTGATACCACTAAAGTGATGGTATGTTAAAGTAAATTACAATGTAAATCTAAAATTTAATTAAACATATAATACAGGACAGGTTGACATTCAAAACAGAAATTTGACTGCCATAGTACATAGTTATTATAGAATTCTGCAGAATGGCAGAACTTCATGGCAAAAACACCCACAAAAAAAAACCAACAGTAATAAAAACACCTCTTTATAAAAAGTAAGCCATGAAAAAAGCAATGTCAATGTTATTTTGCCTATTTTTTTCACCTTCAATACTATAAAAGCGCATGTAATGATACTAAATTTTTCCGTGAAGACATTTATTTCTTCTCTGTACAAATATTCCATCGCCTGAAAAATTGCATACTGTTTCAACCCTACATCACTACACCCACTCACCAGCACTGCGCCGTTTTTCAGCACAAGAAACTAACTACCCTCTTCCATACCTCAAGTACAGTGTCATTTATTAAGTTTTACAAAACTTGTTAAACCAGCTCATCTTTTAGTTCTACATAATACGCTTAAGACTTTGCTCACCCTGTCTTCTCTACCCCTTTTCTCTATTTAATATACTTTATTTCACCTGTGGACAGACTCCTTCAACAGCATCCACCACTATAATGCAACCATCACAGAGCCGGACAGCAGTAGATACTTCTGAAGAAAAATCCACGTGCCCTGGGGAGTCTATTAAATTAATCAGATACTCCTGATCACCTAGGATCAAACAATAAATTAATATTTCAGAACAGTTTTCAAAAACAGTTCTTTCAGCCACCTGGTTATACTGCTTAAACTATTATTAATTTGTAAGGATCAAATCTGCAGTAACCATTACACTTATGAAATACTCCAACTGGACAAGGAGACTGTCAGCAGCACAACACCCGGTGGTTTGTGCCTGATTTGTTTTAATTTCACTCTTAATGGCAATCTTCCTCTTTCTATGTCCAAATACCTCTGGAAAATTAAAAACAAAACCACACCAGCCAACCAAACTAAAAGAAAAACTCTAACGCTGAACAAGCTTGTAGTAACAGTACAAATAGATCACTAGATAAAACACAAATCAACTGCATTACAGTCTGCATTTTAAAGATAAATCATGACAGACCATCATATAAAGAAAACCTATGTTCTTGATAAAATGCATCATTTCAACCTTGTGATTTATTTAAAACATGCTTTTGACTCCATATTACCAAAATATCTTCAATATATCAATACAGGAATTTTACGCTACTCTCCCAAAAATTCTGCTTAGCAGAGACTCCAGTCAACTTTTGATGAGCTCACTCCATTTATCATCAGTCATAACCAAACATGATCAAACAACTTTCCTGTTTAAAAAGTTGTATTAGAGTCTAAATTTCAATATAAGAGAAAAACAACAGACATAAAAGGTTCAAACCATTTAAAGTAAGGTCATCTCAGAGTCAACAATAAACTAGGGACAGTTTACAATACTTAGCTGGAAGATCATTGATTTCAACTACTCTTTCTAATCAGCTGCAGTTGAAATAGGAAGACTAATGGTGGCTTTTCTGTTATTCTTTTCTTCTGCACAAGCCTGTTAGTAATGTATTTCATGGTTTTATGCTTTTCATGTTTATCCTAGCTGAGGATAAGTCTGGTGAGGAACATGGAGTCATAACAAAGATGAGATCATAGCTACACTATAAAAAACCCTCTGAACAATTCATAGCAGAGTATAACAGGCACCTGGACATAGAAGTAAAGATAAGACTGCAGAAAATAATTTAAAATTATTTTGGTTTTTGAAAGCTCTTGTCTTTCAGTGACATTATTTCAAGACTTACAATCAAAATATAAAGATTTAGATCTAAAATAAAAAGATAAAAGCAACTATTGTAATTGCCTCCACTCAGAGATACAACTGAAGATGGTTTTTCTAACCCTGAGATGGAACTCGGATTATCTTGGTGAACGGCTGAATTCATACCTTAGTCTTTGCAGAATCACGGCCTAACACTGAGAAACACAAAAGTAGAAGTTGCAAACAAAAAGATCTCAACAGCAAAGAGACAGAGAAAATCAACAAATATATATATTAAAGTTTATACCTGCCAGAATCAACAACTTACCTTTCACAAAGTGCAGTGAAATTGCACTAGATTTCATTGTTATTCCTCGGATCTGTTCATCTTCTCTACTGTCTAGATACCTCAGCTGAGAACAATAACAAAAGATATGATGAATCTGCAGAATTATGTCTGTAAGTTACTTTACAACTGTCAAAAAGTATGACTATGACATGAGGTTTAGCAAGAATAGCAATAAAATTTCCTTCATCACTGCCGATTACAATCCCAGCACATACACACCAGAATTTTGTTGAAAATGACAGTATAACTCTACCTTTCCTGCCAAGCGACTTGAGATTATTCCATTGCTAGATATTAGACAATCAGCCAGAGTAGTTTTACCTGAAAAGAAAAATAACTTACTGTATATTAATAGAGACAAAAGAAAAAGATGCAACAATATTACAAATTCTGACATCTAGTGTTCTGAGATATCAACTTTAATAAAGGCTTTAAAATGTCAAGAAGGTACAAGCTAGCTTTAAAAAAGAAACAAATCTAATTATTCAACTTCGCCTGTTAGCTGTACACAAACTTATTTTTGAAGGGTGGATGCAAACCTACCTGTCATGACCAGTAAAAGCAGCTGAAATAACAAACAGTATGTCAGAACGTCAATATATCATGCAATTAGACAAAATATTTGTGTGCCAAGGTAAGCATTTATTATTTCCACCTACATAACAAACTTCTTCCAGTAAGTAAACATAGCAATACAACAGCCCACCACACAAATGTTTATATTTAATTCATGCCAACATTCAGTATCACAAAAGCGTTCAGTTTCAGCTATTCTAAATTCTCGTAAGTTTTAAGAGAAAACCTGCATCAGGACAAAAGAAACATGCATATAGCAAATTTACTTCTTAGAATTAGGTTTGAGACGGTTTAAACGTGTGAAAGCCGACTGCTTTTAAACAGTGACCAAAATATCTCACCGCCATTCCATCAGACACGCACACAAGTTTTTCTCACGGGGTTTCTGACAGTCACAAACTCATGTCTTACCATGATCCACATGGGCTAATATACAGATATTCCTGATTCCAGACGTTTTCTTCTGGAGGGCAACCATCTTTTCCACACTTGTGAGGACCATGTTTGGCTAATTCTGTGAAAGGAGGGAAGTATTTTATGTGGTAAGCAACTTTAGAAACAGGTTTGGTTTTGTTAATTACAGTAGCTGTGAGGAAGGCTACTCATCAGGGAAACCACGTGGAGCGTATCACGTTTCTCAGACACCACTTACCCACACCTCGGATAGCAGAAACTTACAAGACACGACATGTGTCTCTATGCTCCACATGGACCAGCGGGCGGGGGCGCCGGTCAGTTTCTCGCTCTGTACAAACACGGAGCCGGCTCGGCTCTCCGCAGGTGTCCCGCGGAGCAACGACCTCCCGCGTTACGCTCAGGCCGCACAAACACCAACACTCCGGCTCCGCACAGCCACTCCAGGGGCCGGTGCCTCGGTGCCTCGGTGTCTCCGTGCCGGGACGGCCGCAGTGCAGCTGGGTGAGGGGCCCGCGGGCCGGGGCTGAGGCGACGAAAGGGGGAGGCCGCGCGCGCCTCCCGCCCTGCCGCCCCGTGCGCGCGCGAGGCCGGTCCCGCGCCCCTCCCGCCGCGTGGCCCCCGCACCGCCCAATAGCCCCTCACGGGACAAGGAGACGGGCACCCACCTCCGTTCCCCACGGCGCTCCGCCGCCCGCACCCGGAAGCCCGCGCCCGTCCCTGCCCCGGCCCGGCCCCCGGTGCGTGACGCCCGACGGAAGCCGGCGGAGGCCGCGCAACCAGGAGGACGCCGCCGTTGCCACGCGACGGAGCGCTTCCGTAGTTACCTCAGCGGAGCGGCGCGGGCGGGCGCAGGGAGCATGAGAGCGGCTCGGTGTCTGTGCGAGATCTGCACCTGCGGGTAAGCGGACTCGCGGGGAACCGGCTTCCGCGGGCGAGGGGGACACTTCGGGTCCCCGGGAGAGCGTCCCGCGGGGGAGATGGCGGCGGGTCCCCTCAGCACTCCGGCGCTCCCCATGGCACCCCCACAAAACCATCCCTCATCTTCTCCCCCACCGCACCTGCGCCTCACCCCCTCCCGCCCCGCCTCACCAGGGGGGTCAAAGGGACCCCCATGCCTGGTCATGGCTAATATTTGTATCAGTGGGAAGGCAGAAGCTGGCTAACAGTCCCATTCCAAAAGTTTCTGGCTTCCCTTATGTCTAAAAGGGATGTCCTCAATAAATATGAAATAATATGCTTAAACAAAGCATTAAATGCATTAAAACAGAAAAGAATGGAGACACTCTTTCAAAGCTAAACCTCAGTGGCGCCAACATCCACTGAGGGGCTTTGCCAGAGGAACCCCCCAAAGAGCTCTGTCTAAAGCAACCTTGACAGAAACCCATGCAAGCAGTACAGCCTTTTAAACAGATTTAATATATCTTCACTTCTAACATCACATCCAATAATACTACCCACCGTGAAGGGAAGCCCCACTGCTTCTTCACGTCCAATGTACCCTTATGGAGACACACAGCTCATTGTACTGTAGCCTCTTTGGCGCAGGGAGGCTGGCAGAAGAGAGTACAGCAGGCAATTTTTGTGTTTAAAATTGCTATTACGCATCTATAAGTAACAATATCAATGCCATAAGTACAAAAATCCACAAGTCAGGTTTCCCAATATCATAAGGGATTTAAACCTTGTCAAATGCAGATATATACTTACAGGTTTGGTGTCAGTACTGTTAAGATTTTCAATTTCTTTATCCTACTTAAAAAAAAAAGAAGAAAAAAAAGAAAGCGTACCATGAACTACAGGTTTAATTTTGAGGTTTGTATGGCAAACATACTCTTTATGTGTTTCTGTATGGGAAGTCTGTCTACCTGTTCTTTAGCCCCTCCACCTTTTTTCTTTCTTTAATTTTCTGTAGACAGAGAGACAGGCAGTATAAAAGCTGCTTTTTGGCCGAAACTGTGAGTGTAGTTTGCCCCATGCATTTGCTTCAAAAGTCCTAGATCAATGAAGAGTTGGAACACACTGTTTTCGTGATGAGATGTCAAATCTGGCTCAGGCTCAAGTGTAAACATGGTAATATGACATAATCTGACAGCAGAAAACTGGGTTCAACTCGACTGAAAATTCTCACTTGAAAACCCCAGTTTAATAATATGACTAATTGCATAAAATATGCACAAAACTTATGATTTAAAATAAACTTTATAGTCAATAAAATCTTAAGCCATTATTGGTTTAGGCAGCACATTGTGTTTGCTTCCGTGTAGCTATAGTGGTTTTGTTTTTAGGGGAAGATTAGTCGCTTAGCAGTGTTACCTGGATATTGCAATGCATACATTGCAATGCATACATTGCAAGGTGAAGCAAAAGCTTCGCCGCTCCACGTCAGCTGCTCTCGCAAGGGCTGCTGGGAGCTTCTGGGTCTCTCGAGAACGAAAGTGCCCGATTGAGAGAAAAACAAAAATAAAAACAAAAACAATAAACTGTCAACACTAGGAGAGCAGACAGCTCTTAAAAATAGTGTCCATATGTAACATGTGCCTTTCAGACCATAGCATATGCACTGGCAGTTACAAACAAACACCACCACACAACACAAAACAGTAACTTGGAGGGTTTTTTGTTTTTAAAATAAGTTCATTATCATCATAAGCATGAAACTTTTGTCATTATTAGCCTAGTTCTCTGAGAGGAAAATACTTTGCTAGCAAGGCCCTTCAAATTTTCCTACACTGTATTAGAAACAGATCCTGAATAAGTGAAACTCAGCATCATTCTGTTAATATAATCAGAGCAACAGTATTTGGCAGTAGAGAGCCCATATACTGTCAATTTTATTTAGCCGAGATTCTGTTCAGACTTCATGCAAGCCACAAGATAGTCTCACTCAAAGAAGGAAACTAATAATAATCTGTCAAAACAGGCATCAGTCAGTCACAGGGGAAGGCATATTCTGACCAAATTAAGCTGAACTATCAGTACCTCTGGGGTTGAAGATACTTACAAGTAACAAGTTTAAAATAATCAGCGACTCAAGGAGTTCTGGCCAAATTGTAAGCAAAATATTTCTTTTATCAGAGCTGTAATTTATCTGCTTTGGTTGGTGATTCTTAGCATCATCTCTCTAAAGAGCTGTGATGCCCTATGTATTACATTTAATAAAGTTATTACCTAACTGAAAAATTTTTGGTTTAGCAGTTGGACAACATCCAAAAGTAGATTTATTGGTTAACCAAAAAAACCCTGATCTCTTCTCCAAGTCAAGTTCATATTTATATTAAGGTAATTTTACATTGCCTTTTAGGCCCACTGCGTGTTCTTTCACAGCACAGAGTAGGGGGTGTAGGATCTTCCTGAATTGTCTCATCTGAATCCAAGTAATTTTGTGCATAGATAGAGGCTGTTCAGAATTGTTTCATATGCTAGAAATGACTGGAATCAAGGACACTTTTGATTTAGCAATGAATTCTAATGCACTTTCAAAACTTTCTTTCCTTGGAGAGATACATTAGATTACTTTCACCTCTGTGTTGAATTTACCAAGAACTCCAGGCTCACTCTGCAAGTAATTATTTTTCTAGTATCTATTTCTGTTTGTAGCATTACCATTCAGCAATACAGGGAATATACTGGCAATACTGCTTAGAAAGTAGTGAGAGTTAAGTCTCTAAAGACTAGTGATATGAGAACAGAGAAGATGTTTTGTTTGGTGATTGGTCTTTCTGAACCAGCTTATGGTAAACTGTAGACTGGCAAAATGAAGTTATTGTAGAATAATATTGCTTTATTCAAACTCCTTTGAATTATATGCATAAAATGTGTGAAGAACATTATTATTTGATACCCTGTATTTCAACTGTCTTTCAAAACATACATTCAATGGTTTTAGTTTCTGCTTAACTGTTACTTTTAGATGCTACTTGACACAGCATATGCTGCTTATACTTACTGAAAAAAATATGACTAAGGTGGTAACTGAATTTCGTGAAAAATGTAGTGGCAGGCAAGCACCATGCTGAGAAATAACAGATGCCTCCTTGTTTTCCTACCTTGCCTGTTCTTTCCGTCTTCTTCCTTTTTCCACCTGGGGCTCCAAAAGGATCTGGCTCTTTAGACAGGGCTACTTCATTTCTCATTTATTGAAATACTGAGTTGGCAAAGTCAGGCAGCCCAAACGAATACCAGCTTTAGGGATCTCTAGTTCCAGACAACTTCTTTTAGTGATTTTTACATTTTACTTTTTCCAGCAGGAGTCCTTCATGTCTGCTTCTGGGTTCTATTTTACCTTTCTTTGTGCTTTTCCTCCCTGGTAGTCAGTGCTAGCTAAATATCTCTGCAGACCTTTTAACTATTCCTTCGGTAACTAGGTTCCTGGAAATTGATTAATACCTAGTAAGACATGTACACTTTAACCCTTCTTGTTTCTTTGTTTTGTATGTACAGAATTTTACAGAACTCATTTAAAAATATGCTTTATTTCTTAATTCCCTTATACCTGAACCAGTATTGCAAGTTGTTAGCCATAAGTAGGAGGAACATTTTCATTTTATATTTACCTTAAAGGAGAGATTAAATCATAATCACGCCAGACAAAATAAAATTTTAAAACTATGCTTGAAACTACCAGAGAGATACAACTGCATTATGCAAAATAGAATTAATATAATAGCATTTCCAAAACAATATAGAAAATAACATGCAACTTAATTTCATGCATAATTTGCCCAAAACAACAAGGTACAAGTAATAAATTAAGTCATGATAGATCTCTTGTCTTTTAACACAATGGTGTCACTAAAATAGGCAAGCAGGTATAATCAAATAAAGCCTATTAAGAAAAAGGAATTAATTCTAAACAAGCATAGGGTTTTTTTGGATAAAGGATTTAGTTAGTCCTTGGGAAAAAAAAAAAAGTTGAAATGTCAGAAATGGCCTGTAGAGCACTAGAAGTGCAGATGAGATTACACATTACTAAAATTTTAATAAAAAATGGTTAATTAAGAGTTGTGCTGAAAACAAATGAGCAGATGCACAAGAATTAAAAGGTAAATGATGAGGAAAAACAGTAAAGAGCATATGAGAGGAGGAATGAAGAAGAGTTGGTTATTTTTACAGATAAGACTAGTAATATAATTAAAGATTCAAAAAGAGGGAAGTGCATTGTGGCGGTAGAATCATTTAAGGGACAGAGATCAACTCCATTCTTTGTATTCTGTACTAAGGACTCACATACTGATATAGTTTATGACCATACTAGTATAGTGTGCTCTGGGACCTATGCCATCAGGACAATATTTTGTGGTTTTATCACTCAGAAAAGAGTTTTAAACAGAAGCTACTTGCATTGTTCAGTCTTCACTATTTGTTTTTCATTCCCAGTAGATAGGGCATGGGTTTTCCCATTAATGAAACTATTCAAAATGATCTCATCTGATGTGTTTTACCCAGGCGCCATCGCTGCCCTCATAAACCCACAAGGATTTATGATAATGGACAACAGCCGTGCCTCACAACAGAGTATGTGGAAAAATATCCCAAGTATAGCAACATCTCTCCTCCTCGGAGCCTCAAGCCGAAACAAGAGTACCAAGTTCATCGTGGGAGAATGGAAGGAATTACAACATTTAAGTAAACATTTTGAAGCAATGTGTTTTATAATTACTCTATAAATTTCTCATACTTTCTCACTTAAAGGAGGACCGAATATTGGATTGCAATCATTTTCAAAGTGCAATCATTACATCCTTTACATTTTTACCATACTTAAAAGTATAAATTTTGAGTGTAGAAATACAGTTACCACAAAAATGTCATAAGAAATAGTGAAGAACACATACAAAAAGATTTGCATTCTTTACAGCATCCTTTAACCTACCGTCTAAAATTTTTGTCCTTGTTCTCAGCCTCTTTTGGAAATCTAGGTCTCATTGAGCCTGAAAAAGCTGGCAAACTAGGTAACTTTCTGTAATACACGTGTGGAAAATGAAACCTTAAGAAAAAGGAACAGAGATTTCCTTTATGCAGGCAGTTCTAAATTACTAGGAGTTTGAAGAAAGCCAACTGTCTAGGCGTTCACAATCTAGGCGTTCACAAAATCTGTCCTATCAGTGTACAGACTCTGATGTTAAGCTTACAAAGTTAAAGAGCATTTTTCAAAGAGTTAGAAACAGACATCACTCATCATTAATAATGCAACAGGATCATAAACCTTTACTTTTTTATTATTGTTTTTCTTTCAAACTATAAGGGCAACAGGTGAAACTTCTTTCTTTGTTTCTAAAAAAACAAAAGGGACATACATAGAAAGGACAAACACCCTTCTGCAAGGTTGATTGTGTACTGCATAGACTGTTTAAACACATATGTAATATACATCTTTTTAATGTAATGTGTCCATATGAACTGGTGAAATGCTCTTTCTGATTATATTCCATTCTCCTCATTCAATTAGTAAATGCTGACACTTGTAGTAGTTGGACCTTTGCTCTGCTTCTCCTTTCTGGATCATCTCTTTGCAGCAACTTTTTCACGACTCGTTTCAGAGATCTTAAAGAACATTTTTAAACTGAGAATGAGACTCAGAGTGTTGAAAAAGCTGCTTCACCACCTACCTTTGAATAAACACTATATCATGTATCAGAAACCCTAGATTTATGTACTATGGTTTTCTTTCTTGCTTGCTATCCCTCTAACATATGGCATCAGATTGATTTTTTTTCAAAGTAAACACTATACGTCATTGTTTTTCCAACTAAGGAAAAAATTTGAACAATGACTCCATCAGAAAAAAAAAATAATAAATTAACCAGTGTTTCCTTTTTCCCCAATTCAGATCTGATTATTTACCATACGATATTGTGAAGCGACCTTTTCGGGTACAAGAAGAATATAAACCAAAGACGGGAGAGATAGAACTGGGAACCACATACCAGAAAGATTATAATGCTCATAAAATACAAACAGTGACATTAGTAAGACCTCTAGAGAGAAAACACACTACTGGAGGAAAATTGGATACCATACCAACCTATCAAGGTAATATTATATGCTGCCTTTAGAAAGAGAAATAACCAAGGTGAAGGTAGCATTTTGAATTATCTATATTAGAAACTGGGTTTCTTAGCTTGGGCCAGAGAGTAAGACATAACAGAAAACAGGTGATAATGCCTTAAGATGTTCAGCACTCCAGTTGTTTGGAGGTGACACTTATTCATTCTAAGCAAAAAGCTTTCTCTAAGGTTTTCTTGGCTAAAAGGAGAGAAATTCTAACATACACTAGGCTATCTCAAGCAAAAGTTGGTTGCAATTCAATTTCCAGTATATCTTTCAGATAGTTTAACTCATGTAATGTTTTTTTTTTTTCTACAGAAGTAGATTTTAGATTCCTTTCTTATGTACTGTATTGCTTACATATCATCCTAGAAATGATCTGGTTTGACACAAGCTATTCCATTACAATGGTCAGCACAAAGGCACTAAATCATTTAAGTCATTCTGGCAATTACTTTGATATACTTCATACAAGTAGAAAATTTTATATATAAACTGTGTTATTGAATTTGTTACATGTACTGCATGGCAGCCCGAGCTAGAAGTAAGTAACAGAGTTATATTTCACTAGTTCTTTAAGCTTAGGCCTATGCTAGACAGAAATACATTTGTATAAATATATTCCACTTATATTTATTAATTCTCAATCGTTTATAAGAAATTTAAATATTTCTGTTTAGCCTGTGTGTAAGTAATACACTTGCAAATAATAGTTTAGCATAGTCTCATCATAAACAGCATCTCATCTAAGCATTCAACTGCTTCATTTAAAATGTGGTGCACCATTCAACAGGAAGTAAGGATCAAGGAGTGGAAATACACTGAAGCTGAATCACTTCAGTGGTTGCAAGACAACAATTTGATTTCAACTGCCCATGAATAAGTTTAGATCGGACAGTAGGGTTTGTAACTATAGCAGAACAGTCTGGTAGTAAAAAAACACCCAGAAGCAAAGAAAAAAAAAATCCCAACAAGCTTTAAGATGATATAATGTTGATAAGAAAATTATGAGAGAGAATTCTCTCGATCAGTAGTGAACATGAACCATTGACTTATGAGGTTCATTTCAGTCTTGTATATTTGCATAAACTTCTAAGTAAAATGTAATATATTGTATATGGCTATTTTCTGTATAGAATACACACTAAGTATGTGCATGCAGCATTTTCTTTTTCCTTGAGGAAATATTTGAAATAGGCCATCATGTACAACTTTTTGTCTGTTTTTTATCACATCACAAACACAAAGATAACATTATCATATATTTTCTTTGTTTTACAAGATTTAATGCCAGAAGAATTTGGCTTAATTTTAAAGGAATGGTCTTAAGTAATAACACCTGTATGGTGAAGTTTTGTTTTTGCCTTAAAGATGACTATAGGTCATGGGAAGTTCAAAGAAGGGAACCTAGTAAGGTGGAGCATATATACCACCCATCTACAGAGAAGTTTGGAAATTCTACTACGTTTCAAGATGACTTTATTCCTAGGGAACTGAATCCTAGAAGAAGTTTTAAACCTCCTTGTGTAGCCAAGGTTTCAGATGTGCCTTTTGATAGCACCACTAGCCATCGCACTTCTTATATCGCTCATCAACTGGAACCGAGATTCATGAGATCAAAAGAAGAGTACAAGCCAAGCAACCAACCCTTTGAAGATCTCACAACCCACCGTAATGATTTTAAAGGGCTACCCGGGCAACTTACAAAAAGCTGCAAGCCTGAAAATGTGAAAGTTGGATCCAGTGCTCATTTTAATGGAGTCACTGAATTCCAGGATCGTTTTCAGCCATGGCTGGTCTCTTTGCCTGAGGTCCACAAAACGAAGGAGTACGTTCCACCTGCAGGCAACATGGATTTTAACTCCACGAGCCACCTTGATTACATTAAGCATGAAATTTCTCCTGCTGTCCCTGTAAGACCGGTTTCTAATGGAAGAAGAACCAATGCCCCTTTTCAAGGGAATACTACTACAAAGGAAGACTTCAAAGCTTGGGGCAGCTGTCGGCAAGAGATTATTAAGAAACAACAGGAAATTCCAAAACCTACAGGAAAATTTTATGATTTAACTACATTCAAATCTCATTACACACCACATCAGATCATTCCAGCTCGAAGTTTCAAACCTACACATGCTATAGTTCCTAATTCAGCTCCATTTCAAGATGAAACTATGTATCGCACAGAGTATACTCCTAAGAAACAAGATACCTGCCCAGCAAATTATCCATCTCCTCCAGGTTATGTTTATGTAAACACAGATTCTCACGGTCACAAGTTCTTCCGTCAGCTTACTCCAGAACTTTCTGAGTCAAACAGTAACCCCATTCCAAAGGAAGTAGCTGTTCTGTCGTAATATTTAAATGGAGTATTTCAAACATCCTGGTACAATAATTGGGATCCTATTTGTTTACTTCTTCTTTAAATAATACCTAAAGTAAATCAAATCATGCAAATTATGATTTTAAAAGCATTTAAACTAATAGCTTGAAGAAAATCAAAGCAAAACCAGAAGTTTATTACAAAATTAGTAAAGATTTGACAATTTTGGTAGGAATAATGCATCTTACATGGCATCTATTCTTGTTTTGATTGAGCATACTACTTTTCTTGACTTCCCAGATTTCATTATGCTCCATCTCAAGCATGCATCGTACATTTAATTCTTTCAGATTTTGTGCAAATCAAATGATTGTATTTGTGAAATAGCAACTAACTTTTTATCATAACTTTTTTCATATTATAGCAAATAATGCTATGATAATCTAAATAATTAGCTCATCAGTCCAGCTTTTCATCTCATCATCTTTTGGGTAATCAGATAAAATGATTTTTTTCTATACATTTTGCTGCCCATGTCACAAAATAGCACCCTATGACACCTATGCATTTCTAAAAACCTGGGTTTAGCTTTAGTCATCGTTACTTCTTCATCCAGTTCTGAAAAGAGTATAAAGGTCACGCTGAAATTTCTGATAGCAATTAACAAGTAGTAATCTTGCTCTTTTTCAGTACACATACTTGAAATCACTCAGACGTAAAGAGCAGGTCATTAGACTCTGTTTCCTAATGTCCTTGATCGTGGTTTTTTCAGCCTTACTTCCAAAGAAAAAGCTGATACAAAGCTTTGGACACACTGAAACACTGTGTGTCCTCTGCTCTCTCCGAGTAATTATTAAACCCAGCGTGCAAATTCAATCAAATTGCACAAAGAGATTTCACAGATGATTTTTTGAGTTTCTAAGGTAGATGGTGAGGAAGTAGAGAGAAGGAGGCTCAAAGTGTTAGCATCCATCTGACCACGACAGTTTTTGGTCCTGCTAACTGATTTTTAGAGCTATACAGCCCGCTATCAGTGACAAAGATCACTGTAGAGGCAGTCTGAAGGGGGAAATGGCAGAAAACTATAAAGGTGTATGTAGAGATAATGGAAACTAGTGTAAACTCAGTTAAAGACACATCAGCCAAGATGCAGAAATCTCTAGACAGCCTGGCTTCAGTCTGCCTGCTCTTCAAAGAATTACTTGTTACATAGAAACCAAAACTTTTATAGAAACTATACATGCAATGATTATGCTTTTGTATGAGATATTTAGTATTTTCTCTATGTGTATTTACCTGACTTTGGGAAATTTAGATTAACTTATTTCAGTCCTATTATGCTCATGATTTAACCAAGTCCAAATAAAGAGTTCTATGATTAACAGTATTATCATGTTCTATCACAGTACAGCAGTATGATTTTTTTCAGTATTGCATAACTTGTACACATTGGAGAATTATATGCTCATACTTCATAAACCAAATCACCAATAAAAGGACTAAGATCAACTTGGGTCATTCTCTGTCCGGCCTCAACTGAGGAAACAAAGTCAACACTTTGCACAGTTACACAAGTCCATGTCCTACACACAATCTTGGTACCTCAGGAGTTTACCAAAGCTCCTAGTATCCTTCAGCTCTCTTTTCTAGGGAGAAATAAAATTCATTCAGAAATGCAATCTAAATCCATGAAATTACGTGTGCCTGCATGTTCTGCTGAAAATAACTCTTCCTCTGGGTCTGTGAGCCCAGATGCTTTTTGTAATATTCACAGCTGTTTTTTTTTTTTTTGTTCTAAAGTCACTTCTTCCTCTTAAATTATGGAAAGTCATTTGCTGCCACCTGCCAGCACGGTACAAAAATCTTTGAGAGGAAGTGAAGGGATATTGAGATACGTTTAACAGTTCTTTGCAGATGTGTTTCAAGACAGTTAGAGGGGAGGGGGCGTATTTCCATTTCATTTTGCCCTTAATCTTTTCCCCTATGTTTAACAGTGAAAGAGAGAAGCCTTTATTACATTACAGTTGAAAGAGCCGCACCCTACCGATTGTGCTTCCAGACAAAGCAGCAAAATACAAACCTTCAGACACTCTTCAATACTTGAGGTCAACTTTTTCATAAGCAACATATTCTTGAAAGGCAGACAAGATGAACAGCAGGCTGGAAAACTAATATTTCTCAAAATAACAGATGCTAAAAGAGCATTTTATGATGTCATGCTAAAGCAAGATGTAAAAGCAGAAAAGGTACTTATGGATTCAATTGCTGTTCTAAAAGTGCATTTTGTCTCTTCATGCACTGCGCTATATAGAGCGTGTTCCACACAACTGCTGCACAGAATCTTTCTTTTCTAAAGATTGCACAGAAAAAATGCATTAATGACACAAAAGGAAAATTAAACCAACCCACGCACCTTTGCCAATCACTCTGAAACACCACCAATTTATTGCTAGACATTTCTTTTTAATTTAATAAAAATTTTTAAGGCTTTTCTTGCCATGTTATTTATGAGACTCTTCTTTCTAAACTCTATTACACATACTGGATATTCTGAACCAAGGTTTTTTTTCACATCCCTATTGGCTTCACCCATGAAATATAAACCATAGAGCTGTTACCATAACCATAGAGTCAGGTTACATCTGTGTTGCCTCTTAATAGCAGTGCAAACAGACTGCAACGAAGCTGCGAATCTGTCTGATAAGCTGTCAAAAAATAAGAATTCATCTTTACTTTGAAAAAATCCCAGAATTATGGGCATTGTAGGTTGATAAAATAACACTTGGAATAAAAGCATAGCTAACATGAAAATTACAGTAATAAACAATCTCTGGGTAATCACAGTATTGAATAATCAAACTAGAGTTTATTTCAGAAATATCAAAACTACTTTCGATAAAGCTAAATATTAGACATCTTCAGTTACTGGAGAAGCAATAAAATAATCTACAAAGAAATATCATGCCAGATGCAATAACAAACATTTACAGCACTGCTCCTGTATAGCATGCATACTTGACCAAAGAGAAAATTAAAGCAACAAAAAATGCTATGTGTTAACATTTGAAATCTTTAAATATAAAAGAAAAACACAAATAAGAAATTTAGGTAATAAGAAAAAAAATATACGTCCAAAAATCTTTATTAAACACTGTACAAAACAAAATATTGCACTTTAAAATCAGACAATAAATATCTACAAAGTATCTTACAAATGTTTTCTTTTAATTTAAAAAACTGCTTAAACAAATCAAGACCCATTGCTGATTAAAAAGATAATGATCAGGAACATCCTCTCCTTGCAGTCAGCCTTGGACACAACAGTCCACACTAAACATTTTCTATACAGTAGTGCTAATGTAATTCTCAGTGATGCAAACCCCCTGTGCGGGAATGCTGGTTCCAGAACTGCTCTGACAACACACCCGCTAATTAGCATGTCGTGTAGTTCAGTAATGCAACACAAGATCCAAGTCAGTACAAGCGTTCAGGCCTCCAACGCGTGCAGTAGTTTGGAAACTACAAAAGAAAAAACCCATCTGTCTGCTGCTTTCTCCGAGGTTCTCTCTGCTTATAGCCCTAGTGAGGCACAATCTGCAACATGTTCAGAATTTAACAACTAGCAAATGACTCAAATGGTTAATGGTCATGATGAAACGCCATATTGCTGGAAAACTGCTCAAAATAGATTTCTTACACTTGCCTATCTTCGTAATTAATAACTCTTTCTTGGACATTTTTGCCCATTAACACAGGAAAAAAATATTCAGGATGGAAAATCTGACAGCTGTGTCTGGCCAGTTATTGGCTCCTCATTTGACTTGACGTGCACAAGAACAGCAGTCACAAGTGTTTCATTCACAGCTCTGACAAGGAAGCCTCATGTCTAACTTAAAATCAGTAGAAAAGTCTAATCATGCCGGAGCCTCAACTGCACTTCAGTGACTGGAGCAGCATAGAAACAATGGAAAATGACTTCTCATTTATCTGAAAGAGATCTATTGCTATTTTGAAAATTGTACTAGCATCTATAATGTCTTCCACTGTGTACACATAAATATAAGCACAGAAAATAAAATGTACTTCCCATGATCCCATGAGATCAACCCTTAAGCTCAAGTTGTTTATGAAAATGAGGTTGATGTCAAAAATTTTATAGCTACAGGCCATGGCTTATATAAATTAAAAAATTGTGTTAAAGTTGATAAAACAATAAAAACAAAACCTTGGGGTCAATAGTTGCTGCATTCCAAAATTCTTCAAAGGATTTTGTGACTTTGTTTTTTCCAATGAGTCAAGGACAGTGAGCACTACCTAGTGCTTTTCAATAATACTATTTCCCATGACAAAATGATAAGGTGATTGCCTGTAAAGTTTTACAAGTGATACGCTGTGATATTGTCTTCCTAACTCAGACACAAAAATGTTTAATACACTAAAAGTTCCATCGCAAATAGTGGATAATAAAAGTTCCCAGAAAAAAATACCCTGTCCAGCATATCACTCTGCAATACTGTTCTTTCATTAGCCCCATATTTCCATTTAACTGTTATGACTAATGTCTTATTTACAAGTATGTACTTTGAGCAGCCTAATTTAATGAATCTCTTCCCATCTCTTCACTGCAGCATCATGAACTTTCCATAGAAGAGTTACACTTCTTGACATGATTGACAACATCTTTGTTTGTAGATGTCTATCAAGCATAACTTTAGTTGCTTTACAAATGTACAGTAGTGAGTTGTATCCTTGCATTCGCCTTCTGAAAAATATATTTAAACATTAAAAGGCTTTATAACGGACAAAAGATAAATAGTAGAACTTGTAATTGTAAACAACTGACGGATTCTTGGTAACTTTGTAGTTATTTTACATTTCTGGCAATAGGTCACAAATAAGAGGTGTGATCTCACTGCATTCATGTACTTATTGTCTGTTTCAGAAAACTACTCCATCTTTCAGGATTTAACAGCTTGCTCAGAGACTTATGAGTCACAACTGGCACAGACATGTAGAGAAGTTTGCATAAAACAACTTCCGAAATATCCTGTTTCTAAAAGTGCTTTTGAGGCTTTAATATCAAACTGGCCTACTCAGAGAAAAATAACCCCAGGATGACGAAGTGCTCCTTGGAGAGGATAGTTTTACCCTTGATGTACAATCAAATGGTTGTAGAATCACTAGCATACAACCGTGAGTCACCTTCTAATATAACTGCTACAAACTATTACTATGCTCATATATAAAAAAGATGTTTACATACTGCCACAGGATGTGACATTGCAGTGTTGCCAGGTCACTGGTCTCTTCCTCCATCCGCAATATTGATCAGCCACAGGTTTGTTACTCTTTCTGTGTACACAGTACACTCGTCTGGACTGAAACCCACTCCCGCAGTCCACACTGCAAGGCCTCCAAGGGCCTGTCTGCCAATGGACATCACACGCCTCTGAAGAACAGTTTCTTCTGACAGGAGATCTGTGGAGGAAAATAAATGGCAGTTAAATGCTTACTTTTGTGCTAAACCTTTATTTGCAGAATGATAGCATGAGTATCAGAAAGGACTTCTGGAGACTAATTAGTCCATGCCCCCCGCTTGTAGCACAGTAAACTAGTCCAGGTTGCTCCAGACCATAAATAAACCAATTTACGTGGTCCACAAACTAAGGCCCAGATATATTTTATTTTATAAAATTTGGGCAGCAATAGACCAGAATAAAAAGTAATATCAGAAGAGACCTATCTCAGTAGTAACGAAAAAAAGTTATGGCAGATCACTCCAATTTCTAGTTTCTTTGGGGAGTCAAGATTCCCTCAACTCTATTTCTAGCTTTGCCTTTAGCACAGCGAAGGACACTGATCAAATCCATTACTCTCATCGGACAACTGAATTCATCCAGTGTATGCACAGAGACGACTGTCATTACTTCCTTTCCTTGTGTTTGATATGTAAGAATTTGCATATTTATACTGCACTGACAATCGTGTATCTTTGATCATCTGAAGATCTAACTTGCAATGCTTCAGACTGTGTACCTCTTTCTTTCATCACAAGAAGAGTTTCGCACCAAAGATCCATTACGAAGCTGGCATATAAAGTGACGATGCTGTAAACCTACAGGGCGGCCTACACAGTGACTGGAACACTAAAAAGTGAGAGAAAAGGATGAGGGGAAAGAGAAAGAAACAACCAAGTTAATCATATATACTAGCAATATATTAGCTTAAAACATGGAATATATAGCAATGGATTAGCTTATAAAATATATTGAAAGTAATACTCAGGTTTCAGCTCATGTCTTTGACAAAGCCAAGTAGCTCAGACATCGCAAAAAAAACCAACAAAAACCAAACCAACCAACCAACCAACAAAAACCCCACAAAAACCAAAACAAAAAATAACCAGAAAACCCCAAACCAAAACACACCAACCAGGATTTGTAATTCACTGGTCTGAAAGGTAATTACAACTAGTGCTATATAGCTTGCTCTTTGTGCAACAGAATAGATCTTCAGCCCGTGAAATGATGACACTGATACACTTTTATACCAAAAGGAGGTTCTAGACAAACTCTGTAACTTACTTGCGTCTGTATTGTCCCCGCTGTACACGAATGACCCGTACACGGTTTCCTTCCCACAGGACGATCCCTGTGTACACAAGCATCTGGTAGCAGTGTGAGCACACTGCCATTGGCTTTTACTTGTTGACAAGTTATTTGTCGATAACGAAATCCATTGCCACAAGATGCAGAGCACTCAGACCATGGACTAGTTACCCACCTGTAGGATGCAGAAGTAAATTTGTAGCAATCATAAAAGCATTGCAAACTTGCTGGTAGTTTGCAGCAATCTGTTTGCAAATAAGAACCAAAAAAAAACCTGTCACTGCAAATTTTAGTTATGAGAAAAGGTAGAATCAGAGCTTTTTCAGCTGTTAGGCAAGACCTTATAAATTTGGTTAAATGATGACTTCCGAGATAACTGTGGCTCAATATATGCTAACAGAATTTATATGGCTTCTTACCCAAAAGGTTATATTAGGTAAACCACGTAGACCCTGCTGGACTTAACATTTCTGAAGGAAGAACAGTGTACTTTTCTGTAACTTATAAAATGACTGGTACTGATTTACTTACTACTAAGGTGAAGGGTGTCATAGCTCATCCAAATTTATTACATCAAGATCTTGCTAGATAATGGCTCAAGCAGAACATGTTATTTATTGATTAGAAGCTGCAAAGATTTAGTCTGTCTTGGCAGCTAGGAACAATACTGGGGAAGCAACAGGTGGTAATACAATTTATTTCACTTGATCTTTTCATAAATCTAGGCTAGAAATACAGAATGGGACTTTATGTGTAGCACAACTGTGACAACAGGAAAAATATTCTGTTCTCTTTAGGAATTATTTCATTTTCATACAGTGAAACAGTTTATATCCATTCAAGGAAGATTAATCTTTTACAGTCTGGACTTTTGTCTTTTTCTTCCTTTTAAATCTCAAGTAATTTTGCAAACATTTGGTGCAGTGCATGCACAGCAAGTCAGCCAGCCCCAAATTTGGCAAATACTTAGAGCACAAGTTAAGTACATGCTTAAACTCTTATATTTGCTTAACTGTACTTCTATTCTGTGCTGAAGATAAGTGATTAAACACATGCAAACCACTTTGAATTACAAGGGCCCATGATAATGATCATACATCTAAGCTTTTGTAATTCTATGGATACATTTTAAAGAGTTGCCCTGAGGCAAGAAGATCATGTAGAAATCAGAAAGTGGGAAATGGAAAGAGAAGTCTGAACATTTTGCACTTCCATCCTAGGTTGGTAATGCCAGGGAGGGAGGAGAGGTTGGTGGCACCAGGAGCCAGACACAGGGCTGTTGTCCAGGTATCTGGGATGCACTTCCTATATGGGAAGCATGGAATACTTCATAAAAGAAAAGCAATTTTTATGTTTACATATATGTATAATTCAAGGTAGAGTTAATTATGATAGTATGCACATAATTCCCTTCCACTGGTAAATTCATAAAGCAAAATTAAAAGCAAAATCAGTCCAAGTATTTTTATTAAGAGAATGTAGGTCCCAGTCTGTTTAGCCATATTAAATAACTGATGCTTTTTTGTGGTGAATACTGTGATAATTAGAGATTGTTAAGTCACGCACTGTGGTCCACTGAAAAGGCACAACCTTGCTTGGGGGAGCCCTGGGCCCCTCTAGTATCCTCCTCACTCTCTCATCTGCTCTGAATGGCTGAATTTTAAGAAGGAAACCTGCAACTGAGTCTGTGCATTTCAAATGGTTAGTTCTATTTCAGTATTTTTCCACTGGCAAAAAGTTTGCTTGTTATGGTCTGGCTGGGGTTCACACTCACAATTTAAAATTTTGGCTGCCAATAATGAAATAGAAACAAATTTCTCTTGATATTTATCTGTTGCTATGTTTTCTGGTTTTGACACAGGGTTTAGAACATACTGGCAAGATGCACTCCCAGAATGTCAGCTAAGGTCTTAACACATCTCTCCGAACATTTTCCGGCAACGGACAACTCCAAAATGTATGCATGACTTTTCATCCCTCACAGATTTTTATGTTGCTGACAGGGATGGCCAATTCTTTCAAGCAACGGAAAGCACTTGTTTTGAGGACTCTTGTGGGATTTCCTGCTAAAAGCCTAGAGAAACGCCTTGTTGAGCTGGAATGCTCAGTTCAACTCACCAAGTGTAGAGGTAACGTTTTGGCTTTTGGAATCAGATGTTGTGGTATACTTGCCTCTAATATAAAGATTTTCTGACCCAAGATCACAAGGCACTCCAGTTAATCCAGTGAGAAAATTGGCAAGGTAGGACACGCAAGGAGCGTGACACTGTGGTGAGGGGTATTAGCGACAAATGAGGCATTCCATAGTAAACATCCTACTCAGAGCTCTGCTGGCATGGAAGGAGAAGAGGCAAACAGACTCCACACACAAGTATCCTGGCTGCTCTAAACGTAATGAGTTTTCTCTTGGGGCATTGTCATGGTTTGCACAAAGCTAGCACACCAGTGTCTCAGAGAGACCTCCAGCTTAGCTTTCAAGATATGAATGTGGTAGCAGCAAGACTTGCTGCAGCAGCATGGAGACTTGCAGAGAGCTCATTTATTCAGGTCTATCAAGCATTTCCCTACTTGCTTGTTACCCATTTTCACATCTCATGCTTTAGGGTTCATGATAAAATAAAATCCATATTTCAGACTCTGAGTATGAACACAGAAACAGTTTCAGGAGGTTGTGAGTGTGTTTTAATACACATAGAGCACACAGGAATAGAACAGAAAGTTTACCTGGCAGGGCAGTCATCTGTGTTACATGACTGGTAAATTATCTCTGGCTCTTGCAGCCCTCTGCATAATGATTCATTTACTTTCTGTTTCTCTGCATTCACACACTGTAGTCTTCTGGAGCGGGTTCCTGAATTCCCACAGCTAGCAGAGCAAGTACTCCACTCAGTGTATTCCCATTTATGATCTGAGAAATGCAATTGAAAGTAGTGTGAGAGAGGCACTATACTTTACAACTGTGTCACATTTTAATTGACTTGGCAGCATATTCTATAAGCTAGAGAGATACTGCGTCCTCTGTAGAAGAGCAAATATTTCAGCATTGTGAAAAGGGATCATAAGCCGAAGTAGAATTTAGTCCTACTCAGCTTCCCTTCAAGTTCAGCCCTTACAAATGAGCATGAAGTTCTCTATAAGGCAAATGCGATCAGCACATGTGCTCATGAAGGGCAGAACCTTGCTCACAGTAGGAACTGATGAACTTCTTTAAAAACTTTCATAATGTTTTTATACAATGAGCATTAAAAGGAGGAAACTGTAAATCAGGCTCTCTAGGTTTCCTGCTGTTCTAGAAAAAGTTTATTCTGAAGAAAACTCATCTTACTCCAGACACTTCCCATAACTTGAGAATTTAAGAGAATCCTGTACTGAACTATAGAAAAGTATTTAATGCATAAATAATTTGCCACCAAGGCATCTGGCAAGATGAAAAAGGAATTTGTTTTAAGGAGCATTTTATATTAAAATCCAATGACCTCCAACAATTACGACCTTTATATTTAGTCACAATTCCACACTTATCCCTTCCCCCACAATTCTTTTTTTTTGACACTTGGTAAAAGATGAAGTACTATGCAATGTTGACAGATTTTTATGTGATCATAGGAGTCGGATTTTTCTGTAATAACCAAGAATAATTGATAGCTACCAGCTGTGTCCACAGGCTCCCTCTTCCAGCACATAATGAATTCTTTAACTTATTGTTTTTCAATGTTTCCTTATTACTTCTGAGTTTCTTAAAATAATACAAAAGAGCCTTTTTCAAAGTAGAAATAGTTAAATTTACTGACTGCAGCTATGACGGAGAGACTGTATTGTTTGTTTAACTAGGATGATACTACTCAGAAGTGCCCTCAATATGCCTACTGTGCAAAAAGCACTGAAGGAGACTTTGCAGTCTTCACAAACGCATGGGTATTTCAGTGATGACACATTCACATAAGCATCAGAGTCAAAAGCTCATGACTTGGAAATGGGATCTCCCCAAAATACTGACCAGCCCAACTGGAAATGGTACTGGGTGACAAAAAGGCTAAAGCTAAAGACTGCAGTCGGATAGTTCAATGCCTGGCTAGACCTGTTCAGAAATTCTAGCTTCAATGAGATCAATATCAGGATGAAGGGCTGGATATACTTTTTATTTACTTTGCAAATGTAACTGACTCCACAACCCCATGCATACCGGAACCATTCTCACCCACCAAAGCAGCCCCTTGGCAGTCACGGAGAATCCACTGACACACAGCATAGGGGATTTGCAAGATCTGACCCTACACCTTGAGTCCAGGAAGTGAAATCATATGACTGGGATACCTGATAAATCGCATACAAAAACTTTAAATTTCAACAGATACTTGTTTCTAAACCTGATTTTCATTCCCTGATTATCGACTGATTAGAGATTTTTTTTTCTTTTAAAGTGTCAAATGAAGTTTCGTACTTTGCTGCCAGACTCTTAGTAGGATCCAAGTTCCTAACTCCCTTTTTAAAGCCCAATTATAATGTAATTAGTTTCTAAAGCACTTTAAATATTTACAGTCCTTCTGAAGTGTTTCCATATACAGCCTATTGTCCTGCTGGTACATGTATTAATGTAAGATCCTTGTCAAATTCATCTTTACTCCTCAGTTGCACATTTTATAAACTAACAACAGAAATGTAGTTTTGTGCAAGTGAGTTAGGTTGGAGAACATTAGAAAACACTCTGGAAAATTGAACATTGAAACTGCTGAGTGTGCATGTGCCCTAGTACATTGATGAGTTTAAGGGTGACTATTAATACAAAAGGTTGTTACTATATCATTGTAACGACACTGGAATATGACAATGATATTAAAATTATTTTTATTATAATTAAAATCTTTGCAAAGATGACCTCAAAATCAGTTTTGTTTCAATTTGGTGGGCTATCAAATCAGGAATTTGTATGATTTGTTGAAAGGGAAGTTGAGAAAACCTGCCTGTTTTAAAACTGTTTAAGCAGCAAGACACTGAATCAGGCAACATTTTCTCTGCTACACGGGTGAGAAATGAGGACCTGCACATGATATTTGGATGCACATTGACTCCCATATCCAATTCCGAGTATGGACATTGTCTAGTGACTTAACTGGAACTGTTCACATATGTGAAATTAAAGATGTTTTTATGAATTACTTTCTAAGTATAAAAGCATGTTACGTTTCAGGGAAGTCTTTACAAAGTCATATAAAATATTTCAAAACTTAAGAATTTGTCATATAATTTTCAACAAACCTTCCTTCTTGACATTTACCCAAACTGACATTGGTTTTGCAGTAGCTGAAGTCCAACACTGGAATTGTCCAGCAAATTGACCCGTGTTGGTGTTCACCTCTAAGATACGACCCCCAGCCAGGGTTCGGTATTCCAAGGTCTTAACTTCTGCAATTGGACTACCTCCAAAAAGCCAGTGAACTGTATTTCTGTAGCTGGGCAGCACTGGGCAACCTAAAAATCAACAGTATTTTAGCAGGTTTTTCTATAAACATTGAAATGCTTGTGGATAAGTATGTACGATTTTGTGATTCTGCACAAAAGACCTTAGCAGCCTAAATTAAAGAACGACTATGCATAAAATCAGTGAGGTCCAGGCTATGGCCTAAAAACCTGACTGCCCCTTGAGGTTTATCAGCTGGGTAAGCTGATGTATACTTATCACGGTTCTTTATATTTTGCCTTTCAGTAAGTTCTTACAAACTTACCTTCTGTATGAACAAAAGGCATAGGGGGAACAATTATTTAAATGGAATGAATATATCATTCCAGACTCTACAATGTGCAAATAGATTTGTACTGAAAGAGTTTCTGTCTATTTTGGAAAGGAGTCCTAAACACACTAAATGAAATCGCTGCATTTTCGCTCCACAGGCACGAGCAGGGATGGCAACAGAAGTATTCATTTAGACAGAAAAATAAGAGAGCAGTTCTAGAGCCCAGCTGAATTTCCTCCCATTGTTTTCGAGTGAAGCTCAAAGAGAAATGATGTCGCTTCAGTCTCATGGTGAGTCATCTACACGATGCCCAGTTTTAATTTTAAATTTTAAAACATTTTTTGAAGAGGTGAATCAAAACATAATTGTCTCTCTTACTCTGAGGCTCCCTTCCTGATAACAGAAAGCTGAGATACGGTTAGGAAATCCAGGTCACCAAACCCAGACTGTTAGGAATTACACTCACTTTCTCTTTGGGGCCCTTTCCATTTTAATTAAATGATAAATAATTTAAATGACAAAGCAGACAAGACAACATACCCATTCTTAGTGGATCTCCAGGTGCCACACTGACATTTGTACCAATTCCAGATGCCATTAGGACACGCTTTCTTCTGCTTCCTTTTGATAATAGAGTGTTATTCTCTACAAATCTTTGTTCTGTAACACAATGCATAAGCTCTCTTAGCAAGAATTAAATTAAGATGATGAAAAATAAAATTGTAGCAAAATATCCAACATGCTAGTTGTGGATCAGAAAGACAATAGCACTTCAGAATTCTTTAGGATCAATCAACTTCATTTTTGCAGTTAAACTGTTGGTCTAAGAAATACGACTTCAGATATTTAAGCAGGGAGACGCAGAAATTATTTCAGATGTTTATGCAAGTTTCTAAATTAATGAAATTTTATTTGTTTAAAATATAAGACTGTAACACTTAGTGTAAAAACAACATTTAGAGCACATATGATGTATCTCCTGTTTCTCACGACGATGTTGCATTATTTCATTATTAGTTTTTCACATCCAGAATTTTTAAGAAAAATAATTCTCTTAATGGAATCAGGTCAATTCCTCTGTTCCATTAGATGGAATTATGACAAAGTGTTAAAACAGAAAAAAATAAAATCTCTTAAAATCTCATTTTGCATAGAGATAGCATAATGTATGCAGAATCATATGCCTGTCACTATAGCAACTCCTCCTTTTTATCATATGCCAGACAGAATAACTGCCAAAAATGTGGGCAATCTGTCACTAACACACAGTTCTTGCTACTTAGTCAACATTCCCATTTTAATGAACACGCATAATATCCATTATCCTCCTTCCAGAATGGTTTAAAACTTTCATTATATCCTAGCATCCGTTGGTCATTTTACATTGGTTCAATGTTTTTCCTCAGTGGGCAACATCTGTACAAAGCCTCCTGCTCATCTGTGTAAACACTGGCACGAAAAAGTCTCCCCAGCACCACAGAAGGCTGATCCCAGCCAGGCAAAAGGCTGGTTGCCTTGTCAGTCCTTAGGAACTTGTATTAGAAAGGCTGCACAGATTGTGCACTGCTGCTTGACTGCCCCAGGTCAGGCAGTAATTGCTGTAGTGAAGTCCAAAGGGCTGACGTGATGTTGCTTTAGACAACACTGAGTCAGCGCAACCTGCAAGTCCTGACACCAGAAGTTCTCCCATTTCATTGCAGTTTTGCACAGCCAAAAAAAAAAAAAGTAATGCAGAATTTGGCCCTATCCTACCTATCAAGATTTATTTAAACTAATGTCATACGACCAGGAATAGAAATGAAGTTCAGACTCTTGTGAGCAATCTTGTCAGTCATAGAATTATAATAATATTCCTCTCTGGAACACCTAAAGTGTTGATGTAGTCTGGGAAAACCAAAACCAAGAAGGGAGCTTCAGTCCACACTCATCCTCACTCAGACACTCCTATTATGTCTTTGGTACGTCTAACAGGTCCAAACATCTATAACCTGCCCTACACACGTGTGCCTATGAAAGCAAGCTTTGTTGCAGGATTGGCTATGTATAACTGTGTTGTACATCAGACAGCAAAATGATGAGAAAATCAATCCCTAGAACTGAATGATCCATTTATCGGAGCTATTTGCAAGGCCTGATTTTATTATACAGTATTACACGATTAATCTTTCAATAGAATAATTTAAATCCAAGTTTTCTTTACGTTTTGTGTTCTGAGAGTTAGCAGTTCATATACAGAATTTCTTGTTTTCCATGTCCCTACATTTTACTAGCCCCTATAATTAAAAATATAAAGTAAAATAAAATAAAAATCAAAAACAATCCCCAAACCAGCCTTTGCTTTCATTTCACCACATGCATTTCCCTGCAAGTTTTCCAAATAACTCAAGGCTGCCTCATTTCCCTAGATAAAACCACTGGGAACAATGGAATATGACAGAGGGTTTAGTTTTCTAATGTGTGTGCTGGTTTAAGGGAAGCAAGAAGATGGAACAACTTTTGAAGTCACAAGTCAAACCATCTGTACCTAGAGCCGCTATTACAGGAAACACAAAATAGAAAACAGATCCCAGGGAGTGAGATGCAATCAACATTTCCAAGATCATAATAAAGTGTTAAATACCCCCCCAACTATTTTATTGGTTAAGCTTCATAATCAAAGTGGTTCACTGCTGTTATCAGTAAGGAATTTTCATTTAGCACTTACCGGTTAAGTGGAGAACAGATGCAGCTTCAGCTTGGCCGAGAGTGTTAGTTGCTCTGCAAGTGTATGTTCCTGCATCTTCATAGGAAACATTCCTCAGAAATAAAGAGCCATTCAAAACCAGGAAAGAATTGGTTTGCAGAATGTCTTTCTTCTTAAACCATGCTACTTTTGGTTGTGGAACACCTTGGAAATGCAAATAATTGAAGCATTTATTGTGAGAGATAAACTGTAGGTCTTTTTATTGCTAATTGTTACAATAACATCCAAGAATCATTAAGTTCCTTTGTAATTTCATAGATAGCATAAGCCAAAGAAACAACATTGCAGCAAAAAAAGTGTTTTTTTCCACTCACAACAAACCTTCTCAGTTGTGAGCTCTGTTAATAATTCGGTATCCTGCTGAGATGAAAGGTTAAGCACAGAACAGCTTTAAAACTGCTACCACTCCTACAAAAGTAACATGATCAGGTGTCTTGCTACTGAAAGATGTGAGACCATTACCCCCAATTAGGACCAATTAACATAAAGATCTGCACAGCATCTTTTAATTCAACCTGCATCCCAGAATACATGAAGGAGCAAATATTCGATTTCTAATTAAAAATAAAGAAAAAAAATAAAAGAAATGAGAAATTGAGGCAAAACATTCCTTTCAAAGAAAAAAATGTATGTATTTGCCAATTAGATTAGAAAATACACGTGGCTGATTTCTGCCAAAAAGCTCCTGAAATCTCCAAGTAGCAAATGTCATGTATACAGCTTGTAACAATGCAGTATGAAGAAAAAGGAACAGAAAGAGCTAATAACAACTAACCAAGGGACTCAGCTGTGAAGAAATCTCATTTACCATGTTACAGAAAGCCAAAGGTCTATTGTCATTCCCACTGAAAAGCTTGAACTCTGGGAAAGCCAGCATTTGCAGATAATTTGTCATTCTAAATTTTAATCAATGAGTTAACTTTGGACATTTATTTTTAATTAGATATTTTTTTTTTCTTTCTACTGGCACAATACCACCTCAGTGGGAGGACTTCTGCTGCTTTATTTTCCTCCAACATTTGCCTTTAAAAGGATATTATGCAAGTTGGCAAATCAGACACTTCACTGCTTGTGCTCTGGTTGAGCTGCTGCAGCAGAAGTGCTCTTTCAAAGCTCCAAAATCCCAGATAAATCAATGATAAGTCTGACATACGTGGCACAGTGACTTGCCACAGAGGTGCACAAAGGTGCAGGGCACAAGACAAGTCAGCGCAGTTTAACTGTTTTCCACCTGAACTCCGTTTTCTCTGAATATATCAATCAGTGCTCACTGAAGACTCCCAAAATGGTTCTGCTGTAGAAGTTGACCCGAACATGGGACATTTGGAAGTTTCAGCCATACTAAATGCTAATTCAGTCTCCTCTCTTCACAGATCATTGTGCGGTATTACTTTACAGATGATGCCTTCATGATGTGGAATAGCCTTTAGGAACAACTTTAACATTTCAATCACTGGCTTAGCACTTCCAATGCGCACCTCAAGTTTTTTTCCTTTACTGTAATAGGAACCAGACATAGTTTTTGGAACCTGCTATTTCACTGAAGGAAAAAGCTCCCCCCACCATTTTGTCTAGAAAGAAACGCTCTTCTGCATAATCACAGATTTTATTCTAAACAATTTAGCAACTGTTCAGGTCTTTTAAACTTGTAAGATTGTGTTTTAATGAATGAAACTTCATAAAACACACTACAGATCTGCGGGGTGCACAAGTGTCAAAAAAACCAGGCTGTTTTTCAAATTTCCAGAAGTAGTTCTATGCCACTACAAAAAATCCTTTTGGAATTGGGATGAGGACTTGTTTTAAGGGTCTTTTTTTCCATTTTACCCCAGCTTTCTGGCTAAAGTGTATCATTCTCAGAGTTATTTTTCCTTTACAGTGTACTTTCCGTGGCCGTTCAGGCACATGTACTTACTACACAGATGGGCTGAGGAGGTGTTGTGATGATGCTGAGCTTTTTTAACCTAAGACCTAGAGATCTGCAGCCAGACTGCCCTCACTGGTACCAAAATCCTCCAGACCAACCAGGGCCAAAGCAGCATGGTTGAGATGGGACTGAACTCAAAAGATTTGAAGTCAAATTCCGCAGAAGAGAAAAATGTTTGGAAAGGTTCAAATTTAAGCTTTTAACTCGAGCCTCTATCAAACTTCAGCCCAATATCACCCCATGGTGCAACGTTCAGAAATGTACTTCATTCCTGGGATTTAACTTAAGTAGAATATACAAACTGTGTTTGTGTTCTAGAGTTTATCCTGGAAAAATTGCCATGTCTCTACTCTTCTAGCCGTGTCTCATTCAGAGACATGTAGAGCCTTTTGAAACCTGGAGTTCAGTTTGCAGACCAAATCTGCAGAAAAGCTTTGCCTCTCTTTTTAAGTTCAAAATTGGGTCTCTGTCACACTCCTTAAACCTAGTTTAAATTATAGCAAAGAGCTGTACGCATTTCTTTTCAGGGGAAACAAGCAAGTAATACCACACACACACACAAGTAAATCAGACCATATCTCAGGTGAATAGCGTGAACACACACACATCAGTTCTAGGTGTAAGGAGCAGAAGTGTGCACAGAGCCCCCATGGCAGCCCAGCAACCAGCCCGACTGAAATACACAATGACCAATCATCCAAGCAATCTTAGACGTGCTACCACTTAGAGATAAAGTGTGTGTGGGGGGAAATCCATGAGAAAAAGCTCAGTTAAATGTGCCGTGGAAAAAAGAACACTATTATGCATTATACACAGTCATTGCACACTATTACGTTAAAACAGAGTTAATATTCTCTAGATACCGTCAGGGTGAATCCATAAACGTGAGCTGTTTGAGCTGAACATAGAAGTGGGGACAATCACAACACTCCTGCATTGTATTTTACCTGAAACTATAGCAAAGTAACATTTTTATCTAAGGGTCAATAATTTTATGTGAACTGTGTGCCGAGTCCCTCTGATCTGGCCTCTTCACAATGATTTTAAGGACCCTTCAAATTTTTGCATTTCACAGTTCCTTTTCTTTCACAAACGTTTGTATTATATGGAAACCAATTCACTATCTGAGGATGAGCTTGGGAGACATTTGAGCATCTGCTTAAGACCAGCTGGTATTTGCCATCAACCTCCTTCCATGTCCCTTTTCACAGGTGTTTGGTTAGGTTGCCATTAAGAGTATTAAGGCAAATCCTCAGCTGAAGCCCTGAGCTAAGGGAAAACAGAAGATACCTTTCCAGAGAAGAGTTCAGAAACCTGTCACTGGCTGGATGAGACAAGACAAAGGGACAAGAAGGGGCAGGACTTTGGGCACTCTGCAGGCAGGACATTGCTGTATGCCAGAAATCAGGGGCCTCTAACCCAGCCTTTCAGGTGAACCTAAAACTGGTGAGCACAAATGTGATAGAAAGCTTTTGGAGTTGTTCATCCAGAGAGATGTCGTAGAGAATCTGGCCAGAAAGAAGTTTTATTGTGTGGTGCTATCCCATCTGCAGATAGACACCCTTTAAATAGATTAAAGCAACCAAGCAGGAGAAAAACACATCCCTTATAGTCCAGCTCCTTTGCATTCTTCGGCAAAGCAGTGTGTACATTTCAAACTCTTCTGGACAGCTTCAGTTTATCCATATGCTCACATTGCCAGTGAAAAATCCTTTTCTGCCATATCTCTCATGAAAGACACTGAGTTCTTGTACAAATTGTCATTTCTGGAATTCCTATGGGGAGAAACTCTTACTGTTGGAAGATACTAAACCCCATTATTTTTATGTGCACATTTACCTTTTTAATAGTCTCAGTGCTTAACAGTACTTTGTATAAAACTCCTTCTCATAACACAGCACACAGTACAACCCCAGCGTGCAGTCGCCATTTATACATACAAAAGCTTACATCGTGCAGATTTTTGATGCTTTTCCTTTAGAAATTAGACTCTGTATTAACTGCTTCTGAGTTAAGATTTTTCTTCCCTACCCGTATGCAGCACTGCAACTGAGTTACGTCTCACCCAGCAGCTCCTGTGAGAAAGCAGGCAAAGAATACAACTCCCACGTTCCTCATGAAAAGACTCTCACAGTAGCACTGTGAAAAGCATTTTTCTACACAGAAACTGCAGGATAGAGTTCAAGCAAGACATCAACATGCAAGAAAAGCTCTTTTTTCCTACACAAATAGGTAAGGTCAAAAACCTGTGCTTTATCCTTTAGTATTTGTGTAAATAAAACTTTAAAAGATTTAAGGACTGTTTTCTTGTCCAAGTAGAAACTAAACTAAGCAAAAATAAGCCAGACCATGAGTACAATGGTGTGTTTTCTTGTTTGTTTTATTGTTTTTCGGTGGGGGGTGTGTGTACTTAATCTTTAGGAGGTATTCATAGGACTTCATGGAGAAGTTCGTCCTGTGTAAAAAGTGAGATTCTACTGTAGATGCTTGACTCTCCTTTACATAAAGGTTAATTTACATAGGGACTTCATATGGACAAATATAACATTCACTGTCTTCAAGAGCCTTTTCCACTCCAGAACTGTAGTGAGAAGACTTTTAACAGAAATGTCTAAAAGCTAATTGCATTGAATTTTAAAAACATTTCCTCCTCACTGCTATATTTTTCTGCCCTGTGTTCTGACTCAAAGAGATTTCTACTGTTGTCATTTGTCCTTTCCCAGACAGTCTAATGATGTGTCTTTCCTTTCACCTTACTGTCCAAATTTAACACATCTATATAAGCTTCTTATACATAACAGCTGCCTTTCTGTGTGTTAGAAGACACCAAATCATTTGGGGATTCATTTGCTAGATCATCTCTTCAGGAAAAAAGTAAATCTTCCAGTTTGTAATCCAGGAAGTCATTCCCTATCTACATCCAAGGAAATATTAATTTCAAGCTGAATAACTCCTGGTTTGATCCCCAGCCAGCACAAAAAAAAGGAAGAGGTACGGGATGGCCTGTAGCCACCTTTGTTTCCTTCATACCCCAACTCTACAGAGATGCAGCTGAGGATGAGCCCAAAGGTATCGACCCACCCAAACTGCCAAAGCTTCAGAATCTCTAAGTGCAGTTTAGATCCCAGTGGTTCAAATGGGAGATCCATCACTGCCCTCAGCCAGCAGCAGAGTCAAACAATCATATCCTGTGGCTCCAAGTCAGGAAAACACTTAAATCCAGGATTAAACCCACCCCTATTAGGGAATGCAATTAAACACATGCTTAATTTTAAGGATGGCTGTCATTGTCCTTCAAGAACAAGGATGCATTCCTGAACTTGGGCCTTCTTAGTCTTAGAAAAACCTTAAAAATCAGAATCTTGCTCTTGCAATGGATCTAAATCCTCTGATGGTAAAAATTTCTACTACAGACCTAAGTGGCAATAAAGCTTTAAAATTACTTTAATCTATTTTTCTGACCTCAAACACAGGTTATTTTCCACTAGCACTGGAGCAGCTCTAAAATACTCAATGTTCCATGAAAAAAGTCATTTTCCACCGTGAGCGGCCCTGGGACAGCAAATGTTATGGAAAAAAACTCCAGCTCCGGATGGGACTGTGAAACACGTGTTTAAAAAAAGAAAAAAAGAGGAATCCAACACTATAGGGTGCCCTTAAAATATTCAATGTTCAAAACCAAATTTCCTCCAACCTTGAAAGCCCTATGAAATATTACACACCATAAAAATCTTGGCCAACTAAATAGTTGCTCTAAAACATTGGATATGTCTTCAGAATTTTTCCCCCAGCTATGTAGAATCTCATAAAGTATTCTGTATTTCCCATTCAAGGGCAAGGCAGAACTGTGCTGGCACAAATCACGTTTTGCTGCACTTCACTAAAAACTTACCTAATTTAGACGCTAAATCTGTGTGTTGTCTTCAGAGAAAACAATTCTGGGTCAGTAATATGCACAATGAATGTCACCTGATTATTTATGCTACACTCACTAACACCTACAGTGGATTTAACATAAGTTACAATGCAATTTCTTTGATCGATACATCTTCATATTTTCTCCAGCAGAAGTCGCAATCTGGCTTCATATTAATCTGAATGATGCTTGAACAATCAACTTCTGGCAAATCCTAAAAAGCCTAAAACCTGCTGCTGAGATTAGCTGTATGAATCTTGCTGACTTCACCAGGAATAATGCCCTTGGACAGAGAGCCAGTGTGAGATTAAGGTACTTGGTTTGATCCCCCAACATACCCTCAGACACTGCCCCATTCTCTCGCAATCTTTCAGAGCTATTACCTCTGCTTCTTCCTACCAGCCATGCAACAGCTCCTCTTCCTAGGCGGTAGCAACATTTGGCAGGATTTAGGTATACTTATGGACATCTGGCAGCCTCCTTAGAGGGGTTCCTGAAGCAAGACCCCTTCCTATCCCACCCTTGCCACAGCTCTGTCGGGTTCTGTTTAGTTCTCTGGCTGTCAGCTGAAAACGAACTTGATCTTTTTTCCAGCTGGAGAAGTTTAAGGCTAATATTGTTTTTTCAAAACCCAACATTTAAAATAAGGCAACTAAATTTAGACAACTAAACAAGAGGATCCGCATTGAGTATGAACTCAGAAATTCCTGCTAGATTAAACTCTTTAGTCGACCCTCAACACAGACTGGGTTGGTGTGCGTTAGGGCAATTCTACAATTGGAGACTGTTTTGCCCAACTTGTTAGTAATTATAGTTTACTGAACAGCCATTCTATTATATATCAACCAAAGACCCAGACATTTATGGTCATAAAGTAGATATATACTCAGGGACTTGGAAAATATAATTTTATCAGAAATTAAAGAACTACCCAGGAATTGCCATTAGTCAGACCTGAAGTCTACCTAACTCTGCAGTGGGTACCTGGGGATGTGCAGGCAAAGAGTCCTAAAATCATGGCATTTTTTTTAACTGTCCTTCCTCAATATATCTTCCTAGCTTCCAGAACCAGATGTAACACTTAGGCCATGTAATTTTAGGACTGGATAAGTGTAGGAGTAGTCACATTCATACAGTCCTAAAATTACATTCAGCCCTTTGAAGGCAATTGAGAGGCTGATGTAGCCCCTGGTGAAAATGAGTTTGAGACCCTTGACTTAGGCCATCATGCTACTTTCCTCTAAATTGCTCTTCTTTCTACCTTTTCTAGCACTACTGTATCTCCTTTTCGAGATGAGATTATCAAGTTGCAAACAGGATTTACCACAGCTTTAAGCAATGGCTAATTTGTATTTTCTTTTGTCCCTTCCTCTGCCATTAGTTTTGATTTACCTTTATGGACACCACCCAGGGAGTGTGCTGGTGTTCCCACAGAACTAACCACCATGACTCCGCAAACCATTCTCTGAGAGCAGTCATTCACGTACAGGCACCTGTCTATATTTAAGGTTCATTCTGCAAATATCATTCTGCACATATCAATAATTCATTCTGCAAATATCAACTCTGAACATCCCTTGCCCTCATTTAGCTATCGAACATTATTTGTGTGATTCTGCTGCAGCTCTTAGCAGAGAGTTTTAGATTTGACTAGTCTTTATAAATCTTAGTTCTTCACAGATTTAGTCAACTAACTGTCCACATTCTTTTTCAGAACGTTTGTAAAATGCTGAACATCACAAATTCCAGAACAGAGTCTCAGGGCACCCTATTGGTAACCTCTGTCCACTGTAAAATTTGACCACTTGTTCCTTCCAATCACGTAATCAGGTACTATCCAACAAACTAACCTCTTCTTTTACACTCTGAGAATTTGTTAAACTTTGCCTAGAGAACTTCCTGACAGGTTTTTGCAAATTGAAGTAGGAAGTATCAAGGAAATACCCACATGCTTAATGAGCATTCCAAGAACTCTAATAGATTTTGGAATTTTACCTTTCTCTACACAATCCATCTTAACCTTTACTGAATCAGGAATTTGAAGGAAACCCCCGCCCCAGTAAGGAAAGCTGGGAGACAACAGGAGAAACACCCAGCAAAAAAAAGCAATGCTGTAAGTTTTTCTAACTTACGGTGTGTGTTTTGGGTGATTTGTCACTGTTTTATTCCTCCCCACAAACTCTGTAGGATGTATCTACCTTAGCAGGTAAGAAAGGGCACCAGGAATATGCTTGTAAATAGACATAGTTGGTAGGGAGGTCCCAAAACACACCCAGGGTGTGTTTAGATGAGGGTTGCTTTGAACTACTCGGTGAATCTTGCCTGGATCCTTGGACTTATCTGCCCATTAGTATTTGGAAAGCAATAGGTAGAGTCCCCAGGCACACCTTTCAGGTTAGTTCTATTTGAAGGGATTCAGTTTGCAGGTTCCCAGACTCTTGTAGGGCACAAAACAAAGCACAATTAAGCATTTGAAGTAAATCTTTCAGCCCTTCCCACTCACGCCTGATCCAAACAAAACCTCCAATGTAGATGCACTTATAGTAAAAAGCAACATAAGGTCAAAAGAGGTTTCTTTTATTATACTAATTATATAAAGAATGATAATAAAATAAATCTGTATTTACCCCTTTAAATCTTTGAAACAAATTACTGATATCTTTTAGAAAAAACATTCAAAAAACCTAAAAGAAATGAAGAGCCAGAACCCTATGTATTAAACTGCTATTTTTCTTCACTGAGATGTCTTCTGAGGGGTTGAGCATAGAAGACAAAGAACAGCATCGCAGTTATATTTGGAATAGCGTGGGTAAACGAAGGAACAGATGGAAAATCAAATTCCTGATTTATCTGGACTTGTTTCAAGTTCCAACACTGACAACAAGTAGCTGGTCCATCTTTGTGAAACGTACGTGCAAAAAGACGACCCTGATTCAACAGGCTTTGTGTATTTCTCACAGGGGTTTTTTTAATCAATATGTTATTCTTAGAGACCCAAAATATATTCATAGGAATGCAGAATTTGGATAACGAAGGAGTTTCTACTTTTAAAAAGCTCTGTGCCAACGTATTTCAGAGATGCAATATAATGTATAAACAACCTCAACTCAGTAGATTTCCTTTCTACTCTCTCACCAGGAGGTGGCAGACGATGCACATTTTATGTGTCTTTATCCTCCTCCCCCATTATACTTCAGCTCGGAACTTTCAAGATTTCACAATAAATGGAGTCTGACAGTTTTAGTTTATTTTAGTAATAATCACAGGACGATCTTTTCTGCAAATACAATAAATGTTATCCAAGAGCAATTTGGAGCAATCAGTATTGATATTTATACCATATGTGTTGATTGAAAAGCTCTTGGCTGTAAGAATGGAATATAAATCTATCCAGAATCTTATGAATATCTTCTAGTATACACTCGTGTGGGAGCTATAAAAGTGAGTTTATTATAATTAGTGGAAAAATAGTTGTGTTATAGATTAAAATGAGAAAAGAAACCGATACTATTAGCTTTAGCAGTTTAGCTAAATTTTCCTAATCTGTTCTTTGATGTTCTTCTATTTATTAGGATACACGGCTCTTTAGCATTTCCAAGTTTTTCTTTCAATCTGAATGCGATTTTTGGAGTGTGCAAGAACAACTTTCAAGTGGACAAAAATAACCAAATCAGTAAGAGTGAAAAAATAGAAACTTGCCGTCCACTGGCTAACACTGTGTGTAATATTAAATTGCACATATTTTCCACTAAAACCATCAAACAAGAGCTGTCCTGGATGACATGGCCCAGTGAACCCAGAGCCTCTGAAGTGGAATATAGCTGGCTCTCTTCAGGCCTTGAGGAACTAAGGGTGTGTTGTGCAGCCATTACCCAGCCAGGAGGGGAAGCTGGGAACGTATCTTTCCTTACATCACCTGCTCTCTGCCTTTCACAACTGTCTGCAAGATTCTTGGGTAAGCTGCTCCTACCTCCAGTGGAAGTTCTGCTCTATGGTACGATATTCTCTCCTAAATGAACCATTAATTTACCATTTTGCATATGTGCATAATTTTTATATGCGTTTTCGAAAGAAAATTTCTGAAAAGACCTTATGCTGCTAGACACAAAATATAGAACTCTACGTGTAGAGTTATTCACAGAGAAAACTGGTTTGAATGGCTATAAAAGGTATTATAGGTTATTCAGCCTGTAGAAAAAGAACACTCGGAAGTCATTGCAGCCAAGAAATTTAAAAGTCATTTAAGAATTCTGCTAGTGGCATCGCACTAATATTTTTCACACACACACAGACACTGTATTCATTAGATGATTCTTATGGAGAACTATTCTGTGGCCTAACAAGAGTCCAATAGATCAGATGTATCTGTTGGGCACCACTGAGAAATCTGCACGAGCAAAGTCAGCATGGAAGGATCCTGAATAAGTGTTTGTGTTCTTCATGTTCTGCTACAAAGTCTCATCGAGTAATTACTCACTCAGGAGAGGCAGCGAAGTTGGTATCCACAATTCCTGTCATTATATGACAACTCCTGTGGAGCTGCCATATGCAGAGACAGGAGGTGAACTCAACGATCCTTGTGGGTCCATTCCAACTCAAGACACTCTATGACACAAAAATTGTCCTTTCCTCTGAGCGCTCAGGAGGAAGCGCAGTGAGGAAAGGGTGCTCCAGACCTAGCCATGGTCTGCCAGACACTGGAGGAAGGGCGCTCATAATTACTCTTACAGCGCATCCTAACAGATCCTCAGCTGATACAGTCACATTCAATCACTATCCAGTGGCATTTTTACTGTAGATATTAACTGTAAGGATTTGCCGCTGGCTATTACTCCAAGAAGGTAAGAGATTCTTACTGTAAATCAACACGTCTGATGAGGAGAAAAGGGCTCTTGTGGACTCGCGTTGCCTGTTTGTAGGTAGAGAACTTTCAGAGTGTACAAAAATACTAGTATTTTTTTCCTGAGTCAAACTCTTGCTTGTCTTATAATCCTTGTGATGTTTTATCAGCATTCACAAAGTTCTCTTCCTAACTGCAAATGGGCATATTTTTGGGTTCCACCTATTAGACAAACATGTTAGCATGAAGTGCTATTAAATTCAACCTTCTACAGTCAGTGGTTTATTACTTTTCATTAGGGAAAGGAGATCAGAAAAACACTGCTTACATCATTGCATAAGTTTTTCTGCTTCTAAGGCTTAGTGACATTTTAAGACACACAAGCTCTATTTTATTCACAAACAGTAATACTTACTTCCTTGGCAATGACAGGAAATAAAGCAATTAGATAAATCATTTTTTAAGTCAACACTGGTGCCTTAGCATAACTAAAGTTTGGCTCGCAAATATACACAACTCTAAAGCATTTGGAAATCCACAGTCCCATGTGAAAATATTAATTTATATTTAAATTGCTAACTGCTTACCCATCCTAACAATATTAATATTAACAGCGTGACATTAACTCTCTGCTGAATTTGAGATGTAGGTCAGTTACACACAGGGCTGGCAAACTATAGTTGGAAAATATTACTTCATCAAAGAATTAGCCTTGATACAACAGTGAATAGCAGAGCCACATGTCCTAATATATGTCAGCCTGGCGCCACTATTGTATGCAGAACTATTTGCATATATATATATTTCTATCACTGCTCTGGTTCAGTATCAACACTCTGATATGCGCTCCCGCAGCAATATGAATGTGAGCACACTGACTTCTCTGAAGTCTCTCTTTGCACTTGGTTGCAATGTTCATCGTTAGTAGCACTTACATACATCATTTTCAACAAGCAACAAACGACTGACCTTTGCTTATTAAATACTTGAGATAATATTGCTGCTGTGAGTTAAATCTTACAGTTTAAACTTAACAGATAATAATGACAAGATTAAAAAGAAAATATCTAGCTTTCCAATAAAGGACCAGAAAATAAAATGAAGCAGTGAACTGCTTAAATGCTTAAAGTGCTTCTGATTAACATTAATGCTGCTCCACAGATGTTGACCTAAAAAATACCTCTATGCTCTCATGGCTCAGCACTTTTCTTTGTTTCCTTACTGCAGCTGCAAACTGATGGCTCTAAAAGGTAAGTTTACTTCACTGTCAGTTTTAAAGTTGTATTAAGCTATGGCTGGAGATTCCATTTTCGATTTTAACAATAGTCTAGACATATGTGCATCTCAAATAGGGATAAGGCAAGTTCTCTGATGAGCAAGTCAGCTGGCCATGCTTCCTATTGAAGCAAGATCGCCATTCACTCTGGTGGGCTTTACGCTCTGTAATGGAGCCTCAGACCACTTCATGGAAAGATAAGTACTTTTAAAGGAACGTCTGTTTGAACATATACGTGTGTGCAAATTAAAGTGATAGACAGGAAAGAAACAGGAATGCTGTAGGTGACATGCCTCGTAAAAAATTACTAATGTTCTATTATTTTCTACCTTCACTAGTAATTTCTTTCAATGTATACGGTAAACTTCTGATTTCAACAGTAGAGGGAACTTCAGTGCAGTTCTTTCTTACCTGTCACTGGACATTCAACAATAATGTTTGCTCCAGTTCTTGCCACAATTGTACCTCCAACAACTGCCGAGAGATTGCTGGCTTCCAGGTTTGTAACATTTAATGCAGAGGACAAGATGACAGGAACCTCTTTGAAATTAAAGGAATAATCAGTTTTAAAAGATTTATTTGACTTTTAAATATAGATCATGTATTTAAAGTAATCACATTTAGAACAGTATTTGGTCTGCAAGGAATCAGGCAGAAAATACAGGTGGGATAGCAATCAGCAGACTCAGTTCACACCTGCTGCAGTGTTGGAGCAACAAGACCATCTCATTGCTGCCTATTAAATCGGGCAGAATTTCATGAACTGCCAACAAAAGAAACTATTTCACATTGCAGTGGAGGTGGGTGTTTATATTAAAGAAAAAAAAATACATGCCCGATTCTTTGGGTGCTACAATCTTACCTGCACGCAATAGCAAAGATGTTTCCACATCAAAACCAAAGTCATTAACAACCAGGCACCCGTATGTACCAAGTTCCTTTTGAGTAGGATTCTGAATCTGCACTTTTCCAATGGTGTCCAGGATCACCCTGCAGAGCATTCAAGGAGAGACCAAGGTTACCACCCTGGGACAAACCCAGATGAATCTTTCTGCAAGAGTTACAGATCCAGCAGCAAAACCCCTTCTTAGGAGGTCCCCATTCTAGATCAGGGCACGCAGTAACAGTTCTGCCTCCTCTTTGCTGACAGAAGGGAAGCACGGAGCAATACACGCATGGGAGATTCTTCAGCCCTTTGGAGGACAGCTAGTTTGCTACTACAAACCAGAAACCCTCAGGAACAACAGCATGAATAAATCAGACTACCACAATTAAAAGTATTAGGCTTGGCAAGAAATCCTTCTCTCCAGAGCAGCTTGGTTTTCATCAGGATTGGGGAATTTGCAAGCATATGATCCAATTCGACTTCCAAGTTACTGCAGTGTTTTGTTGCTTGTTTTGGTCTTTTGGTTTGTTTGTTTTTCAATTACTTTATTTCAATTTTAGCATCATGAAAGCTCAAGTCTTTGACCAAAACCCACAAGTGTCTTGAATACCTTGCCTGCCATCTGAGGGCCAAGATATGAGAGAGCATCACAGGCTGGGGAAGAGCCTGAAAACAGCAGCCAGGACTTTCCCCCGTGTTCCCTTTCTCCACAGTAAGTTATGTGAATTACGCCATAGATTCAAGTCCAAAAAACCTGTAGCTCTGGTACTCTCCCACACTAAGCACACTCAGAAAAGGAAGACGCATGCAAAACCATATCAAAAATACTTCTGTCTCAACAAAGTCCTCTCATGCACGGCTTAAGTATGGCCTTTTGCAAACCCAACAGATAAACAGCCCATTTGCCTCCTGACATTCTTTTTTTCAGATTTAATACTACAAATCTCACTGGCTTTTGAGTACACACACATATATATGTGCATAAGAAACCTTATTGTGAAAAAAATGAAAGCATCGCTTGCAACAAATTAATGGGAAGTTATGCGTATTTCACAAAATAAACATAACCGGTGGGAGCTACATGGTTCCAAAAACATTTGCACTTTTAAAAATGGCTTCGTTTTCATGTCTTTCCTTTAATTGATAGCCCTGCAGAAGTATATTTTTCTTGGCAGTGCGGTTAATCAGTTAAGTATGTTGAAAAATACCCACAAGCGCCTTTATCATTTCAGAATCGTTCTTTTCATTACTCAAGAGCTAACTATAATTCCAAGAGGCTCACACACGAGGTTAATGTTAATATTATCAGGTGTGCTTCTAATTTATCAGCAATGAAGTAAAAGTGTTTGCTCGGTCTTGAGCAAATACCTGAATGTAACACACACTCTTGCTGTACTTGTTCTTCAGATATAGTTCTCCAAAGTGATGGTAATACAGGTTATTATTTTGCATTTCACTGTCCTTCAATAGAAATATTTGCAAATTCTAAAGTATTGAAAAAAAACCATAAAGGCTCAATCTTTCTTTTTAAATTGAAGTTATGTAGCTACCTAGAGATTTATTGTTTGAAGGATGATGGTAGCAGTGATGTTTTCCCTCCTTAAAATGAGTGATTTCTATACCATGGCATAAGTTTTTAACATGTTCCCACTGTATTTGGTGTATGAATCAATCCAATAGATTTATACTCAAATTAAGAAACCTATTCCTTTTCTGATGCAGGTGAAATGATTAAGGCAGATCACAAAATACTCACTTAGGACCTCCAAAACACTTCACCTAGTAAAACAAGTCAATCCTCCCACACCATACCGTAGAAACAGACATAGTAAAGCCAAACAATGTGACAGACACTTGAAAGAGAAAACAAATTACCTAACTAAAAAGATGGAAGTCACGCTGATCGTGCTTATCTCATTTTTAAAACAGTGTGTTTTAATATTGCACAGTGGGGTGGATTTTTACAGTTGATAGAGACAAAATAAGTCGTTAAAAAATAGACGATGTTTACTTACTTCTCAGAGGCTTTTAAAGTCTCGCCATCTTTTGTCCAAGTGTATTTCACTTCACTCATACCAGCTGTTTCACACAGCAGATTGACAGCCTGAGTATTCTTGGTCAGAAAAACTGTATTTCCAATTCGCACAGTTACTGTTTTGTTGAAGGAAACTCGAGGAATTTCCTTTTGCCTCATAATAACTGGAACCTTCTGGTCAAACGTTAACTTATCAACAGCTTTTGTGCTGAAACGTTCAGATTCATTTGGCGATTTGCCTGTGACTTTCGAGGCAACTTTCTCATTCTGGGTCCCCTTCCATTTTTCAGTAGTTGGTTGTGGAGGCCTAGCTAATTCAGCAACTAATTGATAAATAACCTGGGATGCCAAGTCATCATTGACTTCTCCAGTTTCAATGAGCTGACTCATGTTCCTTATCAGTTCTTCAAACTGCACAGTGTCCATGCTGTAGGCTCCTTGGAGAACTGCTGCCTCCAGTCGTTTATTCTTGAATTCACGAGAGCTGAAGTCTTCTGCTGAATTACTCCCAAAGGTTTCCAGATTTCGCAGAAATGGCTGATCGCTTACATGCCTGTCACCCAGATAGAGCTCATTCTTCTTACTCCACAGTTGCCACATTTTGCTCATTTTATGCCATTTGGCCCCAAAGCTGTTGGACTCATTGTGATCCGCGTTACTGCTCTCGCTGGCGTGTTTTCTAAGACTCGGTGGTTCTATCAATCTGTTGTCAGTACCAATGAGTTTGAGTACAAATGTGTCATGCACAGAGCCTGCAATACACCGGTACATGCCAATGTCAGCGGCTTCAAGACTGTGTATTTTCAGGGAGCCTGACTTAGTGATGCCAAGTCTTTTAGAGTTTTGTAAGTGTTGTCCATCTTTCTCCCACCGGATAAGTGATTTCTGGAACCTTCGTACAGGGCACTTAATTACAACGGATGTTTTTGGAAGTAAGTAGGCTCGGCTTCCTATGGTAAAATTAATACGCTTCTCTTTTCTGGTTTGAATATAGACTCTGTGAATACTGACAATCTGAGGTCCATGAGCAGAATACTTTTCTGGAAGCTTTGGTTTAATCTCTGAAAGAAAACATAGTGTTGAAAAGCATCTAATCACTGATAGTCGTGCTTACAAAATCTCCTTTTCACAGAATGCTTGACAGAGCTTCTCCTGACTCTGTTCAAGTCAGATTGCGACCTGCTGAGCTTTTATCTGAGTCAAAATATGAACGTGAAACCCTAATATTCCCCTGCTACAGCCAAGAATTCCATTGCTTCTTCCAAGTCTCCCAACAATAAAAAGATACAGGTAACATATACCTATATTAAGGACATAGATGGTGCACAGACATAAATATATACATAGTTGTATTGTAGAATATGTGAATTTATATTATATGTAATTCTACTATGGTTATATTTCCTATATATTTCCTGTTGTGCCTTAGAAAAGCTAGGCATGGCATGAACGGAAAAAAGTGCATAAAAAACTGTGAACACATTATCACTTTCCCCACATTTGAGCACTGTCGGGTGCAGAATGACCTAAATAAACCAAAACCTATCCAAAAAGTAAGGCTGCCCTTGACTGTTAAAGTGTTGGTTGGCCACGCTGGTTGGCTGAATCAAGCCAAACTGATAGCAATACAGGAGGTGAAAGACAGTGGAGACACGGTACATGCAACAAGCAAAGCCACTGGGTAATCACTGGCTGAGGGCAATTTCTTTGTGTTGAAAGATGAGATGCTCACAGTGTTGTGCCAAGAAAGTAGGGAGGGAAGGGAGGAAGGAGAGAAATAACTCAGCATTTTGAGAGGTTGAATACAGTAATGGGATGAACTGACAAAAGCAGGCGATAACTGCATAAGGCTTCACGCAGAATGGGTGTGGAGACACCAGGTACTGTGAACTTCTCCTGAGCTGCTCTGCAGGCATGTGGGTGCTGAGAGGTTAGCAGTGCTGGACAACGCCAGAACGACTGCAATGTTTCAGATACCACTTTGTTGACTCGCTCCCAGCATCCACTGTGCCCCACTTTGATCAGCAGAACTAATCTTACTAAGAAAACACCAGGTAAGTGAGAAGCAAATGGCTACAGGAGGTGCAGGGCAAGGGCATGCACCCTGAGCTCGTTCCATGCGAGATGGAACTGTGCAGCTGGGAAGAGCCGGGAAACACTCCACACCGGTGCTAGAAAGCAACCCCATTGTGTTTGGTGACCCAGGCTGTTGGTATGTGACAGAGAAAAATCTCTGAGCCTGCAGAATGAGTTGATGAGCCAGGAAACACACAAATCTAAACGCTTCTCAGTATGCCTGAATCTGAAACCATCACTGCTATTTCTACTTGATAGGTAGATAAATAACATGACACTACACTGATGGCACAAAAATGATATTTGAAAAACTGCATGCTTCTTATATACATGTGCTTCAAATATGCTGTGAAAAAATAGGTGAAAAGCTAAATGCTTCAAGCATTCAATAAGTGTGTACACTATATGAACTACACCCTGGAGTGCATTCTTATGCTTATAAAACAAAATGGTTATTTTCAATGTTTTGGGTAATGAGTTCAGGCCTGTGGGGATATCATGGTTTCATAATTACACAGCTTTTAAATCGGTATTCGTTATCGAGATACATGGTTCCCTCAACCACTTCACATGGCACAGTAAATAAATTGCTTTAGGCACTCAGTTTACTGAAATTATTAAAGTAGCATCCTGTTTTTAATAAGTTACTGGGCCCCAAATATTTATTTTAAGGGAAGTGTTCCAGTATTCAATCTTCCATTTCCAAAGTCCAACTTACAGACACAGTAAGTGTAACTTTAAACACACAAATTAAAATACTTCAGGCTGTGCTCTGTTTACACTAGTTATTCCAGCATGGAATTAAACCCAGTGCATGCTTGTAAATATGTTAACAAGTCTCATCCATTTCATTTCTAAAAAAGAAAGACCACTAACTCTCATTAGCAGTTCAACACTAAAGGGTGTGTATATTTTTACTGGTGACTGGTGAGTGAGCCTAGGAGTGAAACAAAGTTCAGAGCTGTGGATGGCAGGCGATATAAATATATAAGGTCATATAAATATATGAGGCCACATAAGTATGCATTTTCTAGATCCTTAGTATCATCCAATCTTGCAGCTGCTAAAGTAACGGACTATTTAGGAGAGGTTTTTTGCTACAAGGTAAATCTTGCTTAAGGATTAGATCATACTGGAGCCATTGGGCATTTTCACCCGGTACAAAACCATCTGCATCGCTGACTTCTAATAGTCCTCTACAGCTTTAGCTGGATGTCAGGTCTCTGTGACCTCAGGGCTAGATTGGTGTTATATCCTATTTTTCAGACCCCACAGTCAGGAATGTTTCTGATTTCACAGGGCTTATTAAGTATAAAACAGCTACAATCACTAGTCCCAGGGTAAAAGGTTGAGTCTAAAAAGCCTCAGCACTATCAAGAGGCAGTAAAAAAGAAGGAGCTCATCTGAGCCTGGAGGAGGCACATTCAGAAGCTTCTCTCCCAAGGGCAAGGGCCCCTCCACAGCTGGGGAATCCCCAGGCAGACCCAGGGGTTCCCCTGTTTTCCAAGTGCTTGTGGAGATGGAGAGGACAGTGATTCTCTCTGGTGACTTTGATCTGCACCCATTTGGTACAACTGAATTCCCTCTGTGCTCCCCTGCCCCGCTTTCTTGGCACCGTGGTGGAAGCTGACAATGTAACTTTAATATCAGTCTGTGCTAAGCAATTTGTGAAGCAGCTACACTGCCATTCAACTATCCACGATTAATTAAATTCAGATAGATATGCAGCTAAAAAATATTTTATTAAACCTTATGCCAAGGACATTCCTGAAAGTCCGCAGGGCTTTATTTAAGTGGAGTTTTGAACCTCAGGATTTTGGCATGTTAATCTGAAACACAGGCCAGGAAAAGAAGTTTCATATTATGTATGAATCAGTAATTATTCTATTTCTTATTTTGTTTTATGCATAATTTCTAAAGCAAAGCTTCAAAACATGTAAAGTAGTTAATTCTTGACAGCACTATGGATTGGGTCAAAACATGTCTGCCTCTGTGATCTGTGACCGAACCCAGGCCACTCATAAAGGCTTTTGGTTTTCCTCCATCTCAAAACTACAAAATCTCCTTTTTTCCTTTCTTTTCAGTGTTCTGGTCCCCAAATCTACAAACTAATATTCTGCTTTATAAAAAGGAAGGAGAGCACAGGTTCAGGCATAAGGAACCTGCACTTAGAACTGCCTGTTCTAAACTACTGTATGTAATTGAACATAGTCTCGATCAGTAAGGTATTTTCATTGGTGTTTTACATACGCAATTAGTGCTGCTACCATCAGTATCATAACCTGATTGTGCCTAAATTGTGCGGTTTCTATAGACAATATTTCTGAAAAGATTTTTATATTGACAGTAATAATACGCTGGATTTTTTGAAGAGTGTCTGCACTGTCATCACTTCCTGGAAAGCTCAAGAGACCTTAATTCTCATTTCTACAAGGAAAGATAGAAATTATACCTAAAGTTATCACTGGCACAGAGCTTCTGGTTTTGAATTCCACCATGCTAAGTGAAATGTCCACTGTAATATAAAAGTACAGTGAAAAGATGAGCCAGAACTGGATTTCTATCTTTTCTAACGTCCTCTGGAATTTATATACAGTTTATGGATATTTTTTCTCCCTCCATTGGGATAGGATAAGGCAGGGGTATCAAACTCATGTTCATTGAGGACCATATCAGCCTTGCGGTAGCCTTCAAAGGGCTGAACCTAATTTTAGGATACTTTATCCTAAAATTTTAGTATACTGTATCCTAAAATTATGTTCAGCCCTTTGAAGGCCACTGCAAGGCTGATGTGGTCCCCGGCGAACACGAGTTTGACACCCCTGGTGTAAGGGATAAAGGAAAAATCAGATCAAATGTAGGTACGTATGTGGGTGAGAGGTATGTACCACTAACATGTATTCAAAAACTACTTCTGAAGATCATAACCTTTATTTCTGACTGGCAGAAAAACATTTTTAAATAATCCTGTTATTATTGGTCTAGTGATTATGACACTCAGTTTATGCCAGATTAGTAACATAGTAAAAGTATAGTGAGATGAGTGAATTAACCTGTGTAGAGATTTTTCTTTATAAATAGATCATTCCAAATCAGCAAGAAACTACATCCAGTACCATACTTACTGTTGCAGGCATTCATCTGACAGGACCTTACAAGCAGTGAAGGAGTCAGACCACTACACATGGATCCATTGACTGTGACATACTGGCCCTTTGCAGTAAGGCTTTGGCAGGCAAGTTTCCTTCTCTGGATTCCAACACCGCAGCTCACTGAGCACTGTGAAGGGAAGGATGCAGGCAAACTAAACGTGGTGTCCCAGGCCACATGTCATAATTTTAAACTAGTCTGTTTGCTTGTTTTACTTCTGGGAGAGAGTGCATATGTTCTAGTTCATATGAATCCTTGTGTCATCCAGACATTAAACTTTCTCCGTTTTTCCAGGCAATGAGAATACAAGACAGACAACTCAGGAACAATTAAAACAACATGAGAGTATTTCTTTAGTCCAGCCATGAGCAGAACAGAGCAATGAGATCTACTACCTAAGAGAAGAAATTTGGCACATTCTGTGCCTCTCTCCCAGTTTGTATTGCATGAATTTTTAACTGCTGCTTCTAAATTCACTTTTACAAATCTTTTTTGACCATGGAGTGGTGGCAAGCTTGCATTAAATGGGAAAGGAGGACATATTGCAGAATAAGGGAAAGTTTTGCTTTTTGGAAGCCATACTCTGAAATAACTGATAGGTAAACATGTCTGATAGAATGCATGCAATGCATTACAGCCCGTCCTTCAGCCACTGAAACACAGCATAGGAAGGGAGGTGTGATGGGTCTGGCTGCAGGCAGGGACAATTTAGTCCAGACACGTGCCTTGCGAAACCTCCAGCTACCCTGTGAATCTATTTCTCCAAACATCTTATTCACCCAAGCAGAAATCTTTAAAGCTCATGCTGCCATGGAAGGTTTTGGTTCACCCTTGTTGGGGGCTGCTTACCTTGGACCATTCTCCTACAACCAGCTGAGGAGGACAATCAACTTTTGCACAAGATTTACTAGTTGGCAATTTAGGTCCCTGGCAGGTGTCATCGGAGTGTTTCAGGAAACTCCCATCTGTCAGCAGCTGCCTGCAGTACACCTTGCGGGTCTGAATCCCCCCTCCGCAAGTACGTGAACACTGAGGAGAAGAAGAGAACACAGCATGTACACCTGCATGGACATCTGTGCTCACCCATTACACTCATTTTACACAAATATCGTAAGCCCTGCCCTTGCCAAATACACTCTCTTGAAAAATGACATCTACTTTTAATTAAAAGCAAGCAGCACATAGAAAAATTTTCTTCTAAAATATTCAGTATATTATATGATGAGAACCTAGCTACTAAGTCAAAAAGGCACACCGCTTGAACACAATTAAGTAGTAGAAATCTTAGAGAAAAACATGCATCTTACACATAGATCTGCCTGTCTCACATAAGTTAAAATACCTGGTGGGAGTTTAGAAAACTTTGTCCTTGAGACAAAATAAAAAAATAAATAAAAATGAAGCAACATTTCCAAAAGCAGGTTATTGCATTTTCAGAGCATAGAAAGAGAGGTCATGTCTGGAGTAATTGGTATCCAGACTTCTGAAATCTTAAAAAGGACTTTCCAACTCGTCATGCCATTGGCACAGTAGTCAAAAGTAGTATTTTTGACCCTGGGCTAGTTTGTTCTAATGAAGGCAGTTGAAACACATACCAAAGTTTAGGAGCTACGTTCCACGTGATTCTGGTTAGAGAACTGCACGCACCTAGCCAGAGGAACACGTTTCAACTATTGCTGTGAGCCAGTCATACCTGCTGCCATTCCTCAACGTGCCAAACGGGGGGACAATCAATCTGGTTACAAGCTTGTAAGGAATGCGGCTTTTTGTCTTTGCAGTCGTCTTCAGCGGCCGCCGACCCTCCCGGCTGCTGGCAGAACACGTCTCGCGTCTGGATCCCCACCCCGCACGTGGCTGAGCAGCGTCGCCAGGGGCCACTTTGCCACCTGTTCCAACAACACGGCCCCAAGGCCACATTTTAGCAACGCACTTGAGAATGGGGAAGGAGCAATTGTACCCAAACAGACCCAAGCAAAACAGAACCGGAGGCACAGTTATTGAGACATGGCTAAAACATCCCTTCGGTGTGGCTGTAATGCAAGATTATAAACTAGATCTATAAACCTACAGGTAACAAGGAGATGCAGAAGTTACTAACAGTAAATGAAGAGCCATTTGCAGACAAATTCAACTCCGGCATTTACTTCCACAATGCTCCTTAAGAAAAAAAAACCAGCCTGTTGGCAACCTGCTGCCGTTTACATTTATAAATGTAAATATCTAAACAGACCCTTTCTTACATTTACCAAACTTCCTTTAAATGTGTATAAGTTTTCTATAAAACATCCTGTTCCTGTTAACTTCTTCCCTGCATTTTGCAAGAGGAGGTTTCTGCAAACATGTAGAAACAATATGCAAAGGGATCAGGGATGTCAGAGATCAGAAGTGGGTAAATAAGGCAGCACATGTCAAAATTTCACATATGGCCCTTTCAAGTGACCAAATTAGCCAGGTTTTCTTGCATTGGAACTGCTTTTGTTCTTTTTCCAGGATCTCTAAATAAACATAAGAAGCCATAAGGACTATGTGGAGCTACTAAAGAAGCATGAAATTAAAATAACTTCAAATCATAATTTCACCTTTTTTTTTTTCCTGTTCAGTATGGATAGAAAGTAAATATTCTCTGGTTCTTTTTGTGAAATTGCCTTAAAATTTTCCTTGTACCATTTAAGAGTTAAGGCTGTTTTTCCAACTCTGGCAAATATCTACACAGAAGAGATCTATTTCAGAAAATGTTCCTTATTTTATTAGTGAGATGTGAAGAATGGAAAAGGAGTGAAGAAGACCAAAAAAACACACCCAACCCCAAAACCTTGTTAAAGACAGAAGTAGTGAAATTTCATCCCAGAGCAACACCACAGCCCTGCAAGTTCCTGACAAAGCCAATGTTTGTTTAAGTCACATTAACCATTTCCTTGCCACAACCTGATTTCATTATTACAGTGTACCTCGGAGGGCAAAGCTTCATATTGCAAGCACGACTCATTGGCGGAGGCCTCTTGGAACTGTCACACAGGGTTTCATTGCTGGCTTGTTTCGTCTCTACGTGCAGACACATTGCAATGGCTTCTTGTGTTCCTGAATTAAAAAGGAAAACACTCATGAAATGCTGAATGTGGAAGAAATTTCTGCACCGCCTACTCTGGAATAATGCTCGATGAAAAGTCTCCAAACACTGAATTAGATAGAAGGCTTTAAAGTAACATCTCAAAAGGAAGACGGAGGTAGTTTATGTATTTAATGCTCGAAAGATATTTGTGAGTTATACCTAGCACTTCCATGATATTTAAATGCTTCATTTGACATTCTACCTCTCTGAAAACCCACAGAAAATCAGCTGCTCTGTCCAACATCAGCTGCTAAGTCTGCCTGGTTCTGTAATGGTCCCAAGCCAACTACTGGCTTCATTGCCAAAATCAGGGTAAAAGTGATTCTCACCTTCACATCAAGGAGCCAAAGTTCTGAAGAAAAATGTAACTTAAAAAATGCAGAAAACTTGCAAAACTATCATCAGGAGAATGGCTGACTAAACATAGAACCTTTCTCATAGGGGCCAAGAGGTGCAACAGTTTTGCTGAAGGCAGCAAATCTGACCCAGCCTTGAGTTTTCCTCACTTGTGACCATTCTTGGCACTTTCTGATCTGCAGCTCTTGCTACCTGGATCTTATTACTGAAGCGTGAAAGATTACCAATACTCACATTTCTATGAGTCAGAATGAAACGTAATATAAGTTTGCTTTAGAATAAGTCAGCTTAGCAAATACACATCTTGTGAACTACTTTTATTTTTAAACCTATGTAATTATCCAATTTGATGTCTCATATTTTTAGTATGAAATCCTTGCTCCATTTCAAAGCTCACTTGCACGCACATGAAAGACATGATTGTTTGTGAGGTACTTGGGGGATTCTGTATAGCTGGGATGCTCTGTATAAGCAATTCTAATAATCATAATGCTATAGAACTAAAAAGCACTGAAATAATAAAATACCTATTTTGTTGCTTCCAGGTAAGAATGGCTTTTGAAGAGTCACATTTTAAGGAATTTAAATCCCACCTTCCATTTATCTCCCGTGACCTTGTAAGGATACAAATTTGCTCTCAGCAGCAGGTAATGTTTTCTTTATGACAATTTCTAATGTTTCAAAGGGACCTTCATTTTTAACTAGAAACCTTTACCTACCACGTCAGGGTATCCCCTATGAGATTACTTCAAAACATCACCACTATTGTTACACAAAGGCTACTACCAATATTCCTGCATCTGAGTCAACCATGCATGACGATTGGTTTCTTGGCCCCGTTGCTCTTTAGCCATTCTGAGTTCAGTGGGCTCAATGAAATATCCTACACGGAAAGTTTCATTCCATGCCAATCTCTATTTCAGATGCTTCAGCAGGAACAGACCAGCAGCGATTTTCACAACAACATAGATTCCCATTTCTTTCAGGCTCTCTGGGTCCACCTCTAGATCCCCTCTGGGGCTCCTTTCCAGCTCAGAAAGACTTTGTTAAATAAATGTTTTGGCTACATCTACAAAGTGATGAATTCTTATGGAAGACTGGACCTTAAATATGACTGACAACCTATTCAGCTCTCTTATATCAAAATATTGATAATTACATGCATTGAGTAAAACATATTTTACTAGTAGGGCTGAGAAGACTCCTTTAACAGAAAATACCAATACTGTAATGCAGACATTAAAATGCCCCCGCAAAAAAGACAAACCAGTAAAGAAATATGGTTTCTAGAACTCTAGTATTTTACTCCAGACTGACAACCAAGGAAATCAAACATTTTCTGTCCATTTGGTCCCCACATGCTTAACAGGAGCAGCTTCCCTGTCCCTTTGCATAGGAAATGCACATCTGTCTACAGGAGAGAAATCAAGATTTAGAAAGTGTCTTCTGTCAGAAACAGAATGACGTTAGGAGACAAGTAATCAAGCCCGTATCAAGCATCCATATAATCTCTCTTTTAAGTCAAAATCTACCCAATGTTACCAGTCCTCAGTTTTGCTGGCCTCACTGTGTTCCTGTGGGAAAACCACCCTCGGAGGTGAAGTTGCTCTGAAACAGGTTGTCATAAGTAACATCTCCTTAATACCTCACACAAAGGAGGGGAACGAAATGAGATTCCTTCCAGACCATCTAAGTCAGCAATAATCCCATGGGAACATTTTATCCCAGTGTTATAAAAGCTAAATTGGCCAGGCAAATGAACAAAAGGCATGTCATAACCGGGTGACAGGTTTGGACTGCAACTTGCCACCTGGAGGTCATGAAAGCCCCTCTGCCGTGCAGCAGGACCCACCCAGCTCAATGGTGTCACCAGGAGCAAACGTCACCGTGTGGTGGATCTTTCATTTGACTTCACTACAGGGCACAAACTGATTCCTTATTGAAGGAAAAATGGTACCATTTTGATGGATAAGTACAAAACAGATATTAAAGAGTGGTTAACATGCCACGCACCCCATTCCTGTGCCTTGGTTCTCAGTTCAAGGACTCGATTTGATTGATCAATCAAACACACACTTAAGTTCAAGCAAATGCTGCATCCATTAACTGTCAAAAGGTCTTGACAATTAACCAGATTTCTCACCCCCAATTATAATTTTACATTAGTTGGAAATTTCAATCACTGGTAAATTTCTTATGCTATGTCAATTGGAAAATGGAAAAATCTATTATTCAAACAAGCAAAGTTTTATATGTATTACTTTCTTGGCTTATAATATAAACATAGTAGATAATTTAACTAAAACATTATGTATGCAGCAGGGAGCACTAAGTATTTTTACAGTAATCTGATGCACTATTGTAGTAATTATCCTACTATTCAGTGAAATAGAATATTTTCTATTTTAACCCAGCATTCAAACCACATACATTTACATTTTTTTACGAGCTTTTCTGTGCAGTGAAACACACATGGCATGAAGCTGTGTTAAAAGATCAGAATACTTGAAATAAAGGCCAGAATTTCGTTTCTGTCCTTTTTAGAGCACAAGAAAAATGGGGGTGGAAAGTTGTCGTGCGGATGGTGGGAGGGTGGATCTATTCTTTCTACCTGGAAGATGAAGGACAGTCGCTTATTTCTACCAGATACTCTCTGTTGGTGAGTGCTTAAAATGATGTACTATCAGCTGAAAATAACTCAGAAGAAATGCCAAGTCCTACACATGCTTGAGCCTCTGTAAATCTACTGACACTGGCAATGTTATTTATATTCCTTCTGTAAAAGAGCAAACGGTGTCTGCAGTTACTGGAACCAGTCATAGGAGCAACCAGTTACCAAATTGCCTACAACACTATTGCGAATGCTCTCAACTTCATATGTGAGTCTCAGAATGCTCGTTGTTTTTCTTAAGAGTCCTTAAATTTGGCTAGAACCCATTGGTTTTCTAAGAATCTCAGGTTTCTTATAAATAAACTAGCAAACTTTTAGGCATTATGGTGCAGACAAAAGCCTGAAAACACAACTTGACTGCACCCTAAAGCTTCCAAAGCCACAGACTACAGAGAAAACAACAGGAAGCGCATAACATATGTATTATTTAATCTCATTATTTTTAAGCCAACATAATGACTTTGGGAGGCCTGAATAATAATTTTTGAAGCATATAGAATAGAAATAATACTGATTACACTGAAATACCAAAATCTGTCTCTTGAAATTAAGTATTTTTAAAGAGGGACCCAGAAAATATTAAATTATCTTTTTTTTTAAAATGGAAAACATCCCTTAAAAATATTGCAGAGTAGTTAAATGATTGACAATATTAAAGAAATACTACAGATTACAAGATAGACATTTCTTCTCATCAGGTATACAATTTATTCTGATAATAACTATCACTTCTCACTGACAATATTATGAAAATACTTATGTTGGGGGCTCTCGCATCAGTGCAAAAGTTCTTCAGATTGCAAAATCGAACAAAACCACCAAAGCACAAACATTGTGGGAAAATAAGGACAAAACCCAATATCCCCCAGCACACAGTCGGATTATTTTCACTTGGGGGTTCTTTCAGTCACTGAAGACAAAATAGATCTTTAGCTTCCACAGTTGTTATGGACTTCCCTATGGATGTTAAAGGGGACATCTGACTCAATTAGCCTGGACAACTTTTATTGGATCCATGGAAAGATTGATGAAAGTAGCATTAGCTGCACTAACAGACGTAGCACAACGTAGCAGTCCTCAAAAGCAGCAAGATTTATGGCACCCAATATTCTGCCTTACAAGCCACGCAGATTTGGTGCAGAAACACACAAAAATGGCCAAAGACTCCTGTTGCTAATGCTCTAGAACTTGCTGCATATGATGAACTGGGAAGCAAAGATTATGTTTGATAATGCCTTGCAGATTGCTCTATCTCTGCAACTCCAATAACTCAAAAAACAATGTTTCCATGTGCATTTTTACATCTGCTTTGGAGAGGGACCAGAGGAGAGCTTGAATTAAAAGTCTAGTCTGTATTAGGATTTAAAAAAAAAAGGTGTGAGTGACAAGTGCTGAAACAGAGATTTAGTCCCTGCTCAAACAGTGGCTATAAAGCTTCCAGCCTACCTAGACCTGCAGACATTTCCGTCATCCAGAGAGAGCTGAGCACTAGGAAACGGAGGGAGGGAGTCCCGAGGATGCAGAAATCCAGAGGTATTTATTTTAATAGCCACTGCTAGATACATACATAGTAGAGAAAAATACCTAATATAATTTACATTACACTGGGATATTGCGAACTCAGACAACATTTATTTCTTGTAATGAAAGAGTTCATCTAATTGAAATGAGATTTGAACATAAAACTCAGCAGAAATGGATCGGCTCCTTTGAACTACACAATGGAAAAAATAGTAGACAGTGAGATCATTAGTCAGTACATTGCAATGAGTTGGAAACAGAAGAGATGTCTGGTTCCCTTAAAACTATCGGCAGGTAATTTTTGGTCTGTTTGAAATCCTCTGCCAAGCAGCAAGAAGACCAGAACTGATAGAAGGAAAAAATCACTGCTACCTAAATACCATAACAGCACAGGGACTTCTGAAGCTGTTCATTGATAAAATATCCTGACAACTTCCCACATTTCCCAGGAGCATCACATGAGAAAAATGTCTAGACATAGTACCAGTGATACCACAGAATTCTCAAGAACACAACCAGATCTTTTCTTTCAAACTTCTTTCAATGGATCATTTCTATTGCGTTTCAAACTAATGGTTTGATTACCATGAACACTCAATGGACAATTCTGGGTCAGGCAACTTCACAAATTCATGGAAGGGCCTGAAGACAACAGGACTCGCACCCCGCTCCCTCAGGAACATGGGATTCTGCTCATCAGTCATTTTGAAGTTCCTTCATGCCAGTAAATGAAACTAATGTCTTCAGTACAGGCTCCTTAAATTACTGGTCCCTTGCACTCCAGCTGCAAGTTTTTATGCGAATGTTTTTGCATGGACAAACTGAACATGTGAAGATGCAAACAACACAAACCTGCACAAACACAATAGCAGGTAGAGCCTAGAGATTATTTCAGACTAGATGTCTGCTGATGTCCTCAAAATTCAAAAACTTGTGAGTTTTGGAACACGTCTGACAAAGGTGTTGGCTAAAAAGCTGTATGTAGCAGGGTGAGTTTAAGACAGCAGTGAAATGATTGTACATTTCAAAAATCAGTTGTGCTATGAAAAAGAGAACTACAAATTCAGTAGTAACGAAAGCATTGTTTCTGCTTTAGAGTACCATTTCCTTATCTCTAAAAACAATACTCTCATTAAAATGAAGAAATAGACACTCAGTCACAATAGCTGTCAGTACCATGTCATTTTTATATGTATATACTTGGACTACAACCCCTTCTACCTTACCAGTGAAAATGCCCACTGACGACAATGGAGGGAATGGGATGCATCAGCTTTTGTGATCACAAGTGTTTCTGTTCCCATGGATCAACCTCACGAGCGAACAGCAGTAATAAATGAAAAAGGAGGCACTTATCAGCCACTTACCACCCAACCGATGGCATTCTAGGGCATCCCTCCCAACTCCCGTCTCCGAGCTCTGAACTGGTGTATAGTTCAGAGGAGGCAGCTTTCCCTGAGCTCTGGACTGCTTTTCTGCTTCTGATTGTTTCTGTTCTCCTTTTGCTATATTTTTTATTTCTTCTATGGGTACAACTGTCTTCACTTCCCACTGATGTCATCAGTCCTGTCATATATAGGTGTGTTCACAATTCCACTGCCTCCCCTTAACACTTCATAACTCACTTGTGTTTGGTCCCAAAGCACAGTGTGCAGTGGCAACACCAGCAGCCTTGTCTAGTAACATGTACTTAGGACGACAGGGAGATTCAATTACATCCAAAAAGGAATGTGCGTAACTACTTGCAGACAGATGTATGGCACAGAGTTCCTATAGAGTGATATACCATACCGAGACCTAAACAAACTCCTGTTTGATCTTCGTGACAGTCAGACAGAAAACAAGTCTGCCTAATTACAACTTTACATCCCTACTGTACTGCAGAATATGGCAGCATTTGGAAAGATAAGGAATAATTAACATGGGAATTTTAACTCCAAACTACACACTTTCAGTTCCTAGGAAAAGAAAGGTCATCTAACATGCCCATCACTGAGGGATTAAACATGTTGGCACCACCAGCTGCCTGGCAGCCAAGACTTCTGCAGCAACAAGACTAAAGCAAGTTGCTGTATCAACAACTTCTTGCACCTTACTTAACCAAATAAAGTCAATGTTTGAACACAGGATATAAAGGAAACAAAGTGGTTTGAAATACTCTATGCATAACCTAGGAAAAGTTGTTAAAACTTGAAGCTGCATGTTTCCCTACAGATCAATATAAATATTAATAACTTAGGGTAACACTAACAGAAGACCCAGCACTGTCAAGCAATACCATATTCTTGCACCTCAGGATGAGTAACTAAATAAATGTACCTCCAAGACATGTGGCTGAACAAGGAGTAAAACCAATATATTCCCAGTCGTAAATCACACTGCCATCTTCAGCGCGTGAAAACTCTGGTGCGATGGGGACAGGATCGCTGTCACAGGACGCCTGGTGACAGACTCGTTCTGTTGGTGGCTTCACATCTTCACATTCCTCCTCAGGCAGTTCAACCTCAGTCTGAGTGAATGCGAGAAGAATTCGGCACTTCACATCTCGCACCTGGACGCCGTTGCCACACGTGGCACTGCATGGAGACCAGGGTTCAGGAATAAACCTGCAATGAATCACAGCGCAGTAGAAACACTGTCATTTTATTCCATGTATTTGTGCCTCTTTGTGCACAGATAAACGTAGCTAAAACACGTAAACGTGTGTTTGCACACAAAGCAGACAACACATAACACTGTTTGATACTTAAATAGAATGCATAATCAAATGTCTTAAGTCTTTCACTTGCCCCCTATCCCAGACAATTTCTCAAAATTCACAAACAAAAAGATGTAGGAAAAGAGGAGAAAGCATCATGAGGAACAGGGAAAGCTGTATCCTTTTCAGGGGAAAAAGGACATCACCTAAATATTTTCTCAAAGTCCCTCAGTGGCAAAAAAGGAGAAACTTCATGAAGACCTACCTACACAATATAAAATAGCCCCCTAGGTATGTAGACTTATGCCCAAAGTATATTTACAGTCTGCTTAAATCTGAGAAAGGCCAGCACTTTATGTCATACTAATAATCAGCAACCAAGCACAAGACAAGCACTTTTCAAACCTCGCTGTCTCCTGTGCACACCACCGCAGGCTGCTGTTCAGGCTTCACCTTGTAAGAAGGCTCTCGTCTTCAATAAAGAGGTCTAACCAGCTCAGTCTATAATCCATCATTTTTATTAGAAAGCATTTATGCTTCCGATGAGCTATAGTAAAATCTTATTTCACAGATCATGAATTTACTGAGCAAAAGGAGGTTTTAGTGTATAATAGTCTCTGGCTTTGAGGGTCACGTTAATATCTGATAGTAATTTTCAAAATGGCACTAGAGCCAAGGGGCTGAATTTCATTAATAAAGTCATCCTGAGTGGCTCTTGGGTACAATTTATAAGAAATCAAATACAGAGTTTCATGTGTCATTTTTTTGAAAGGTTGCAGTTGCTCTTTATTATACATCCAAATGCAGCTGATGATCAAAACACAAATGGGACATGCAGGAGTATGTATTTGACCAACATATTCTGGAAGGAAAAATCCAAATTAAGATTCCAAGATTTTCTCCTGATCTTTGATTAAGAATTATCTTCCTTTTACAGCAGAAAAACTGCCCTTACCAATATAAGACCAGTTGTGCAAGACAGAAATCAGTATTTACACTCTGCATACACAGTGAGCATAGAAAAATGTCAACACCATGCGGTTGATTCTGTGGACAGTTTATCATCTTGAGCCAATGACTTCTTGCCAGTATATACAGAGGAAGAATCAAATAGAAGAAAGACCAGATGAGTGGGTAACCCATAAGGAGACTCTAAGTCAGGCCTTGGGGAGTCACTCAAGCTGTATGTGGGACAGACCCCAGGACAGTCTCCTGTGGAAAAGACTATTCCCCTTTCCTATGGAGGTTACAAGGTAACTGGCTACTCTTTAGGGAAGTGTTGATGAAATACCTTTACAACTCTACTAGGAAGATGAATAAAGATGTCAAAGCTCACCAGAATGATTTTTAGTAGAAAAGTGTTATCGAAACACTTTTCGATGGTTGTGTCCTGCAGGGATAAAATTGGAGTAAATGCCATACTGGTGCAACCCAACAGCCCATCCAGTCCAACAGCACGGCTGGCAGGGGTCAATGCCCACATGTTGTTGATAACAAATTGTAACTGAACAGAAACTGGAGGAGCTGCAAAGGCAGGTTTTCGCTTACCCAGCAGATAAATGCAGCTTAACCCTGAAACATCGGATCTCACAGTCTTTTCAAAGACAGCCATGCCAGCTCCCCAGGGCAGCCATGGCCAAATCACCCTCCTCCAACAAAAAGCTTCAGCGTGTGCCTCACTTTAGGCATATTAGCAGTTCTTTGAAGTCAACAGGACTATAATGTGTCCAGAGTTAAACTTGTGTTTAAGTGCTTTATTGGACCAAGGCCACTGTGCATAGGCTTAACAAAATTATGCCTTTCCTCTCCTTCTGAGTGAAAAAAAGTATAAGTCCATTCGTAGTTATGTACCTAATTGGAAAACGTAAAATTGATGGACATTTATAGTTGAAAAGAGTTGGTTGGTGTTCTGACCGCACCTAACAGTTTACAGTCTGAAAGCAAATAACTTTTTTTGGTAAAAATATGATAGCAGGATACCAGAAATTAGTGTCAGCTTTGTGTATTGTTAGCTGAGTGCATTAAAACATTCCAAAAATAATGTGTGATGCATTCTTCTGAAATTCTGTATAAAGGAAATTTCGAACCACAGCAATCCTTTCATTCAGCAACCCATCGATTTCTAAAGAAACTCAGAAAATTCTAAGCATTTTTTCTTTGACTTATAGCAAGTCTATATTATAATTGAGGTTTTCCTGTTGAATATTGGTGTCTGGTATTTTTCAGTGAAGTGCAAGATGAAAAAAATGACCCCAAATACTTTTTATTCTACCTTGGCATTGGCTAAACTAGTCACGTGACCAATTAGCTATTGAAATCCTAAATTATAGTACCTTGCAAAGGATGACCATGTTAAAGTCACCCTTTAATTACCTTCAACAGAAGCCAATGGAGGCTGCTAATACAAAATTAGAGCAGGGAACTGACCGGACAGTGAGAAAGCTCCAGATGTTGGCACCATATCTGAAGTTTGAGTTCACGCAGATGATTTTTTAAATTTTTATTCTGTATTTAATGTATGTACAAACAAAGCCTTTGACAGATCATTAAAGCAAACTCCATCAGCCTCCGAAGATACGTACATATTTACTTAGTGACATTCGCATCACACACCTGGTGATGCTTTAGACACAGTACTGCCCTGAAGCAAATTCACTTTGCCCCCGATGGGCACACACTCAGAGTGGTCTCAAGTCAGGATTAAGCATAAAAGCACTTGTATTATGATGCCTTGCAGAGTATCAAGAATTTATAACGGAATGGATAGGATGGTGGTAACTCTGAAAATTTTCGGAGACCTTTAGGTTAATAGATGAGACTCCTCTTCTGATTAAAAAAAAAAGAAAAGAATGGAAAAATGCAAGTCTGAGCACAACTTTTCACAATCAGCCTTTTTGTACAGTCATTCTTATCAGTGCAATGTAGAAATCAAATTCTCCTATAAAAATGTGCACAGTTATAAATGACGTACACGCTTATACGCAGTGGAAAGTATGTCCATGCTGCAGCGTTACCAGTTTATCACTAAGGGAAATGTGCGTTCACCTGGCACACTCTGAAAAAGCCAGTGTAGGATGATCTGGAAAATGAAGCAGTGACCTCAACTACAGATGATAAAACTGGGAGAGAACAGCCCAACCCAACCTCATCACCCTCTATAACTACCTGAAGGGAAGTTATAGCCAGGTGGGGATTGGTCTCTTCTCCCAGGCATCAGCAATAGGACAAGGGGCCATGGGCTTCAACTCTGCCAGGGGAAATTTAGGCTGGATAATTAGAAAGAATCTTTACAGAGAGAGTGGTCAGGCATTGGAATGGCTGCCCAGGGAGATGGTGGACTCGCCGTCCCTGGAGGTTTTTAAACTCAGATTTGACATGGCACTTAGTGCCATGATTTAATAAACGGACTAGAGTTGGACGAAGGGTTGGACTGGATGATCTCTGAGGTCTTTTCCAGCCCAGTCGATACTGTGATTCTGTGATTCTGTGAACCAAATCATCTCTGAACTGAAAACCGAACTCAGCGCAGCCTCCCGCAGCTGTCCAAAGACTTGGAAAACTTGCTGTCTCCTAATATTCTTCTTTATTCTTTTCCTCATGCCTGCAGTTCTTGCTTTCAGTTAAGACAGGAAATGCCTAAATCCTGAAAAAAAGGCTGCTCTTGTGATATTTCCAGTCCAACCCTCCAGCGCCAAGGGGCCTGGATAAAACTTTGCAGAAGCATCTAAAACGTTGGCTGCTTGCTGGGGCAGAACTTCCACGCCATCGGCAGCCCACCCTCCTGAAGCGCCACTCTTGCCTGCTTCAAACAGAACAGCGCTGCCAGGCTTTATCGATCTCTAGTGTAACGTGTTGGACGAAACCACCAGCCCACTTTCAGAGAAGCAGCAATGGGGACGTTTCTGTGCAAATGACTCAAACGCAATGAGCAGCAACCTTTGTGACAGACACCACGTTTCGCATTCAGCAAGTGCAACCCCGCAAAGCCAGCGATTACATTTTAGCTCAGGTTGCTGAAAAAATATATCAGCTTTTGAAAGCATTTTAGTTTTGTCCTAAGCCGTGACAGAGAAAGGCAGCTGAGGTGTCTATTTCTTTAACTTACAATTAATAAAAAGGATGCAAAAGCCTTGCCGGAGTTTCTCTGCGAATCCCACTGTAACTAAGAAGGCTCGAGGGAAGAACATTTAAAATAATGATTGGTTTCAACTGTCATCACATTCCACAACTAAAAACTAAAAAGGTCAGGCTTACATTTTTCTTGGCCTCACTTTAAGGGCAGTCATTTTTTATTTTGCTAATAGCACAAAAAAAGAAGCTTTTGAACGTTCCCCCTCTATGCAAATTCAGGACACCAGCCGTGGTAGACCACAGCAGCAGAACTATTTATCTTTCACAAGCTGCTTTTGGCATATCCATCATTTGTGGGTTCTAAAACACAGCTGCCATTATTCTCTTATTCATTATCAACTAAAACATCACACGAAAGCATAGACAGTTTTAATAAAAGGATGGTCTAGAAGCTGGGACTTCACATTGCGGTTTAAGTTTGGATGACAAGAGAATAACTAAAATTAGAAGTTATGGCATTTTACCAAGGAAATCATGAGCCCCCTGCTAGTCAGAGGTGGGCTAGGAGTTATCACTGTGCACTGTGTAAATTACAGGAAAAAAAATTAAACAGATTTAAACCAGAGCAAAATCTTGTTATAATTTACACTGGAAGAAATAACAACCTATTGTTACAGGGTTTTTTTTTAATCCTAAACCCTGACCCAAAAGCCTCACTCCAGCTGAAACACAGGAGCAGTTAGGGCATGAGATTTAGAGCAGCTAGTGAGAAATTGCTCTGTTTCCAAACCACTACCCACATGACCAACAGGCAATCTGCAAAAAGGGATGGAGTCAGACATCAGTTATTTCTCATTTCTTCTTACCTACTACCTTCCCTAGAGGAATAATGTAAGAGCAGGTGACAGCAGAAGACAAGTGAAAAGAAATCAAAGGGGAATTTGGCTGCAACATTAGAGCCCAGAGTAGCAGACTAGGAAACACAGCACCTCCGTAAAGAGGATGGCAGAGGAGAGTCAGCAGCAAGAAGTGGCTGGAGAAACCTTTTAGACTTAGTAGAAGATGCTTCTGGAAAATGCGAGGGAAGGAATCCCAGGACAGGATTAGAACCATGGATGAAAATGAAGAACATCCAGGTCTCCAGAGTAAGCGAAAAAGAAAAAAAGATCCAGGAAGTGGCACAGCTGGGACAGGACATGCACTGAGAACGCAAACACAGGGCTGCACACACACTGCGAGGCTGTGATGGAATACATCGGTCATGTCTAGGGAGACAGGAATAACTGCTTGCTTTGTAAGGACAAGGTATAAGGGAATCCATTACACAGTTTTTGGCTCAGCTCTATTATGGTCTAAATACACTCTGAACCAGCGTGCTGTGTTTCTGCCGTCTGCTTGTTCTGTCAGTCTGCTGCTGAAGAATCCTAAAAACCTAGAGACCACATCAGCTCACAGTGGCCACAACATGATTTTGTATTGCTAGAGATCATTTTTTTTACAGCATCATGCTGAAACACCTTTAGAGGAGGCCTCACATACCTTCATTCTGATATGCTGACATTCAACATGCACATTTGATTGCATCACCCCCTTTGACAACCATACTATTTTTATATCTTTGCTACTACCCTGCCTGAATCCAGGGCCACCAATTTGGAGAGTGAAATAACTGCTCACAGTAGGTTGACACTTGACTTGAGAGGCTGGAGCAGTGAAAAGTTAAAAGTACAGTCACCATAAGTATGCAAACACCTGTTTGGCAAGGGTTTCCTTCTGTGAGTCAGTGCAGGTGTAAAGATTTTATTACTCGTGATCACACCTGTTGGTGCATGCCTGCCAAAAATCAGGAATAGCTAGATGGAGGAAGAAAAATAAGAAGTTATGGGGCATACTCTGCTCTCCAAGCAATATAAATCCAAAGTAACTTCGGCAAACTCGTCCAAATTATTTTAAACTAACATTGCTACAAATTAGCTAAGCACAACACAATAATGTCCAAGATCTCTCAAGAAAAACTTATAGAAAGTTACTACTTTCTAGAAAGCTACACACTATATATTGAATATATTAAACATATACATGAAACATACACAGGAGATACAAGCAATTGTGTAGATGCCGTGACATACAAGGGACAGGAACAAGTGCAGCTGGATTCAAGTTTACTTTCATCCCCAGGACTTAAATGTTGTGAGGCTAGCCCCCATCAGCTTTCAAGGGGACTCGCAAAATCCAGATGTTATTTCACATGCACACGTGTAAAATGTCACAACTTTTCCCCGTAGATTCAGCTAAGCTCAGAGATCAGCAGGTTTTTCTCACTTTCTTTATATGCTGGTCTCACCCCCCAAGGAAATCCTGGCAACCCTACAAAGTACCTCTTAATTTTTAATACAATCACTACATTCCTGAGGTAACAGCAAAGACTGGGATAAAACTGAGTTTACTTCATTTACAACTGCTGAAATGTTTCCACATGCATTAATCAGGGCTTAATTAAGCTAAATTAAGATCCCTTTGAGTTGCTTGAATGATACAGGGCCGTTATAATAGAGTAGCTCTGTGTCATCCAGAACAGGAGCTCCAGAAGCAAAGCTCTTGAGATGTAAAATTAGGAACAGCTCACAACCCAACCCATCACCCAGGGAGGGCCAACTGTCAAAGCAAACCGCACAGCAACTTCATTCCAGAGGATCTGCGAAATATGCCGAAAATATTTCTTCATTGTAAAAGACAATGTACTTACGTTGGCTCTTCTGAGACTGTTCTTGTCTCTTCCATTTCATGTGCCTGTTTAAACCACGGCAATTTTGCTTCCACAGGATTCTTTTCTGATTGAGGAAACAAAAATAGGTTCAGTTATTCCTCCAAAATCAAAGCAATATGTAAATGTTAGCATTATACACCTTAGCACTTTACATAGCTTATTGATCTAATGCTTTTGAATAAAGATACACTGGATAATAAACCACAATTTACTAGAAAATTTCTTCGCGACATTTAAGCTCCATTCTGACAGCCCTTTTTACTTAGAGGGTACCAGTAATCCAATTTCCAATCCTGTTTCATTTCTGTTCCTGATTAATCTTTTACTTCTCCCATCTTACCCAAATGCAGGCAGTGTCTAGTAGATTGTAGCTTATATCTCGGTGCAACGGATTATCATTATTATTTAAGTTTATAGCTGAAAATGAAGCCAGAGCATAGCAAATGTACACATTGCTCTCCAGATCGACTGGCTTCATCAGAAAATTTTCACAGATAATATTGGGATTCGGGTTTAATTAATCCTGTTTAATTTCCACCTACTGTTTTAAACCTTAGCTATTCTTTCAGAGAACATTCGTCAATTTAAAAGGCCCGTAACAACGATGTAAATGTGCAGAATTGGAGGAGAGGCACAGAAACCAGTTTAATTATAACTTCATGAACTGACGAGGCCCACTGAGAACGCTGAGACATTTAATGAGATGCAAATGAACAAGATCCCAGGTGATACAAATGGTCTATCATTCCCATTTCAAGTATTATTGAACAACTTATCCTGCACATGTTGAACTCATTAATTCTGGTTTTCTCAATTTGACAAGGCTGTATAGATTTAGTTAGTATGTTCACCTCATGACAGTCTGGCCACATTATCAGCAAAAAAATACCAGCAGGGCACATTTCCTAGCACCAATAATTAAAATGCTTGGTTCTGCCAAGACTGAAATAAGTCCTAGTAAATTCCAGCTTCTGGCATTTCTGAAAAAGGTTACCAGGGGCTCTTAATTCTCTTAACAAAAATGTAAAATAGTAACAGACCCAGACAAAATTCCAGTTACCTTTTGGCTTGTAACATGGTATTGGCACGATGCACTCTTCTTTTATGTGCAGTTTCAGTTGTGGATTACAGCCACCGACGTGTTGCCCGCGGTGGTCGATGCACAGCACCACTCGGTAGCGCAGGCCTCGGCCGCAGGTCACTGTGCACTGCAGGACACAAAACAACCCCCTCACACTCGCTCTTCTTTATTCTATTTACAAATACTGTTAAAAAAGCAGGTTAGAAGTACCGATGATTTGTTCGCTGAAGTTTTTCCACAATCAGTCAGGTATCAGAGACGTATGAATTTTTCCCTGCATTGCTAGGTGAATGAAGAAAAGGTTGATGCTGGAAAAAATGTCTAAGTTTTGGGAGAAGAAGTGATTTCTCAGGGTTCTGTTAAGCTTATCTGATTGGCAACAGTCTGAAACAGAGGTGGCTGTGTACTGAGAATGTGCTCTCAGTGGTCATTTGCAGTTACAGCTGGGTCAGACGTGCTGCAAGAACAGTTTCTTTACTGTATATCAGTGATGTCATTTGGATGAACTAAGGAATGATAGAAGTGCTGAGCTATCTGACTGTATCAGATAACCACAGCCAAGATAAGTTGGCTTCGTGTTCTTGTTACTATAATGAAAGGTAAGAATGCTGGAAAAATCAGACTTGCAGACATGTCAGCCCCTAGACAGACACGCCTTTAGCTATTATATGCAGTGGAATATTACATTTTTCAAGAACTGAGAGACAAACGACCTAATTGCAAAGGGGCCTGACCTCTGGCTCTAATTTCTCCGCCATGTAAAGGAGGAATTCAACAGGCATAAATAATTCTATATGCATTTTTCTCCACAAAGACATGTTAACATTTTGATTATCAGGCCAAATTATTTTGCGTGAACTTCTGCTAGTAAGTACTATGAACTACGCCTGCAGGGGTATATTTTTTTTAACAGCCCTGTGCTCAGAAATAACACAAGACTAGAGGTTTTCTTTAGAAAACAGGAATAAAGCTCCAAACTACTTTTCAAACTTACTTGAGACCATTCCATCGCCACCCATTTAGGACAATCAAAGAGATTGCAGGTTTGAATGACTTTGGGCTTAGGGGCGTACATGCATTTCCACTCTTCCACTTGCAGTATCTCTCCATGAATTGTCTCCTCTACACACACAAAACTTCTCCTCTGAATGCCACCTCCACAGGATACTGAACATGCAGTCCAAGGGTTATTTTCCCACCTAGAAAAAGAACTCACATATATTAAAAATAGGGCGATCTTTTTATTCCGCTAAACTCTGTTAAAACTCTAAAATACTGTATCCAACCTTAGCATCATTAAAACCCACCGACAGTTTGGTCAGTGGATTCTTACCACGCACTGAATATAAATACATTGAATTACAGATCTACCTCGCAATATTCCAGGCTTAATTTAATTCATAAAATGAAAAATAGAACTATAAATTTAAATATATTTCCCCAAATACCAGAAAAATCTTATTCTTATACATGACTAATCTTATTCTTATACATGACCCTAATATACTGAGTTCAATTACTGGAGTGATTTTACTTGCAAACAGTCTAAATCACCTAAATAGAATATTTTTTACAGTTAATTTATATGGTTACATATACTCTTACTACCATTGTCAGAGACCAGGGAACACATGTACTTGAGATTACGTGAAGTCCAAAGACAAAGACAGCTCTGGTTGTGCTGACTGAGGGGTTAGTACCCAGAGTTGCTCGTCACTGCCCACATCATGCAGATTACCCTTAAAAAACAAACCGTTCATGAAAGCATTTTTATGGGAGCTCTAATACTTGTTTTGGGTAAACCCAGCCATTTCGTTTCATTTCAGACTCTCTTCATCCATAAGGACCGCGAACAAATTGAATTCTGACAGGTACCATTTGGCTGGTCATTCACTGCAGTTCTGCGAGGGTTTTCCACCCTTATTAAAATGCAATTGAATTAGTTTCTATTCGCACTTTCCAACTTGCTTCAAGCAAAAGGTGGCTCCTTATCCAGCCCAGCTGCTCTGGCTAATCTAAAGCCCCAAAGCAGGGGATGCCCAGGTGGAGGAAAACACACACAGCCCTGGCAACCAGGAGAGCTGGGGGCAGTAGCACCCAGAGGGATGCTGAACAACCTGTTGGGAGGGAATGTCTTCAAAATGGCCATCTATCCGTGATCTTGGACCCAACTACAATGCAGACGAAAGTTGTTGCATCATCTGAAGTGACAATTACATGGAGGTTTTGAGGTTACAAAATTTATTTCATGTCTCACTTGGTCTTAGCATGAATGTACATGCAAGCCATCACTTCTCAACAAAAACTGACTTAATAATGTCTTCCTGTCATGTTCAGAGATAACAAGCTTCTATTTTGTCTGTAGGCTCCACTGACTCTCATGCCATTTTTCCTCACCCTTTACCTCCTACCTTTTGCTTTCTTTCTACCACCCAAATCAAACTAAGTCCTGGGAAACAATTGAGTTCAGCAGCAGCACATTCTATGGTTCATCAATGTCTTGTTAGTTTAAAGCTTATTCCTATTGCAACTGCAGGAGCTCAGAAAGCATCGTCAATGAAATTATATCTATTATAAACAATGGACTCAGCAAGTATTACAATAATCTCACCAAAATCAATTCATTAAGAGTACTTTAGCCATCACAAAAGAAGTCAATCTCAGTAAAATGAAGCAAAAGCCTATAAATTGAAGGTAAATTTAAATAATTACTCCCCACTTTCTATGATACAGCAGGTAAATCAAGGGCACTTCCTATTTTAAGCAATTCATTAAATTGCCTACAAAAACATATTCATCATGCTTAAGCTCAACAGAAGAATGAGTATGAAACATACAGCAAGCCACGGAACATTAACCATAGAGTACATACCCAAAAGCATTCAGAGCAAAGCTGTATGCCCAGATACTGATATCATATCACAAGTATAAAATACATTTGAAGAACAACAGTTACGCTTTTCTTTGACTTAAATGAATGGCTAGCATTAACATATTTGCTTTAAAAAAAGTCAGGAACTAAAGAGCAATTAACTGTTCAATGAATTAGCAGCTCATGGATTTATATATATAAGGTTCACTGTGCTGTATGTAATACTAGCCTCACAAGTGTTTATAGCATAAAGTTTTATAGTTGTTTTTCTTTATCTCATCAGTTTCGAACACACTCCAGATCCCATACTCCCATAAGCATTTTCAAGATGGAGTGAGGTCCATGGCTACTGGGGAAAAGGGGGGTCCTGGGCAAGCAGTCAAGGAGATACTTTCCAGAACCCACAGCTGTCAAGGGATCCTCAACAGTCCAACAAGTCTGAAATAAATGGAGGCATTCCAAAAGCTTTAAAAGAAAATTTTCATCCTGGGAAATTTTTCTATTTATTTCAAAAGAATTCTCCATCTGTAAAAATATTTCAGTGGGGCATTTACAACTCTGGCCACAGGAGAACTCTTTCAAGATCTTGCGGTGTGCACCACGGCTTTCCCACAACTTCCCCGTGCGAGTGGGAAAGTGGTGGTAAAGGCCACAAGACTGCAAAGGAGCCCTCCACATGGCCCTCGTCTCATGTGGGTGTGATGTATGACTGTTGCTCAAGGTGAAGGAGCCCAAACGGCTTTGCTTAAACGTATCTACAGCACTTTGTTCTTCTGCCTGCTTTGCAAGAACAGTCTTGGGTTAACATACAAGAAACAGGTGAGGAAAGAAAAGCACAAAGAAAAGGTGAAGAAGCCCCAGCAGAACTGGTGCAGACAAATGTGTTGCAGTTACTTGACAGGCAACAGCAGATGAAAAATACATCCTGCTGCACTGAAGCAAGACTTGCATCTGTGCTGGACCAGATACACCTCATGACGCAGGTACACAAACTGGCTGTTTCAGCTGCTGGGTTTTCTCCCACAAATTCCAGCAAGAAAAGGTGTTTTTACACCTCTGTTTTGTTACTTCATGCACCATCCCAGTGAAACACATCCTCTTTCCTTCCTGCTGGCACCAGCTCTGAGCCCAGCTTGGCCATGAACTGTCTTACAGTTCTTACTCCTGAGCATCACACAGGAAGACCATGATACCTCCTGACAGGACACACGGAGGCGTTGAAGCGAGGTGGGCCTCTGTCTGCAGTCCTCAGTGTTTGAAATTAGAGAACCTGCCCACAGCTTTATCGCAGACATAATCTATCTCACCACAGTGTCGTGCAAACGTGCTGAGCACAGTAAAGCACAGAAAGAGGGATTAAATTTCTCTTCCAACTGGTGTCCAAGCCCTGAGCAGTTCAGAAGATTAAATACTCATGTAAATAAATTGTGCTGAGTTCCAGAAGAGATCTGAAGTACAAAGGAATTGGCAGAAGAAGTGGAAGGAGAGAAACACAGAATATAATTATGGAACTTTACAGGATAAAGCTGTAGAGAAAAAAAAATCTCAACCTATGTATGAAAGCCAAAGTATATCACAGGATAGCAGATCCACAAAAAATGTAATTGCTACAGAAATAAACTATGACATTTATATCAGCTGTAATCAGTAGCTCCACTGAGCTGTGCAGGACTATGATTTCATTCTTATTACTTAATATCTTTACTTCTTTAGAATAATACACATCATTCATTTCATGACATAATAATGCAGAGGTTCAACTCAGATAAATATGTATCTAACTCCGCCAACTACAATCCTTTACATTAACATAACCTGGCCCAATGCTTTTTAGTTTCAACATTCTTTACAAAATATCTAAACCTTCCAGAGAAGTTTTACATTCTTGTGATTAATTAAGGTAAAATAAAATAAAATAAGCTGTGCTCTGATGATTTTAGGCAATAGATATTCAGACAAGTCAGTATCTGTAAAGTGACATGTCAGTCTTGGTGTCAATAGAGTGTATTTCTGAAGAAAAGCAAAAGAATGAGACCTCTCAAGGGAGAAATAATCTCTAGAATCCTGTACCATAGTGAGACCTGTTCTATAAAATAATAGATTAATTGCTTCTATCTTCAAAATAAAAATCTTTCAAAAAAGAAATGTGTGTATTTTAAAGGAGACGCTTTTCTCAGCACTACAGCAGGAGAAGGCTCAGGGGGACAACTCTCTATGCTGAGGTCTTCCACATTGATATGATCAGCAATAGCCTATTAACCTCTTACTGTTAAGCCTATCACTCAGAGCACACTGAAATAGACCACAAGCTTCCAAAGTGTGTACAGGATTGTTATAAACTTGCTCTCCTATACAGCAAAAAAAATCAGAACTTGTTCCATGATCTTAGTACTCGAGTAGTATGCTTGCGGTGAAAATCATGCTGATGCTGACACATACGCTATACAGATTATACATACCGAGGAAGTGGCTGGAAGTGATCATAGGGCATGATTTCTTTAAATCCATCACTGTCAACAAGATAAATATTGCATCATTATTTCTCATACTCAAGACTGTACCTCAAGTACATACTTTTATGTGATCATGCTTAAAGTAAGCAACTCCCAACACGAAATGAGGGAATCCTACATACATTACACATTACCCTTGTGGCAAACAATAACTTGTATAATCCTACCACTTCTGCAGGAATAGCGATCTATTCACCATACAGTTTCTCCATTTCATACAGTCAAAAAAAAAAGAAAATTAAATGAGCAAGCCTTTGGCAAAGAATTTTATTAACAGTGATCTTTTAGGTCTGTGCTACATCATTAAAAAGAAAATAGTTACATACTTGTATCTGTAACAAAAGATCACTGAGGAACATGAGTGGCAGTGAAATAAATGCATCACAGGATGAATCCTACACAGATCCTGAATTGTGCTTGAGACCCTCCTAGAGCTGTTTGTTTGAACTGCACGGCATAGAGCAGGCACAAAGCCCTCCTTCCAATACTAAGGAATACAGTATTCTATCCAGTAGTAGTTCCCTTTTTCTGTCTGTATAAGCTAAATTTGCAAGGAAAAAGCTAATTACACCCTTTCTTTCCCTAACTTTCTCATTCCAGCTTTGCAACATTTGGCACCCATTGCCATTCAACATTACTGAAGTCTTACCACTCCATACAGGGATCAACTCTCCAGTAAAAAAAAACTTGAAAGTCAGCACATCTATAATTGTTAGAGGTCACTATCAACAATTATGTTCAACAGGAATGAAAGGAAATGGACAGTTTAGCTATAGGAAATGAAATCCATTGAGAGTGTTTCCTTTTCTTCTTGCATATAACTCTAGCTCGGCCAGCTGGCATGTTAATGTGAGGTTCTGGGACTTGATACTGTGATGTTATTTTAAGATTCTTTAGCACAGCCAGGAAACCTCACCAGACAATCCAAAAGTTAGTTTGAAATACTGTAGTGGAATCCAATACAATTTATGAATACTATAGTCTTTATAATTTGGCAATAGTATTCTGTAGCATTTGTACCACAAGTATATTTACTTTGATTTTACAAAAAACTAAACTTTAATTATGAAGTGTCAACTCCACAGTACAAATGAAGAGCAAAACTTTTACAGTAGGCAGATGAATAAACCAAGTTAAACCATGTGCAAAGCTGGTACACTGACTGAGAACTGGAGCTACCGTCTGTCTAATGAGGGATCCTGAATGGCAGCATCAATAAATCCAAAAGCAGGCAAACATTCTGCCCTCCACACTCAACCTCACAAAATGCCTGTACCAGTGCTGTACCACTCAGCAAAAGATGAATGTAGAATTACCCCAATAATGGAATAATTGATATTTACAATATCTCTGTATAAAACAAAGTCTCCTATTCTACAACACTGAAGTGCCACAAATCTACTGTCAGCAGTGCCAGGCGTCAGCCTTTAACATGTGCAATGATCAACTAAGATTAAGTAACCCTCAAGATGGAAAGAATTGAAATTAAGTAAATACAATTGCTTGTTCCTTAGTAACTGATTATAACACACATTTAAATTTATCTGTCATACAAACCTAGAGGGGCAGGGATCCATGTTGCATTCCTTCAGCTTGGGCTTTGGCTTCTTGTTTTCTGGATAGTAATGACAATAGTGGTCTGGAACAACACGCTTCAGACGAATATCCATGCATTCAGCTGAATTAAGCTGATAACCTAATGCAGAGGCAAAGTTAAATTTGGGTAATGGAGATAAATAAAAGCAGCTTTGTTCCAAACACCTCCTCCTCCCCCCAGATAATGTGCTGCCCATCAAATTAATTTCCTGTGTTACTCTTGTTTGATTTGCTTTTAAACAAGGAAACACTGCACAGGAACATGCAGAACCAGATTTTCATCTAGAGCAATTATGTTAACCCGTGTTAGCACTAGATAAGACTCTGGCACATTATTCTCATAATATTCCAAGTGTAAGGGTAAAAGTATACATATTGTTATGTGATGCTGGAGCAGCTCACCTGTCACAGAGGCAAACCTACGAGGTTATATGGTTCTGCTACACGTTCCACACTTGATAACTGCCCTCCCTCCAGAAGGAGTTACCATTTCTGTTAGAGAGCTATATTACACAGTCATGCATGCTAAAGAAAATAAATACTTAAAACAGAAAGCCAGAGGAATTGAAGATGAGATCCAAAAACATTGTGAAGTTAAATTGTGGAAAACTAAGAAATAGTTTCCCAGTTGAAGAGCCAACAAAAGAAAATTTGAAGTAACTATTTGGAGGGAAAGAAAAAAAAAATGAAACTGATGTTGAGACTGGTTACTTGAAGGGATCTGAGTTTTATAAACCACTAGGTTGGTTTCTTGGCTAAGAAAAAAAGACTCATTCAAAAGAGCTGAGTTGGACTTAAAATGAGGAGAGGAGGAGGATGTTCTGGTATGCACAAAGAAAAAAATTTGAAACCACAAGAATTAAAATCTAAATAGAGTCAATAAACTAGCAACACAAGTTCCAGTGTCTACTGAAAATGCTAAGTATCATATACCAATGGCTTCGCTTGTGTGTCTCTTGGCTGATTCAAAGCATCATCATGCATGAGAGTGATAACCGTAAAGAACAAGTAAGCAGTTCCAGTACTCCAAGTATGTGTGTTCCACTTCTTGTAAGTACTGAAAGGACCCAGAAGATGTGCCACTGGCAAACAAGATAAACACAATTGTGAACATTCTTGCTCTTTCGTGCCCGACTGTGCTTTCCAAGATGCCTGCCACACTCCCCCTTCCCACACACCCAGATTACAGAATTAACTGTAGAAGCAGCATCCAAGTGAGTGATGGTGGTGCACTGATTCCATATCTCAGTTATGAGGAACTTTTACTGCCAGTAAAAGATGCCAAACAGACAATCTGGATACTAAATCCACTTTAAGATAACAGGTTAAAGCCAGGCAGCTGCAATACAGCTTCTCTGCGTGCCTTAGTACTACAGTATGCCCTTCCTAACACTACTGCTTTTCATGGGTAAAGCAATAGCTTTGTTTCTGTGCTGCTTCAGTTCCCGGCCTCTCTCAGGACTGCCATCAAGAATGTCAAGTCCTGTTGAGAAAGGTACCAGTTTCATGTTATAAACATGCAAGTACAAAGTACAGCATTGAAAACACTGTCTAATTTCAAAGAGATCGACGTGTAGTTGTAGTCGTCAAACCATAACGTGAGTCGGAATAAGGCTGGATTTGAGGCAGTAACTTTGAAGGTAAATGTGTCCCCTGAGTTACTCAAGGTTTACAGGCAGTCCTCAAAAATAACTGCGAAGCTTTACACTTCTTCCCTCGTCAGATAGGTTAGGGGAAAAATTCATAAATGCAGTACGATGGAACCATCGGAGGATACGTGTCGCCACTCACAGTTCCAGTAAAGAATCACACTTCATGAGGCCAAGTATCTTATAAGATACAGTAGTTTCCTGTGGGACTACATATTATACACATATATTGTCTGCATTTCAGATTAAAGGGAGGTGCAAGTGCCAAACTGGATGGTTCATCAAAAGATCCCCAGACTCTGCTTGTGCTTTAAACATCTTTTACTTTTTTTTCCTCATGTCCCAAGTAACCACATAACCCATATTTCTACTCTCCAAGAAAATCACTACACCAGTATCTCAGTCTGATTCTCAGGTGACCTGGGTAAAGCTGGTTGAACCGAAATAGTGATCCACAATGTCAAACATTCCTCCTGCCACAAAGCCACAGTTTTTGCAGACCAGACATGACAAGCAGTAGGCTGGGCTGGATGAGCAGTAACAGAGCTGAGCTGCACTTCATCTAACCATTGTATAAGCTGTAATGTTTAAACCAGGAGTACACACTACAGCACAGTACCTGCTGCTCTAACTTCCATCAGGACTAAGTGTCTACAATCAGACAGCCATAGGTTTTGATAGGAGCTGTTCTTTAAATTCTATATCCCTATGCTTATACTAAAGCAACAAATGATAGCGTAGCAGGTAAGTTGATTTAAGAACCACCAGTGTGCAAAGAAACACAAAAATTTAGTCAATAAAAATGTAGAACGAAGATTGTAAATCAGATACTTTGAACCTGCAGCTGTAAATGCTCCTGAAGAATTGCCTTTACTTACCTCCTCCACATGTCACCGTGCAGGGGAAGAACTCTGTCTGTCTCCATTGATGACTGATGGGTTGATAGAAAAAGAACTGAACCACACTCTCTTTTGATCCAGAATACCTGGTCTGAAGAAATTTCCATTACAACACATGTGTATACTGTACTCCAGTATTCATGTCATTTCAAAACTTATTTCATCTATAATAACAGTGCAAAGAGTCATATGACAAAAGGCAAATAATTTAGTTGTTACTGTAGACTTTCTAGAGGTTAAGTTTCCAATAATAATAAAAGTTGTGTACTCCTTTGTTTTCCAAATTAATCAAAGTATTAATGTGGCTATTTGATTATCAATCATACCTGTATCCTGCCTCATCTCATTATTAGCAAAATTTTTAAAACTTTCTGAAGAGGGAAGTCAATAATTGAGCTAAGCACACTGGTTGATATTCAGGCAAGTCTAACTGCACGTGTGATATTGGACGCGCAAAATAAACACTACTGAAAGTCTGTTTCTGCAATATGACAGATAAAGCCAAGTGGTATAATAATGAAACACCTGCCATTTCCAATGGAAAACTGCATGACTACCTTCCTTCAGCAGTAAAATGTTGATATGTTTTTGCATATAAATATCTGCATGTATGATGCAAGCCATCACTATGTGATCTGAGTAGAACAGAATCTTAGAAGTGGTCACTAGCTGGATTAGCAAGGTCTAAGGGAAATTCCAGGGCTCTGTGCTCCGATTCAGTAGGTGGCAGCCTTCAGTTGGATTAACAGCCACCCACTGCACAGGACCACGCCGTTATTTTTCTGTAACATTTAAAACAAAAATCCTGGCCGTTTTTACCGTTAAAGATCCTGTGATACTTTCCACCACAGCAAAGAATTAACCTTGTAATATTTGATTTTGTTTGGATATACTTAGTATAAGTTATCTCTGGACTTTGATTAGGATTCTTTATTTGCTAGATAAGATTTTGTTGTATTGCTCCAACCTGACAGACAGCCGCCTACTCTGTTGCATATACTTGCAATATCTTAGTAGTTTTGTAAATACACACATCCCACCTTGATAATGAAATCTGCTCCAAGAGGTCCCTGGATCTTTATGATTTCCCTGTCTGTATTCTTCTGAAATTCAACAGTTGTATTTTCTATGACAAACGTTCCAGGACCATTGAAACTGTGCTCTCCCTTGTCTCCTTGCAGCGTCTTTGACTCTATAACTAGAGAAGAAACATGCAATTAATCAACTTAAACAGGATATTTTTTCAAGGAAGTCAAAGTAATGTTTACAACTTTGCCTTGCAAGTAGCACCATTGCGTGCATTAAAAAAACCCACACAGAATATCTGTGAGAATATTAGCTGCTTCAGATTATAGGCTGATACATGATCGCATGACATGTCAGCACAGGAATACCTGCCTGAACACACTGTTGTCTCATAGTAGAAGCACTTATGAGACAGTTTTCCCTACACCAAGTGCTCTATATAGTTACAAAGCAGTAGATTCAGCAGGACAAGTTGACAGAAACTCAATAAACATACAGAATCGATACACAGGAAAATTATTCATACTTCCATGCAACTCAAAAGCCCAGCAATTCCAGTAATCTGTCTCCAGAGAAGCCTGAATCGTGTCAAATTCACCAAACACTCACCTCGATACCTGTATCACTCTACCCATTCCAGAGGTCATTGACTCAACTTCTAATATTTCCCATGTGAGCAACAAGCAGGGCCAGGCGGCGGGTGGGTGCAGCGCTGCCGGAGGGACGTCCCTTTCTCAGAACAGGTGGTGATGAAAACCCTCTTTGAGCTGTCCTGCATTCTTTGGAAACTGATTAAACTGACAGCCCACAACCTCCAGAAGACAGACGAAGCGTTTTAGGATTGAGTCACTTCCAGAAAACTGACTGAACTACAAGTGTACAAAGCTAATGGAAGATATTGATGATGAAGGCAGAATTTGGGACTCTGCATAATACAGGGTATGTGCACAGTGAGACCCATGACTTGAAATACACTGGTCTGGTTACGATCTATCAGGGCACTGCATGAGAAAGGCATGAGTCTCAGATGAGCTTTTAGCTAAAAGGAACCTTCTGATGAGCTATTAATACCCTCTTTTTCCAGCTACTTTGCCTTTTTTGGCACTTTAAACAGAGTTACCTAATTCAGGCTAGATAATTTAGGTTAAGAGCATCTGTTTTTATCTGCAGTGAAAATATACTCTGAATGCTGCAGTCCATCAGTACTGTTTTCTTCCTCAAAACCTTTTAAAATATATTTTAAAATGCATTCTGAAGCATCTCCAACAGAGAGAGTGAAGAAAATCTAGAAGAAATTAACTTCCTTGAAAAGGTACGAAACACTGTCCCAAGTTTCTAAGCACTGGGTTCCACTATGCTTATAGATATAACAAAGATCACATACATGGCTGGAAGGAAGTTTAAGGAAGGATATGTTTCTAGGAAATGACTTTAATGTTGATCACAGGGTAGGAATTTAGTGGTGAATTTAATGTACTTTGTCAAAGAAAACAAAATGAATATTGAGGAATCAAAGCACCCCACTGTCCAACACGTTTCTGTTAGGAAGAAATAGTTATCAACAAATTGCAGAAAAAGCAACAAGTATTTAGATGATTGCTGCGTATTTTTGTTTGTCACTTTTGTGGAAGTTTTCTTTCCTGATCGCATCACAAAATAACCTTTTAAATATTCAGAACTCGGCATTCTTGGATTAAGCTTCTACAAGCCTTGACCCCAAACTTACACCACTTAGGAGTTCAGTATTAATGCACAGCGCCTGTTATTCTGTCATTTCATTGAATAAGAGTCAAATCAGCAAACCTCCAGAACTTCCACCTTCACACAAAGCTCAGGAGTACAGGACTCCTTTGAAACTAGCATTTAAGATTGCAAAGCAAGATATTACAAACCAAGAATATTGTTCAGCAAACAGCAACATGATACCTCACTGAGAGGTGACATACATGTATATGTTAGAGCTACGCTAGATTTGAATCCAAAGCATGTGTTTATTTGCAAGGTCCAGCTATAGAGTGACAGCCTGTATCTCTGGAGGTCAGGTCAGGGAAAACTAGGACAGCTGCTCAGATTTTCCCAGAAGCGTGTCACACACACAGGGACACAAAGAGCTGTTCCACAGCACAACAGATAACCTCTGATGCAATATATTCCTACTCCAGCAATATCTAGTGCTTGTCATCACAGGCTTCTAAAACAGAATGAAACCAAGCATCTAGTGCATGTAACATATACATACCACAATAATCCACTTCGCCCCAAAAAAACCACTTTGTTGATTTCAGCACTGTAACTGGGAACAGAGGTTTCACCAACTGGTTTATAGGTCAGGTTTAGAAAATAATTCTCCAAACATCTATTGATTCTTCAGGGTCTTGTAATCCAGGAGAGGTGGGAAGTTTGACTTCAGGATAAGACCCCTGGGGGGTCTTTAGGACTCCAGATGTGCAGAGTCATAAGGACAGGGAATTCTTTTGAGTGCTCACCTGTTTCTGTGCCTAAAAAGATAATCACCAGTACCAAAGACCTATAACTGTGTTACTTCCCTTACCTTGGTAAAAAGAATGTTTTCCCCATGGAAATGCTTTGCCCGGTTGTGGAAGGAAGATCCACAGCAAAAGCTTCCCATACTCTTCGTGGCAGGCAAGAGTAGGGCAGTACAGCATGGGGAACCCACTGCAGGTACCTCTCTGTGTAGAGGTGCACGGAAGAATTCCCAGGGAAATAACTCCTACTCCCAGCGCAAGGAAGAGCAAATGATGTTGCTACCCAAAAGCGATTCATTTGTGGATAGAACAATACAGAGACCCAAAAGAAAATACACTCTCTTTTAAAAATACAAGCCACATTGTCTTCCTCTTTGCATCTGTCAAAAGCCAACACAGAGCATAGATGTGCAGCTAAACGCTGCCAAGTAATGCAAATCGCTGCAAGCTGAGAAGAAACCAACAAAAAGGGAAAAAAGAGTTGCAGTTCCTTTTAGTGAAGTGTAACCTCCCTAAGTTCATGAATTCAGTTATCTAGCATTAGCCACTTGTAAAAATATTAGCTTCTGGTTTTCCTGTTTCTTCCGCTGGAGGATTAATTTCAGGGAACTTTCAATCTTTCTTTTGATTCTAATGCTCTTGAAACAACTGCTAGAAAAGCTGTAATTTAGTCCAACTCAAAAACGAAACCCAACAAAATGTATCATTTTATTCACAACCATTTTTATACTAAATATATGGTTCTCTTCCACCAAATCATTCACAAAAAACAAGCAGACCGAAGTACAAGGGAGACCTATTCATAAAAAAACCCAAAGTAATGCCCTTGTTCTATGATGAATCTCTTGCCCGTCTTGAACTGTCCATACACACAAACAAAATACTTATTCTTACCAGCTGCAAAGAAATGCAGTCTTTCCTAAACCACTAAGCTGCTGATTGTAAAACAAGGTTCAGGGCATTTATTTGTTTCAAATCTGTTATGTACTACATCTCCAACCAGGTTTCCATTTTTTATTAATCCAGCAGCTGTGTTTCCTTGGAACAAGAGCAGATCATAAAGCCCAGGATGAAGCACAAAAGAACACAAGATAGAGGGAAAAGTGCCAGACAGTCCATGGTGCTCTTCAAACATTTGCTGTTGCTGCTGACTTGACTTGAAGAGCAAATATTTACTGGCACCAGGAGGCAGTGTAAAACTCTACATTAGGTAGTCCCTGCTCCACCTGTTAAATTCAACTCCTTACCAGCCAGGACGAACGTCTATGACAAATGAAACCGTAATTATAAGTGATTATTTTTTAAATTCTACCTTTAATGAGAGCAGCACACCCACACAGAAGTCAATGAAATTGCAGACCGAAGATCACAAACACACGTACAGGCAGAAAGGGGGACAAGCAAATTGTCCCAAAGCACATCCCCCTAGAAAACGGGTGCCGGAAGATCTGGCTATGAAGCCAGAAGCAATTTCCAGCTTCCTCCCCCACAACAGCTCTCACTTTTTCACCTCTGCCATTTAAAATATTTTAGGTAAAAAATGTCTAAATCCTCACAGATTTGCAAACAGATGTGCTGGGGGAAGTGGTTAAAGGAACATTTCACACTCCTTGTCCAGCTAGAGAACTGGCTAACAAAGGTAACGCCAAGCCACAGCTTTTTTATGGAACCACCCCGAGTGGGAAGCCAGGAGCACTCTGTGCTTAGTTACCGAGTTGCTGCTGTGTTCCTCAGGAGCTTTCCAGAAATCCCCCTGGAGCCACTGAATCTCGTACTTTTTCCTCATAAGAAGCTGAAACAACAACCTCCTTCTGCAGAACTACTTAAGAAAGACCAAGAGTCCTGACCTGAACTGGTCAGGATCACTCCTTCATATGTCCCTTACAATACTTTCACATGAATATTATTTATTTCAAGTTAAGTTCATCTTTGTACAGTGGTGAGATCAGTGTTACATCTAGAAGTTATTGTCACTCTGGAGCTGCTCTAAAGCAGAAGTCTTATTAGATTTTTTTCTTTGAAAGAAGATGACGATATATTCTTCAAAGCAAGCAAAGAGATGAGCAATTTTCAAATAAAATGCATTTCTGTCTTCTATTTACACATCTCAGAGCAGTAGAAATTCATATTTCTACGATTCAGACTAAGTCTTCCACTTTTACTAATAAAAAAATAGCTCAAAATGTTAAATGAACGGTTTCTTTAATGCCCTGGTATGGCAGTCCCACTTACTGTTGGAATGATTAGTTCTTTATCTGAAGTAGACCTATTGGTGAAGAAATTACCATAGATACTACCATCAGCCTTATATAAAATACTAGGAAACAAATGCCTAAAGGAACAGCGAGCTGTTTCTCATAGATTATGTGTAATGACCAAAGGTATTACAAGGAAACAGGACTTGTGTAGTTTATTTTATGTATTTTGTTTATGTTACCTCATTTTTACCTAGATCACTTTTGTCTGAACGCTGCCCGCTGACCAAGTGGGACGTCAGCTGGACTGTTTGCACTGTCTCAGACTCTTCAACTGAAATCCAGCGCTGGGTTATACAAGTGCTATTGATTCCACGCACAACTCTTCGAACGTCATTTTGACATAATGGTTTGCATGTAGTTTAAGAGTGAACTGTATTTTGGATGTCTTATGTAAGAATTACTTGGTTTAAACAACTTTAGAAACCACCAGTATGTATACTATTTCTTTCTACTAAGTGGACTTCCAGTGTTCTGTAGGACTATCTCCAGGCTGGATATTAAAGATGGGAAGAGGAATCAAGGTCATGATCTTACCCATATTCTCAAAGTTTGGATGAGTTCAGATACAAGGTTCTGTTTTTATCTTCTGCCTATGAATAAATACATAAAACAGCTCAGTCGTACCAAGGTGTGCTGGTCCTTTCAGGGTAATTCTCACACTGCGACTCCCATGTGGTACAGCAATCACGGTTTCTTCCCCTAGGAAAAGTAAAGAACTGTTTTAGAAGTTATCTTGCATCAGGGAATTTGCACATCACACAGCTAGACTGAAAACTGTCAAACGTGTCTAAGAAAATATTTAACAGCTTTCACCATTTTTCTATTAAAAATAATCATATGCTATTTTATTAAGTACAGTATACCACGTCTGTTTGCTATGCTTTGCAATTATTAAGGCCTATGAATGGCCTTGTAAATCTTTCTTGTTATTAGAAAAATTATTTGCTATTAACAAAAACAACTGAAATGTCAGTAGCGTATTAGGAACATATTTACACTCCGTTGTCCTAGTTTTATTTCCTAATCACTGAACTGACATAAGGAATCTGCTAAGTAGTACTTCCCCCTTACAAAAATCTGCAGCTGTTCAGTCTCGTTTTGCCCACACCTCATTTCCTGCTGCAGGTCACAACTTTAATAAGTGGCAGGACTTACAGGAAATAAATCATCTACTTAACACTAAACCTTAACCAATTACAGACCAGTTAAGAGCAAGTATATATTAGCTATAATGTATGTTATAACAGAGTGTCTGCATCTAACTTACCATATAAGATCATTCCTTCCAGTAAGAGCCTTAATTTAAAATTAACTGTAAACCAAACCAGCCCTGAATAGAACATGTCAATACAAAACAGCTTTTGGCTGCCTGAAGGGCCTGTTCATATATAAATGTACAACACACTTACTTCAGTGCATTTTACAAAGGCAGAAAGTTATTACTTTCCATTTCAAATGTAGGAAATCTGTAATTTGCCCAAGCAAACTGAGTTAACAGTCAAATCAACAGACCAGAGACTTTCATGCCAACAAGAGCAGTGCTCTTGGACAAGGTATGCACAATACACAACGGGGATATCCACAAAAGGATGGGAGAAGTGTCCAAGCAAAGTACCAACGTGCTGTCTCCCATTTCCATCACAGCCCAATTGGAAATCTTCTTTGGAGCAGGATCTGCAAACATGGGCCCATTGCAGGAACACCCCACGGAGGGTGCTCTGTTCAGTGATGGCATTAACATATATCCAGGGGCTGGTGTAGAGGAAGCTCATTTTTCCAAATTCAAAAAGTAATGCAAGTTGAAGGTCAGTTACACATTGGCTCCAGAATTACTCGTACAATGCATAGAAGAAGAACATCCAAGTTTAGTTTTAACTAAAAAATACTTGAAGAATGTTTCTTTCCACTTTAAACTGGACCCTTTTATAGTAGATGCTAAATTATCAGCTTCTGGTTAACATCTCCTTAGCATAAGTATGAAATCCTGCCAAATGTTCAGGATACTTCAAGCAAATACTGCAATTATTTTTTCTGAAATAAACACCTTCTTATGTTACAGTTTTTATATCGCCAATTTCTAGGAAGGTCATTTAAATATAACAATTTATTTTGGATGTAATAAAATATGATCTTTATTAATTTCATACTTGGGTATTCCACCAGAGTGCAAAATACTACAGTAAGAACAATAATACAGCTAAGGAGCCCTGGAAAAAACATTAACTACTGAACCACTTAATATCTTTTTGCATCTTGGTTTTTCATCAGACGAATTGCTAAAGATAGCCAGGAGGTAGTGGATGTGTATATCTTTAAAGCAAGGAAATAACTACTGAATTCATATGTGCTCTCCAGTATCTGAGAGAGAGCAGGTTTGAGGGGCCCGTCTGTCCCAACTGGGTCAGCCCGTCTTGACAACCAACCAGCAGTTACAACACAAAACCTCAGCAAGAGTCTGACCCCGAGCAGTTCTGAATCCACACAACTGCTGTTTTGAAGGGGAACCAAGGGCGCCCCGCGCTGAAGGGATGAGGCCCAGATTTGCAGATGCGCGGAGATGTGTAGGACTGCTCCTCTTGAGAACAACCAGGCTTGTTCTGCTGCGCTCCCTCCATCTCCTTACAGCAAGCTCTGCTCACCTCAGCAGGCCTCGTTGATCCCTTTTCAGGATGCTTCACATTCCTTTAGCACTACTGCAGACATTCCACCCTCACCAAAGCACTCTCTGATACGGTCCAAAAGTCTCATGGGGGTGCTAAATTTGGTGTTTCTCTGCGGCAGAGACAATATTGCCAGCAAGTATTTTATTTGCATTAGAAGAGGTGACCACCACAGCCATGTTCAACCCCTGCAGCCCCACAGACCTGTTAAGAAGCCTGACAGCAGGAGATTCTTGCAACATGACTGAGACAATTATGACCTAGGGCAGTCTTTCCATGAGATGAAATAAATTATAGGAAAAAATGAAAGTGAGATTTTAGGAATTCTGAACTGAGATGGGGAATTGGAAGAAGATGGGTCAGAGCTGACCTAAGGGCTCCACCTTCTCCTGAGAACAGCTTCTACTCCCTACAAAACAGCAGTTACAATTGTCCAGGTCTGGCTCCAAAACTCTATATTCCAAAGGTCTCCCGTTTCTCAGCTGAAACATATAATTCTTATAGGAACAAAAGGCCCTGTAAAGCCATTTAAAAATTTTTATGCTGTACATTTCCCATTGAATCATTAGGATCCACACTGTTAAAAGCACTGAACCCTTATGGAAATATAAGAGATTGTTACCCTGAAATCTATATTTAGAATTTTCAATTATCTTTCCCACGCTTATACTATTAATGTATCTTTGAAAGTTAATTGATGACCTTTGTACAAAGCTGAAAACAACTAAGCTCAAAATAATCTGGAACGTGCAGAAAACTAGACTTTAAAATCTGATTTTAGGGTCATAAAGGTCACCTTAAAAACTGGAAAACAGGTTCTATATTGTCTCTCTGTTCTAGCACCGCTTCCACTGTAGGGATTCCCGAGTGCATGTGGGTCACCCTTCTCCAGCACCTGCTTGAAATGAGCTTTCTGCTCTTACCCACGGGCTCTCAGCAAATGTGTGTTCACACACTACATACACACTGCACTTGCTTATTAAGCTCCCAGACTACTTTTGCTTTAGATGGCAAGGTTTGATCCTGTTTCTACAGTGTTAATGTGGATTTAGATTTTGGATTTCAATGAGAACAAGATCAGACTCCCTGCTATGGTAAGACTGGGAGCTAATCCCCAGGATCAAAATAAAGGAGCCACATTCCTGAGCTCAATCCAATTCAGCAGGTTTTATTTATTTTTCCATGTGGGCCATGGTGGACCCATTTACTGTTTCACATATGGGCCAGTTGGGATTTTTTCCCCTCTCTCCTCTTACAACAGTGCAGAGGGTTTATTTCAGGCCTATAAAAAACCATTTCTTTCCATGTATTTGCTCAGCACTTATCTGCTGGTCCTCCAGTTCTGATCAGAGGCCTGTTTGGTCTCCAGGTACAAAGAACAATAGTCCAGTAACAACTATCAGCACAAGGGAACTAAAAAGCTCACAAAGTTTTAGTCTTATTGCAGCGGCTCACCTCCTCCACTCAACATTTGGTGCTGCGGTATGTGCCGAACTAATGACAAGAACCAGTGCAAAGCCAAATACATATATTTTAAGAGACATCTAAACCAGACAGGTATTTCTCTAGGTAAGACAAAAAACATCAGGAAGGTAAAGAAGGAGGTTTCATACTACCTAATAACAGCTCCAAGTAAAACAATCAACTAAACAGAGCTATAGACAAAAATGGTTGGTGCTGAAGATGCAGCATTCACACTATGCACATTGCAGGTGCTTCACTTTGGACTAACTCCAGCCTGATCCCACAGACTGCATATTCTCTACCTGTTGGGGAACATTCGGTGTTTTTCTGGAGCACATCTTCTGGTTTAGCTTCATGCAAAAAAAAAAATCCAGTTTATGCTCTCCAAGACCACTCCGTGATGTGAACTGATGAGCAGCATGTTAGGACCATGATGAAATTTGCTTTAAAAAAATGTACTCCTTATCCAAACTGAAGGGCACTCTATCCCTCCCCACACACAGTTTTCCTGCCAAACCAGCCTCAGTTCCCTCTTCTGGCTCTACATATGGTTGATTTTTCCCCTTCCTCTCAGAGTGTTTCTGATTTCATCTCCCACCCCAGATTCCTTATCTAATCTGTCTCCTGCCCTTCCTTTTTTCCCTTGATCCAGCATATCTGTACATTCAGTCCTAGGTCCTCCTCCCACCTTCTCATATCTGTTTTTCCTTCACTTTATGAACATAAGATGTCTTTTTTTCTTTTTCTTTTCATCTAATCACATCTTTCTCTCTCCTCATGTGATCTCATCACCACCAGTCCTAAGTCTGAAACTCAGGAGAGTCAGGAGCTCTCCACGAAATCTCTTCTGTAACGTGAGGCAGGAGGCATCACAGAGTTAATCTCATGGTGCCCATTCTAAACTGCAGCAAAGCAGAAAGCAAGAGAAGCCTCAAGGAGACCTCTTCAATAGCTTAGCTCTATAAGAGCAACATGTTATTTTATTCTAAGGAGACAGCACACACGATGTGTTTGCGGTTAGGACATGCAACAAGCTAGAGCACACTTAAAAAGACAAATTTTCAGAAATGTCAACTGTTAACATCCAAGAAGCCTCCACAGAGCCTGAAGGAAAAGGTTCTTTTTTGTGTGAAGGGTTATAGTAAAATATCCGTTGATATTCACAGATATTGCAAAAGACTCGTCCGTGACCAGAAGACAATTGCCTGCCAAATTTCAAATCCCTGATCCGTGATCAAGTCCAACAATGGAAGGTATTAAGACATATTAAAGAAAAGGTTTCAGGAATGTTTTGACAGTGGGAAACAACATGTTTTTCTCTGCTGCGTCCTTGGAATATGCTGAGTTGTTTGGGCTGAATTATCTCCAAAACATCCAGCACCTGGCATGGAAAGTTTCTGATCCAACTGTTGAATACTTGGCAAAAAATCATTCACATAAAGTGAAGTATCAGGCAACCTTGACGATGGAGATTGCTAGCTCCATGCATATTGATTTAAAAGATGGAAAAGGAGGCAAAGTAGCAAGTTGTAACAAAACTGAGCCAGCTGATGATAGCAAACAGGGAACCGTGCAGAAGGCCCCTGTTTAGATAAATGGGCAAAGTGGAATTAGCTTTTTTTGTTAAGTGTTCTTGGGGATAATGACATAAAAATATATGATAATAAGCAACCAATGGTAAATTACACAAACGTCATAGCAAATAAAACACATGGCAAGAAGAAGTTAAAACAGTTACAAAGCTATTGGCATTGAAACATTTGTAGGGAGCTTTTACCAAAAAGCTAAGAAACATAAAACTTGGAAGCTTGAGAATCAAATAAAACCAGATTAGGACAAGTCCGTGCCTTCAACTCCACTCCCAGTTAATTTCAGAACCAGCATCTTCTTCCTTGGTATCAGAACCAGAACATTTTCCTACCATTTCTTGGCAAGAGCGGTGGGGAAAGCAGACATCAGGGCCCAATCCTACAATATTTCCATGCACGCAAAGTGCAGTGGAGTTAATGGGAGTTCCATGCATGTATCACTAGTAACATCAGGCCCGTGATATCTCATTTCCCGATGGGATGGTACATTTTACAACCTATTACACTTTTTGTTTGAGTATCATTAGTCAAACCTTTAATCATTTTACCAGAATGTTTGAATCTGGCTTGCTGGCAGAAGTCTAACTTACTTTGTCTTTCAAAGGCAATTAAGTATTAGTGGAAAAAAATAAAGAACTTTTGAAATGACAGTTCGTTTCATATTTGCAAAACAGTAGGCTTTCTTTCAGAGTTGTTTAGTTTTCCGATCAAAGGCACTAATTTTATGTAGAAACAAATTTTAAAAGATAGTAAAACAAAGGGAGCTCTTTATTAGAAATCTTTTGCTATCAATGCCTAATTTTTTTTTAAAATATGGACCAAGATAGCTAGGCACTTTTATTTTTCCTTTTATTGTCGTATTAAAATCTTTGGCTCTTGCTTTGCTTCCAGTTCTTTAATTTGGCTCATTGCAGAATAAAATGTACATCCTGCTCACAATTTTATAAGCTCCCTCTTAATTACACGCCTGTCGTATCAATATTTTACTTCTCAACACTAGCTCTGGAAGCTTCCAAATTACTATTTGGAAGATATTGTGTCTCCCTTCGCTCATACTTTAACACAAAGAAAGCACGGTGGTATTTCCACTTTTCATTCACACAGAGGATAATCTTGACCCTAAAAAAAAGATTTCTGCACTATCACAATACCAAAAAAATAATCAATTTTTTAAATTTTAGTAGCATGAATACTGTTTTGCTTATAGGAGTGGTAATTCATTCATATAATCTACCTGCTACAGTGCACAAAAATATTCACTTTTTAGTTTAGATTACTTTTGCTCTACATATGTCTTGAATTACAGACCTGCACAGTATAGGATAGACTAACTCAAAACCCTGTAGATCAATACAAGTGGTCACGCTGTAAGCTTGCAAGCTTTAGGATAACATGCATTGCACTTCCAGTTACACCCAGTAAGCAGTGAGTACTGCAATAAGAATTAAGCATGATTCAATATACAACAGCTCTTTCAAAATCAGGGCACAAGTGGAATCTTTGCAGGCTGAACAGCTTTAAAATAGATGCAGCTGTCAAAGGCAGGTGCTTCATCCATTTAAAAAAATACCTGCTTGCATTTGAATTTTGAGTATTGACTTTAAGAGCACCAGATCATCACCCTTGTGTCTTGTGGCTCTGCAGGAATGTAATGAACCCCAGAGGCTCCATCTCTATGCGAGAAATGCACATTATGTGTTCAGAAACAGAAAAAAAAATAGATGTGAGGCAACTATCTCACATGATAAACAGGTGGGACATAAATCGTGAGACTGCAGGGAGCATCATTGGTGAGGGTGGAAAGCACAAGCCTCTATCACCAAACCTTGCCTGGATATCAACACGGTCAGACTCTTGAGGCTCCAGTAAAGAGTCTAGTTCTTATAGCCCTCCTCTCTTAGATTTTCAATACTACTGAGACCTACAGAGTTACAGTAAGATGCCAATTGTTTTTGAGAAAGAATGGCAAAATATAAGCCAAACATACAAAATAAATCAAAAACAAAGAGAAGTATTATTTCCTTTCACCTTGTACTTTTTTGTGCCATATAAGTAGTTAATTTGCCTCTGAAGTTGAACTGTCTTTAGATACTTTAAAAAAAAGAAAAGGCAAAGTTAAGTTGAAAACCAGGCACTTTCAATCACAGGCCACAATTTCCATAAAACCATCTATATGATGTTTCCATGATTTAAAAACATTGCTGCAGCATCACATATATAGCAACATGAGGATACCCTCTAAAATAAGCTGTGCATCTTGATGGTTATTCCTGATAGAATGAATTGAGTAGCTCTATAAAAAAATACATATCTCACATTCTTTCCTAGCTATACCCTAATGTGTGGTATCCCTCGTGGAATTTCAATAGACTAATCTAGCACAGACTTTACAATAAGTAGCTTTGGAAAACTGCAAACAAGTATGTAGTGAAAAGGTCAATACTCTGCAGTATTTCTGTTAATACACAAGCAGAAAACATAGTCAAGGACAAATTATCATAGGATCAATTTGCAACCTACTTTTTTCTGGTGAGACATGTGCCTTAGCTTGTCCCCTCACAAGCCTGCACGTTGAACCATCTCCTGCACAGACTCCACAGTTGTCTTCCTTGGCATTGCTCCCAAGTTGTCGATCACAGCCTACTGCCTGCCAACATCAACACCACAGTCAGAAGGAGGGCAAAGCTGTAGTAGACATGCTCAGGTTTCTGGAATTTTATTTATTATGTTTTCCTTTTGATTTTACGAGCTGGCCTCATTCTTTTAAAGCATATATAGCTATTTATGATTTTAAAAGCACGTTATCATTTCCATTATTATTTAAGGATGAATCACAACAACTGGTACATTAAGCTATTCAAACACAGGAAAACACATGAATCAATTTCCCACTATTTATGTGAATACCATTGAGTGTTACTCTTTCCAACACAAGAGACAACTATGCTATTTACAATTTATTTTTCATCACCTGTTCAATTATGTCTGAGAAAGGATTAATGGAATGAAATAAACCAAGTTAAATATTTAAATGGCACTCAGCCTTCAGCTTCATAGACAAGCAGCTGTGGGGCAGTGCCCATAATCTGGTATCTTGGCCATAAAAACTGAACTGGCATTCATGTAGATCTCCTGCTTGCCATTCACATCAATGTCAATCACAGATACATTTGCTAACCAGGTTTTAAAAAACTTGGATGATTTAGGTCTCACCTTTTGCATTTTTGTTTGTTTGTTTCTGAATATGAGACCTGACCTATAAAACTTTGCAATGGTTATTACAAAAACACCCAACCTTAAACACTTCCAAAAATTCCAAAAGTGAAGTTTTTAAAAACTGTCAGTTGAAAACTCTCCGGTTTCAACTCTAATGAAAACATTTTTCCAGGTTTTCCTTTTTCTTCATATCAGTCAGCCTACAAGAAGCATGAGACTGAAAATGGGAAGACAAAGAAAAATAGGTAACATTGACTAAAAGCACCTTCTTGCTGAAAGGGAGATAAATATTTGGTCTCACCTATCCTCACCATTTCATAGATGAAATTTGTAGGGAGTACCAAATGCTGAGCAACGTGTTAAAAAGCTTATATGCAGCTCCAAGTTTTCTCAAGGCAGCCTATATACCTCTTATATCCATACAACTCTGAGAAGTACAGCTAATTTGTCATGGACATGTGTATTTAACCAAACTGACAAACAGATAGAAAGTACTCTGGAAATTCACGGTTAAAACCAGTGCTAGAATCCTGAAACTGGCCAGCACACTCCTCTTCCTATATAAAAATGCTTGGAAGGGGCAGCCTGAGCTGCCAAGATCCACTGCAGCTGTGCTGTGCCAGAACCGACACGCGATCCCTCGGAGAGGCGAGGACCGGGGCCGCACGGCAGCGGCAGGGCTGGGGCCGCCAGCACCCGAGCTAACGCGCAGACACCCGCACCACACAAATCAGGCACCTCCGCTGCCAAACTCGGAGAAATGTGATCTTGAAGTTCACATGTCTATAGAAAAGACTGCAAAGCAGCCCCAGCTCCCACTCCTTTGCCTTATTTTCCTAATTCCCAGCAGGGTGACCATGAGCCAGCACTGGGTCCTTGTGGCCAGGAAGCCAATGGGACCGGGGGTGGGTTAGAAGGGGGTGGTCAGTAGGTCAGAGAGGTTCTCCTGCTCCTCTGCTCTGCCCTGGGGAGACCACACCTGGAATATTGTGTCCAGTTGTGGCCCCTCAGTTCCAGCAGGACAGGGAACTGCTGGAGAGAGTCCAGCGCAGGGCAACAAAGATGCTGAAGGGAGTGGAGGAAAGGCTGAGGGAGCTGGTCAGTTTAGCTTGGAGAAGAGGAGACTGAGGGGTGACCTCATTAATGTTTACAGATATCTAAAGGGTGAGTGTCAGGAGGATGGAGCCAGGCTCTTCTCGGTGACAACCAATGGTAGGACAAGGGGTAATGGGTTCAAACTGGAACACAAAAGGTTCCACTTGAATTTGAGAAGAAACTTCTTCATGGTGAGGGTGGCAGAGCCTGGCCCAGGCTGCCCAGGGGGGTTGTGGAGTCTCCTTCTCTGCAGACATTCCAACCCGCCTGGACACCTTCCTGTGTAACCTCATCTGGGTGTTCCTGCTCCATGGGGGAATTGCACTGGATGAGCTTTCCAGGTCCCTTCCATTCTGTGATTCTGTGAATTCCCTCTATCCTGCACTCTCGTAAGAGGAGGACAGTATGGAGGACAGTTTATGGCCCCTTCAGCTGAGAGACATGCTGCACTGAACAGCGACTCCTGACTAAAGATTGTAAATAAATTACTCTAAAGAAGATTATCTTCCTATTCTATCACCAATTAGCACTGAGAAATGAATGCAAACACCTTTTCGGAAACAGAAATCAACTGGGCCACTCTATCAACCAGAAAGCAGATACAATTTCACAGGATATAATAATATAGTGCTCAACACATTGGCCTCAGTCTCAACAACGTTCTTTCAGTTCCCAGCTCCACAACAGCCTTTTTGATCTTTGAAAACTTCCTGTGCTTTTCGATTCCAGTCTGTGAAAGGGTTTAACTGCACTTCCCCACCTCACAGGGATGTTACAAGAATAAATCTCCTCAAGATCCTGAAACATTCAAGACAGTGTAATGATGGGGACCATACTAGTAGTTGAGAGAGTCTGTCTATCTCTCGGGTAGATTTTTTAAGTATTTATTGTTCTCCACTCCTTCTCCTCCGCTTATTCACACTAAGATACTACTAGCACATAGAGGGAAACTGTTAGAACTACTTCAAGTGTAATCTCTCCCCAGATCTCACAAACGCATTTCCATTTCATAGTGTAATCTCATGTTCTAAATACTAAGAACCTGTTTATTCACTCATCAATTAATTCTCATATGAAAAATTAAACTGCACATTGTGATAGTCTGTGTAAGAAATTGAGATTTATATTAGTTTAAGCTGTTGTATATTCGTAGGCTATAGATCCTGCAAGCCTTTGGTGGGAGGAAGGTACTGAGCGAGCAGAGCACTAGCAAGACCAGCCCATTAAAGCCCAAAATGATAAAAATAAACATACATACCGAGCTGTTACACACAGTCACTATGAAAATAAACTCTTGTTGCATATAACGAAAATTATACAACTGTGCAAACACAAGGCACTATTGCATCCACCATGGAATGTAAGAAAAAAGATAATCAGCACAGCAGCATACTTCACAGGACTGTTTCATATAGTATTATTGCTTGCTTTTTTTTTAGAGTAATACACAAATGCCACAGAAACTAAACAGGAGTGCTAGCTGCAAGGGATTTCCCTGGATGTGGGAACAGCTTTCCGGCTCCCCTGCCAGCAAAGGTTCAGCCAGATGCACTCACCCTCTGCGGACTTCCTTCCGACATTATATTTACATCAACTGTTATGAATATCAAGCAATGCTATTCTAGATCACAATTTAGGCCTGAAATGAGCACAGAATTTCAGATTTTGTTGAACAAGAAGTACCCAAAAAATCTGCAGGTTTTAATGTGACAAGCCTGAACTTTAGACCTAATTCAACAAGTGTTGCTACCGTGCGATCTTAGTGAGCCAACACAAGGGTGGGGTGTATTTCAAGCCTGATTGTCTAGATTCTGCCTTTTTCATCTGTTTGTAAAAGCTTGATGATAAGTAGTATTTCTCAGACAAGCGCACAGCCATGGATCTCACCAAAACAACGGGAAGGTGCAAGGTACAGCTTTCAGAATCAGGCCTCAAACACATCTGCTAATTTGGCACCAAACATCATGAATTTAAGGTACTCATATTTTAGCCAACAACTATTAGAAAAGCACAGTTTTGGAAGCAGCATTTTAAGAGAGCACATGTGTATTTGCAAGCAAATCTGCAATAAGGACGAGAAAATGATATACGGCAGCAGCCTTCCTCAGCTCACACGCCATCTCAGCGAGCCAAAGAGCTCTGATGGTTTTCACTATTAAGGCAGTTGTTAGGGTTAATTTACCCCACACTGCTCGCTGTTTACACAGCGAAGGGATGAGCGATAAACATTACAGGCAGATTGGGAAAACATCTGCAGGATTTCAGGGCATATTCAGAAATAATTATATTAGGTGATTTTAACGTAGGCTGCATAAATGAAATAAATGATAACACGCACTGTGTAATGGAAGGAGTGGGACCCTGTCAAGTAAGGAAATCTGCAATCATAAATACCATTATTCAAAAAAAAGATACAAGCATTGTAATGACTATGTTGGAAATGAGCTTCTCAGACAGCTGGGAGAATACTATCCAATAGGTAACAAGAAGAACAATAAGTGGAAACTTAATATAAAATAAAGAATTGAGAAAATGGGTGCTTTGTGCATTTAATAAATTGGCCATGATGGGGTCTCTATGAATTTGGATATGATGGTGGGATTATTTTCAGGAAGAGATGCCCAATTCATTACTATTTCAGGACAGAACATTAATATATTATTTGACTGTGTTCTTCTAATGAAAAATATAGAAATATGAAAAAGAATAATACCATTTTCTCAAAAGAAGTTGGGATAGAAATAATCTGATCAAGCTGCCAACAGAAATGCTCATCTGCTTCAACCAAGTTATAAACCAAATGTCATATATATATATATATATATATATAAACCAAATGCCAGTGCTATTGTGAAAGACAATACCGAAGGGTGTTAAATATTTTGTAGCATGCTTAGAATAGTCTATGTAAGTTCAGAAAGGCAAAGGAAGAGCAAAAGGTCAGGGTATAAAATACTGCAATCCAGATGAAAGAGAAAAATGAAATTGCTGCTGATACGTTAGGGGTGACTACGGAATGCTACAAATATTTTTGCAAATATGAATCCAAAAATCACTCAGGAGCTCCCACAGCTGTTTCTTTAGCTCTTATTCATTTAGTAGGATTTCAGCTGAAGAATTAGACTTAAATAAATAAATAGAGCATGTTAATTTTGATTTATGAAGGTCAAGGTATAATGTGTTAAATTCAAGGATCTTCCTCTCCTAAGGAGTTGCCTATAGTAAATTACAATGAGAAAATGGACAGGACTACAAGGTGACAGATTTTTAACTGAGCTTCCAATACGGCAAAAAAGCACTGGAATGAAAAATCTGGAACATCTCAAACCCCCTTCAGGGTCTTCTCTTAAGAAACATAAATACAAACATGGACTAGAATTGCCAATGCAGAGCCCAACGCAGGAGCAGCTTTTGCAATTCCAGCTTTCGCTTGCTAGACCAACTGACCACTCACCTCCAGCTGCAGGCACTCTCTTTCATAATAGGCACAACACCATTTTTTGTAGAACACGTTCCACTGAGGTGAGTTGTCAATTATAAAATTATGTTTCTGGGATGTTAATAACTCAAGATGACTTCAAATAAAGAACCTGAAGATATCCTATGCTCTTCAAAGGAAGAATACTGAAGTGAAACATGAGTAAAACAAGAGATCTGTGCATAAAGAGCACCATTTAAGTGTTAAGTATCATTATTACTATCAAAAGCATGATATTATCTACCGCAATATACATAATTTTATATATATATATATATATACATATATATATAAAACATTTCTCTTTAGAAAGGGCGTCTCCTTCTATGGTCTTCTGGAGCCAGAGTTCGCGGTACAGCCAGAAAAAACAAACATACTGAGTTCTGCTAATAGAAATGGCCACAGAAGAATAAATCACTGCTGTTTTTATTTGTGACAGAGACATAAATTCTACGAAACATTAAGGCTGAAGTTGCACTAGTGCCATTCTTTCTCTACCTGCTGTGTCTTAGACTAAGCTCTTTAGCAGACAGACCATTTAAATATCCAGCAATGTGTATGTTAAATACTATATCTTTTTCTACGTTGACTAATAAAGTTTTGATTGATATAGACTGCCATTTATCAGAGATTCCATTAAAATGAGAAGTTACATTTTTCAGGGTTCTACGTTCGCTCAAGGGGCCGGCAGCAATCAAGGAGTGATTCCCTTTATTAATGTGATTGGGTTTAATAAAATAAAAACAGAAAATCAATTCAACAAATACCTCAATATGACATAATTACCGTCCCTCAATGGGACAATGCTCAGGGAAACGCATCTGAAGGCTGCTCTGTCTGCATTCACACTCGTGTGCCTCCACCGAGCCGGCTGTTTCAAAGGATGCACAACCGTGTGTACTCATGAAAGAGACCGCTACGGGATTTCAACAGAAGCATACAGGTAGCACTGATTAATAGTTACATTCAGCCAATGCAGAAAACCCAGGAAATATTTTAAGGGAAAATGCTCAATATACTTAAAATCTTAAAGAAATTGTGTTGAGCAAGGAACTGCAGTGCAGAACACACAAATGGAGATGATAGTTGGATTTCTTCACAAGAATGTGACAGTTATACAGGGGATCCTTCTCCTCAACGGCTGAACAATCTGTAGTTATCTCAGTACTTGATGCGCAGTAGGTTTTGTTCTAAAGTTGGATAATGACAGATACGTGATGGCAACATCTCACTAAGAGAACCCTGTGTTTCTTGGACCACTGATCTGCTGAAGGGTGGCAAAGACTTTGTGGACAGGGTGCAATGGGGTTTTCACTGTCTGCGAAATGTGTCAGGATGTGAAAAATATAGAATGAAAGTAAACTATTGCATCAAACAGATCCGGTGAAGCGGTGCGACTGCCCTGCCACCAGGATAGTAGTACCTTAATTGTTAGAAGCAAACTGTTTATTTCAGCCTTATGAGAGATCAGAACTAAGATAAAAATGGAACAAAAACATTTACATACTTTTAAAGGTTATCAGCATTGCGCAAAATACAAGATAACCTCAGAATTATTTCCGGCAAAAATATCTTCTGCAAGTCTTGTGACTTGACTAAGAAAGGACACATGTTTTATTTCAACAGTTACTAGTTAAAGAAGAACATAGAGAAAAATCCTTACATACCCAAAAAAGATAAATCTCTGCTGTAGTTTATTAGAATCACTCTCAAAAGGGAAAAATAAAGTCCTCAGGGTCTTGGTCAGGGAAAAAGGATTTCTGTTTCTACGAACACAGACACACCACAAAATCCAAAACTCTGAGAAATTAAGGCTGTAATTTACTGTTCAGCTGCATGTGCTATCGCAGTCCACAGATCTCACTGCATCAATGTCAGCTATTTGTTGCATTTTCTCCTGCTCTACTTGTCTTAGCACAGACTCACAGTATGGGCAGATGTTGGGAATGTCTGCATCCACACAACAAATAATTTTAAATATGGCTATGGGAGTTAATGGTAATAAAAACATGAGTATAAAACCCGTCATGTGAAAATCCTGCTCTGTCTTTGTCAATATTTTCCATGTATCTTCGTCCTGCTGTAAAACTGCTGTCATTCAGAGCCCATCTATTCATTTAGTTTTCAATTTCTGCTCACATCATCTGCTTTGTGATAACTTGAGTTTACACTTTATTTCTCCAGAGATAAAATATGTCCCTGGAGAGAATATAAAGAAAAAACTCCCACTGTCTTTCCCATGCTCATCATCTGCAAGTAATTGATTCTGACAAGCAGAGGGAGAGATAGCAGAATATATCTTCAATTAAGAAAGTCACTTTTCTTTTTCCAAATTACTTTTAAAAGCTGTGTGGAATATCAGCTCTCAAGCACCACTTTCAAATTCTGATTTATCCTCATTAAAGACTTAACTTGGTCTCAGACACAATTTTGTCCTCACATGGTCCTGTCTCACAACACAGTTATGTCTAAGCTCAGCCTAACAAAGGCCTGATTGTGGCCCAGGTTCTCACATCTCTGCAACTGAGCCGTGCAGGTCCATAGCAGCCCAGACAAGCTGACATGGGCTTCAGCATATGTTAATAAACAGAGTGCAGCCCTTTCAGCGACCTGGGGTATGTGCTCCGATTAACAGTGAACGCTCCCACCCACCACGTCACAGCAAGTGAAGCAGCAATCCCAGTTGCTAAACTGAACAGGTATTAGTGGCAGTGGGAGTAAGAAAATTTCCTGTGTAAGGATTTTCAGCTGTTCGCAGATGAGGAAGCAGGGAGTAAAGGAAAAGTGTGCCAGAATGCAAACCTCACAACAGAGGCATAAAATAATTCAGAATGATGGGCACAAGGAGATACACCGCAATATTCAAATTCCCCAGCCATCCATACAGAAGAAAAGTGTGTAAAGCAATAAAAAGAAACCCAGAAGATAAAAAAAAAAATGTAGTGTATAAAATTCACTGCATATTAAGGGCTCCTAAAAAGACTTTGCACATATTTCTGCAAACATTTTATATCTGAAGGCAAAAGGCTAAAGAGTGTTCCGCCATTCTGTAAATCCACTCCCATCATATAAAGCGAAGTGTTTCCAAAGCATTTAACTCTTACTACAGGATCTGTCACTCAGACTGTACGACCACCCAGCCGGGAAGCAAGTACCCTTTCCCACACAGTTTCCATTTTAGAAAATACATATGCACACACTCAGAGGGTAGGACACAGATTCCCACCGGGCTTCTTGTTTGTGAGAATGCTTTCAAAAAATATATCAATATATGGAATCAGATTACTCTGCTGCTTTTCAGGCTGGGTCCTGCCAAGTCTGCCTCGCTACATGAAAGTGAAGTTCGCACTGGGGGATTTGAGGGTCACTGAGGCTCTAGTTAAGGATGGCAAAGGAATCAGGAGTTTTTCTGTCACTGCGCACATGCTTTGGGACCTTGCTGGAAACTCAAATGGCTTTTGCACAAAGCTCACTAAAACAAAGCAAGACTTGGCAGACAGAGTCACTTAGGGAAAAAAGAAATATAGATAAGAAGCTAGAGATGAGAAAGAATCCACCACTTATCTGACAAGGAAGGATACACTCAGACAGTAAGAAATCCCTGTGGGGAGTATTTCTCCATAAGAAACAGTAGGAAGAAGAATAAAAGAAGATCTGAAAAGAGACATCAGTTTCCAGCAGCAGTGAGCGGCTGCAAATTAAAACCAAGTGATTCTAAAGGAACTTTTCAGTGTCTGGGATGATCCTATTGTCATCTGCAGTAAAAGCACATCTCTGAGTTACCAATAATGTCATCACAAGGGAACCACTACACCGAGGTGGACTGGGACACTGAAAGTGGTGCAAGTGCGTCTATGGATAAGGTTTCCTCCATGCTCCAAAACATACTTTGCATGTTGGCTCATTAATAGTACTGAGGAAAGAATGCCAGCTTCAGTATAAATGTTGACTTAACGTAGAGCTACCTCGAAACCAGTTCTTCCTATGAATAATTACTTGAGGTTTGAAGGCTTTTTTTTGGATAAAAAGGCAATGCTCATTAAAAACAAACAAATAAATAAGATAAAAGAAGGGTTTTTAACTGCTATTCAAGAATTAACTAACATGCAAGAAACACAGCCTTATGTCTGCAGTAACACTGGATGGGAAGGAAACATTGCTTTTTAAGTAACCGAGCACCAAACCTCCTGTGCATATTAGGGAGTCCTTTAACAAAATATGTATCTACAGGAACCCAAAGGGAAAGTACACAAAACGTATTAAATCGGCACTTTGAGAAAGCGACTCAGAATAAAAGGAGTCCAGATTCAGAAGAAATTAATAATCTGCTATGATTGAGTTTTAAGCATGAGCAAAACACACACACACACAAAAAAGTGCAATATTCTTCCAAAAACTTATAGAAACTGTTTGCAATAACAACTGAGACCAATATTTACAGCAAGCCTAAGAGTGTATTGTTGGCAAGTGAGATGCCTACTTACCATATCATGACACGAGGCAGAAAAGAACTAGTATGGCAAAAGTCGATGGCACTCCACTTGACAAATGTGTTCTGATGTCAGCTGAATTTATGCCATATGCTACAAAGCATCGTGTAGTGTCTGCCTTTTTTGGAACATAAACAACTTGCTGACACTAAATGGAAAGTTCATTGCTGGATTTACATCATCTTTGACCTAATTGTGACAGCCTAGGACAGAACTACTCAGGCTGTTCCCTAGGACTCCAGATTTTTTGGGTGATGCGTGTATTTATTGTCCAAACACATGACTCCATATTGGGAAAATTACCACTGTAATCACTTCAGGTACTGACTTAAGTAACACCCCATCCTGCATTTTGGTAAGAAAAATAGAGAAAAGAAAAAAATCCACCACAACAACAACAAAAAAATCACACACCACATGTGTGTCTGCATGAATTAAAATAAATAAAATAGAATAAAATATAAATGAGAGAGAGGCAGGGTCCCGAAGCAGGCAGAGTAACAGGGTAAATGTTGCCCACACATGTGTCTGACATGCAGATGTTTTTAAATGTCTCCACCCACATCCAGATGGGCACAGCAGGAACATATTATATGAAAAAAAAGAAATGCGTTGGGAGTTGTGCAGAGACTAGAAAAACTATCAGAAGTTAAGTGTGAAAATCCTCCCAGCAGTGAAGTTTTGACCTGTCCCCATTTAACACAACAGCCTCAGCTATTTGCTTTGGTAACAGAAGCGTAGCGGTAGCAGACTCAAACGTCATCAAATGGTTTGGCTGAGCTAAGCCTCAAGCAACCCCAAAATATCCTATTAACTTTTCCAATAAAATTTTCCCTGCTCCACCGCCTTTAGATTTTACTTCCCCTGAAGCCTCAAACCTCTTACCCAGTGAGCACTTTAGTCACGTCATGGTTTTCTTTGCTTGTCAAAAGAAGTGCAAAGAATCAGAACTGAAGCTGGACAAGGGGAACGCATCGTCCTTGTAAATTCATACGCTGCCAAGGAGAGAGCTGAATAAGAATCCAAGAGGCAGAATTAGTGATGCAACCCTGACTTACCAAGAATAAGAAAAGAGATGAACGTCAAATCAGGGGCAGGGGGAAGAGAAGGAGAAGGGGAAGCTGAGATCTTATGAAACCTGCCAAATTTGAGACAATAAATGAGCAAAACCAGCACCAGTTGCAAAGGGGCTCAGGGAAGCCCATCTCTTTACACTAACTCTTTGGTGCTCGCAGGCATAAAAGCAGAGATATCCACATCAGCAGTATGACATGTTTATTTAGATGAGTTAACTGTAAAAACACTTGCCAAGTTATTTGCAGGTTGTGCCAAGTATATGTCAGAACCCAACAGACTGATCTTATAGCAACAATTGCAGAGAATGACAATTCCGCCGTCTCTCAAACAGCAGTTGACTAAACTAATTCTCTTTTCCCTGAAAAGATCAGATGTGAATTTGTATTCTCTTCCTGCTTGAACAGGAGAGGCAACAAAACTCGGTGCCGCTTTCTGAGAAGTTCCCCACCTCCTGCGGTCCCTTGCACAAGGAACCAGCCTTTCTGCCCTCTACATTTTAAACAGGAGAAACTTGCCATGTGTGCAAAAATACCTCAGCAGTAGCCAGGGACTTAAAGGAAACAAAGTGAAAGCACCTGACAACTCCTGAGGTTAAGTTATGCATCAATTAAACTGCATAAGTCGCGGCATAGGACACATCCAAAACATACATATATATATATCACAGTATCACAGTATGTTCTGGATTGGAAGGGACCTCAAAAGATCATCTAGTCCAATCCCCCTGCTGGAGCAGGAACGCCTAAGTGAGGTTGCACAGGAACATGTCCAGGTGGGTCTTGAATGTCTCCAGAGAAGGAGACTCCACAACCTCCCTGGGCAGCCTGTTCCAGTGCTCTGTCACCCTTACTGAGAAGAAGTTTTTTCTCAAATTTAAGTGGAACCTCTTGTGTTCCAGCTTGATCCCATTGCCCCTTGTCCTATCATTGTTTGCCAACGAGAAGAGCCTGGCTCCATCCTCATGGCACTCACCCTTTATATATTTATAAACATTAATAAGGTCACCCCTCAGTCTGCTCTTCTCCAAACTAAAGAGACCCAGCTCCCTCAGCCTTTCCTCATAAGGGAGGTGCTCCACTCCCTTAATCATCTTGGTTGCCCTACGCTGGACCCTCTCCAGCAGTTCCTCGTCCTTCTTGAACTGAGGGGCCCAGAACTGGACACAGTATTCCAGATGGGGTCTCACCAGGGCAGAGTAGAGGAGAAGGAGGACCTCTCTTGGTCTACTAACCACCCCCCTTCTAATACATCCCAGGATGCCATTGGCCTTCCTGGCCACAAGGGCACAGTGCTGGCTCATGGTCATCCTGTTGTCCACCAGGATCCCCAGGTCCCTTTCCTCTACACTGCTCTCTAATATGTAATTTCCCAACCGATACTGGAACCTGGGGTTGTTCCTGCCCAAATGCAGGACTCTACACTTTTCCTTGTTAAATTTCATTAGGTTATTCCCCGTCCAACTCTCCAGCCTGTCCAGGTCTCATATATATATATATATATATATATATATATATATATTCTTTTTTTCCTGGAGATGTTCTCTCACAGAGAAACATATTTTTGTGAAATTAGAAGGAATACTGACAGAAAAAAAAAATAATATGGAAAAATAATATGGAAGGGATGAAGAAACGGATTCTCATCATCTCATCAACAGTATAGAAGACTTCCAGTGCCTGCTTCTGGAATGACCGATTTCTCCTGCTACTACTCAGCTTATTCCAAAAATGGATTACATTTCCAAGTATCTCATATCAGCTATACACATGAATACTACAAAATATTAACAGGAGACATTGAAAGTAGCCATTTTACATATACCTTTCAACCGTTCTTCACAAAGTTGGATCCAATCTAGACAAAGTGAATTTTATGCTACGCATGAAAGTTGGGAGATGTTTGAAGTCGCTGTGGGAGACACTGGAAACCTCACAGCACTCTGAGCAAGAGTCTCACAAGCCCCTGGCTTCTACATCCAACAAGCAAAAGCTTGTATTAGAAGAGGAGACATCCCTAAGAATATCGCAAAAGAAATGTATGATTTGGCAAGTGCTTCCAGAGCGTACAAAGGTATATCCTATTTTAAATGTGCAGGGTAATGAACGTTGCTGGATACCACTGTGAAGTACTATTGACAAATGCTGTCTCTTCTGTTTCAGAGGCAGCAGATGCATTGTGTGTTGGTACAACTGGTATTGGAACTGCACAGTATACATAGAAGTCACATAAAACCCACAGCAAGGTCCAGATAATATATTAATGTTGCTGTAATCCACACACCAGTCTTCTGCCAAATGTGTCAAATTTTCCCCTATAATGGAGCTATTTTGCTCACTGGGCCATATCCTGCATTTTTGAGTCGCACACATTTCAGGAATTTAACAGAGCAACAACCACTTGCAGAGAAAGAGAACTAATTGCAATAACATATCCATTCTATATAAAATTGTTCTGTTAATAAAACTTAAGATTACAATATTTCTTTGCTAACGAGACATAGGCAAAGAAGTCTATGGCAAGCCACAAATGTCATTACTCCCCTATTTATACTAACTGTTTAAAGTCAATAGTGTAACTCTGATAATAAATATATCTACAAATGTAGATTTCCAGTAGAAAGATACTAACAATCAATTCACTCAATGACAACACGCACTCATTCATCTTGGATACTAACATTTGTCACCCTGAGTGACTGGTGCTCATAACAACCGGTTCAAAGTTAGTGAGCCTGAAGTTGTTAAAAAAGTCATTATGTTAGTCACTGATATCACCTACAAATGTATCTTATAACCAGGCACGCAGGGCACATTGTACATGTACCTTGTCTGTGCAAGGATGAGTCTCATTCCTGCTTCTGGCTGCCCAAAGCCTTTCAGCTGAGGCAGAAAATGTGCCGATACAGAGATGCAGCGGATAGAGAGAAAAGCCTGGGTAGGACTGGTGGAACTAGGCAGGATGCTCAGCTGAATGAATATCAGCTGGCTAGAACCAAAACTGGGAAAAATGAAAACTGATGATACTCAAGACAAGAGTCCCAAAGAATTATGACATTGTCCTCCCTCCTGCATTCCTGTTCTCCAGTTATTAAGGCAGCACAATGTACTGGGATCTTACGCTGGTCCATTGTCCTGGTTTTGTTAAAAACGAGTTTCTCTTTCAGTGAATTTTGCCTGTCAGCTAAAGCCTTCATATTAGCTGTATTTTCCTGGAGAACCAGACACATGTTTTGGTAAAACCTAGCAATGGAATGCAAACTTATTGATAAGCATGGATGGACATCTCACGAGAGGGGCGACGAGAAACGACTGACCAACTGTGTATAACATTCCATTCACGTGAATACTTCATATAAAATGGGAGATCACAAGGATCTCGACCCTTCTTTTTCCCTTTTTCCCTTCTGTTTATGGCCGACATCAGGAGAGGACCTTGCCAGTCGTCCCTGCGAACTGAGGCCTAGTGAGAGACTGAATCCAGCTCTGGTTGGCTGTGGAGTCTAATCCAGGACTTTGGGTGCTGGCTCTGCAGTTGCTGAGACTTTCAAGATTGGTTTTGTATATATTGTATTATTTTCTCTATTCTTATTAATAGCATTAGTAAAACATCTTTAATTTTTTCCAACTCTCTTCTCTCTGTCCTTCTTTTTTCCTCCCAATCGCCTCTCCTGAGTGGAAGGGGGGAGAGGGAGGGGCAAAAAGGGGGAAGTGGGGGGGAGAGGGGGTTAACAATACATCTGCCAGGGTTTTATTGTCACCCCGCAATCTTAACCCTCGACATCCATACAAAAGAAATTAAAAGCTAGAACTGTCTGTCTTTGTCTCAAGGTTGTCAGGAGGTTGGGTCACCTGGACCAGGCCAGGTCAGCCCATGAAGATGCAACATCTCCTGACGGGAGCTGTGTCTGGAGATGAAAACAAGGCAATGAAGAAGCTTCATCCGGTGAAGTGTCGGCAACCTGCCAGCCAGTTCTGTTCTCATACTCGGAGGTTCTGACCAAATTTTCAGGTTGACATGAACATTCTAAAAGCCTGAGAATGCCTCTTCCATCAAGGGACTTCCCAGATGCAAGCACGTCAGCAAAGGGTTTGGAGACTGTGAGATCCTTGTTTGTTATTTTTAATGTTTTTATCAGACAGGCCCTCCATTATAGATTGCAAACCTATAAATTCCACAGGTATCCAGGAATTAAAGATTCAGCACTTACATTGTGGAAAGGTAAGGAACTTACCTTGAAAACATTTTATTACTGTAGACATATTTATTGCATGGACTCAGAACTTATTAATGGAATGAAGAGGTGAGACTAACACACACGCAGACATACACTCCGCACCCTGCCCTTCAGTTCTTGATCCCAGGAGATAAAAGACTCTGAGAAGGAACAAAATGAACCTGAAGGCTGTGTAATTCCATCACACTCTGACAAACATACTAGAGGTTAGAAAGCTATAACTAGTTTCACTAATTTTTCACACATCTAAATAGAAGGGTACATGAATCTTGCTGGCCTTTTATTTATATATAGAAATATCAATGGCTAAGGCAGTCAGGAGCTTCTGTGTGCAAGAGAAAGGTGAGTTATCTACAAGCCATTTGGTAGCGTCTGCAGATACGTCTAAAGTAAATTGATACACAAAGATGAAAAATAAACAAAAAGAGCTCATTTAATGTGCAAAGTGTCTCACAACACCGGTCACATTTAGATTTACACTGTGAACATACCTGGCATATTCCACTGATGCACATATCCAAGGATTCACTATTGCAACGGGTACCATCGAGTACTTTTGGGGCAAGCTCCACAACCAAGTTCTTCCCCAGCGCCTGACATTTCAGGGCACACGGTGCAGTAGGATCATTATACACAGGGATCCACTCATAAAAATGTCCCTGGTATTTGACATCATTGTAGGCTGAACACTGTTGTGCTCTGAAGTCACCAACATCCGAAGGGCAGTCCTAAAAACAAACCAAAGGAAAGATTTTGCTTAAGAAGGGAATATTTTGCATTTCAATGAAGTTTTCTGATGATCAGCTTGTTTCAAGAACTGATCTGCTATGACAAATGTGCCCTATTGGAAGGTTTTAATGTGTGAATTAAAACAATTTATACTGCTTAATCCATTGTTTGCAATGCAAGTAATGGAATATCATGCATATCCCAGTAATAACAACATAACTGATATGAGAGGACAACTAAAAACGCTATTTTTTAATGACATTATATAGTACACTTAAAGTCTGGTTCTGCAATAAAAATCAGCTTCTAAAGGAACCTATGTGTTTTAAGTGACTGTAATGAGAGGTCTGACATTAAATACGTCTCTTTTCAATAGCTCTTTCCACTTAAGGATTTCTGAGCACTCTGCACTCATTCATCAATTCATACATCAGAATAACGAAAGAGGTATTATTGCTACTTATACATAAAGAAATAAGCATTTGTCTAATTAATTGTACAGTATTGCTCAAAGGGTTCAAGAGCACTAGGAGGAGACAACAGCACTTTCAGTGCTTAGTTCTTTAATCTAATTACAAAACACCTTTGCCTCCTGGAAGCAGTAAAGCTTACTTTATTGAAATAAAATATACTTCAAAATGGTAACTATTGATTATATAGTTCCAGTTCTAATGAGACAGCTCTGTATGTTCTGCCATACAGGGCCTTAGAATATACAGCTGAAAGACCAAATATGAGAACTGTTTGAAATAAAATATTCTAAAATATTTTTTCTCCATAAAGCATTGCACCCAAACAATGATGTTAATATTAAACTATGGTGACAGGAATGGAGATGAAGACTGATTTATTCAAAAATAACTTTGGTAAAATACTGACAAAGGAGTTATAGTGTGTCAAACAATTTCTCAGTGAAGACTTCATTTGAAAGTATGTCCAGTCAAACAGCCCATACGCCAGACTAAAAGGATATTCTTCAAGGAATTCCAACTGCACATATAAGCCAGATGTGAGGCTGGTTTTAACAAAGTTTTGTTTTCGTTGGATATAGGAGTGAAAGATTGTGATGTGTCAGCTGAACTTAGCGAACTTATTGCCAAGTACTAGTTAGCAATACTAACCCTGAACACAGCTTCAACCTTATCGGTGAACTGAACCTTCACCGAAAAAAGCTAACGAAATCCTGAGTGCATTACACAGTACTAAAGATTAAAACGTACATGAGAGAGGTTTGAATTCCAGTCCAACGCTCTTAACAACATTGTCCTAACACCTATTCGCTCCCATGAATCCGGATGAGTTGGCATTGCATTAGCTCAATACTTTGACAATGCTTTAGAGACTTTTTTCCACCATAGAAAACAGTAACTTAGAAATGTCTCAGGTTTATTTATAGTCTGCATAAAATACCTTCTAAAATCAGTATTCTCCCTACTGATCAACAGGTGCGGTTTTTGCAACTGAGCACCAAGCAATTCGCTGAGAATTCCCAGTAATGCTTTTCAACCCTGTCCAGTGCTACATTATACAGTGAGAAGATGTCAGAATGATGCTAATACATTTTGTATTATTTTTAATCTGGGATAATTCTAGTTTGAGCCATATTTTTTTTAACTATAAAATGATGGAAATTACAGTTACTGTAATACTTTGAGAGTTTTACCTTTGCAAAATCCCCCAAGTCAGAGCTTCTAAAAACATCAAGCAAATACTATTAGAAACCACCCTTATTTACTGCAGTGTTACTCCAGAGACATTCACCAAGTTTGCACTGGTGTGAGAGCAGAATTTGGCTCTGACTTATCTGTCACCTCTCATTTTGCACAATAGCAAGTATAAAAATCGGAGGAGATTTCAGGGTTCATATGGAAACCATATGGTTCCCTTCCACCAGTGCAAACAGAAGAGTAGCTAAGGATAGAAATAATAAGTGGAAGTTAGATTCAGGTAAAGTTAGAAGCACTGTTTTGGAGTGGAGTTACTCAGCCATGCACAGCTACCTTGTCATCACAAAGAATTAAAGAGCTATCTGTAAAATAGGCAGAGCGATGGCCTTAGGCTGAGTTTTGACAGGCTGTTGTTACAATTCATTATCGCTTGGTGTTGATGCAACGCCAAGACACAAACACCACAATGTCAGGATGTCAATCCATGGTTACTGTATGTTTCTCATTGAGTCAACATAAAGCAGCTCCTTCCTTCCACTTGCTTCCTGGCTGCTTGAAAGCAAGTGAATTCTCATCTCCCCATTCTGTTTTGGCATCTTCAAAGAACACAAAGTGATCCTGGCAACTCGATTCACATGCCAGCTCCACCTGCTTTATGTTTGAGCTGTGTTCAAAAGCAGCAGTATAAAAAGAGTATCACACAAAGGGATATCAAGGGGCTGAAATTATTATCGTTTGCATTATATCAGAATTTGGATGGCAACCAAGTTGAGATGCCTGTTTTCCTGGGAACAATACCTATTTGTACAAAGAAAGTTTATACTCTAAACAGAAATACAACAAAGCACAGAAAGGAATGTAATCAAGACAACAAGAGGACTCGTAAACTTGAGGTTAATTCTATGAGAGTGGGCCCAAAAAGAGAGAGGGAGTTTAAAAGATGATAATGATAATGAGGAAAAGGGGGGAAACAAGGTGTAGGACAGGCAGGCAAAGTAGAGCATGTTTGGGTAGTGGGCAAGGCCACCATCAGACTGCGATACATGGGCCCCAACCCTCACCTTGTTTGGCTGGTTTGGTTTTAACCTATTTCACACATCAATTCATTCAATCATTCCCTCTTCCCTTTCACTATTCCACTTTTTTTTTCTTGTTTGTTAAATATTTTTGCTACTAATTCCAGGATTTTTCAGATTTCCCAATTTCAGCAGTAGCTTTTGCTTTCCACTCAATCCATTGAACCATAGCCAGGCTGTTCATAGGTTTGCACACCACAGAAGGAGCTGAAGACATGTCTATGAGGTCTAATACATGAAAATGTTGGCAAAACAATCACATTGAGATCTTGTATTGGAATGGAGCGTCTATATGACATGACTTACAAACATTATTAGATCCAAAAAAGATGCTTCAGACACGACTACCATCCAGGTTAAAAATACATATATGTATTCCTGTTCTTTTTGTGACAGATGATTAAAAACTACTGCATTCCAGGGCTGGTTTATGAAATGTATCATTTAGTTTTGGCAGTGAGTGCTCTTAGCCTTCGAAAACAAAGCTAACCTGGGAAATGTGTATCTTTGTAGGCAGTGTTCATGTACAAAATATGAAGGTTGCATCAGACCCTGTGACTCCTGCCAACAATCACTCCGCTGAAAAAAGCACAAAAGAGAAGGCAAGAAAATTCCCAGTAAAAATGATGACACCAAAGAAAGTCTAGCCCTTTGTCTAGTTTTAGTTGTTGAATCTCGTGTTGTTGAAACCAAGCCAAAAACCATGAAGTCATTGTTTTGTTTTCTTTTTGAAATTAGCTTCGGGTTCTATGTTTTTCCTAGGCAATTTTCAGGCCGCTTCTTAGCTAAATCAAGATACCCGAGCTAGAAACCCCAGCCACAAGAGCCATGCAGTGCAGCAGCATTACAAATATAAATTAAAGAAATGAACAGATTAGGCAGAAACTATGCAACTCAATGTGAAATATCATAGGACTAAAGGTAGGCACAGTTCAGCCAAGATTTTCTGAATGGGATAAATGAGCTGGTTAAGAAGCAGAGGCTGGGACAATAATCTGATGAATATGTTGAACAAGTGTGAGCATTAGCTGCATATAATAAAAGTTTATAATGGAATTAAACACGGGCAAATCTGTTACAAAATAGTGTCTTTTCTTGCTGTAGAAGAGTCACTCTGGCAAAGGTACAAGTCACTTTTTGGCACAAAAGAATGTGAAATTTATGGGGAAATGGCCCAAATAACTTGTTCTATGAATAGGACCCTAAAGGATTATCTTAAACACTTCCATATAGTGCACATCATAGCATTAGAATGTAACAGTATATACAAAAATGGAAATATAAAAAAAGAGGGGTTAAGAAAGACTGAAAATCTCATTGAACAGCATATAATGAATCATTTATATAGTTTATTTCTCTAAAGTTTCTAGAAAAAAAGCTGAAAGCATACACGCAGTTGTAGGAAATCGTGCACCTGGCATCTCAGTTATGATCAAAAGATAAGAAGGCCATACATACGCCTTAATCTCAGCAATTATTTTGTTGTTAAGACCTTGAATTAATTTTTTGATTGAAATATCACTAATATTATTCTGAAACCATGTTTGAGTTCAATGAACTTACTACTATTCTATTACAAATCCAGATGAAATCAATTTTCTGGTAAAATGATTCTTGTTCTTTTCATTAGAATGACACACATATTAAGTTGTGCTTCATTTGTACTCCCCAATATAGATGTTAGTGGTGTAATGTATCACGTAGCAAAATTACATTTGCAGACAACTTTACACTGTGTATATATACTGAATGTCTCATGTGGTTACCAATAATACCCACTAATGTGGAAGAAAGCTAGTTTAAACTCTTAATTTTCAAACTAAAATTTTACTCCTGAAGTGAGAAGCATTCATTAGGAACGATGCTTTAGGGGAAATTACAGCATTTGAAACAAAACCGGCCTAGTAGTCCCAGGTTTACATTAGGTGTAAGCTCCCATTTCAAGGTTAAGTCAGGTCTAATACTAAGTTTGAATCCAGTGACGCCAAATTCAAAGATCAACTGTATTAACAGTGGAAAGTTCATGAAATATATTTTTCTCAGGAGTTCTCAATTATCTGATCCACCATCTAAGAAAAACCATTCCTGAGAGATATTCTGGCTGTATCTGAACTGAAATGGAAACTTGATTCTTTTCAGACATGCCCCAAAAGCAGAACTGAATAGGCAGCTTCCTGTCTGGAAATTAACATTTGAATCATCATAAATTCAAACAGACTCACACACAAGACGCTTACCACTTATCGCTTTAAAATATACCTCAGAGTTAAAAACCAGGCCCCAGTGACTTCAGAAAGGATATAGTAATCATCTTAATTTTCTCCATGCTGAAGCAAGGAACGCCTTCATTTCCATCAGATTTATACTGCATAATCCTTTAAATGAACACAATCGCCCTTAGGTATCCTAAAAGCATGTAGACCCTGGCTTACTGCAGAAAATATGCCCAAATTGCTTTCATTTTTGTCCTTTTTCTGTACACTTGGTAGTTTTTTAGTCCTCTCACTGGAGGAACAACGTATATACTTGGCTTGTTGGCACTGTTGCATAGGAAGCTGTAGTGCATGGGATCAAGCAACCAGGGCTATACTATGTTACTGTATACAATGCATACAACTAGGTATCTAGATACCGAACGTAGCAAATAGATTGTACAGTAGCAATTTATTTCTTGCTTACACACTGGCTGGCTGCAATTTAGCTTATCGCACAGCTTTAAATGATTATGGTATTTTTTGCATGTGGCATTTGTATCTATGAGATAAGGAGACAGTGCACAAAACTGCGACATCTTTTCTTCTGAATGGGCAAGTGACAGGGTTTGTCTCCAGAATCTGATTTTTGCACGCACTCGGCCTGATTCATTAATCACTTCCACTACTTTCTGCCAGCAGAAACTTAGGCTGAGAGCTTCTGTGGTGGAAAATTCATCCAAGCCCCAAGGAGTGGAGTGTTAGAGCAATTGAAGGTGCTAGCGAGCCTTGTTCTTGGGGAGGGCAGAAGCCAACTGGCACACAAGAAACCGTAGGTGTGGCAAACTGAAGAGCAGGAATGGCCAGTTCTCCCAGGAGATTCAACATATTTACTGGGGAACTTCCAGTGTCAGGCCTCCTAAAGAGAATATGTCATGCTCCACAGCTGCCTGCTGCTGGCAGAAGTCACAGGGTTGGCAATGACACGAGTATCACTTGCTCTTGCCTGGGTATAATTCAACCCAAGGGAACCGCAGTCCTCACCTTTTAAACGGTATTTGTGTGAAAAATGCTGCCTTTCTCCTAGAGCCAGAAGCAGATCAAATGCACCACAGAAAAAATAAATAGAAGCTTTTACTTTAATTACTTATCTACCTTATCTCTTTTCTGGAATGGGATTGTATGAATGTCACATTGTACTGCAAGGTAACCTGTGCAAGGGGGTGACTGCTGGCCGTCAACAATCTGAATTATTGTGTTTGTACACACAGGCTGTTGGTCAGCGGTATCGCAAAGTCCTGCCTGAGCTGCACACCTTGAATAGGTGACAACACCTGGGGCGAAAGGCAGCAGCTGTTTAAAGAGCACAAAGCGTCACCAGACATCAGGTGAGCACAACTCATGCAGTATACTGGATGTGACCGCTTGTCATAAAACGTGTCTGTAAAAATAAAATGTGATCGCATCACACGAACAGCGACTGTATAGTCAAAACTCCAGCTTTACATTCAGTCATGCAAATCATCCCTGCCAGCGTGCCTAAATATACACACTTTTGAATACAGAAATATAAAGATCTGAGCTTTGGCAAACAGAGGAAATATAAGCAGTAATTATCCAGTTTAAGGTTTGGAAGGGACACAGCGGTTAACCTCTTTGCTCATGTGAAGAGTGCCACTCTATCATTAATGATCACAAATGATCAGGAGCTCAGTTTAATGCTTCATCTGGCAGACAGCACCCCCAGGAAATGCACTTGCTAGTTTAACATGAGAAGTGAATTGTTAATCCACCAAAATGTGGAACTTTCCTTATACATTATATAAAACACACTGAATCACAATGGCACTATAATATCAAAAGCAAATGTCTATTTGGGAAGCCTAAATCTGAGACCTCATGGTGTCATGCAGACTGAAATATTTAAAAATTGTAATAATGATGGAAAGAAAATTATGCACCATGAGGTTTTAAACAAGAAGCAGTTTTTCTTAAACTTTAACACATTGTTTGAATAAGTAAAAGAACCTGTAAAATAGGATTAAAGGCCAGACTCACGTTACTACTGCAGGTTTTATATCGAATATTTCGACCTTCACAGTTCCTGAAAAACAGAAGGAAAATGGTTACATTGCACAACAGCAAAACACAACCCTGGCTGGTTTACAGCTTGTTATTCTCTTGAAAATTAGACTTTTACTACTACTACCCCACCATAATTTGGACTCAAAATACAAGGTTTAAATACAAATCAGATCTGGGGACTAAACAGGTTACATTGCTGTCTCCCTTCAGTGAAAAACTTGTGGCTTTCTCTGCAAGCTCAGTTTACCTCAAACCTTATGAAAAACACACCTATTGTGTGAGAAAGATTTCACAGGGCAGCCCTACACCTGATCTGTGCTGGCTTCAGCAAAGCTCCTTCTAATCCATATCATATAACCCAGAGGAAAAAAGGCTCAGAATATCTAAGCAATCCTTTAATCAAGCATAGGGCTAATGAGCACTCGTTTTCCTCTTCCTATTTTGTTTAAGAAAGAGAAAACAGCCTTAAGCCTTTTTTTTCTCCCAAAAAACAATGCAACAATTTTGAAGAGCAGCATGTAAATTTACTGACCCATAGTCACATGAGCAGAATTCCTAATTTCAAATAAAATATAATTCTCATGGACTGCGTGTATTTGTAAGGTGGCCAATGTATGTGAATCCTGAAATCCGGCCAATTCAGACCCTCCAAGTGTGTTGTTAGTAGATGAAGTAACAGGCATATAATAAAGTCATCATTATTTATTGTGCTCTCATAAATATGGGGGTACAGGGGTTTCACACTTTTTTTAGGGGCACAGTTTGACAAACTCTCAATAACTGACCAGCACTTTCACAAAGGGTAAGATATTCTTCTTAAGAATGGCAAAATCAAAACCTTGAAAGAACTGAAATCATATTCCAAATGACTTGACAGGACATTATAATTAGTGATGTCTTTGAAATGAGGAATAGTGTTTTGGAACTTCACACCAAAAAGACCTGCCTTACATTAAAGAATGCATGAATGCATGGCTGGTAATTTACAGCTCTTGGACTAAATTTCCCACTTTTTGCATGAAAACTTATTGCAAATATTTAAAAGAATCTTTAATATGTGTGAGGTATTGAAAAATACCATTTGAAAAGGAAAAAGCAATGGGTACCTGGAGCAAGAGTCCAACCAACTCATACAAAGGTACAGTTCCCCAAGCTCAAGATATTACGTGTCTCAGTTTTCCTATCTTTTGTAAGACTGATTACATCGGAACGTGCAAGTTAAAAACATTTATGGTACATACAAATGTGAAAACTTTGTTTCACAATTGTGGATTTCCTGAACATTACAACAACATTAAAACACAGGAAAAAAACATTCAAACCACACATTGGTGAAGGTATGGAAAACACATGTTTTTCACAAGGGAACACATCAAAAATACTAATAAAACCACAACGGAATTTATATTGCTACAGTTTATTAAGCTTGTTTCACAGTCCCTAACACACTGGTAGAATATCACAGCTTCTTGCTGGAAATGTTGCTTTTCTCAAAGATCTTAGTGCATTTTGCACTAAAAGAAACAGGTAGTGATTTAATCAATCCTCTATAGCTATGTATTTCATAAAGTTCGCCCTTAACTAGCAATATCACACTACACACCTTCTTTAAGAAAAATTGACTTCCTGGGTGATATTGGATTTAACTTTAAAAAATATCAACAACATAGAAATTTAAGCATAACCAGCAGCTTTAAAAATGTTTAAGAAGAATTCAAGTAAAGCAAGCAATTATGGACACCATCACAGATGCTTCTAAGCTGGTTGTGATCTCTTCTTGCCTGACTACAGGCCTCTTGCATTACTCATACTTCCAGGATTGTAGCAACAAGTCCCACATTAGTCCAGCTTTGCTACTTGGGTAGACTGTTTTCAGCACATATGCTCTTCCCTTAAAGCTGCACTGAGGCTTATCCACGAAAACATGTGGCCACCAGGACCACTGCATAGAAAGAACTGGCAGAGGACAAGTTTACTAACAGGAAACAGCACTGGAGACATCCATACGTGGAGTAAGTCACTTGTTTTTTACCACAGGGAGGACATGGAGGAGCCTGCACTTGAACATTATTCAAGTATTAAAGCACAGGGTAATTTGCATGCAGGTAACTCACCATTTGTTTTATGCTATTGTGCCAAAGATTTCTTTCAATATTGGACTGTACTAAGTAAATCATTCTTGCTATTTTACAAACATATTTAAAAGCATGCTAAAGTTCTATTGGAGTGGAAGGCTAAGCTATTTATCTAATATATTTCAATAATTAAAAAAGCAGGTTTTCATAACATTTGGTTCCAGAAATAGACGCCAAATGCTTCTCAGTAGACACCATCAGAGAGGGAAATACAGCAGAGCTGCAGAAGAGGATATCCACCTTGGCACATCACTCACCTGCCATTTAAACATCTCCTCAGTGAGTAAGAGGCTCCCCCTCCACAGGTCCGTGAGCAATCACTCCAGGCCCCCCAGGCGTCCCAGGAGCCGTCCTTCTCTTCATCCGAGCGGGTGATTCTAGAGGTCTGAAAAAAAGGGATGGAGATGAGGAAAAAAACCAAAACACATAGAAATTGATTTGGTACATGTTTCACTGCTTGGCATTAATAGTACTGAGCACATTGCTTTGCCGCTTATATACAGTATCTGAAACTTATTTACTATTTTTACGATAATAATGGTATGAGATGAAAACACCAATTACTTTCACTGTGGGGATAGATATTGGGCATAAACTGCCACAAACAATAATGGAACAGCTACAAACACCGTTATGAATGATAATCCCATTCTGGATAGCAACGGGGCAGAGTCATTTATCTCACATGTCGGAGAATACTGACCAACATTTACTCTGCCCCAATACAGTTGCAAATGAAAGAACATGTAGAGTTCATCCAAGCTCTACTGAAACAACTGTTTATACAGCCAATTTTTTTGTTGCCATTGACTTCAGTGGGCATCCAAGCAGACCTCAGATTGATAAACAAATGCACTACATTCACGTTACTATTTTATTTTTGACAGCACAGGAAGGTACAACTTAAACAAGTGGTATTTCAATCTTCGCCCCCCTCCCAGAAAACAAGTGTGCAGAAAGACCAACGAAAGGGCTCTGTCAGCAAACACAACAGATAAAAACATTACTAACTAAACTACATCCAAGTTAAACATTCAAGTCTTCATAAATGACGATAAAAGAGACGTTAAAATGTTAAAAAGGTTTTCATGAATGACTTGATCCAGAGAAGCGCAAGAGATTACTATACATCCTAATACCAAACCAGATGAACCAACTTTAGTAATCCATATTTTCCCTAAGAAATTACTTAAGTAGGCTTATGAGAGGAAGACTCAGTCCTATTTTCTTCCCAAATGCCCTACAGAAGTGATTTAAAAGTGTGGGATGTGCAATTCAAATCTTATGGTACAAGAGGCTAAAAGATACGTAACTCTTCCTAGATTTAACAGTACAGATAATGTCAGCTCATCTTTAGCCATGGAATAAGCTGACTCCAACTAGAGTCTACCAAGCTTGAAATGAAAACAACAATAAAAACAAGGCTGTTTTCAAAATAGTATCATGCAATGAGTACGACTCAGCACCATGATGTGTAGGCAAAGCAATGTTCTCCTATATATTATAGTAAAAAGAAAACTAATTGCATGCCACAGAACTTGAGCAAACTGGCCTGTTTCGGTGAACGAGCTGTTACACCTAGTAAGAGTTCACACCGTGGGTGTAAAATAACTATTTGCCATTTGGGTTTGATAGTTATAACTTAGACACACTTAAGCAGAACTAAGAACTACTCAAGCACATTTTAAAGGCATTAATAAGAGTAGGCAGGTGTAGTAGAATAGCCCTACTCTCCATAGCTCAGCAACCAACACAAACATCAGCAGTTTCCAAACTTTTGCACCCCTTCCTCTAAAACCTGACCATGGCAAAAGCATTGTTAATTAGAGGATAAGCTATCTTCATCTGAACAGTAAATTGCACAAGTTGGTCTAAACATAACAGTGACTCCCTGACTTTCTTGCTCCCCTAAGCTTACGTATTTTGCAAATACTTAGTGTAAAGTGTACTTAGGCCAACCTGCCATTCCAGAAAGAATAGAGCCCAGCTCTGCCAAGATCCCAGAGGAATTTTCTCACTGCCGTTGGGTTTACTTTACATCAGAAGCCAACTCTGAAATGTCTGACACTGAAAATGGAACCAACTGCCTTCAGTCTCGAACAAAAGGAGCTCAGCACTTACCGGTACATCACTCAGCACGTCAAAATAAGTCAAGATGAACAAGAGAGTCACTTTTTTCAAATTTATGATTGCAAAATTAAAACTTGTCCTCCGTAATCCCAACTTACCAAATTAAAAAATAAATATATGCCACTCTCTCTTTTAGACTAGCCCGTTTCTTTTGACAAAACGGTGACAATGCCTAAAATAATCCTAACTTCATCATTGTATTAAAGCCAGCCACATGATATTAACAGACAGTATGTCATCTAAAGCCCTAAACAATGTCCAGTTGTTCATTTACAAAACTGCTTTGATAAAAGCCATTGTTCTGAACTGTATCTAATTAAAAAGCTGTAAATACCAGGATGATCAAAGCAGAAGTTTATGCCAACAAAGCCCTCTCCAGAATCAGTGACTAATTCAGTGCCCACAGTGTTGATTTAAACTCCAGCTAGTTCAAACTATTTGTCCCATGGGAAAGAGTTAAAAGCAGCTTGCACTGGCTTAGTAATTTACTAGCAAAATAATATTGATTTACTAGCTGTCTGGTTTCATAAGCTCTACATATTACATTTGTCTACACTATGGTACAAAATTGAAGTAAAATAAAGAAAAGATCATCAACATCATGATTTAAACCAATAAAACCTTGGAAGCTTGTTTAGGAATTAAATCAAGAGCTAATTGCAATCGGGCACAAAAAGATATTATTGTACCTCAGGACTGCATTCATGGTTTGCTTCTTAACTTCAATTTTGCATGTTTTTACTGTCTCCAGTAATAATTCCAACACGGTTCAGCAGCAAAGTTTTGCTCAACCATACTAGAATGGAAGTGTTTTTCCTTTAGTGGTTTAATTTTGCAACAGATTAAGTGCAACATATATTAAACATATTAAGTATGTATGTACCTACACATGCATAAATGTGCGCATGTACCTGTACATGTGCACCCATGATGTAACACGATCAAATAAAGCCACAAGTGCTGTAATGAATCCAGATAAAATAACTTTAAGCGGCAATAAACACAACCAAGATGATTTGCTGCTCTTTACGTAGAACGAGATGGCAAAAAGCGTCACATTTCCCACTGGATCCAGCTATGCTAGCAGGAGCTGTAACCGTTCCAAAAGCATCACATGTGAACGCAGGGTTGGATGCAAGTATTGCCTTCAAAGCAATAGTTGAGAACCTGTACAATGTTCTCTGCAAAAATTAATCCTGTTTGTTTGTATGATAGTTTCAAAATACTTCATCACAGTCTGTGTATCCAAACTATAATTCATTTTGAAAGTAAAAAAATAATAAGTCCTACCAGCACACACGAGCCTGGGCAGGGATCACCCCAATCAGTGGATGGGGGAAAATAAGCTACAAGTTTGGAAGTACTTAATGACATAGGCAGAGCCTCAAAGACTGAGATGACATGATGCCAAGGTTTCCTCAAGGTCTGAGGCCCCATAATGTGCAACCTGAGTCTCTGCTGACAACCCTTAACCGACAGAGACAGCCTTGTATGTGGAGAGTGTTACTAAAAGTGTGGCACTGGTAGATTTGGACAGGGGGGAAACGTTAGTGCCAGTTTTCCTTCTTCTATCCAGGGCTCTGTTTTGCTTCCGCCACATGGGCACATACTGTAACACCATGTTCTGCAAATCATTTGTGCGTGTTTTCAGGCCATACTTGCCTTGCAAGGTACTACCCAAAGTAACTGAGTACAACAAAAGTGGGCACTGAGGTAGAAGAAATTAAATCCAGATGTTACCACAGCTGATGATTAATCTAAAACAAGGGGATTTTTACTGTCACTTGTAACACCCAGTAAATAACAACAGCTACATTGACACACATTGCAAAAATCAAACACAGTGCTGTTATGAGGAGAAAAATGATTATTTGGCCAAACTTTTGTTTGGCTGTTATGAAGGATGACATAATTGTCTTGAATTTGGTCATGCAGACTTCAAAGGAGATGTGGTGCCAGAGAATGAAGGTCAGTTTATGCAGTTTTATTATTATTCAGACATCCATTACATAAGGCTTGGATATGTAAATGTTTAGTATTCAGCGTAGCAAAGATTCAGCTTCTCAACAGAAATGCTCAGTACTTCAAATGTTTGTTTCCCAGAGTTTTTAACACACATTCTTGCTTTAAATGCAAACACAAGCCAAGGACGCAGCATTTGACACATGAAAATTATTGTAACAGAACGTGTAATGAAAGAAACATAGAGACTCAACACTGATTCATCAGCAAGACTCCTCAAGTGACGACTCCTCTGCTGTGTACATATTGCAACACAAACTACCCCAAATTCTGCCCCATGATGTGTCCATGAGCGCTTCCCCAGAGCAGGGATCCCAGTTCTGACCAGTTCTAGAAGACATTCAGTGCAACCTCTGGGCAGCATCTATAAATGCAGACCATGCCCAAGGCTGGAGAGATGTATAAAATTATCCACTCAAACAGGTTAGAGTGATGTGGTTCGCCAAATAAGACTATCATAACAAGTAGGTACTTGGTTATGCAGGAATACGCACCAATTCATCTGCTACTGTGCCAACATCACTGCAGCTCTCTGGGGGAGCACTCTGTGGTTTTTCTCATGGCTGCTTATCAAAATGGTTTGTATTAATTCAAAAAGACATGCCAAACTCCAAAAGAAAATCCCCATAAGGGGTTACATTGGCACAACTATATCATGTTGCTATTTAATAACACACGCATTTAGCTACATTTCTCCATACAGAATCTAGATTTTTCAGATTAAATTCAATCGAGTGAAAGAAGCTATTGAAGTGTACAAACACCACTTCAGTCCCATGGAAGGTCTAAATTAAGCCATACCCAAAGCTCAGCACTGGCCCTTCTCCCAGGAGTAAATTTCATCCTTGATTTTTGAACAGAGATGAAGCATTTCCTTTTTATTGCATCTTCCCACTCTAACAACCCACAAATACTATTAACACTATCCTGACTTTCAGAGTCTTCCAAAGCAGAAGGTTATGCTGCTGTTCACTGATCGTCATGTGCAGCACTGCACCGTGCCATTTTCTTCTCCTCATACTTACAATGGTGCCAAACAGAGGTAGCACAAGAAATTATGGCACTAAAGGGAAAATACCCTGCCTGAGTAGCTCTGTGATGCGTTTCCCAGATTCATCTTTCCAGACACTACACTTGGTGTAAAAGGTATCAAATTGCAGTGTTGACTGGATCCGTGAGCAGAGCGCAATAAGCGAAAGAACAAGTATTTACCTGCAGGTAATCACTGGATATACTATTCGGCCCAAAACTGCAGCCCTCACTTTTAACTCTGGTTGTTCAGTCTATGGCTTTGTGAAAAACTAGACTGGAAATCTCTTTCCCTGCTAAAGTCACGTACAAAAATTATTTACACTTGTATTTTGTACGATCTAAGTCAGGTGTAGAATGCAGATTACAGGCTTAGGGACAACTATTTCAGTTGTGGCAGCAACTAAACAGAAGAACAGTCAAAACCTATTTCCAGACAACTATGAATTAGTAATGAAATCTTGCATTACCTGATTTTAGCAGAAAAACTTCCACTTGTTTCACTGGGATAGATTTCAAGACATTTCCTGATAGATTTCTATTATTGCTAGGTGCATTATCTATTACCTCATTGTGCACTGTATATGTCATTAAGTTTAATAAATATTTTACTTATATGTACCAAAGTTGATTATATTTTATTCTGTATGTTAAAAAGGACGTGTCTGGAATTATAAGATCATGGAGAAAAAACAATGCATCATTATTTTAGACTAATTAAAAAATACCTGAGAGTAAATGCAGCTATTTTAAGCAACTGTTTAGAAGTAATTGGTTTTAATATTACTGATATTATTTCAGTCACACTAGCCATTCCTTGCACTTGGCCTTGCCACTGTGTAGGAGCATCCGTGCACTATGAACTGACTGCAAAATGGAATCTGAGCATTTCAGAAACACAAGCTGGTAAAGCTCAGTGACAGACCAGGAGAATCACCAGCAAGAAATGAGCCAAAAGGTTTATTCAGCCCCATGAAATAATACATCTGGGGGCTCAGATGCTGTTTAGAGCTCTCGGTTTTGAATTCTGCAATATATTCTCATTCTACAGCAGTTTTGAATAAATTCAAATTCAAGTTTTGGAAAATAAAACATGCAAAAGAGTCACACACAGGAAATATTTACAACGTATTTCATTTTGATACTAAACTGAAGGCGAGTCCCAGCGTGTTTTTCAGTATTATACTGCCTCCAGATTTTCCATTGTCAGTGTGTTGCAAAATTTCATATTGACAACACAGGCCTGCACTGCAGGAGTTGTCAGGACAAAGCTGGAGGTTTTGGCAGGTGGAGCGGGGATACTTGAGGCTTTTGGCATCTAGGAAGGGATGAAATGTTGCTTGGCTGTTTGGCACCTATGAGCTAGCTGAGGCTTTTGGCTCTGAAAAGAGTCTGTATCACCTCCTTCCTTCTTAGTGAGCAGTAACAGAGGGAACATGGAATTTGTGGGCACGGAGAAGGAATTGTGGTTCCTGCCCTAAGAACTCTAAGCAGAAAGCAACTGCAGCAGTCTGCCCGGCTCCTGATGTTGTTTCTGCATCTAACAGCAGCTAAAGACAGCAGCTACGTGTGTTCCTGCTAAAAGGAATCTGCAGTGAAGTAGTTAAAGCATAATACCATTCAATTTCTGAGTTAACTACATTGTTCAAATGAGTTTGACAAAACCCCACACAAATTCTAGTTCTTCTCACTGCTGACAGGTATTGACGACCCACACTGCAGTCCCAGGGTACATTTTTATCACATAACTGACTTTCAGAGGAGGAGCACTTGCCTCTACCCTCTCCTCCGGACAACAGGTTTATTTTCTTGGGTGATATTCCATAAATTATTATTTTGGCTGATAAATGTTTAAGCAAATAGAGAAACTCTTTTTAAAACCCTGAGAAGCATGTCACACAAATACACAGCACTGACACTACACCTGACAATCCAGACTTAGTTGCCCTGGTTTTCATTCACACTTGCCCAGCTAGAGCCATATGAGCCTTGTATCTGCCTAGGGTACAACACTAAGCATAATTCCGCATTCACCAGTATTAGAACATAGAGATTTCAGGTCCTGAGAAAGAGGAGTAAGGCTAATAGCCAGCTTTGGTGATATCCACGCAAATAATAGGTCCATGCTTCTCTAATGCTTTTAGGTCCGGTCATCCAGGACAGCTGACCAAGATCAAGAACATGAAAAACTTCTCCTTGAGCTTCCAGGATTACATTGTCTTCCAAGGTTTAAAAGTACATGTGAATATGTAGCTGGAAATACCTAAATTTGAACCTTCAAAACATATCCATTTCTCTGAATCTGCCCCATCTGAAATGGAAAATATACTTAGAGATGTTTAGCATCACTCCAGTTCCCTCAATTTCTAAGTAGTCTGGAGAATTATAACTTAAAGATTTGTACGTGTAGCTGGCAAACTGCTCAAAAGCCACAGACCTCGGGGAAAAGCACGCAGGTTCTTAATGGGAACATTACAATAAAGCAATAGAATTTGAAGCACTCTTTGCCCACTTTCTCAGTAGCCAGCCTGAGGCAAACACTTGCCAGGGCTTAGAAGAGAGATAAAGGCAGAAGTTAAAATAAGCAAGAGAGAAGGAATGGCATGCTTTAAAAACTTTGTAAGAAACATGATATTCTTTTTGGACATATCATTGGTATTAACATTCCCAATGAAAAACTTAAAAGTTATATCCTCATATATATAAAAATAATTTTTCAATTACAACCAATTACACAGAGTTCTCCACAATAAATACAGTTCTTGCATTTTGCTATGAAAATACATCTTGTCACAGGCATAATAAGAACATTTTGATGTGGCAAATACACAGTTTTAATAGTTTTGAATGCAGCTTTCAAGGCTGTGTGTTGTTATGTGAATTTTACAGATGAGAACCTGATCTCAGGAAGGAAAATAAGGTGCATTATGTGAGTAGCACAGCTGAGAACTGCATCTCAGTGTCCAAAGACAGATTTCAGTGCCCCTTTTCCACCTCCTAATTTGGAACTGTAAACACTGCCCTTTCTACTATGTGCATCTACAACAGGTACAAAGTATAAAGGGGAAAACAATCTTCGGGACATTTTGATTTGTTAATTATCTCTGGGTCTACTTACAGATCTGCATTAACAACATAATCATGTATTTCCTGGAGTCCATAAAAGCAGTACGAATTCATGCAAGCTTTACTGAATGCTTATTCAAAATTTGCACCTGGATACAGTGGGTTTTTCAGCCTTCACACTGCACACCACATGTTCCTCATCCAGCATAAACACTGTGATGGGTCAGCCAGAGTCCAATCTGCAGAATTCCTCAGGTGCGTAATAGAAAGAGATTCCAGTTGCTGGGAAATATATCTGGCATTATTTTTTTGCATTACCTTATTAAATATATTTGCAAACATCCCAATAAAGGTGCTTTTAAATACTTTACCATGCAATATTTAAAACTGGTCTCAAAAGTTGAAAACTGCATCACCTCAGCACGTGCAGCGGAAAAAAAAAGAGCAATACCGACAATACGATGAGCATTATGCTTGTGACAAAGCAGAGGATTTCCATCAGCTCCCAAAGATTGCTCAGTGGCACATCGGTGCCACTGTCAAATGTGCAAATCTGTCCTGATGAGACTTATTTTTCAGGGTTTTTTTTGCATATTCTGATACCATATGAAATTGCAATCATACTTCAGTGATAACATATTTTTGAATTATTTTAAGTCATGCTTTCCATGGAAAAAAAAGTACAAAACAAAAATCCTACGTATTCCTCCTAAGGGTCAAGTATCTAGACCAGGCTCATCTCCTCTTCTCATTTCCTTCTTAAACGTGTTCATTTGATGGAAACCCATTTGACAGTGGCTGAGGAACTCATTCCAGGGTAAGGAAAACTATAGCAGGAACGCTATAAACTATTGAAGCTCTAGATTAATCAACAAGGTAATAAACATACAGTTTACAAGTGTGAGAAAAGCAAGAGGGGAAAGCATGGTGCAGGACTCCTCCTTGTTTTCCAGCCTACACGTAAGCTGTGAGAACACGGAGAAAGACAGACCTGACACAAAGCCAGGAGCTGTTACCACAATCAAATTTCACTCCTGCTGATTCGTGGTGGTCCTGGTGGTATTTGCCCAAATTAGCACAGCAAATCCTGAAGTACAAGCAAGGCTGTTCTGCTTACATGACACACACAAGACCTCTGAGCACCTGTGTCCCAGCCCATATAACAGACTGACACAACAGTATCTACTTGTTCCCACAGCCTTATCCGTTACTGTATTACGCTTAATTTGCTAAAGGGTTAATTTGCCAAGACTTTTGTGTACATGACTTAGAGAAAAGTTCCAGAAAAGCAAATAAAGAGGGAGTGCGGGCATTTAAAATTACTTATGTTACACATTATTTACCTTACGGTTTATTACATCATAAACAAACTTTACCCCACCACAATGATAAACCATGTATTTAATTCAAAGCAATCACTTACAAATACACAAGTCCTTGAGATTTCCATAGAGTACCTCTATGCACTTGTGTTTGAAAGAAAATTAATGTTTTCCATTTCTAAATGGTTCCAGCATTTTTTAAAGAATTTGTTTAGAGGGTTTACAATGGAAAAAAAAACACTGAAATCAACCCTTTTTTTTCAGAAAAAAATGACTGCACCTCTAACTTCTAAAAGAGCCCCAATACATGTATTTAAAAAAATTGTTTAAAATAATTTTCCTGACTTGAGACACTGCCTGCCAAGTTCCAGCTAGAAGCAGGATTTTATGGCTAACTGCCAAACCTATGAATAAAAGGAGTTTATAGGGGAAATACTGACAGAAGAATAAACTGTAGCAAGAGCAGTCAGTATAGAAAAGTCTTTCCTGTGCATTTTGCCTATCTATAATCTGCAATATTCATAACCCTGGATATTGGGATATTGCACTCCTGCCCAGCTCAGTTTCATGCCAAGATTATCCGTGGTGCCAGACTGTTTGATGATTTAGTTGTAGGTATTTATACCGTATCACTCAGAGGAGGCACCCAAACTTCTCATTTGTGAGCTAGAGATTCGACCCATGTCTCCTGACTCACCCTGCTATTCAATACTATATGTAGCACTTTTAACGGTAATATTTCTATAAAAGTAATGCAAAGCAGATCACAGAACATGAGCAGAGACACCTGGCAACAGAACAAATGTCGAAAGGAAAAATATTAAAGCCGCATTGTTAGCTGACAGCAATTATAAGAATCTTATTTTTCCTTTCTATAAATGTAGAACAATTAAGTCTATCAACTTTGAATTTTAAAGACGTTATTTTATGTTGATGTATTTCGCATCACTGATCTTTAAAGCAGATATCACTTTGCGTAGAGCCATTTTAAATTAATATATTGAAGGAAAAGACTTATTAAGCCCATAACTGAGAAGCAGGCTGACTCCGGTCAGTTCTGCCCAAAGTAACTCTAAAACTTGTCAGCCTGGTCATGGTGCCTCTTTACTGTGGCATAAATCAAATTTAACAAGATGAATTTTCTTCTCAGAGAAAACAGTTCTTGCTCATTTAACCATGAGCCGATCATTCGGTGATATTAAGCAATGGTATAACTGATCCAAAAAATCAAAATATAATTTCAGTGTTTCTTTTATTACTCATGCTTAACTTAGAGACAAATTTAATATTAAAGTTTGCTCAGCTTCGCTGGCTCTGGCTGATTTCCTGCACTTGAAGAGTGGTTTTATTCATTGTTGTGAAGAGCTCGATTTACAGCAGGGCAGCCTGACGTGGGGATGTTGTGAACCCTCTGTGCTGGGCACCTGCTCTGCTGAAACGTGTCCCTAAGCTGCTGGTGTTCTATCACACACGTACCATTGGTTTGATTACAGGCAGAGGCTTATACCGGTCCTGTCATCCCAAGCTTCCTCCAGCTGTGCTCTCTCACATGCAGCAAAACACACTCATTCTCCAGGAAGTTTTTCTAGATAATTAAAATAAACATTAAAATGTCCTGCCTATATCTCATCTTGCAGAGGATCCCAACATGCAGGAGTTGCAAGCCAAAATATCTTTTGAGGACAGATTTTGGATATCATGTTCATACAGGATTAAGAAAAAGAGCATTACTGAGGGAAAAAAAAAAATCTAAATTAAGCTCCATGTGTAGAGAACAGTTTCCCAGAAAGGTATTTTATGTGGGATTAAAAATGTCATATTCTCTTGTCATTCTTTTCCACTTTGAGTCAAATAAAATATAATGCACTGAAACTCATTTGATATCTGGTGAATAGTTTACCTTTTATTGATTTTCTACCTGCCAGCTTGAGGAAAGCAAACAAACCTGTCAAGGGAACAGCTGCAATGGCAGCGCAAGTCTAGATCCAATTCCCAAAACAGCCAAAGTAAGAAAAGAAGAAATGCCACTGACTTCAAATAAACCAAGTTGGGGGCTTGATCACATATGTGGGGTAAAACCACATATTTCCCCATTTGGAAGAGTCTGAACACAACTTGCTTTTTCTTCTGTGCCCGAGTTTCCATTTTTGATTCTCCAAAGACTGAAATATCCAAGCAATGGTATTCCTGGTAGCAAAGGGCAATTTCATCTCTCTTGAGTTTGACTTCATTCCAGATCTCTACTACTGTGTAGGTTTAACTACAGGATCTTTAGTACTCGGCACAGGGTAACAGGCCTGGATATGGAATATTAGCACGACTCTTTCCATATCTGTTTAGTGCCAGTGTTTCCTATTATCAGTCCAAACTTTTATGGTTATTGTATTAGCTTCCCAGCAGAACTTTCTCAAGTCCTGTAGCCTGAAACCTCCATTAACAGATGCTAAATACAACAGTTGTTTTTCGCTTTTAGATCTTGCGAAAGCCCATAAAAATGAGTGGTCAGTTTGTCCAATTTTCTAAAGAAATTTTCCAAGATTTGAATGGGCAACTTATGAAACCACTAAAAATACACTTGGCAGCTCATTCATTTGGATTGTGTTCCTTCTGCCAAGCCAACTAATGAGCGGCTTATTCCAAGATAGGACTTCCGCATGAATTTTTTGTAGTAAAGGTAAGAATATCTATTTATATAATTCCCTGGTTTCTTGTATTTGAAGGGTTTAAGGAAGGGAGGAGGGCTTGTTTGTTTTTCTTAAAAAGGACATTAGCTTTCATACTTATTTACACAAACGTTTCTTAAGCAGCAAAGCTTCTTTTTTGGTTTTTAGTTTTAATTGTGCCTTATACTCTGGGAAACGAAAGATAACCCAAATATTACTGTCGGGTAGATAATGAATAAGGCTTGATTTAAAAGCCATCAAAATCAATGGAAAGCATCTGACTGATTTTGTTGGATTTTGTATAGGACCTACAAGAACCACCTGAATTCCATGTCAGATACAGCCAAGCTAGAGACATGGATGGGATTTCTTACACAGATGCGCAGATAAAGATCAAAGAAGAGGAGAAAATACTCCTACATACTTCTCTCAAATGTATTTCTTCTACCAGCCTCCACTTATCAGTGTTCTGGCTCTAAAGTAGGTATTTGGTTGCAGTCTAGAATTGTACTTCAAATACCCACAAAAAAAGATCCACTTAAGAACTTTTTTTTTGGCCACAAGAGGAAGAAAATGAAGCCAAGTTATGCCTCAGATGCCATAGATTTCCCCCAGACCTCCAAAATAAGTTGCATTTGGTAGCTCCATTATGATTGGTTTGCCCTCATTGCAAAGAGTTGTCAGTCACATTTCAGTTGCCATAAGTCCCCCCTTTATCATCTCATCACTCTCCCAGTTAAATATGTGAATATTTGCACTGATACTAAATGAGAGTCTAGAGAAAAATAAGAAATATCAAATAATTCCTCACACCAACATTTTAACCAAATGGTATTTCTTCAACATCTTTAGTAGAGAAGCTCTTTTTTTTCTGGCATGAAAGAGATATGTATCTTTTATGTATTTTCATGTATTCCATATACAAATTTGAGAGTCTGAAACCATTTCCTGCTTGTTTGCACACTCCCCCTAGAATATATAAACCTCAATTATTGCAGTGAAGCTTTCCAGAGAGCTGAGTGACCAATGAGCTATGTGGTCCATCACACGGAGCTTGCAGATTCTATACTAGTTCACCTTGTCAGACTCCAAACACTCTCAAATGTTCCATATTTTATGGCATTACTTATTTCTCTTCCAAAAATATATCCTCACCAAAAAAGCCAGCTTGTTTTTCCTTAAAAAAAGAGACCTTGCTCGCCATTTATCAATCAGTTCAACGAATACAATATAATCAAGTTCACCATATTTATGTTGCTGAGCACAAAGGGAGACCAGCACCCTTCTTTTTTTTCCTCACTGATGCACTGCATCTAACTTCAATGTTTTTTTCCATGCATATCATTCATGCATCTCATTGGTTCAAAAATAAAGGATAAACTTCTCAGTCTTCATAGAGATGACAAACAGCTAATGGGAAAAGTCTAAATTTGGGTTATGATGTCATTCTCCTTTCTCCTTTGTGTGCTCAAAGCCAGAGCAGCAGCTAGATACAAGAACAAAGGAAAAATAAGGGAAATTAACTACAAGGATAAGTAAATGCTATTTTTTGGAAGGTTGTGCAATCCCAATCAGCAAATACATTTAAAAACAGGCTACACAAATATCCCATCAGGAAAAGTTTCCTTGGAGTTGATTCTGCCTTGGAGTAACAGAATCAAACAGGGTTTCTTCCAGAGCCATTTTCTGTTTGATCTATACCAGACACTGAGAGAGGGGAGGAGAAGGGCTAAGATTTAGCTACTCTGAAGCAGCAACCAGAATTCTGAAAACAAAAGTAAGGAAAAAAGGGTCTGTCACGGTTTTAATGCATACGTCTTGCAATGACACACATTTTGCTTGGAGACAAGGTTCATTTCTCAGCTGTTCTTCCCCAGGCAGCATCCTTCAAATCATGTAATGACTGATTTGCTCTAAGCTTTTATTACAAATCAACTTTGTATTTCTTATTTAATACAAACACAGCTTGGATAACTCAAGCAAGACAATGCCATTGTCTTCTGGAAACTAGCTATATATACCTATTCCCAGGTGGTCTGTCTGGAAACACATACATTGCATACCCAAAAACGACTTCTTTGGGGCTTTTAAGCTTGCTGACAAACTGTTCATGACCACTTTGGATCATGAATTTACGCTCCCAAATCCTTATTCACACTACAAATACCACTTATCATGCACATATATTTTCCCATACTCTAGGTCACCATGGGTCAACAGCTTTCTTTAGAAACTACTCATAAAACACTAGGAAACACCATTAGCACAGACAACAGCTGCTGTATCCAAATTCAACTTCCTTGGGGTTGGACTAGATGACCTTTGAAGGTCCCTTCCAACCAAACTGTTCTATGATCCCTTTTGCTGCAGCTCAGTTTTCAGCAGTTGTACATGGCCACGTGGAACGTGTCCGGCCATATCCCATATTGCACTTGAGAGCTACGTAAGTGACAGGGGAATCAAGAGGAGCGAAGAGTGGAAACCATCTATAACACCACTTGCATATTCTCTAAATCTGAACTGCTGTAGGGGACAAACCTCTCCCTTTTTGACACCTCTGGTCACAGCAGCAGGTTTGCTGACCCTTCTGGAGGTTGCATTGCAACAGAGAATCTCCCGACTGTAAGCTAGGCTTTAAATTTATGTTGTACACCAGAGACTTATTCCAAAGACATTTTCCTCTGCCTTCCGCATTGCTTTTTAGTACATCCTGGAGCATCAGGTGAAGCAGGATAAGTCCTGCTCTTTGTATTTAATTCATTCAAGTAGTTTATTGCCTTTGATCTCCGCCTCCTGCCTTTTAGACACCCATACTGCTAGAGGCACAGTTTTGTGTATCTAGATACATGGTTGGTCTGGGACTTACAGTTATACAATCAGAATTCATATTAGATGCCAATAAAGGGTTTTAAAAATATAACTATGAAAACTTGACAAGGATTTTAAATCTACTTTGTGTAATTTGGCTAAAGTTATCATGTTGCAAGGAGATCTATTCATAGGCAATCCTATGGGGGTTTTTAGACTAGTTCTCACTAGGGAATGTTCTGGAAGAAAAGTATAAAAAGACATTGTTTCCTTATTATATAATACTCCTGACTTACGCCAAGAATATTCTCATTGTAAGCATGTTCATAATCTCAAAGACTGACACAGCTATTGCATTACTTGTGTCTACACAAGTACAGCTTCTAAAAACACAATTTCTTGACAGTTTTTGAAAGGCGACTTACATATGATTAAAAAAGCCGTGTGCTTGTCTTTGCATTTCTGATTTGTAAATCCCACCCAGTAATTAAAAGCAGATCTGAAGTGTGTCTGCACAAACACAAAATGAATACAGATCCAAGTTAGAGATGCGTTAAGGGAAAATATAGCTTTGCTGATGGATAACTGTTTAGACATTACCAACAGTTTCCCCGAGTAAAAGAAAGTTCCTAAATTAATAGTAAAACTGATCATGTTGTTAAGAGAAATCTCTTCTAAATTTTTAGCTACAAAAGTCTAATAAAGAGATTGACAAATCAGAGAGCGTTGGTTTGCACCATCACATTAACCATGTTCTGGTACAATGGCATTAATATAACACATGAAGCAGCTAATAAATTCCCTGCTGGGAAATAGGAATAAAGCACTGATTTGAAAAGGAGGATGGGCATCTGGCCTGACCATGTACTCTGACCTCTAATAGCAGCAATAGAATTTAATCTTACTGCTTTACTGAGCAATAGAATTCAAATATGTTACTTCCTCCCATTTTTTCAGATGGGGAAATATAAGCACATCCTGAGTTGGACATAAGAGACAATTTTCAATTGCACAGCTAACATTTTTTATTATATCCCAAAACCCTTATTCATAAAGCTGTTCAGTAATTCTTGACTGAAATCAAATCTCCCAGTACAGATACTTCACATCTGCCTCTCAGATGCCACAATTTTTGCATTTACGGTTATGAAATCATTCAAATCTGCTCCTTACAACAAGTCTGCAATAATGAAGCATTTCACTCAGCTGACACAGATGACATCAGTCAAAGATTTTGGTCTGTCAGTGTAAGCTCTTTCTCCAAAGTGAGAGAGCTGACAACTTTCCCAGAGAACAGAAAAGTACTAAATAAAAATAAAGGCAGAAAGAACAAAAATTACTTCCCTGTTTTACACCCCTGAATTCTAATGTCCTTGCCCACTGTGCGGAATAGGAGGTTCAGACGGTTTGATGGAGCTGGGAAAAGGACAGTCTCCTTAACAAGACTCATGAATAAGGAAAATCAAATAGAATGTCTTAGACAGTTAATACTTTCTTCTAGGAGAAAGCGTGGCAGTTTCAGAGGCCAAAATTTTATGCTTTATCATTCTTCTTTAAAGAAATAATCTTTAAGATTGAAAGAAACCTTGTACAGTGTGAAGGCTGGTGCCCTCATTGCCAGCAATGGCTGAGTACGCTGAGTGACAGAGCTGAGATGAATATGTTTGTGCTCTACCTATTCTCCCACTTTACGGTGGCTTTGCAACAGAGAGGGAACCTCTGCCTCCATCACGCTACCAGCTGATTTTGATAAAGAACTCAAATGATTTAAAGTTTCTGTTGCTTCTCCAAAACTACTGTTCACCCCCTTGCAGTGCAGAAACCTGTGCATGAAGAGCACTTCAGATTTCGCTCTTGCTGCAGTGACTCCTCATTGAACATCTCTAGGCCAAGCTGAGAATTCGGGAAGTACCTTGAGGCAGGGAGCAGAGCGCTCGAGGCTGCGATCGTGCCGCACGGCGCTCTAGTAGCCCAATCGCATCGGGCAGAGCCAAAACCCCAGCTCAACACTGCCTGGAAACGCAGCCTGTCATAATGTTAACCTCCCAAGTGAGAACAAGAATTGTATTTCAAAAAAACCACACGATCCTCCCTGCCAAGCAATCCCTATAACTGTTCTAGTTACTTTGCATAAATCCCAGCAATGCAGGGGGAAAAATGCAGAAGCCACACTACACCCTTCAGTAATTCAAAACCACGAAGCAAAGATACCCTGCTGTAACATACATGGTATTCCAGGATTATAATTTTTGCTTTGAGCCACCTTTCAATGTATAGCAAATGGAAGCAAAACTCATTCCAGAGTGTTACGAAGCCAGTTTTGCGTCTCTCGCAATTATGTTTGAAACCATAATGACAGATTACAGGAAATGAACTAATGGACAGAGTGATTTATAAACACTTTTAAACAATGCAACTTTTATCAGTTCTGTTACATCAATCACAGATCTAGGAACAATTATTTTTTGTATACGATAGTCTCAAGAGTGGTCAGGACAGGATTTGATGACAACCTATCTTAAAAACTGAATTATGAATTGCATTTGCTTTCTGTGCCAATGTAATGGTTCCTCACAGATAAGGGAACAGAGAAGCATAAGCAGAGAACCAAGGAAAACTGGAAAACTTTGCACACCAACAAAAAAACAGTCGTGTCAAATGAACCTGATGTCACACTGGTAGCAGGTGTGGCTGGGAGGGTTAATGGGTTAGAAAACATTTCTGAGCTGGTACACGCATTTGAATTTTAAAATCAAGATTTATAAAATCAATAAAGCATATGCCAATGAGTGGCGCTTCTCAATTAATACTTCCCAAGGAATCAAAAGGAATTAGGTGTAATTACTAATTAATAAATAAAAACAGGTAAGGTGAGCACTAACTAGGCAGTACGAAGGAGAAAATTACAGTTGCGCTTACGGACGGTGAAACTGATTTTGAAATTCCCTCCACAATGCTGATGGTCATTATTTTTTAAAACTGTGGAAAAGCTTAACATGCAAAAAGTAGTAATAAAAATGGCTTAAGGGTTGAGACAATGTCTTACCTATCAAGCTTCACAAACAGAGAGAACATAGGATTAGAGCAGTTTAAATGGCTTCCCGAGAGCAAATACCACTTACTGGAAGCTCATTTATATCTATTAATTGTAGAAAGGTATAACTGGAACCAACCATTGGAAGCTGAAATCGGACAAATTCGAGTGAGACACTGCGCAGACATTTTTAATGCAAAGAATGCTTGGTTTGATACAAAGGTCAAGTGGATGAATTGGATGTATATGTGGTCACAAACATCATTTAATAATGCTTTCTCCTTCAACTTCTGTGAATATCTTAATAGGGAAAATCAAGTCTAATGTGACATTTTACTATGGATATTCCTGAGAGCTAGGAAAAAAAACCCTGAATAAACAAAAACTGCAGGTAGGAATCTCATTCCATAGGGAAATGTACAAGAAATATAATGGATTGTGAATAATCTAAAAATATATTTATAGATTATATTAGAATACATAGTACACATTCTGAAAGTGTGCTAAAAAGATCTCACCACCACAAACGTGCAACCACTCCTCAAATGCATTATCAGACATTAACACTGGTAAGAAAACTCAGCATTGTAAGCTGGAAATGGACCAAAATTCCAAATTACCACTGCATTAGTGCATAATTCAAAATCAAGTGGCAACCATCTAATAGCAAATTATACATTTCAAAAAATGAATGAAATTTAATATCCTGCCTGATTTGCATCTGATTATGGAAATAGGTGCCGCACAGGACTAACATTTCTGTTATTATGGGGCAATGGTTTCCATAGCAGATCAGATTTTCAAAGACTAAAACTTTGAAAGGAGATCACATAGTGTCTGTATTTCTTCTCTGAGGGTGAGAACATACAATGCTTCCTACACTCCATTCCACAAAGACCATCGCAGCTTGAACCATATGGTAACAATAAGCCTCCAGTACGCAAAAGTGTTGGTCAATGGCTTACAGACCCCAAGGCTTCTTTCTACACAAATTAGAGGGTGAATCTCCCATTGTACCTGGTAAAAAGCAAAATATTTTAGAGGAAAGGAGGACACTGCAAAAAAACCTACAAGAGCAGAGGAAAAGAATGGGAGTCTACAGCTCAGTGCAGAACTGACTCGGAGAAGCTCCCAAATCAAAACCTCCCGATTTCAGCAGAAGCTGAAATGGTTTTCCACTTCTGAATATTAGATCCTACATCTTGCACATTCAGAAAGTCATGCAAGTAGTAATAAAAATTGCTTGTATATACATATACATAAAATCTACCCTTGCCATAAAACAAGGAAGTCCCATCATCTCAGTCTGAGTCATGTTAGACTTGCAGAAAAGCAAAAAGTTTCTTCAGATAAATTAATTCGCAGTGTGTCCATTACTCTACTCATCATTAGTAGCAACTTCTCACCAGGGGTACTATTGGGCCAATCAGCCCCTAGAACAAAGCAGAACAAAATGAACCATGTTTCTACAATAGTAAGGAGACAGCATTATTTTAACGGAGCAGTAGAGGGCACCGAAGCATAGTAAAGCTCAGAGATTCTGGTGAAGAGCAGCTGCCTGTAGGTGTAACATCCATACACAGCATGGAGTAGTGGCTGCAACACAAGACCCAGGATCCAGGCCCCTGCTTCCATATCTGCTGAGGGGTTACTACAAGCATTTGGATAAATAACTTTTTCTGACTCAGTTTCCTAGAAAATAAGTGAGATTATGTGCAGCTCATCCTTACAACACACAAAAAGCTCGTTTGTTTTTCAAATTTATGAGTGAATGTAACATTTGCCTAAGTAAACAGACAGCTGGAGATGGTCAGGCTATTAACCTTTGAGAGAAACTTACTATTTAGACACCCAATAATATCACTACCATATACTCTTCACAACTAAAATGGATAGTCCGTACTAGACAATGCAAACCCTGTTTTAAATTACACTGCGAGTTTTAACATGTCAAATAGCCAGTCAAATCACAAGGTTTCGCGCATCAGGGCATGAAAGCAAAGTGTGTAACACTTCCTCTGGAGAGCTGCCCAGGGTACACCGGCCTCATTGCTTTTCTCTTGTGCCTTCAGACGTGTTCCAGCAACATCCTGCTGCCTGTTCCAAGAAGGTGACCATCAGCTAAAGGGAAAAAATTAACTCCCGGTGAAATGGTCAATAAGCATAAAGCTGGAAAAGAGATCTGAAGAAAGCTTTTATGAGGTAAGTAACCTAGTTGGCGATCAAGAGCTTGGTTATAAACTTTAAAGAGCAGCCTTCATTTTATATCTACAAAGGCTGCTACCACCTCCTTCCCCCCTAAAAAAAAAGTCAAATGCAAGACCAGCTTGCAGTTGGGCAGTACTTTGCCATATTAACCCTACAGACACACAAAAAAGGTTAAAATATGGCAATATGTTTAAGCAGGGAAGCGTCTTATAACCTACACAAAAATGAGTGAGGAGGACAACAGATGTTTCTTATTTTCTTTAAGCTGTTTTCAACCTTTTTTTATGTGTTTCTGCAGGAAAAAAAAATTATATTCCGATAAAGTACAGCAACCTCCCACAGAGACTGGAGTCCCACTGGAAATTTCTACCAGTTTATCTGCTACCTAGATTTCAGTTCCATGAACTTGATTCACTTTGGATTAATCTGCATTTTGTGAAAATGAGATATTCTGACATTCGTTTTTCAGCACTCCAACCATGGGCCGCTACCGTGAGCAAACTCACACAACCTTGTGTGAGCTGCTGGGCTGCCAAGACACGCAGCTTTTTAATAGTGGTACAAGACCAGTTTAGGCATAAATGAGGGCAGGCCCACAAGCATAACTTTGTGATGAGGCCTCACCAGAATAGTAGGAACAAAAGAGCCTTTTGCATAGAAAATTTCTGGCTGTTGTGTTTTTCAGTCTTCATTAATTCATGCCACTGGGTCGGGGAAGACCCCATGCAAGCCCAAAGAAAGAGACTTCTCAAACAACATACTCAAAGGATAGCTACGTCTGCTCTCCATCACCCACATCTTACTCTGCAATAATAATGAGGTGAGATAGATTTGCAGTCTCTTAGGCCACACCGCTTAACCCATCTGGAGCCATTCAGCAAACAGCACATTTCTGGGCAAGCTGGTGAAGAATGAAGCACCATGACTGTCTTGCAAGATGGGGAAAACAACAACTGCTTTCTCTATGTGTGAGGTAGGTGCTGTAATACCCCAGTGACACTTTGCCTGGGAAAGGCTCAGTGAGAAAAGCCCCTGCTAATCCTTCCTGTGATTGTGCTGTGAGCTACAGATCAGGGACTACGTTGTTGAGTTCACTTCCTACATAATCTTTTCATTTGACAAGGGTAAACTAGTCCAAAAAGGTATTTGCTTTCTTACCCTGCATCTGTCCAGCATACATTATCTTAGTCTCAGCTCAAGAAACAAAGACCATTTATTGCATGACCACAGTTCACAGGCATACTAGAGGGTAAGTAACCTAAAGCGGCGCTCCAGAATTAAATACTACTGGATGATTTTCCCTCTCAGATATTCTTTGGTGGCACCAAAGGTCTTGCCTTTGTTTCCTTACTCTCTTGTGTCTGAATTATTCTAGAACTCTTGACAGAAGCAGAAGGCTGCCACATGGCCATTGACTGGGAAGGCTGTGCAGTCCCTCGGCAAGTGTCACATATCATTATGGACAGGATCTTTCTCAATTCAAGAAACAAATTTACCTTCTTTTTACATAGTGGAAGGTGGATCTACTCCAGAACAACATTTTAGTGTCTGTTCTTGCACCGTGAATTCAGTGGAAGAATTCATATTGGGTATTGCTATAAAGAAATTCAACACTTTGAGATACAGTAAAACCAGTCTGATTCCACTTGTAAAGATAAAAACTGGAAAGTTTATAAGGGGGAAAACCATGAGGGGTCATTGTCAGACCAGACTTGGTTAAGTCTGGCTGCAAACCATAGCACAAAAAATAGGAGGTTGCATTTCACAGAATCCCAGAGTGTCAGGGGTTGGAAGGGACCTGGAAAGCTCATCCAGTGCAATCCCCCCATGGAGCAGGAACACCCAGATGAGGTTACACAGGAAGGTGTCCAGGCGGGTTGGAATGTCTGCACAGAAGGAGACTCCACAACCTCCCTAGGTAGCCTGGGCCAGGCTCTGCCACCCTCACCAGGAAGAGGTTTCTTCTCAAATTCAAGTGGAATCTCCTGTGTTCCAGTTTGAACCCACTGCCTCTTGTCCTACCATTGGTTGTCACCGAGAAGAGCCTGGCTCCATCCTCCTGACACTCACCCTTTAGATATCTGTAAACATGAATAGGTCACCCCTCAGTCTCCTCTTGTCCAGCTCCAGAGCCCCAGCTCCCTCAGCCTTTCCTCACACAGGAGATGCTCCACTCCATCATCTTTGTGGCCCTGCGCTGGGCTCAAATTAATGCAGAAATCATTCAACTGCATTTCTTATTTTCTTTAATTCAGAAATTTAGCATCTCACTGTCTAGAAGATAGTAAGGGAATACTGTGGTTTGTGGCTACATTACTCTTGCAAAATAAATAATACATTTTGAATAAATGTGTACTTCTAAACATGTTTGACATCAAGACAGATACATCATTGGGATCTCAAGGTAATAATATATGATTACAAATGAATATTTGTTCTTCCATCGCTGGTACAACTTTCAATTAAATTTCAATGTACCTCTTAATTGTAGGCAAGCCTTTAGAGTCACCTCATGTATTCTCCAATATTCCACATATTCACACAGAGTGAGAAAAAAGGCAAAACAAACACTGTCTTGCAAAGGTCAGGAAACAAGCAGATAGAGTTTCATAAGCAGCATTTTGGGACTGTGTATTTTTAAAGCATAAATAAATAGTTAAGGACAAATTCTCACATATTAGAGTTTAATTCCAAATAAAATATTCTTATTCAAGAAATGCCTGGTTCGAAGAACAGTGCCTCCTATCTTTCATGGAGGAAAAAATATATTATGGGCTCCTAAAAAGCCGACTGGTTTATATCAGGAACAATGACTCCAAGTTTAATCAGGTGAAAAGAGGTATTTCACAAAGCTGCCTGGCTTTATTCTAATTATGTACAAAAAAACACTGTATATAATTGGACCAAATCTTGTTTTGAGCCATTTATGGTAACCCATCAGCTGAACGCAAATCATCCACGAGACAGAACACCAGAAGTGGAGATATGAGATTAAAATAACAAACTGGGTTATTTCACTTGTGTGCTGTCAAAGAACGCTTCTTCCAGAAGCTTGTTTAAAAGCTGTGCCCTTAAAAATTGCTCTGGGTTATGTTCCTGATGATTTTTGGCTCCAAAACCAATGTTTCTCTATATTAACTTACTAACTGTGAATAGAAAGTAGATCACCAAGTTAAGGAAAAAAGTTCTTACTATGTTTATAAACCATGTTGATTTCTTCCCTTGTCTTATCCCCAGAGAAATTTAGTGGAGTAGCTGAACTGATTTACTACCTGCATGAGATTTTAAGGTACAGCCAACTAAGAAACAAACATGAAAGGTGTCTTGGTGGCATCGTATTAACTGTACTTCCAGATGAATGTAGAGAGGGGATCTTAGCAGAGAGAAGAAAGTTTGAAGAAACTCAAGGGGAGGAAAGAATATTAGTCCTGGCACTGAAACTCTTTTGGCCTAGTGCTATTTTGGGAGCAGAGAGAGCATCTCTTTCACAGTTCTGGACTCCTCCTGCTCACCCACCACTACCTTCCTGCTAGAAAAAGTGGGTCAGCAATACCAACTCCAATGTCATTCTCATCATTAACTATATCGATATGTAGGAATAGAGGAGAACATCAGTGGTATTAATATCTAAAAAGCTGAACTGTCTTCCATGGTGAGTGGTGAGGGGATGGAGAAGAACACAGATGTTGAAAATACAGCTCTTTAGAGTCTACAGAAGAGACAGCAGAGTGTCTGGGTTAAAGCACATCACAGCAGGGCGGTGAGCAATAAAGCTTGCAGGAATAATGAAGGGCCCAGGAAAACTATAGTGTCATTAGGCTAAGACTACCAAAAGCCTAAACCTACACCCCAAAGTCCCTATGAGCTTCATAACTTACTCCAATGACAGCAGGATTTGTTCCTTAAAAGGAAAAAATGAGAAACAGCTGTCGCTGGGCTTCAGAAGCAGGTGTGATGCATCAGCCCAGACTGAAAAACCTGATGGGTAAAGTTACATAACAACAACAAAAAGTAGAATATATTTCATTTAAACTCTGTTAAGCATTTTACAATTTTTTTCCCTCAGCTTGCACATCTGATTTGTACCTTTAATTAAATAGCAAGATAAATAAACTTCCCGTTGTTCTTTTAAGTGCACATTTTGGTGAAAACTTACACTACTATTGCTTAGTTACAGGTTTCATAACTTCTTTATTGCTAGAGTTAATTAAAATGAACTTTTATGAGGAAAGTAACTTAATAAAAAAGAATCAGTGTGATAAAAATGTAATTGAAATAAGAACCTTGAGATGGCCAACAGCACAAATTATAAAAACACAAGAATGCCGAGCTAAATACGGTAAGCTGAACCTCAAGGTGACAGAAAACAAAGAACCTACAGTGTCCACAATTTGGGTATGAAAAGCAGTACAAGAGGTACTACAAAATTTTTCCTTCTGACCTATTGAATTACATGTTTGTCAGTTCTAATTAGTTTTGTCATAGGATATACACAAAGATTTATTACAGAAAAATAACCTTACATACACACAAGATCATTTGATTCTAATTAAACTGCGTTCCAGACAGAAATACAGTTTCAGCTATAGACCATTTCACTAAGAGAAGATGAAACCAGTGCAGATGAAAGGACAACCAGAAATATAAGCTCAGTTCTACAATAAGAGAAATATGGGGGTCACTAGTGGCAACAAGGGTTTCCTAAGCACAGCAGTGATGCAGCTTTTCCTGCAGCGATTTCAGCAGTTGCCCGTGGATTACAGGAGGTGTTTGTGGAGAAGATGAGGTGCACAGCTATGCTGCTGAAGGTGCAATTTGCACTCTGGCCTGGGGACAGAGCTGGGAGCACCTATAGGGAAGAAATCTCCTGGGAAACAGGGCTTCCCCCCTCCAGTACTCCCAGTATTTTGTGCTCTGAAAATACCATAATTTACAAATATAAAAGTAACTACAACAACACCTTTTTAGACGTATTAATTTTAGAAGAGAAACCCAAAATCTGACCTCTAGGCTCAAAAGCAAAAATCAAGACTTCTTGCATTTCATTTTTAAGAACTTCCTGATCTTATTAAAATCTTAATCATCCCTGATTGAGATGAAGTGTTGTGCCCCACATCAGAGCGAGGTGAAGACAGCCACATTGAACAGGGTCTCCTCCAGCACCAAGTTGGCAGAATGATTTCTGCTCAGCCCATTGAACAACCATTGTTCTAACAGGCAGTGTGGCAGCGCCAGAAACACTGCATATGCTAGAAAGCACTTGGAGAGTTAAAACAATAAGCATGCCTCAGAAACACTGATTCTTTTGTCATTGCCACTCAATTACAATAAAGTACTTATCACATGTCCATTAGGAGCTGTAGCTCCTGCACAACCGGACAGCAGGTCATTCTAGGAGGTACTACTGTAAAGCAGACCAAAGCCAAATTATTACTTAACAGTAGTTCCTCCATTAGCTTAAATTAGTTGGATCATTCCGTTAATGAAACTATTCTTGGCTCCACTTGCACTTTGGGGGAAATGGATACAATACGGTAGTTAATGTATCTGATGGTTTAAACACTGGTACACAGTACAACTGCCAGGCTGTAGTAACAGTACAGTCCACATCAGTGTCAGGCCCACAAGCATCTACCCAAACAATCTTAAAGGGCTATCTTCTCATTTTGCAGCAATTGCTTCTTTGGAATCATTATGGCTCAATGTAGCCATTGCTGTGCAAAGAGCTTAAACAGTTTTGGATAGAGCAGACCTCACAGTTCCTCCTCGGCCATTATGTGGTTGCCTACATGCACTGCAATATATCATTAATTCAATTGCTTTCGCTCCATAATACCAACTGGGCTATTCCAAATAGCATAATATAATGTATAGTATTATATTTTCAAATGTTCACTGACAGGAGATATCAAGGCAAAGTCAAAATGCACAGTAACAAAATTACAACTGAAAAGATATCATAACGGCTAAGCGTATACATTGATGGTGTGCCTCTACTAGCATCTGTCCTTTGCCTTCTTTTTGCAGTACTGGGTAAAATTTTGGAGTATTCCCTCAAATACACAACAGAAATGCTGACCTCCAAGCCAGCGTGCAGTACTCCCAGATAGCAGCCTTTCATCTTAGAGGCAAACTCTGCATACCTCCAGCACAGAAATAGTGTTTTGATTATGTTTTAAGTACCACTATAGTTATTAATATTTGCACGATGCTCTGCTTGGGTCTGACAGGTAAGAAAGAATATGATAGTGTTTGTATTCATGCACAGACAGCTCAAGGGTATAAATACTGGTCTAGCAGAAGTTCACAAAGCCATCCCCGCTTCAGGGAGCAACACTTTATTGTGGGACAGTCAAACAGGAGCACCAAGCTGCTCTCCAACTCCATCAGCAGCTCTGTCCCTTGTCAACCCAACACGTGACACCAAAACTCAGCACTCCCCAAACGTCTCTGCTTAAACGGAACCATAGATGTACTACAAAGAAAAGCACTACAATATTAATCATCTGGTCTGTCTCCTCTTATTTCTTTGTTTCAGGTCTTGATAGGTTCCTCAAGAAACGCTCACAGAGGCTGATGTCAATTCAGCCACAAAAGTGTACTGAAAGACCATTCAGTTTGGCTCAACCTTAATTTCTGCAGCTCAATATCTAGGCATAGTACAAGAACTATTTGGCAAAACTCAATCATATAGCTTTTTGACTTGGAACATTAGAAAGAGTTTATAATATTTTTAATTGACACAGAAAACCCAAGGAGCGATGAAACAATAAATAGGGATGGTACATATTTTCATGTAATTTGTGAAACAATTTGCTTTTACCATAAAAGGGACTTTGCATATAGCTTATAAGGAACTTGCACACAGCCATATTCTCCAATACACTACAGCCAACGGCAAATTCACTGCAATCAGAGATGAGTCAAAGGAAAAATGCTATCCAGAACCACGTGCCAACAGACAACTGATTATACATTGGTCCCACCGGCTGTTTTGCAGCCAATTTAAAAGCCAGCAGCATCAGAGCCAGCCAAAGCAGCAAAACAGTGCCAAGTCAGTACTATATTTGTTTGTGCCATTAAGCATAAAGAATGCCATTGCTTCCCAGTCTTATAGAGAAAAGCATAGCATGAGATTAATGACAATTACTACACAATAAATTACTTTAAAAATAAAAACCTATACTGTCATTACACCATGACTCAGATATCAGAAAAGGCATTTTAAGATAGTTCCTTTTTTTTTCTTCCCCAAGAAGTATATTATTACATCATGGACAAAGCTTAAAAACATTTGATTTTCAGTGATGGCTGCTGTTTTGTTTTCTCCTATGAAGCCACATAATGTCATATATAAAAATAAAGCGGGAACAAAACCTGAGCACTTTTCATCTATGAATTTAGAGAAGGCATTAAGCCCTGCCTAGTGCCAGATCTCCTGACAGAGATGCTCCAGCAAGCCAGGACAGAACTCCAGTAAAGTGTCCTTTCTCCATGCAGTAAAGGTACTCAAGAATTTTCCATACTATGCATGGAATCATCTGATGTGAGAAGCTCTTTTACCTTCTTTCTGTTCTGCTGTTACATGTACGTATTATGGGTGTGCTGGTCTATTATACCTATGTCTAGTGGGAATCAGCAGCCAGAGCGGGAACCTGTTATAGATATCTGTTAAAGTAAGGGCGTGCCGATGAATGTATGCACTCTGTGAAGCAAACCAAAAGCGTTACTACATTTTTATACATGTGTGAGTCTGAAACAGAGACTAACTATAAACTCTTCTCCAAAGGGAGAGATATAATGAGAAAATTTTAATGTCATAAACTGAAGTCAATTATGTTACCCCACCCTCCACCATAAACACAAAAAACAGAAAAAAGCAGTGGGTCCTAAGGAATCTTTGAAAATTCAAATTTCAAAAGGAATATCTATATATGTATATTTCTTTTAACTTAGCACTCTACAAACTATAAGATGACAAAGCATGTAGTCTTGATTCTTCTTTTCAGCATCTAAAGATCTTCCAGGTCTTTCAGGGAATTACAATAATCTCTGTTCACTTTGAACCAATGAATCTGGAATAAAAGACTCTAAACCCCATCACCGTGAGTCATCCCATACACTGAAAAGAAAAAAAAACACCCACATTTTTCAGCAATTAGGTACAATACGTGGTTTGTGGGTTTTTTTCCTGTCAGTCTGTTCTATTGCCCCTTTGAAAGGTACCACAAACTCTACTCATCTTTGAAGAATGCATCTTGATTCTCTTCTCCACAATGTACTTTTATAGGTGGGGATTAGCATCACAGTCCTCCAGACTCCATAGTCAACAGGCTTCAGAAGGGAAACGTGGTCTTGCCTTTCTTCTCATACAATATTGCAGGAAAACCTGCCCACCCTGCCTACTCAGAAATGATGGGTCTGCATCATTCAACCTTTAACATGAGTTCCCATTGGTTTCAATGGCAGAGAACCCCAATATTAGCCACCCAGTCCTACTGCTGTAGCACTATTCCTGTCCTAGAGGAAGAGGTGCCATATACAGTACATTTCCACCCTGCTTGTGTTAATCTTTATTTCAGCACCTACTTAAATAGAAATGTAGATAAAAGCATTCCATTTGCACAGCGCAAGAGCTCAACCTATTGTCAGATCAAGTGGGGGTAACCGCATATGATGTGAATTATTCAGAAAGCAGAGTCCCTGCCTCCTTCCTTTCCCTCCAAACCATTTGGTAACATCCTGTGCTGTACAGAGAGAATTATAATGGAATTATATATATTCAGAAATATGTTGTATCTCTGGAAAAACAAGGACTAATTTTATGACAATATTTATTATTAGTGTGCCATCCTAGATATTTAAAGTAATTTTACTATCAACCATCGGCAGATTTTCCAAAGGTTATGAGCACAGACCTCAGCATTAGGTTCTTTCTTATGAAGTCAGAAAAATAGCAACTATCTCAGATGTTATTTGAGTGGTTCTGATACCTTTATCAGCACTATGCCTCCTATTTGCTCCATGTACCTATGCAAACTACATGCATCTCCTCAAACTGATAGTATCACCCAGTGAAAACTACTCAAGCCCACTTAACAAGCAGATTATGCATAAGCTTTAAGCCACATTTAAAGCAAAAATCAGTTAAGACCCCCCCCCACTGAAACCTCCAGGTCTTTAACATACAAAATGAAGTACAGCCCGCAGCAGAGTTGCTGGGTTAGAGCTGATGCCGGCTGCAAACACCCTCCACAAACCTGTGCCATATGTACTTTAGAACAGAAGCAAATGGCAGGAAGCAAACTGTCAGCCTGCGCAACCCTCGTGCACAGACAGTGCCTGTGGGCGACCCGCTAGATGTGCTTTGTGTTAACCCGTGTTTCCATTTAGTCTTCAAGATCCACTCTGCTGAACAAAGGCCAAGCTGAGTGGCTTTCAGGTTAGAGAGTGCAGGTCTACACATGAAAACTACTGCAGTGTCATTGTCAAGTGAAAATCAGGCATGACAAAAATCTGCACATCGAGAAACGCACAATGGCCATAAAACCTCCAAGGGCTGATCCTTCCTTAATTGTGCTGAGCCTATGCATTCTGAATATTTAAAATTGCCACGCTATTCTGCTCATTTTCCATACACCAGCTGTGCCTGTTCTCGTTCGCGTGTTCAAACCAATGATTCAGGCTCCTTTGCTTCAAAGAAGAAAATTATTTTCTTCTAAATTCTGAAGGCATTGCATCACATCGCTTATCTAAATTCCTTCATAAATTCAAACATTAGCCGTGGCACAATCACAACATTTATGTTTAAGGCTCTTTTCAGCCATAGCTTGTTCGTTCTGTTATTTCAATAGTGTTGTCACATTGAAAACTGACTTAACTCCCTCAGTTCTCCATGAGCAAATGCTAACTATTAAAGTTTGGGTGATAAGAGAGAACTGCTTTATAAATCAAACGGAAGCCCATTAGTGGGTGGTTTTGAACAAATATATTAACTACTGCCTTGAAGTAAATGAATTTTCATTTTCAAATGAAGCCACGCTATCTCCAAATGACAAGTTTCTCAAAAATACTACAGAGATAAGAGAAATATTTTATTTTAAAATGAAATCCTGAGCAATTATATGTACTCCTCTTGTAACACTGCATTAAAAAAAGCCTAAAGGCTTGCCCAATAATCCCACAGACATAGTAAAGGTTTGCTACTATGAAAAGACAGCCCTGTTTAGGTTTGTCATGAACTGACAACCTTGCAAGAAAGGAAGGACCCTCTAAAAAGCTACTACAGATTAGTCAATGGATTGCGTTTCTAGGTGTGCCTTAAAGTTATCTCAAAAAAGCAGTATAGAAACACTTGGCATTGAAACTGCTGCAAATCCCTAAAAAATACATATACATACATATACACTGCCTCTGGTCTTCCATCAAGGTCTCCTAAAACAAGCCTGAAATGAACTTACTATTCAAGCAGATTGATATCAACTCCTTTCAAGAATACTTGTATTCTTCAGTTATCAAACCATTCCTTGGCTGGAGGGGTGTGTTAAATGCCACATCTGTTTCTAACTGACATTTATTACCAATCTGATATAGTGTAATTAAAAATTCCAACCAAAATACATGTGAAGCTTTAAAAAAAAAAAACAAAATCAGTATTAGGAAAGCTGAAGACCTCCCAAGTTTAGTGCTCTGCCATTTAGAAACCACAGCACGTCCAGTTTTATAATAAGCAATAGACATTGAAGTCTGCACTCTCATAGCCCATAGAAAATCTTAAAACAATGCAAAAACAACAAATACACAGAAACCACTTTCAGTGTCTGTATTTTTGTTTCGTGGGGCATACATCCCTAGAACTCTTCACAAGGCTTTCAGAGAAAGGTTTAAAGGTTCTGCAATAATGCAAGAGATCTATTAACTTTGTGTTGCAGCACCCAACCCAAGATCTCACAGCACCTTACAAAAGCACCATCTAATGACACAGAGCAGATATGCATTAACAAATCCTCCCCTACCCTGAAGTCCAAAGCATGAAAAGTAGAGTTCGCAGTTGTCTGGGTTTAAACTTGGAAAGCTTAGCACTTTTCGTATGACATAGGGTCCAATTTCTGCAGCAATGAATGACATAGGTCATACTGAATACATGAGGAGAAAGTTTTGGTGCATAAGGCAACATGACACAAGAAAAACCATCTGGGAGCACACAGTATGCCAGGGCCACAGTACTGAGCTATAGCATGACATGTCTTTTAGTAGCTCCTTGCTCAGAAACAAGCCAGAAACAGCTGTGGGGAAGCATAAGGACCAGCCCATTGCAGAGTCTCCCATTGAACACCCAAGCCTGACAGCAAACCGTGGGCAAAATCAGAAATGTGAGAATATATCTGAAACTGAGGGCTACGGCTGTGCTTTAGCCACAAGAATACATTGTTTCCTGAAAGAGTAATGAATATATATAATGAATAATGAATATATAAGAATAATGAATATATAGATAGTGGATATATATACACACACATCCAGATACAGAAGAGCTATAGTTACTATATATATTTGGTTTTGATATATATATCAAAATCTTGGATTTTGATGCTGCCAGGTAAGCTGTAGAGGTGGGATACTGCACTTGTACTTTCTTCTCATGCAGTTTTCTGGCAATGATGAGGCAAATTCCTTACCCCAACAACATACATTTTCACACTAAAACAAGAGAAACTGGAAATACTGCGATTCACTGTCTGCATGATCACTGCATTCATAACTGGCTTCAGAGGAGCATTTGCATTTTGTGCATTACACTGCCACATGTAAGCCAGTACACTTTCACAAATACTTCACATGGGTCTCTGAACCAAATAAGTCAGGTTCCGTATGGATTTGTATAGTGGGCCCGAGATCCCAATGGTTTCTTGGATGTTTTATACAGGCTCAACTCATGCTGCAGCCTTTCACTCAAGTAAAAGGCATTTGTAGCACTTCTCCGTTCCATATGAATACCGATTTGTACAAATCGTACAGTGACTTGACGTTTTAGAGCCTGTCACAACTCTGTCAAATTTGGATTAAATCAGAAAAGAAAAAAGTATCAGGTGACAATTGAGACATGGGCACATACACACCTTCTTCACTAAGGCTTATTAAGAGACCAGACTGAAAAAGGAGCTGAGCAGTCAGACACAAAGTCCAGAGAAGCCACACAGACCCAAATAGGAAAGGAGCACCCACAGTTAATTGCCCTGTCCCTTCAGAGCCACCATCTGTGAGAGCCCGGGGCGTTGTCTGAAAACACACATGGCGTGTCTCAAAGATACTCCTCATTCAAGCCACAGATAAAAAGTAGTCATCATAGCTGGCCAACGGTTAAGCCATCCATTTTATGACTGGCACACTCTTATCTCATTTCAGCCTTAATAGTGATTTCTGTTTAAATGTGAGCAAACACAGAGTATCCTCAAGCAACCTCATCTACAAAGTGAAGATTTCAAAGATTATGCAGAGGAGCTCCACTTGTGTCAAGTGGATCATCCCTTCTTCATCTGGAAGGGTGAATGCTGCACATGCCAGTAAGTTTCTGAGTCAGTTAACAAATTATAACAAATTTAAGTACTTCCAGTAAAAAAACTACAGCTGTTATTTTAGCAGCTATAAGGATATATTGAAGCATTAAGAGTGGTAAAAATTGTTTATTTTCATATGATTCTCTGCTTGGCAGAAGTGCGGAATACCAAAAATCCCTCCCCATAACTAGGTCAGAGTTATGTGAGGGCAAATGACTGGCAATATCTTTAAGATAAACAGAAGGCTTTTGCTTCCATGCTTCTGTGTTAACTGCTGGGTAAAGTAGAAGTAATGACTCAGGCACAGGACATACCTGTCTGGTAATCCTACATGAACACCTAAGGCGATCTCCCTGTACAGTGTTATGAAGGACTCTTTCCGCCTCAGAAAACCTGTTCAAAATTTGTCTCCAAAGAACAGGAAGGCTTCTGCTACAGGACAAAACCATTGTCCATGCTCCAAGTGAGCTTATCTCTCCACAAAAAGCTAGGTAGAGCTGACAAACCCTTAAGCTTTCATGCCTCCCAGCTACCAGCTGCCACCCTCCCACCTGCAGCCTGGTGCTGCACTGCACGTTGGAGACAACACCAAGCCTGGAGACTCTCTGGATAAAAACCCGGGGCTTATGGGGAACATGCAGTTCAAACATACAATATATGAGGGCAGAAGATTCCAAGTACACAGCTTATAATTGATATAGACCTTCCATGCTACCAGCCCGATCCTTCAAAAAGTATAACGCAGGAAATACAGAGTCTAACGGCACTGGAAATCAGCAGTGCCCTGCTCTTCAGCATGAATCCGATCTCAGAGGCAGAACTGGGTTAGAATGGATCTACACTCAATCTCCTGCTTTTCTAGAATCCAAAGGGCACAATCCTACAATCACTACACACATTGAAGTCTCAGAGCAACAGCCTGCAACACAAGCTATAAAATATCACATCTTACGTAAGGAAAAATAAAAATTCTATTATTTAAAATGAGACTCATTGAAGTCAGTAGAAGAATTCCCATAGTGAAATCACAATGTTTTTGCTTTCAATAGTTTTGGACCAGATCTTTAAGCAGAAAACATAAAGGCAGGCAAAAGAACAGAGATGGACAAAGGAAAGAACAGGTAGATCTGCCATAGCATCATGCTTAATGACAACTGGGATTCAGTTTTAATACACAACACATATTCTCACATATGTATTACTTTCCTATTTTTGCGTCTCGTGTGTGACCTTTAAGGAGTAAAACAGAGCATTTGCTTGATCAGCAACAATGATTCAATACAGTGGCCAAGAATTTACCAATGAGGAGGTTCAGAAGTTGAGTTTCAGTAACATTTCCTATTCCGTGCAGGCCATAAGAGAAAGTAATTGATTCCTTCCCTTGTCACACAAAAAAATGAACGGTTTCAAGCAATTTTCATTTAAAAAAACATATCCCCTGTACAATACTTAAAACAGCAGGAACCATCCTAGTGTAAGCATATAAACCTATAAAGTTACAGTGCTATTGCCAAACCAACTTGAATACTATCTGCATGCATATGCGTTACTGCTCATTGGAAAAAACAGATGGAAGTTTTCCTCATCTCTGCATGTCATCTAGAAATGTTGGGTTAATGGGAGGAATTTTATTTTAAATAAAGAGGTTAATAACTATAAAGCTTGCTAAGAAAAATTATTGTAAGAAGGAAAAAAATCTGGACAAGCAACACACAAATACTTCAAGTAATACAGGCTAGGAATGTGCCTGAATCTACTGTTAATTTCACATATTAGTTATGAAATATTTATTAAAGCAGACAAAATAACATATGGACAAACCACTTGAACATTGAGGAGCTACAACTTCTGTATGCCCATGTGTCAACTCAACTATGCGGGCATGACCAGCATGGCAGATATTTTCTCACAGCTGGCACTCCAAATAATGCAGTTCTGCCCGGCAGCTCCTGGGGCTCCACATACAGCATCACATTTCTATAACGGATTGTGCATCATAATGAAACACATCAGTTTGTCCCTTTTCTCAATACTCCTGTTGGGCAGCTATTTCAGAATCTTACAAAATGGCTAGAAACCCTTCCCTCCAGTTTCCTTGGTAAGATTAACTGAAGGCCACCACACTTATTACTGTGCCCACAGCATCTTTAAATATTACTTCTCCTTTCTAGCTTCATGCAGTGATGGGCAGCAATCACGTCATTAACACCTTCCTTTAGCCAGTATAAAGGAACTTGTTATAAAATAAGCTGTCCATTCCCTAATCATGCTGATAAACTTTCTCCACGTCTGTTTTTTCCTGAATGCTATTTTACACACTAGAGCGCAGCAGTACTGCTAAGTTAGAACACAGTCCTACTTTGCCTTGTTTCCAGTTACGAGCTCCAAAGAGAAATTTTTGCTGGTGGTCCCTACGTGCATGACACTGCACTTTGTTTTATTACTTCCATCTTTGAGGTCATCCAGTTATTATTGTAGTGGTCTCATACTCATCTGTGTTGACAGCTCCTCCCAGCTTTATCTTATCATAAAGTGTAATGTACCCAATCTTAATCTTTTTTTGTCCCAGTCATTAATGAAATCATTAAGCAGCTCTAGGACTAGAGTGATGCTGTGCATAACCTTTCTCTGGGCCAGTATTCCTCTCTCAGCACAGTCAGTTATTATCTTCTCTCCCATTCCTTATTCATTTCCCACTTCACACACCAGACCACATCTCCTCTAAGTTATTTCCAGTACAGTATTACATCAAATGGCTTTACCAAAGTCCGGATGAATGAGGTTTCTGTATTCTCCTCATTTAAGGAAAAAAAATGATCAAAGAAAGGTATAAAATGAGTTAAGATAGGTCTGATCTTCCAGACAAATCAGTTTTCTTCAGTTTTCCGTTTACCTTTATGCTATTAATTACTCCTTCCTCAAAAAGCATTCCAAAGCCTTATACACTTAAGATCAGACAGACACACTCAGAGTTTCCTGGCTCTTTCCCTTCCATATATTTCAGTACTATTATACATTAGCCACTCGCTACCACCCTTGTTTTGATAGACTTGTTAAAAATTCCTGCTATCACCTATGATTTCACATGAAGTTCTTTCAAAGTTCTATAAGAAATTCTTATCCGATCCCCCCCTAGTGTGACTGCATTGAAGCTCTGTGAGTTTTGCTGCCTTCTTGAATTAGAATAAATAATAACTAACTCCTGAAGACAAGAGTATATATCATACCCCTGTAAAATTCCATTTCCAGAGTGGTTTACATGATTCCTAGTAGAATTGTTTCATTTAAAAACAAAATACCTACTCCTTAATAAAAGAGAGTGTTTTCACTTCAGAATAGCAGCATCTACATAGGTGTGTGCAATTAATACAAAGGGGCATAAATAAATTCTGTCATTGTAGGGACAAACTATTTAGATACAGAGACATTATAGTCATGTTGCACGGTATAACTCATTTACAAAGAAACTACATAGGGAGTTGTGAATGGAAGAGTGAATCCTTCTGTTCCTGGCACCAACATTTTATACCCAAAGAATATGTTATAAAATCATATACAAAACGGTGCTTAATATATAAGGTGTTGAGAATAACCATAGGTTTCTTCTAGAAAGTGGACAGCTGTGTTAACATGATCATTAAATTCCAACCAAGAACTAAGCACATCCTTCATTTTCAGTCTGAAATGACTCCTTCAACTAAATCGAGACTATGTATGTAAACTCTTACCTACTCCATATGGTTTAACTTAATTCATATAATCCCTTACTGCACAGATAACAGGGACTGCATTACAAGCACAGGATTAGACCCCAAACACATAAAACTTATGAAAACAGCTAGCAGTCTTAGATTTAAAGTTGTCAGTCCCACCCACCTATTTGAAATCCCCCTGTTTGTTCGTTTATTTTCATCAGATCATACCAGTTTTAAATTAACACAGCAATGTGACACTGGAAAATATGTTACTATAAAAATCACACAAAATTGTGGTGCTAACATCGCACAATGCTTTAACATAACGTTCAGTTCAGCTGGTCACTTTGTTGTTTTCTATATGCATTATTTATAGTCTGGAAATGGTGAAAGTAACGACCCATTGGGCTGATTGCTTGGATATTTTGCTGTGAAAACCTGTGGCACAGCTGATCTGGACAGGAGAGCAGAAGAATCAGGGAACTCCAAAGGCAAAGCAATATTTAGGGTGTTCAGTCTAAAGTATTTTGAATCAACTGTAAATACTCTATAACCGATCTATAGACAGAAAAGTCAAGTGTGAGCGCGTTGGTTAACAACCCATCAGGACTCTGGATCTCTTCAGAACACCACTGGACAGAAAGAATCGTGATGACAGACTAGAGAAGTGGAATCATACCAAAAGGAAAAAAATGAAGCAATCACTTCGCATTCTGTGAGGTGCTAAATTCCTCTCACAGGAATATCTGCTCCTTGAGAGTATGTTATTTTGTAATCAGTACCTAGAATTAGGTTTTGTTACTATTATTTTGCATACCAGAACCAAGCAGGAGGTATCAGTAGGGATTTTGCTGGCTATCCCCAGACTCACTAAGACAAAGCAAGCTTGGCTGAGCTCACGAAATGGTAAGAAGGAGACAGTCAGATGATTTTCAAAGTAATCACCCCTTTTTTCTGTTTTCCTACATGACAATTAACATTTCTATATTGTTAGTATTATCATGGAATGAACAGCCTGCACTGTACTATCTCAGCCTCTTCAGTTGCCTTACATGCTTGTGTACCTGCACCACACACACAGGTTTATAAGAAGATTTTGTTCACATCCCCACTAGCTAAACAGTGATTAGTGACCCTGCCCTGCAGACAAATCAGTTTTCTCCTCGTCAGCTGCAGTCACTTCAGATCTGGCCTTTCCACCTCCCAATCTAAACTGCTACCAAAGTGCAGCTGCAAAAGTCATCTCTCCTCCCACTCTAGGTCCATCTCCTCCTAGACTCTGTTGGTCTCCTGCCAAGTCATATTCAAGTACCTTGTCTTCACCTACAAGATCTTGCATAGCAATAAATAACATGGAAATAATCATGATGTGCTGAGGAATTACGAAGCCACAATCCCCTGACTTACACCTTAGAAGGGCAGTTCCACAGTCTCCCCTCAGTTCCAGCATCCTACAGGAAAGGTGCAGATCAGAGGGATCCCTGCCTTCAACTTTGGGCTTGTCTAACAACACTTCTAATTACAGTTTGGAGATTAGACAGTCAGAAGATTAACTAAACCCCTAACAGAAAAAAAACACACACACAGGCCTTCTGAGACATAAATCTTGCAAGTATGGTTCCATATAGCACAAGTCAAGATTCCTGAATGGTTTATGATTCTGTAATTCTTCACTGTAAAAGGCTGCATATACTTAAAATCTGCAAAGGTATCAGCTTAAAGTTATTTCTAGTCAACTCATAAAAATGTCTTTAGCACTTTTTTCCTAAGAAAAAAAGAAAGAAATCCAGACATACTTTAAGCTTAGTGAAAAGATAAGATTCTGGATATAATACCAACATGACGTCACCCTTTATTTTGTAAAGGTTCAAAACAATACTAGATTAAAGTTTATATATAAGCATAAGGGATCTGCCAAAATGAAAGTGAAAACCCAGCAAATTACATTTCAGACACCTTGATATATTAAGCACTATGCATGCTGTCAGCTTCACTGTCCTTTGCTGTAGGCCGAACGCTTGAATACCAATCTTATTAAACTACAACTCTGAATTTATCCACTATATATAACATTCCAGATGTCGTACCAGCTGGGAACAGGCCCTTAGGCCATCTTTGGTCGATCTCTTAGTCGCTTTCCAGCTTTTGCCAGGCATTCATCCAAAAATATGAAGGAAAGTGCTAAAAACAGATGTCAGAGTTAATGGGGTTTTTTTTCTTCATGGTAGGAAATACAGAAAACTTGCACCCTACACCTATTCTATGAAATATGAATGTTGTCAACAAATCATAAGTTAATTTTAAATTAAATCATAACGTAGCAAAGTTAATTCATACCCTATTTTTCTGACAACAGGCCAGTCTGTTCTTTGAAAATATTAAATGGTCATTTGGATTTTTTCATTAAGTTGAAAAATCTTCTGATGTCATCAATGTGCAAAAGTGGTTTCAAGTCCCTCATTTAAGAAAAAGTAACGCTTAAAATGTAAACTAGACTGATTGCAATTCATGGTAAGCTTTATGACAGTGTCGGAGTAATGGGAGTTGTTAAATCAGTACACATCTGAGTTATGAAAGAGAAAGACCTGTTGGCCACATCATATTACACAAATGATTTCAACTTCCACTCACTGCAATATGAACGGGGGATGTTCAGATCTTCCCAAGAGGTGCTCTCTTTCTTTGGGGTCTTAGGAGTTTAAGCAAGGAATTTCAAGGAATGGGGCTGGAAACGAGGTGCTGCTCCTGTCAACACTTTTGCACATGTGCATCTTTACTTATGTGGGTAGTTCACTGACGTAGATGGGAGTCCTCGCAAGAATTGAGTTATGCGTGTGCAGATGCGTTTGGGCCGCAGACGGCAACTTCTGCGCAAGAGGGGTCATCTGTCCTATCTGTTCTAGACACTGGTCCACATTTTGTCTGCACTCACCAAAATATTAACAAGCATATGTAGAACCAGTTCTCAGAAAGACTTCATCGTGCTGCCAGCCAAATCTCCCTTCGGTATCAGGACCTTGGTCTCTAATATAGCAAAGTACAGATAATTTCAATTACAATGATATCTTAAGCAAGATGATAGACATCCTTTCTAAAATGAATTTTTGGGCAATATTATTCATTAAAAGGAAGTCGCTTAATTGCATAGAAAAAGGACTATTCACAAGAAATATTTTCACCCTCCTTTTCATTGCCTCACAGTCATTAGAATGCAAAGCTGAAAAATATGAGAAAAACAGACTACTCTATAGCCTCGATATTGAAGGAGCAGAAGAATGAGCATTAACTGGCAAGTTCAATGTGAAGTATAAAAATATCTGCAAAAAAGAACAAAATCTTTTTCATATGGAATGAAAAGAACAGGGCAAGTTTAAAACTTAGCCCTAGTACTCAAATAAGATACTTAGGATATATTTCTGATTCATACATTAAATTATAATATTACCCTAATGCAAGTAGTTACAACAGAAGCCAGTGCTTGAAGGTGGTAAAATTTCATGGTTTACAATCTGATATTTGAACATATGTTACATCACCTATTAGTAATGTCAAAAAAAAAATTGGAGTCAATGCACTGCATTTCTTGTAAGTAAAATTGAGGCATTGTGATATTTTAAGTCTTTTTTTTTTTTCCAAACAGTATAACAAAAAGAGGTATTTTGCCATTATATGTTTTATTGATGTTATGAGGCATTATACGAGCTGGCTGAAAGAACATGGCTTGTTTCTTCAGGTTTATACCATATAAAACCATAACATTTAGACAAAGGAAGATCATTGACCTATATGCTACGCATTTCAGGAAACATGCATATTTTTAGAAAAGAGGGGGCGCAAGAGTGGAGTAGTAAATCACATTTTGTCAATATTTCGTGATGTGATTTGAGTCCAAAGTAACTAATGCAACAGATCAAATATTTTCCAAACAGAATGCATTTCAGCATTCAGGGTACGTGTGTAGATTTGGTTCTATAAGTCACAGAAAACTGTGATCCTCACCATATCTGCCAGGAGTTGATTGAAACTAAATTTACTATACAGCATCTTTTGTACATCCTTTTGACACCATTTTTGAAAAAAAGCATTGAACTTGTCTCTGTGCAGAATACCGAGGCTACAACGATGCTTGTGCTTTGTAGCATCCATCCCATTTTGCATTAAACTAATGCCTTAGTCTAACACTCTCTAGTATTTCTTCTGGGGAACCTGAGTCCAGCCTAACTGAAATCAACAGCAAATCTCTTTTGCATTAAAAAAAAAAAAAAGAAGGCCTGATCCAAAGCCTATTGAAATGACTACAATTTTTGGAGCAAAGCCTAAATAATCAGGTAAAGGAGAACATATAATTTGGTATTTACAATTACAACTACCTCCTAAGATTTATTTTAAAAGCTACAAGAACATCTCACATCACACAGCAGCATACTACTACTAATTCATCTTACCCATGTGCAAATACTCCAGTCTGCTTCATGAACCTTCCAATGAGCAAAAGTTTTGGTGCCTTTTTAAAAGTCTTTTTTCTCCTATGCAACATAAACCATTAATTGAAGAAAGGCTTATACCATCAAAGCACTAAATTACTTTCTCTTATAGCATGTTAACTCAAATAAGTTTACTAGCAATAAGATATTTTTATAAAGCGAGACTACACAGGCTCAAGTGGCAAGAGGTCAAGTCTAACAGTCTCAAGTGCAGATTGTTTCCAGTTCTCAGAGGTCTGACTGCCACTCCTAGACCAAAAATCAGCTTAACAGTTGCCTGTCTATAGGAAAGTGGGAAAAAGTCCCACAGAAAATGAAAAGGAATGTTTGATTTTCCAATCATTCCACAAAATATGAAGCCTACAATTTGTGTCAAGTACATTAAAGTACTGAAGGCAAATGTGCAAGTATAGCGTTGCTCTTTATCAAAGACCACACTAAACGCTCAAGCAAAGCATTGACCACCTTCAACCACTGCCTTAAATCACACACAAGCATTTATTCACGTAACTTGTTTCAGACATGCAGAAAGATCTATTGACATTCACAGGACATCCTGTGTACTGGAAGTTGCACCCAAAGCTTCAGTAGTTTCCTGGGGGTAATGGTTTAGAGGGATTAGAAAATAAGTAGTATTATTTTAGGCTACGGCCCAAACAGAAAAGCAAGTAGCTTCCATACATAATACAGAAGAAGAAGGGAAGGAAAAAAAGAAGAAAAAAAAAAATCACTGAGCTTTCATAACTTGAAAGAATAAATAACAAATTTCACATCCTTTTTAATTTTAATACAAAACACTCTCCCAGTTCTGTTACTGAAAACCTTGGTCATCCTCTCTACCCTGAAGTCAAGTGCTTGGTACAGCAACCATGCTGGTGGGAACCTGCAGGTACAAACTGACACTTGAAACGCACCGTACCAGGGTGCTTACCTGGACATCACAGCTCCTTCTCTCTCTCCGAAATCTATATGCATCCTTTCTACCTGTCCTTGTTCTGATCCTGAGCTCAATCATTCTTGCACATTCTAAGACCTGCCCTCCAAATCACTTCTGCTTTCTGTAACAACACCAGCAAATAACAGCATTTTCCTGTGTTCAGAGATGTTTGACCTTCTTCCTTTTCATCAATCATTACCTTATCAGTCTCTTAACATAACTGAGTAACAAGGGCATAACTCCCCTTCGCAAACTGAGACAGCTGTTTATAAAGCAGGATAAAGATTTAACATCCAGTCACTAAAGGAGAAGAGCTCCTGCCCTTCCTGGCCATGCTGCAGTCAGATCACTTGACTACATCCCATAAACACACTTATTGAATTAGATATCAGGAAAGGCAGTTGCTGAAAGCTGGGAAACAGAAGAGATAGTCCCCTCTTTTTGTCTTTATATCAACAGCACATTATTAATGTAGGTCGTGAAACCTGGTACCGTTTGTTTCACACATTAGGAGCACTAAAATGCTTCAGTTCTTACAGTATCACAACCTATAACACTTTCTAAGCTCTGTGAATAATAAATACAGTTGTCAGTGGTGATCCTCTCAAGAACCTAAATTTACAATTTACTATTTTTGCTGTTACTGCCAAATAAGTAATTAATGTATGTAATTTTCTCCCTTCTGAGCAAATAGCTTTTGAAGTCTAATAGTCAGTAGAAATAAATTAGGTTTACTGACAACACTGACAGTTATTTTGAAGTAGTGTGAAGTGAAATAACTGTTTGAAGTGGTAAAGAGATTGTTCTTCGGTTGTCCCAATGCTGGGTCATTACGCAAGTGTTAATGATATCCAGCAGCATTTTAACTATTTCTAGGAAAAAAAGCCAAGATACGCGGATTTTTAAAATAAGGTTTTTCACTGCATCTTCCACATTAGTGGCAAATTAATTGGAAGAAGTTTAGGTTCAAAAATATCTCCACTACAAAGGTCATTGTGACATCCAACCTGTACTATCGATCTGGTTTCCATGCTGGACAGGCCTGAAATAACGATTGTCAAGTATGTGAGAGATTTTATCCACATGCTTGACAATGGAAATTCTACTTAAATTACCCACCACTCTGCAAAACAATAGAATGATTTCAGAAACACCGTACACAGAATGATTCATTTTATCAAGCAAGCATTTTGCTCAGCCTTATTTCAGAGCCAGTATAAGCTGAAGTTTCTTTTATTTTTGCACTAAGGCTTTCCATGTTAAGAGAAAGAAGCTACTATAAACCCTCAAAGGTCTTTTAATGTTACCTGTGGCATGGGCAGCACAGAAGAAAACAAAAAATCCAATCCATCACATTCATCCTTCATGAAAAATTCAGCAATACAACCTTATCTTCTCATTTTTGCAAAACTAAACAGGAGTTCTGAACAGCCTGAGAAGCTCTGCAAATCTGCCTATGTTATCGAAGAACTAAATACAATTTGTTCTGATCTTGACTGAGACCATTGAAAAAATGAAGTTCTAAAATGTATTTTCATTGAGTAGACAAAATTAACCCACCATTGGGTTTTATCTGCTTAAAACATCATCTCTTCCATGCACGATCTGAAGAATGACTTTTCAGTTCCAAGCATGGTGTTTCCTATAGTACTTGAAAGACATATTTCGATTTAGAAGCACTTCTTTACAATATCTCAATTAACTCTTCTTGATAGACGATAGCAGTGGTGCATCAGACTTGTGTAAGCATGGGATCATTTCTGCTACCTCCAGACCTTTAGGTCCTAATTTAGAAGTCTGAAGCTGAGCCTTTATCAATGTCAAAATTCTTGGATAAGTACATGTGCCAACCGCTGGGAGTGCACTGGGGTTACCAGGAGGTCGGAGGTAAATTCACATTACGGTCGGTATGTTGTTAATTCATTTCACCATGTGTCTTGCTACCGGTTCAAAGTAGCAGAACTGAGTTAAAGACTTTACACTGGAATATTTGCCCAATTGCACATCCTTCTGTCTGCCTCTAGCAGGGGTGGGAAAGGAAGAGGAATAAAGACCTTAAATCTATTGCGAGGAACTGAAAAATGAGATTTGGAAAACTCTGAATTGACAACATCAGAACATGATACACTGAATGCAAGTTGGAGATTCGATCCTTTATGAAAAATGTGCATGATAGAGAAATTATAAAAACAAGGCACTTTCATTTTATACCCTTTGGTTTTGATATATACACCCATCTAACTGAATAAACATGCCATTGTGGCCCCAAAGATATGGCCAAGAAAAAAAAAATAAGGAAGAAAATGAGTATATCAAAAAGTAACACCTTTTAACAATTAAGTTCTATTTTCCATTAGTAGAAAAGGTACTCATTATTTTTCACTCACTTCCTACAAATAGGTAGGAACTAGGAAATAGGTATTTCCTCTAATCTGAATATTTTCTCCCCAAGCCAGTGGTCTGCAGCCAAGCTGCTGGCACTAGCAGAGGCATATAGCAAAGCTTAATGGATCCCTGCGGAGCCCTCTGTCACCCGTTAGAGCAACCCCAGTATCTGTCCAGCACCCAGCAGGCAGGAATAATAAGCACCTGAAGGTTTACATCCATTCTCCTTTCTTCCTTGGGAAGTCATTTTGGGGGAGGACCTTGCAAATGAGGGGCTGCTTCTGCTACCTGGGAATCCTCTGCCAGCAGCTGAGGCCAGTGCTGTCACAGCCACAGAAGGACTAGGGACCCAGGCCAACATGTTTTACCACAGAAATCAGTGGAATAGGATTACAGCCTCGTAGCGGGTATTTGATCCGAACAGAAATGATATAAAACGTGTTTTCTGCAGAAATTGTATTATTACAGATGCCCTGTGAACACAATTATCCTGCACGAGGTGAAGACCTACTGGCTTCTGTAAGCGTGATTTACACAGAGAGACCTTTGGCAGGGCTGGGACTACTGCAACGATACAGAATAGGAAAGCCTGTAGTTTTTAGTGCCCATAGAAAAATGTACTATACACAGCATTTCCACTGTTTTCTCTGAACAACAAAACTCTGAGTTTAAAATGTTGGTTGTTGCTTTAAAATGTGCTAGTTCCTCATTGAATTTGCCAATAAACTAAAGTATGTTAAACCAGTTTTCAGTTCACTAAGCAATCTATTTCGCACAAGAATATATCACTAATGATATAATTAGTTGTACATATGCTAGTCACACACTTCCAGCAAGCAATTAGCCTAAACAAAAGTATTAAAATAGGATCATGCCTGATTTATTCAGTACCAGTCTCTGTTAGAGCAGTTCTGCCTGAAGTTGTAAAGGGTTTTCATTGCTCTTATTCCTTGCCTCCTTTCCCCCAACTCCAAATCAGAAACATATTTCACTTGTAATCTACATTCAGAAAAAAAACAAAACCAAAACCTTTAAAAGAGACCCAAATTAAACCTGTGAACAAAAAATAAAGGTATCAAAAGAAATTAAAAAAAAAAAAAAGAGTAGAAGAGTTAAAATCTTAGGGAGCACCTAATATCACCTTCAGTTAAATTTCCACAAAAACAATGTTATGTCTTTTTTAATGGTTCTGAATGCTTCTTCAGGATATCAACAGAAATGTCATGTCACAGGATAACACGAGTGTCTGGCTCCCTCTCAAAAGGAGAGTGTTTGAGCTTTAGGTACTGGGGTAGCAGGCGTGCTGCTAGCTGGAAAACTCCCTCCCATCTCAGGATTAGCACTTGTCTTCACTGCTGTGTTAATGTGAAATAAATTTGTGCCTTACGTGACTCATCTCCAAGCCCAAAAGTTTCTAGCTCCACTTCCCTGGTGATGTACATGCGAACTAGCTGGCAATGGAACCACGGGGCTCAGACAAGGAGCAGCAGCTGGTACTCACCAGTTGTGACCCAGGGGCAGTTCCACCCGCACATCATAGCAAACTTCTCTAGCAAACCCAAAGAAATGCTGGTTATTAAGAGAACTGCACCAACCTCAGTTGGTGTATTACAACTTGCACATCTACTTGAAAACAGACTCACTGGTTACTACCTTACCTCACATAGCTAAACATCCACAAGCCTGAAAGTTCAGATTTTCATTATTTTAGTTGTTTGCAGGGAGGTTTTAAGATGCCAATATTTACCACTCTTCCTGACCACACTTAAAAATTTGTTTAGAAACACTATACTTCTTTGCCAAGATTGGATACTTAGTGCCATATGTCTAATTCCAGAATCAGGACTTCCTTGTTATGAGTTTAAATTGGTAAACACCATAAAAGTTGGAAGGAACAAGGTCAGCTAGAAAGCTGACCGGTCAAGCAAAGGTTTTCTCACTTAAAAAATAACAACCTCTTTTGATTTTTCTTTCCCCCACCCCCAGAGCTGTTGAAGTAGAAAGGTACTTCAAACATCCAGCCCAACCAAGTTTGCACTGCTGTCCTTGTTGGTGGTCCGTCATATGGAATGGTTTTAATACTTGGAAGCAATACCTTAAGTGTCAGAAAACAAGAACATTTTATTTCTGCAAGAAAGCGTTCCAGTACTACTAGCATTCTGGAAACGAAAAAAAAGCAAATTCCTTGTAGTAGATTAAAAGGTGAAAAGCCAAAAGAAATCAGAAAGAAAATTAGGAAATTATTACTTATGGCAAGGTTCAACTCATATCTCAAAGTTGAGGAAAGGGCTGTTACTTATACATTTATTTTTAAACTCATTCAAGAAAGATAGTGGAGGGGCATTTTTGTTTCAGTCTCAAATTTCTAATGGCAGATGAAGTCTTTGGCTACACATCAAAATCTATTTGGTACTAAGTTAGACTTAAATTACATTGACTCAGTAGAATTTTAGAAATGCAGTATGCAATGCACTGATGCAAGACATAGCTTGCTGGACAATGCAGGAGCTATAAGAAAATGCTCAATGTAAACATCTCTACGTTTCTGCTCTTTGGAAGCCCTTTAAAGTATTTGTTTTGAATCACTGTTTTTCTTTTTCCTTGAAGATACAGCAGTAAATGTGTCAAAACTATGATGTACCATTCTGTCCAGATGTTACCTCTGCAAATAAAGGTGGCAGTATTTAATCAGGGCATGCAAGGCATTTTGCTCTATAGTCATAGACGGGGTAAATATATATATATATGAATTTTGAAAATATCTAGCCAAAGAATTTCATCTGCATGTAATTCTTAAACATACACATAGCAACTGAATATGCAAAGGGGGTTAGTGCAATCCTGTACAAAAATGAGAGCACGGTCCTGCCAGATTAAACCAGAACAAAATGTACTGTCTTGCATGTACAACAAAAATCCGTATGTAATTTTGCTGGGCTAGAACAGAGTACAGTGTGTTCCCATTAATATTTACTCATCTTCCATTTCAAACTTTAAGTTTGTCTTTTTCAGATAGCAAATACTTTTGAATATTTAAGTAACAGCTAGTTCTATTTTACTGAGATTACTTACTAACAAAGGAATGAATGATCCTGATTAAACTGGCTCCCTGCTTGAAAAATATCACACACAACAGCCAAAGAAAACCCCTTTGAAACATTCCTGTGTTTGGAGGCTGTAAGGAAGCTAATCTTGGATCATGACGGTAATGATGCTGCTATATAAAAATAATATCCATCTATCCCAACAAACTGAAAATTTTATTGGCCTGGATGTGAGGAACAGTGCAACGGGGGAAGGGCACAGCTGGGAAGATGCAGAAGGATCCCTTTGCCTGAAAGTGTCTCAGCATCATGTTGAGCAGCCAAAAGAACAGCAGCCGTGAGCCACCCTCTTCTCCCACCCTGTGCCACTGTCTCAAAAGCCCCTCATCCCTCTCCTCTATTCTCCCTTCCATCAATACACAGAATCATAGCATCAGTACAGTCGGAAGAGACCCTCAGGGTCATTGAGTCCAACCGTTAAAACGTAGCCCTTACAGATGGAGGTAGGACCTTCACAATAGGTGGGTAATACTGATCTCTTATTTTGTTGGGGTCAAATGCACAAGGTCATTTCACTTTTCCAATTTTCAACTATGTACTTCGGATACACAGGAACATCAAGACCATGTGGAGATGCCCACAGGACAATTCTGGTATTCCGGGAAAATGAAGGAAGATATTTTCCCCGGGCCAGCACCCCTTTACTATCTATCCAGCCCCACTATGAATAGCTGAAACTGAATTAAAGTGGGATGATCCTATGGCACTTTTTAATTATACAGCAACCTTTTTGTATTGATTCCATTTCCCTGTTGGATACATTAGGTAATTCAAACACACATTTGACTCTTTTTAATCACCTGCATCCTTATCACAACCACCGCATATCAAGCCTATCCATACCAGCTCACAAAAATTCAAAACATTATCTGATGAGGTACTTCCACCCTTTGGTTTAAAAATTCCTTTCATTCATAGAGTAAACGCCATATGAAAGAGTAGAAACACAGAAAACAAGAAAAATTCAAGTTTTTTGGCTCAGTTTGACCACATGAAAAAATTGAGTTTTGTATGAACATTTCAGCAAAAATATAAATAAATTATAACTGTACATTATTACAATACTTCCATTGATGTCCTAGAAAGTTAGGGAGAATAATACTTCTTTTTACTAAAGAATTCTTGGTTTACTCACAGGAAGGTAAATTAGAGACACAGATCAGTTCCCATCTGCATTTCATGTATTTATATTTTTTAATAACACTTAGGGACTACACTTCCTTTCAAAAGAAACTACTACTGATACGGTTGCTTTTGTTTTCAACATTCTGATGTTTTAGCACCATTTTGAGTTCTAAGAATTCAAACATAATTGCATAGTACTCACTAAGCGTCTGGGAATAGCAGATTCCAAAGCTGAATAGCATTTGTAAAAGAACAGAAGCTGACTATATCCCAGATGCAATTCAGATCCCAATGGAATTAATGGAAAAATTTTCATCAAACAGAATTGAGCTTGGAACTGGCTTCTGTGTATATCTGAGTTGGTATTTGAGGTTTTGGGGGAGGAGGGGAATTAATTTTTATGTGGTTTTGTGAGTGGGATTGTTTGTTTTGGGGTTTGTGTTTGGTTTTGTTTGTTTGTTTTAATGAGCTATGCCATTCACATAGTCCAAACAGTGTATTTAACAACTCAGACTATCCCTCTGTTATATTTCTCTCCTCTAAAGTGTTCTCCATTTAATGGAAGCTACTTTGATCTAAGTGAGTAACCTTTACGAGGTTTTTCAGCTACCAACAGTAAATACAGCCTGAGTTGCAGCTGCATTTGACTGTCCTGTAAGTTATTGCTTTCCCAGGTGTTTGGTCCAGGAGACATTTTATCTAAGTACCTTTTTTGTTGATAATCAAGATTCTAGCATAGCAAAAGTATGAATTATTAGAAACATATTTAAACTAAATTCAAATAATTTACAGTAGCTCAGCACAATTTCTGTTGTATCTTTTCTGCTTCCTTTTCTCATCCTAAAAAGATACTCGGTCTAAAGCTTCAATAAACTCATCTCAGTTCTCTTCTCTCTTTAGAGTCCCAATGAGAAAACTGTTTCCTCAAAGTAGCTCCTACAAGGAGATGACTTTTCAAAATAAAGCTGCCAACCCCTTGAGAGAAGCGTATCTTGTGAGTGCAGGGCAAGTTTGGCTCTTCTCTCTCTTTCACAGGGAATATTTCCTAACAAATTCCCTCACCTTCCATTAAGAAACGTACTGTAAGTGTCTATGAATGTAATTCAGACAGTTTTGATGTGAAGTTCAACTGACTTCTGGAACACATTGTGTTATGAGTAAATTTCCACAGCATGCCACACATTTCCTAGATATACTTCAGATCTTTTGCCAAGATTAACAGCATTTCTTTCATGTTGCTTTCTTTACATTTATATCTATATTCCATGTTGAACATAATGTTTCTATGGTCTGGAGAAAGCATTAAAGATCTTTAACTTTAAACACATAATTGGTTGCTTTCTAAACACTCTGCTTCATCCATTATTACACTTTGCATTTGTTTCTTTATAATTCACTCAACCTTCCCTTTTGAAAACTTCATGAACTAATAAAATGTGCTGATTTTCACAAGCTGGGAGATGCAAGATCTGCCATATACTGATTTATCCATGAAATAAAACAATTTAGGACAGGTCAAATAATTCACAGAAAGCACAACCACATCTAATTCTACATGTTCTACAGAACTATAAACATCTATTAACACATCACTAAAACATGGTTGCTTTCATCTCCACTACATCTTATAAGTATTTTCTGTAAGTGGTTGCGATCTATTAGTTCCACAACTAAGTGCCTTAATTTTCATTGTGTATAGCATGCTATCATTCGATTTGCTACAAATCTGATGTGGCTTCAAAAGGTAACACACACTTTTGTTTGACGGTAACCTATATCTTTCATGTATGGCATACTGACCTGGTCATCGTAACGGTAAGTGAGGAATTGTTCCCCCGTGGTATCCTCAAGAAAACTCCCCTGCGGAGAGAGTGCAAACTCAGGCAAGAAGTATGCACCTTGGGATTGCTCTGCTCTCGTCTGTAAGAGATTCAGAAAGGTCACATTGCAACGACTACAAACACAAGTCAAAATTTCAACAAACTCTCTGCATATAATTACAATGACTAGACATGAACTTCTGGGGGAAAAAAAAAGCGATACGCTTTTAAGCACAGTATTTCTGGGTGGATACTTTGGTACAGAGGTCTGTGATGAGGATATGCCAAATGCTTACAGGGTCCAAAACCAATTATGATGCCTCAAGAGTAGAATCATCTGAATTATCTGTTAAGCAAAAAGATACAATCTCCGGCTTACAAACCATCACTGCTGAAAGATGCTGTGAAAAACACACTGTAAAAGCAACATGAAGCTATACTTCTTCCTTACACGCCTCACTAGTCAGTTACTGGCTGCTACAGATAACAGGTTTTTGGTTAAATAGAGTATATATTATAGATAGCAAATATATATATTCTTACAGGAATATACAAAGACATAGAATCCTAGAACAACTCAGCTTGGAAGACATCTTGAGAGCTCACCTAGTCCAGCCTCCTTAAAGTAGGGTAACCCATGAGACCATGGCAGAATGAGAATTATTTTCCTATCCTACAGGAAGATATTACTGCAAAGACATCAGAAGATAACAGGGAATGACTGGAACAAGCACCAGGCAACGGTCCATGTTAGTTCTGTGCGCTATTCATAATTGGTAAAGAGCATTTGAGAACAAGACTCAGAGAGGAAAAAGGGCCCATTTCAAGCTACAGAGGAGCTAATTCTGTCAGTCGGCCAGTATGTCTAACTGGGCTGTCTGACACCTGGGCCCTAATCAGACAAATGGCTTTTGTTCCACTGCCCAATGCGTGTTCAGCAACCATAACATACCTGAGATATACTAGATATGTTATTAGGGGCCTAGGGTATCTTATGAGAAGAGAGTGGGAGAGCTGGGTCTGTTCAGTCTGGAGAAGAAAATGCTAAGAGAGGATCTTATCAACGTTTACAAATATTTGAAGGGAGCGATGTCAAGAGGACGGGACCAGAATCCTTTCAGTGCTGCCCAGCAATAGGATGAGGGGCAGTGGGCACAGACTGTAGCACAGCAAGTTCCATCTAAACATGAGGAAAAATGTCTTTACTTTGAGGGTGGCAGAGCCTGGCCCAGGCTGCCCAGGGAGGCTGTGCAGTCTCCTTCTCTGGAGACATTCAAACCCACCTGGACACCTTCCTGTGCGATCTGCTCTGGGTGAACGTGATTTAGCAGAGGGGTTGGACTACATGACCTCCAGAGGTCACTTTGAACCCTAAGCCATTCTGTGATTCTGTGCTGGTTGATACCCTGTCATTGTGTTGTGGGTCTAAAGCATCCCAGATACACAGCAAATATACTGCACATACACGTCCTTATTCTTACCACATTGTAACTCTAACTGAGAAGTTAATTGGTTTGCATACTAGAGAAAATAAGTAATCATCTCTCAAACTCAGAATATTGAGTCCAGCTGTGGTAGGGGAGAGTGGAAATGGGAAAGAGATGAAAATTACCTTCCAAGAGGCCAAGAAGCCTTTCAGTGAAGAAAACACGGCCTGAAATACACAGGTTACTGCTGGACATTTCCCAATGAGCTAGCTTCATAAATGGGGTTTAATTGAACTATTTGTTACATTTTGACATACACAGTAATTTTACACGAGAGCTAGCTGTTGCCATCGACCAGTTTCTAGACTGTTGGCTGAGACTGTACCAAACATAGGTATGTAACTTCAGTGCTAGAGATTTCAAAAGTAATCCACAAAATTCAACAAGTTTGTGGTGGAAAAGGAAGGCAAGACCTTCTACAGTTTCTCTCTTGCAGTGAGTTCACTTTCTGAAGCTCACCACTCATCTCATAAAAAGCAGATGAGATGTCATTCACAGTATGGGGCTGGAGAAGCTTACATTGCTTTGCTTACTCTCTTCTGCAAAGAAGAAGCTGTCAGCTTCTCACACTGTAAACCCCATCATTCATGACAGCATTAAATTAACATACTTGTTTTAAATCAAACAATCGTATAAACCAGAAATAGCTTGCAAAGGACATGTCTAGACTAGGGTAAAAGGTCATATTTTAGCATGCAAGACTGAATCTGATTTTAAAGAGGATTTTTTTCATCAAGCCTGCATAAGAGTAATTCATGTTCACATCATATTATCATGGCATTTCTATAAAGTCTATTATTGCAGCAGTCTCCACTTCTACACTTTAGCCAACTGTATTTATGCAGAACTAAATCATAAAATATGGAGAATTAATCTACATTTGATAACAATAGTTTCCCCATAAAGCAACCAAGAGAGGTCCACAGCTATGCCTGACGCTGGATCCAAGCTGGCTCAAGCAGACACGAGCCTTGACACGTTAAGTATAACCCAGACACGAAATTGGCTGACAAAATCTGGAATTTTTCCCCACTGGTTTCAATGGGCCATCAATAGGTCCCATGTGAGGGAATATGGCAATGATGTAATCTATGATTTCAGCACAGGACTCATGGATAAGAGATATGCCTTCTAAAGCTCGAGTGTCTTGGGTTACAGTACTTAACATCTCTACCTCAGTTTCCCCAGGTTTAAAACACAATGAGAACACCAGTGGACCCATATTAATGGTGTAGTTTATATTTGCAAAATACTTTGGAAAATAATAGCTTTAATTGCTAGCAGTTCATAATATTTTTGAAAGAGACACCTAATTCACAGACAGAAGACAATTCAAATTATCCCACCACACTTCTTAGATAAATATGCGTATCATACTGTTGCTTAATTTCCCATAAACAAATTTGTCACTGGGATATGTAGCAATTAACTTGCTTGTGTTTCTCGTCTTCATAAGTTAAACATTTAAAATAGAAAGTCTTTGGACATTCATCAGCATTATGCTTTGAATATGAAAGACACCAACAGATGAAGCTGAAATAGCAGTTTAATAAATATGACTGGAAAAGCAAGGGCTTCTCACATACATCCAATTTTTGTAACAAAAGCTAATGAACAGTCAGCCACTGGAGAAGCAGAAGAATGCTTGCTAGATTCAGGCAAGCAAAATCTGGCTTCTAAGCATGGAAAAAAATCAATGTAAAAGATTAATGCTTCGTAAGGTTACACAGGAGGTTCCAGTGGAAACTGATCTCCTAACTTCAGCAATAGGTACTGCTACCTACCCAGTATAACTAAGGTAAGGAATAATGCAGCAAAGCATTTAATTAAAAATAAAAATCTACCAAGAACACCATAGCAGTTGTCACAGTGAGCTGGCATTGAAACCAAGTAATTACAGCTGATAAACAACCCAAACCCAGAGGTTCATTAAAAACCACTAAAGTTTCAAATTCTCAAAGAACTCTTTTATATCAACTCAAAGTAGCAGAAAAGCATTTTTTCTGCTCTAGATATAGGTACCTTCCAATAAGCTACATGTGTCCAATGCACTTCCATTCACACATTGTACTGAACACAAAAGGTACTGTTTCCACTTAGTCCACTTTATTCCCCACTGAGGAATCTACCAATGTTCCTTGTGAGGCTTTTATACTTCTATGGGTACTTTTGCCTAAACCTAATTCAAATTTCAACAATCTGTGGGTTTATAGCATATTTGGGATCATCTCTGAATGACTTGGCTAAGCCAATATAAATTCACGTTTTAAACTAAAGACAGCAAGTGAATGTTTCAGAAAACAACTATATTTCATGCTAGTGATTTAAATCTGTTTAATGGCCAGTTTAATGTTAATAACGTTAAGTTAAACATGTCAAATTACAAGTATACTTAAGATTGAGAACAGGCATTTTAAAATAGCTTTTATTACCTTTTATTACATGAAGACAGTAGAAGGTGATAATGTAGCCAAACCAGATATAATAATCATTGCGTAAAATTGATTGAAATTAATATATCGGGTAGCAGGGAAGTGTGTACTATGGTACTGAAAAAGAAGAAAATGTAACAGTTGGAAACAGATTGGTGTTTTAAAATCTTTCTAGGTAGCTGTTAATCAGAATATGTAATTTATTAGTCAGAAATCATTCTATGTGTGATGAAGGAGATGAAGGAGCAGTATCCTGAAAAAAATATATAATGCAGGTAGGTTCTGAGAAGTGCAAAATGGCACCATTCTTATTGAGAGAGCACTCATCACTCCCCACCTGAGTGCTTTAAGACTAAATTACTCTTCCAACAAAACGAATGGCTTATACCCAAGCCTCTGGTTTTTCAATCTCCCTCTGTGACTTGTATGTTATCATTTTTACTGCTGCCCAATTTCATTGCTCTGCATACTACTCTGACTAGAAGCATCTGCCCAAGTTGAACTTACTGGATTTGGGGATTTTACATTTTATTTTATTACTGGAAGTAAGAGGGAAGATTACCGAGTGCTTCCCAGCCAATGCTGACATTAGCAAGTAGCATGGCCAAGTAGGACTGAATCTGCAGATAAAAGTATGTGCAGGACCAAATGCCCACACAAAGCACATTTGAAGGAGAAGGGCTTATTTTAAACTAGGTCTAGTAAATCCTACGGATTGAATGTCTCTTAGTGACTGAATAACAGTAGGTGTGCTGCTGGGGCACATCTTCTGGCACAGTTTGACCCAAAAGGAATCCCATTAGCACGCTCTGAAACCACTATCCAATGCAAACCACTTCAGCTGCTCTTTCTCCTTGATACCCAGAATTCATATTAACTATTGCCATCCACTTGTAATCATCAGATCAGAGCAACTGTTAAAATGTAGTTTATGACTAAAAATTACAAATATTACTCATTGCTCATTCCTTCCAAGGATCAGATTAAGAATTTCACCCAAGGATTTAAACTGTTATTGTAATTTCAGAGAAATTAAAAAATGTAGTTTAGTCTACAGTTCTCAGGGATCATTTGATACAAAGGCTATGACAAATTCAACTGAACCTCATAATAATATGCTACTATTGTATTTAATTATAACCACCAGGAGACTGGAAAGTAATTGTTCCGTATTTATATATAAACAGTAGCAGCTTTAGAGAGTGAAGCTTTCTGCTACGTCTGAGTTGTGAAGGTCAAGAAGATGAGAAAACAGAGATGGAATGTCTCAAAGAAATGACTTGAACATAATTGGAAATAAACCACTAATCTTTCCAGTACAAAGGAATTTTTAATTTTAGAGTTTCTTGGCAGCAAGAACCACATTAAGAGAAGAACAAGAACTGTGCTCTTAAGTACACTTAATGCAAATCAGCGTTACCTAGACTTAAAATCAGTCATTCCCCAATCCTGCGTGCATGCTAAAATTGGGAGCATACTGAGAACAAACTGTTTTGTGCAATAAAGAAAATGAAAGCTTCAACATTATCTACTTTAAATGCCAAAGATGACAAAATACCGCAACTCCTCCTGAAACTGCTTCAATATCGTGTTTTCAAAAAGTGGAACAGATGAAAGATAAAGGTCCAGTCACCTAAAGCTTTATAGCTACACACAACTGCACTATCCTGCCCAAAGCAAATTAATTCTATTAAAATAATGACGAGCACAGTGGAGGCAGTTTGCTTCCCAGAGGTTTGTGGGTCTTTTATTAGTTCCTGTTGGAAGGGGAAAATTGGGTTTGGTCTTGAGTGTCTTAGTTTCCAATAAAATCACTGTTTTAGGGAAAAAGATGGGAAAAGCAAATGAAGTGATAAAAACTATCTGCATTCTTAACGCCTTGTAAATACTATGATTACTATGCACGGCAAGTCCAATCATATACTAAACTGTGTGTCTTCCAATTTAATTTAAATATGTCTGCTAAGCTGTTGTAGCACGTGATTTACGCCCCAGAGAAATCATACGCCAGCTAAGTAGATGTTCAGTTGAATGGATTTTCAAGGACTCCAGTACAATGTTGACCAAGCACAGCACTCCAGCTTCATCACAAGACGAAATGCATTAGCAGATAAACAAAGTCACATTAACAGTTCAGAACTTCAGACATCTCCAGAGTAAGCAACCCTGATTAAATATCTAGTAAGACCCAGATTAGCTTCCTTATGCTGGGCACTCGCAAATATTTAAAGATCCTGCAAGTGAACTGAGTTTCCACAGAAGCAGCCAGTAGCTCAGTGTTTCTGGAGAGCGGGCTAATTATTTAATGATTAATATTAAACTACGAAGCCAACATTTCAAACCAGAATTAAACTATAAATGTCATTTCTTCTTAACAAAAGACGACACAGCTGAACTGATGAAAGGCAAACATTTCTTCATTAAAGAACCTGAAACACTGAACCTGACTACCAGATTTCTTCAGAGAAGTCACAAGTGAGATGACAAGACAACCTGAAAGACTGAACCAAAAGTTCTTGCAGGGACAGAACTGAAGGTGTGTGAGTCAAGGGTCAGTTTTCCATGGTGCATGCTCTGCATTAAAGGCAGACTTCAGACCTGTTTGATTTAAACCCAAATCTACTGATTTTTCCTCTCATTCTACACCTATTTAGAACATGAAGAAATAAAACAAGCTTGGGAAAATCTGCTTGTAACTTGAAGATACATAGATACAATATGAAAGACAATGCATAAGTATTTTGCAAAAAACACCAATTTATGACACAGTCAAATGCTGCCAGCAAGCACTTGGAAACTCAAAGTTCAGCTGTTGCTTGAGTAGTGTCTACTATTGAAAACTATTTAAGCACAAACTATTAAGTACAATCATGTTCCCAACTGCAAGAACGCAACTGCCTCCATCACCTGTGCTGCTCAGACCAAGCCCATCCTGTGCCCATGCAAGTACTACGAGTCAGGTCACTGATTTGAATGTGCTTAAGATCACATCATCAACACTATAGTGCTCAATTCTAAGCCTTTTTTCATGCCATAGGTTTGTAGATCTTAAAGCAAATGCAACACAAGAAGGACAACTAAGACAATTTTCATTTTAAAATAAGATACTATCTTTCAGTGTTTTCTAAAGAACATTTCTACCAACATTTTTATTCATTAAATGCAAATACATTTTCCTTGGCATATCTTGGGCTGCAGAGTGAGATCAACACATTTTGAAAATCTTTTTTCTGTACCTTCAAAAATTTATACTAGTGATTAAGCTTTTGGATATTTATCAACAGCTACTCATGTTTTCTCTTGCTATGGTCTGGCTAAAAGATTAAACTTTTCACTGAAAGGCTGCAGTACTATTTAGCCAACATCTCATTTAGTTTCAAAATCCAGCTTAAATATCAACTCTGTTTCATATTTCCAGAAGAAATATGAACTCTGGAGTTTTTCTACTTCCAACGAAGCTGCTTCTAAACTCTGCGTTAGGCAGACTCTGCCTTCTTTCCAAAGGATTGAGTTCAATTGCCTAGGATTTGCTTTTAAAGGAGCTGCACTAGCAGACTGAAGTTGCTCCCAGTGATATCGATGGCGAAGTTCCCACCAACATCTTTCCAGAACCAGGGCCCAAATACCCCTGCAGCAGAACAGCATCCCTCGTCATATAGCACTTACTATTAGAACCATGAATAACAGTAGATACTCAGCGCTTTCTAGCTTTGCACAAACAAGCGTCAAGGTGAAAAACAGCACTCAGGATGACCCCCGAGCAGTTCATCTCCAATTATTGTCAGAAGGTTAGTGACTGTAGATCAGATTCTGCTTTCAAAATACGCAACGCCCAATTATTTCCTTAATTCTTTAGTTTAGCCTTGAGGGAATGGGCACAACAATATTTCGAGCTAATGTAAAAGCAATATGAAAGTTTTACTAAATCCTCTTGATGAACACTTCCCTGTGCCTAAAACAGTGAAAGGGAAGTAATATCTTGTTAGAAAAAGAAATCTGGAAGTGAGACAGAAAATACTATTCCATTAATAGCTCTTTTTAAAGTCTTGCAAGCAAAACAGACACAGGTAACTGAAGTATTTGAAAATATTCCTTCTTTCACCATGTGTTCCACGATTCCAAGCAAATCCCTCTTTTTATTCTTCATTTAGTAACGTCATAATTGGTAAAATTCTTGTCATAAATCAAGTCCTTCCAGCACAACTGGAGCATGTTCTCTCTTATTCATTGAAGGTTTCTTTATGATCACCATAGAAAAAATACGCTACAAAAGTATCATCAACAGCCTTAGCAAAGAAATCAGGACAATCTATAATATTTTTTTTTAAAATTTTATTAAAGTGTCCTTTATCGTGAGCACCATGAGGGGAAAGAAGGTTTTTGCTAACCTGAGAAGCTGCTCACAGCTAAATGGATTCATTTGCTTGTTTATCTATGGACATGATGGCAGCTTCAGTAACATACTGGAGGAGACTGGAAGAATAATATTTGAGGAACAGCAGATTTATTTACAAAAGGGAAGAAAGGAGCATAGTTTAAGGCTATATAGGATCACTGTCAGAAGCAATGGAATTATAAAGCCAAATCAATCAACACATGCACTGAATGAAGATTCACGTCATTTAAGGAGTAAAAGGAAGAAGAAAAGGAAATGAGAAAGGATATAGTGTGATTCTTTCATTGAGTGGTAGGAGCTTCGACTGTGGAAGGGCAAGCAGGACAGCTCAGCAGCTTTGGCAGGCCATGCATTGACATAGACCTTGGGATTATTCAATAACAACAACAAATAGAAAAGATGATGTGCCACATGAGATAAATGAGAGGCTGTTGCAGGCTATGGGCTGCAGGTGCCTAAATTTTAGTAGCGAGATATTTAAATAGCATCCTATAGGTTTGCAAGGGCCCTTTTCTAATACATGAGTTCCTTCTCATGCCCTTCTTCGGTATCCAGACTGGGTAATTGCTCTAGTTATGCTAAAGAAAGGATACAAGAAAGGTGTGAATGCTCCCAGGTAACCAAGAGTTACACCAAAATGGGAAGACTCCTAAAAGCTAACAAAGCAAAAATTTTGGGCAGGTGAAACTTCATGGCACAGTTTTGTAAGCAATTCTGCACCGCACTTGTAACATGCCCCTTTGTTTTCATTTGGCCGCGGTGACATGGCCACAAAATGGGACATAACACATGGTTGGGTCCTGCAAAACAATTTGTTAGCCACTATCAGATGCAAGAAAGTAGGATGCAGGACTTTACACAATAGTTAGTTCCTAGACAGTATATTACACAGAGTTAGAAAACAGCACTTAGTTCTTATATATTGTAGTATTATAGCACTATTCATCAAGAGATCTCATATGACTCAGATTTGTCATCATCCTCATTTTACAATGGCTGGTCTCAGGAGAGTCTGGCTAAAAATGACATGGGACTCCTGACTCAGATTTTCCTGATTCTTTTTAATTTAAATTATGAGTTTAATGTTATTAATATTATATTATGTTAGCGTGATTATTTGTATTTAATTTCCTTTTGAGTTTTTTCTTTAATAGTGATATAATTTGAACTGACACAATAACATGCTTTTCATATACTTGAGTTGAAATTGTGCCTAAGGGCAGCGAAATTCTCATCCATAAGCTGCGTAAGGAAAAAAACTCTGGTGCTCAGAAGCCAAACACCTGCTAGAGCTAGTGGCAGATCCAGATTTTTAAGAGAATTCTTGTTGCATAATGAAAACACAAAGAAGGGAAATGTGTGGGGCAACGGGGTGGTATTAAAACCATGGCATTTTGGGGGTCAAAAAAAAACCTAAACCACTATATACCTCAGAGATAAATAAAGGTCTTGAAATTGAAGATGTTTAAAAGTTCAATTATAAACAGACGTTTTTTCATGTTGGGAAGGCTGAACAGTGACTCTTCATCCTGTACCGCGGGCCATTGCCATTCCTCTTATTGCTAATGACCGGGAGCTTTCTCCCTTGCCCTTAATGTCTCTACATCTGCTTCTGATTGAGGTGGCAGGGGAAAATCGGCAAGTGCTCAGCCCCAAAGAAGTCTGCTCCAGCACTAGTCATTTTTCCTCACTACATACTGTCTATCCAATGTAGTCATCAGGAAGAGCACGGTGTCACAAACTGAACAGGTAGATGAAGTGTATGGAATTGCTCTGCTACTGTAAATGACTACAAATTCTCATAACAGGTAAACAGATCTGGAAACAGGCAAACTCTCAGTCTCCGAGAACTGGAGTAATCTCTCAGTGAGAAAATACATCTTTAGTACAACTATTTTGAAGATCAAATAGCCCAAAACTCAAGTAGGAGAAGCAAAAGGGCACACAACTGAGCAACTCTGACAGATTAGGGAGACTGAAAGCTTCTGATAATCAACATCTACCGTCACAAAACTTCTCAATGAATTAGATCCTCAAGTAGTCCTGTAAATACCATATAAACAGGTATAATCCAGTAATACAAAGAATAAGGTGGCAAGATTCCTCTTCAGGGACGTGTCAAATCAGTTTACTGTAGGATACGCATATAAATATCCCTCTAAAAATGAATATACTGATGTCACACACACACAAAGGTCATTCAGCTATACTAAAATAACTGAAACTAAAATAACACAAGGTGCAAGAACAATCTTTATTGATTAACAGTGCTTGCTGACCTACTTCAGAGACTTCCACAAAGAATAAATACACACAGATAAGGCTGTGTAAAGGCTTCTGCACGTACAGATTAACAGAGTGAAATTGTTCACGTAAAAGGAGAACTGAGCTCGGTGGCGCCACAACTTCTCTTGAATGTCCCAAAGGCACTAATATGACCTTCATGACACAGAATTGGGGGAGGGAATTTCTGCACCAAGTTCATAACTTCTTTTTAAAGTGGGCGACATTTTCTAAAAGATTCAGTCAGTTTAAAGTGTAGCAAGGGAAAGGGAATCTACCTAATATATACATCAGTTCCAAATTTAATTACCTTCATTGCTAAAGTTCTGTATATTTTTGCTCCAAATTTGCCTAGTTTCTGATCTAGTCCTCAGGATAGGCCTGTAGGGTTTTTCTGTGCTATATTACACTGTGCTTTATTGTCAGAAATAACGTTCTTCCTTTTCCTCAAACAAGATGGGAAAGGTGGTGTGGGGTGGCCTAAGAGCACCCACAAATCATCGAAATATTTATAAACACACTCCTGGAACTGCTATCCCATGGAATAGAAGAGCTTGGGCTAGCACTGTTCTTCAGGGGGGCACTGGGAGCACCTGCTACCATCCTGTCAACAGAACTTCAAAGAGAGGCTGGGGGGGTGTCCCAAAATTCTAGTTACATTAACAGAACACCCTGAATAAGAGTGTAAATAATCAAAATATCTCTCCTCCCTGTTACCTCCAGCTGATGAATACTTTCTCACCTGAAAGAAATCAGACTGGAGAGAATGCCACAGCCAGATGTTCGCTCTCAGGCTACCTTATGATTAATAGCAGCTCAGCACATGAATGCATCTAACACATGGCAAGGGAAACGTGATTTTTCCACTGTTAGTTTTCCACCAGTTCTGATAATTTTAGTGATATTAACCCAGTTCTTCATCTACTCTTCTTTCTCCATTGCAATAAATCCCTTTGCAGGGTTTATGGTCTAGGAGCCTAATACACTGACTGGGTCAGGCACATTTTCACAATAAGGAAGCAGTTAAATGGTCATGGCTCTGCTGCAGGAATGTTGGTTTAAGGCTATTAATAAGGCACAGGAGGTGAATGCCTTTCAGCCGAGCACCCTCCACGTGTGCACACCTGTTTCAGCACAATTTTAAAGAGAAATCCCCCAAAGAAACTGTTCACAGCACGTAGTCTCTAAGTCTCAAATGCTTTTTTGCAAATACTCAAGAGCTTTCAAGCTTTTTGTGCTTTACTGATGTCAGGAACACCAACACACCAACCACCAGGTAAAGCGTGGTACTTCCTAGTAAGCCATTTTCCCTATGAGATGATCTTTGTCTTACCAGCATCTCTGTTGTTGCCATCTACCACTTTGAGATTATTGTCACTGACTTTCAGTATATCTTGATCATTCCCTACCTGATCTTTCACTGCTGAAATGCTTTCCCTGAGCCAGGCTCACAGTTCAAACACTACAACTCACTTCTCCAAATATATATCTACACTGTTACGTATTTCGTTTAACTTCATTTAAATATCAGCTTAACTATTCCCTCAGTCCAGTGATACAAGTCTTAATATTTTTATCCATCCACTTTCTCATTTCCTCCTAACTCTTTTTTTCTGGGGGGACAAGGGATGCTCATTCTCCAAATGTACTCCGTTTCTTGCCAGTGAAGGCATCTCAAGCAGGACAAGGTTTTAACTGTATGTTGCATTGAGCCAGACACACTGTCCAGCATTAGCAAAGCAAAGGCTGATGAGAAAAAGGTCAATAACTGAACAAAACACACATAATGTACAAAAAAACAAAGACACAGAAGAACACACACCCCCCCAAAAAAGGCAAAGTCTGTAAACTAGAAAACACTGAGTATGAAAGAGGATCTACCATTAATCTGAAGATTGTCCTTCCTGGTCACAATTCATCTGCTATCATTAACTGACAATATTTCACATGTACACTTACTAATAAGCCACTACCAGATAACTATGCTTTAGCTGTAAAAAGGCAGAGCAATTAAAAGCTCGTATGGCAGGCACTGCAGGCATCCATTCACTGACAACTGTTAAGACTAATGGTCATTAGTTTAATGACTCATTTTTGTTCTTCTACACGATGTGTACAGTAATGCTGGAAGACTGATATGGTGAAGGGGAAAGGGCTGTTACTGAGGTGAGAGAAGATAAACACAGGATCTGCTGCTGGAAAGAGTGAAATAAATCCTATGAATGAACTGCAATTACTGAAATGTTAAAAACACAGCTGAGCAAGTCAGACATAATATGAAAATAGACACTGCTAATTTAGAACAGGATGCCTGTTCTACTCAGGGTAGTTTCAACACTACAACTTTATCACCCGTCTTCCATGATCAGCAAAGAAATTTTATTAAGCAGTTTTAAAATTATCCAGGTGATTACAGAAAGACATTCAATGAACGTGACAACAGAAAAAGGATGCAGCATGAAGAACATAGAAGAAAATGTGCAATTCCAATGCAAGACATTGCCTAATGTTTTGGAATTAAACAGTAGGATGCCCTCTCAAATGCATTTTTTTTTAATTTTAAGCACAAAGTATCTTCACTGTGATTGATCTCACTAACACACTCTTTTAATCCTCTAATGGTCTATATTTCTAATGCAACCAGTAGCAATTATAGGGGATTAAAACAGTTATCACAGAAGCAACATTAAAAGATAGGCCACGTGCTTATATTCCTATTCACTCATCTTGTATTCTCATTCAAACAGCTGAAGTTAAGTGAATTGCTTCGCTATGTGATCATTACTCTGGGAACTTGGCTACCAAATCCACAATATGCAATTTGCCAGCACATACCACCTGCACATTGAGGGAACGGAAGACCTTCCTGTGGAAGAATAGCTTCCCATCCTGTGTGGGTGTACAGAAGCAGATGTGCACATACAACAGATAGCTCCCAGGACAGATGAACTGTGACATGTCATAAGTCATGTATCGCTTTCCAATAATGATTATCTTTCTACCGGAAATTTAACAGAATAATTTTCCTCCCTCGGAATACCGCACTGGAGTTGATGATGGCACAGCAGATGGCTAGTAAGATAAACTATCTCATTTCCTTCTCTTTTCCAGCAGTTTGAAGAATCTAACTGCAAAAGGTAGTAACTTTTCAGCATGTATGCAGTTACTGGCATTTCACAGAATCTATTGGCAACTAAAAATTAAGCACACAACCAAACACTGTGTAGAGGCCGTAGACAAGCTACTGAAAAGCACTCCTACCTTGGCCAATACAGGAAAGGTTATGGAAGGACTGTTATTGTTGCTTAAATCTCTTAATGCATACGTCTTGTGTGAAAAAGGAACAATTAAGTGACCAAGGCATCTTTTAGAAGAGGGGGTCACTCGGCCTCCCCCGCTTCCAAGTGGAAAGCAACACTGTTTTACTCAGAAGTAGGACAGTTACTAAGGAAAAGCTTTTCAAAAGCAGCTTTTATATACCAAATTCTAAAAGAGTACACGTAATTTTGGTTTGTCCACTTGACTGTGTCTTTTGAAAAGCTGTCATGCCTCTTGCAGGACTAGGGATATTCCGCTCTTTTAGAAACAGCAAGTGAAAGGGGAAATGCAGAGCTCCCAGTACATGCCCAATTTCTAACCGACAGTGCAAAATCACTTATTGTTGCATATCTATTAATAGCAGCTTCTCTTTTACTGCTACCATTTGCATGTAAGGTTAAATAGAAGTCTTGACAGCATAGTTTAAAGATTTACAGAAGGGCACTATTCCTACAGAATATTTTCAGCTGTTCCAGAGCACTTTTGGATGGATCTGTGGCAATAACCTCCCCTGAATTTTCTTATCCGCAGTCAGCTCTTAGTTTGCCAGTACAAGCTAATGTGAGCGAGGAGGCCAACCCTAACAGTTCAATATCTAAAGCTTTAGCATGGTTCCAGATTCTCATATGTTTGTCTTTAGCATTCTAAGGCTTTTCAAAATACAGACAGAATCCAAGAACAATGGACTGTGCAAAGGCAGGAAAATAAATTCACCCACCCTTTTGTTTAATTGCAGAGGATTCCTTTTGCCCTATATATCTACGACTTCTCAGACTGAAGACAACCATGACACCAGAAACTACTGAAGCTAGAATCTACACGATCTAAGGAATTTATAAACAGTGGTATGAAATACTGTGCTCTTAATGATTTGGTTCTTATCACACATAATTATACATCTCTTCACATTCTCCACTGTTTTACAAACTGCAAACAATAAGATAGTCTCAAATCTCACAGTTAAGCCATGTTGAAGTTAACTGTGGCAGTAATCCTATTTTCATTTGTACATTTTACAGGCCTGGCTTCCTCTGTACTCTGTACCAAGTAAAATGTTATTATATGAAGCTTAAACAGCATCCATTTTAAACAACAAGACCCGAATATAAATCTTAACCTGTGTATGTCTCTGCAAGTTTGGCCGTACTTGGAATTATCAGTCCAGAACATCTTTATTTCAGAGCCCAGTCCTATTTGCCAAGAGAGATGTTTGTATCCTGATTATAGTGAAAAAAGGCAACTTGCTGGCCTGACTCAGGCTGTAATTATTCTGTGCCTTTATACAAGCTTTTTATAGTTCCTGGTAGAAAAGTTGAAGGGAATCCTACACATCCACACAAAGTCTGAAATTTGTTGCCCTCTTGCAGAAAACCATTCAAAAATGACTGAATGAGATTTGTCTCTTCCTTATATGTTTTTCCTTTCTTTAAGACGATACATGCAGCAGCTTCCCTCATTCGGTGTTATTCCACCTTTAATAACAGAGGAAGGGCCTGACTGCAAATCGTTCTACAAAAGAGACAACCAGCTTCTCAACAAAAAACCACACAACAAAACAAACAAACAAACCTGATTACTGAAGCATCTACACACTTTAAGAGGAAATACAGGACAATAATAAAATCTCCAAGTCAAAATGCCTACGCCAAGATGATTTAATATGGTCTCTGAATCTCAAAATAAGCCAAAACTGTTCATTCCCACTATTTACAAACACAGAATAATTCCAAATTGCCTAAAAGCCACCAAAATCCAAACCAATCGCCAGCATTTCACAGATGAATCAAATGCCACATGCAGACTGGGAACACAGGGCTGTGCTGCCCTCCTGCTCTTGCTCCTTCAGCATCAAGTTCAAAGTGATACCTGTTCTAAATCAATGTGTTCCACAAAACTATGTCCTGGGAGGCTGGGGGTGAAGACATGTAGGAAAGGGAGAGCCCTTCTCCTCGTTCTTTACAAGGTATAAAAATTACACTAAATTTCCAGTAATATAACAAGAAACCTTGCACTTAAATCCTCAGGTCTATTGCTAGTGGACAAACAGAAAAACAGGGCACTCCACTTAAATATTCCACCTACTACTACCACTATTCTTTTGTCCTCACGAACATGAGAAATGGCAAATTCGTACTATTTTCAGAATAATATTCAAGGAACAAAAAAAGTAATGTACAGCACATTTTAAACAAAGTCAAAATACAGAAATCAAATTCAACTTTGGTTGAGAAATGTTTTTTAAAAATTGAAGTTAATAGAATAAACCCTTCTCTGTAAATCTCTTCCTATAATTTCCTTTAGCTAAAGATACTAACATAGTGGATTTAAGTCTATACATAATATATCAAATGCTTTCTTTACAGAGGATCTATTCATAGCAGCTTCTAGTCACAACATATGCAGCAAATTATACTATTAAACACTTAATCCTAATAAAGTTTAAATTTCACTCCTAACAAAAGCTTGCACAAATCTTCTAGACTTGAAATAGGATTCCAGAAATAACCAATAGGTAGCTATCATGACAATTAATAATTGAACGTTTGATATGTAAATTTAGCTGTTTACATTGAACGGTTCTGATGAAATGTTAATAACTATAAGGGCTTTTTCAGCCCAGCAAGCTGCATCACTCTTCAACATGAAACATCACTCCTCATTTTTCTTGATCAATGTTCTCCTTTAGTTGTGCAAAAAAGATCCGACTGTGTCTACTTTCTCAACCAAAAATAACTGTAAATAATTGTTTTATACAGCAGCCATGCAACTTATATGCTGAGAAGAGTCCATCAGGAACCTGCGGCCATTTAACACCTTATTCAGACTAAAACTCAACTAAAGACAATCTCAGTGTCCCTGAGACTTTGTTAATGTAAATACATACTCTATACATTCATATATTTGCACTTAGCAAACGCATAGGAATAAAGTCTAAGGTGTTAGCAGTCAACATTGCACACCACCACCAAAAAGGGGAATTCTATTTTTCAGAGAGGTTAAATGTTCTTTAAAAATAAAAAGGTGCTAGCTTTTCTCTGTACAGAGGCATTTACACTTTGACAGGTATTATTAGGTACTTTTGATTTAACTTGAAGATTCAGATGTAATTTCTCAGTATAATACAGATGTCTTAACTCTTTCAAACACATCAACCGGAGACACTGAAAATGTCACCGACCATTTGGGTCCTACATCACAAGGACAGGTTAATAGAACTGGACCTGCCCCGTATCACTGTGGGAATCACATTATTATAAAAAAAACTAGTAAACTGCTTAAATAGCGTGGAATAATTTCATGAAGGGGTTCAGACTGGCCTGATTTTGAGAAGAGCTGGGGAAGAACTAACAGGTGCAAGGATGTTGTACCAGGAAACTCTTCTCTCAGGAGACTGGATAGAGCTGATGACATGGGAAACTTGGGTTGCCAACTTTCTACAGAGTATATAACCCTGAAACTCTGGGAAAATGAGTTGGATTATGAAGGTTGAAGAGAGAGGCCAGACCATTACTGAAAGATAATCTAATCGAATTTTGCCAATTTTATCTGGATGATTACTCTCAAGATGAAGGGCCAGTGCCACTTTTTCATTGCTGCAAGTCTGTTTTCTTCACTTCGCAGCTCCCTTCTTTCACAGACCCTTCTGGAGCTAACAAAGCACATTAGTGAAAATTCCCCACAAAGGGCTGGTTTTGTGCAGCCAACTATGCCTTCCCCACACTTAATACAGCTTTTCTTGAAAGGATTTCCTCAGAACTCAGTATCCTTACTCTAAGAGTAGGGTATTCTTGAACAGAGTAAGGCAGCACTGAAGAGTAACAGTGGAACCTAAAGGTTGGCTTTGGCTATTCTGATCCAGACATACATGTTAATGTTTTCATAATTCATTTGCATTTTGTGCCAGAGGAATCTCTTACTTCGTGAGTTAAATTTTATTCATAGCTGAAGTCTACATTCAAAACAAGGCTGAGCTATTATGGAGGCAAAGACTTATAAAAACTAAAAACTCCCTTTGAAACACATGCTTTCCAGTAAAAGCAGCTAGCAAAATGCAAAACACAGTCAACATTCCAACACCATGATGTCAATTTTCATACGCACAGACAAAATGCTACATGTAGAAATCAGCTCTCTATATCTTCCTTATTTATGGTGTGCTTGTGTTTCCCTCTATTTTCATTAGCAGAACCACACCATGCAGTGAAGAGCACAACCCTTAAAAGGTTCAAAGGAATCTTCTGAATATAGTAAATCTGGCAAAAAGTCACACTGATTTTGAAAAATTGAATTTCAATGTTCTGCTTCAGTTCTCCTGAAAAATAGAGTTCATGCTCTAAGGACTGATTTTGATGGTTCCCTCTGCAGTAGTTCAGGGAAATTCCTGCCAATAGGGATGGTCTGGAACACCTGATAAAACGGTCTTCAACAACACACAATAAAAAAGTGACATGTAAAAAAAATGGAAATCACTTCAAATTGTGAAAGGTTTATAAGCAACAGACAAATTACCTTCTTATTGTCACTGCTTTTTTTTCAGAGGGATAAACACAGCCAATTTTCTAGAAAACTAACACGTGCAGACACAGCTTTAAATGCCATCTGTCCCTAGCAGTTCTGTGAAGAAGAGACGAAATTATTCACACCACAGGAAATATGAGAACCAACTAGTTAGTGCTAATGAAATTCAGCCTCAGTTTGCTTCCCAGAGGCAGGTCTTACTCAAGGAAAACCCCCACTGATGCCTCAGGCAAAGTGCCTGCGGACTTCACCGGCACTCTTGGTCAAGTGTAGAACATTGTATTGTTGAAGTAGAAAGCCTTAATTTTACAAAGTAAAGTCTTATTTGTGGTACAGTGACCTAATGAAGTGCACAGGGCTCTGCAGCCTGGATCTTTTTCAGGACTGTGGATTTCTAGTGCCTAGACCAAGAGTCCTCATAGTACCAGTGATCAATGTGAGCTTTTGGCAAACAAGGAATGACCGGACCTTCCCATTGTACACTTGAAAAGGGCAAGGTCCTTTCTTCAGAGTTCTTGAGGACTGGCCTTAACATTTGAAAAAGTAAAAAGGAAACTCGACAATTCCTACATTTTCCCCATTTCTAAACAGTGGTTTCTATGTGACATATGACAGATGGCTCACAGAGGTCTAAATTCAGTAAGAAAAATAAGCAATTATAAACAAATACATCATTGGTGTTTGCTAAGGACATTATTCAAGCAAGTTCAAAAGATCAGAACAAGACCCACATGTTCTGTTATCCCAGTTAAGGCCCTTCTCAAGATGGTTATCTACAGGAAGAAATTTTCACTAAGAAAAGCTTAATGTTCCCAGCACATCTCTGTTGACCTTGGAGAAACCATGCAAGTTTTTAAAAAAACTACAATTCAGCTCATAAATAAAAATTAAAAATATACAAAGTATAGACTGCTATTTAAGCCTAAAGATTTAAAAGGTTGCAAGTTAAGAACAGGTGATGCTAACAGGATATTTGAAAGGCCCATGAGACTTGCAACATTAAGTAAAATGTATTTGCCTACTGATCTAATTGCTTACTAATTTTCAAATCTATTCCCACCGGATGAATAATGGCATTTTAAGCCCAGCTCCTGGTATTAAAAATACATTTATAGTTTCCTCTTAGCAGAAGATAAACAGCTGCATGGTAAAACCCCATACATTAAGATGGCATTCTGGAGCTTTTCCTATAGTTTTAACCAACCTATTGTGTTCTAAATTTAACTGAAAGAGGTAGGAAGAGGAAATGGGAAAAGCATTTGGGTGTGCAGTTTCACACTGGGGTGAAAGCAAGTGCTCACTCATGCAGGAAAAATGTCCGGAATATTTGTGTCTTTTAGAAGGACTGACCACATAATGAAAGTGGAACTTAAGCCAAGCCTTATTTAGTAAAATATCAGAAGCCATTTCTCTATTTATCTTGCTCAAGGAAATACTAGTGTTTGTTTAAAAACAAGAAACTACTCCAGCAATTAAGCAAAATGACCCAAATTTCCTTGCACACTTTAAAAATCATTCCAAAACTTCAAAATTTGACAATGCACCAGGAATATCATAAAAATGTTTGTAAAGAATAAATTTAATAACATTGTTGGAAAAATACTCCACACAGACACAAAGAAGCTCAGAAGGTGGGTACCTACATAGGTTTTGAGCAAGTTCTTATGCATCCAGGACATACTTCCAGATGCACCCAGAGTCTGTAGATGTAGCAGATGTAGATGTAGTCTTTAATGTTAGTTTTTAAATGGTGAGTAGATGTAGTCTTTAATGTTAGTTTTTAAATGTTGAGTCATAAGTGACAGTAGGTCTAGGATTGGTTCTACCTTCTAGTTCAATGATCCTCAAAATGTAGCCCCAAGGAACATCAAAATGACATAAGAACAGCTGAATTAGTTCACACCAAGGATGCATTTAGCCCATCAGCTTCCAACAGCAGCTGTAACTGGACACTCAAGGAGTATACCCAGAGCGTGTACATACAACACTTCCCTGAACCCACCTACTATTCTTAACCTGCTGGTTTTTGTCTATATAGCAGCACTTAATGGATCTTAGTACTCATCTTGTCACTCCTGAAATCCATGTAACCTTCTACAAAAAATAAGCAAACAAACAACAACCAAACATAGCAAGGAGCGTTAAAGATCATTCCAGAGAGGACAATCACCTTTCATTGGTTTGAATCCATCTCCTAGTAGTTTTACTAGGAGTTCTTATGCTGAAAGAAACAAGTTACCAGCCAATCCCTGTCTACCCTTTCCACCCCATTCATAAAGGAATCACAACTGTGTATAGTACTCAAGTGTGGGTAAACCAAGAATTCACACAGCTCAAGGATGATACTCTTTGCTTCATAGTGTTTCCCACCACTTAATTTGTACCATTAACTGCTACGAAACTCTGAGTGGGCTGTTCCATGAAAAGACTTACCTGAGACGCACCCATCTAAATGAAAAGTGGACTTGTTAGTCACATAAAGCACCTTATATTCATATAAAGTTATAAAATCGGGTCACAAAAACAGAGCCTGTTCAAGCAGTCTTATCAGTTAGTGGCATTAGTAAAATCCCCGCATAGCGTACAGCACATCTCTCCAGTGATAGATGTATTCCCCCTTCTGCTTTCTAACTAGAGCGTTGATGAGATCAGCCAAAAGAATCAGTAATATGTTGGATGTACCGGGCAGTTTCCAACTAGAACATCATCTACCAAGCAGGCAATACTCAAGACACTACTACGCTATTGTTTTTTCAGCCAACTTCCATGTTAGTCAACCAGGGAACAGTTTAAAACTATTTGGAGACTCAAGAAAACAAAACGCCAAATGAGTAATGAGACCTTGAAAACATCTAATAAAAGAAGATTCTCAAGAGAGGAAGTCAAATCATATTTTAGCATATTTCATTTGTTATCCATCCACAGAAAGCACTGAGCTTGTTTAGCCTGCTGCTTCCACACCACTGCTACACCAACAAGAGGCTGCAGTAGCTGGGAAAGCAAAGCAAGCTCTCATCAGAAAAGGGGGATCTGAATGTATCAGAACCAGCACTTGCACTGTCCTTTGACATTTCTCCACACCAGAACATGGCCTGGAGCAACCACATATACAAGCAGGGAAATGACAATCAAATTGGGGAGATATTTTGGAGGTAGTTAATTTCTAGCTGCATCAGCCAGCTGGGAATAAAGGCAGTTTCTGCAGCCTTCTCAAAGCTTCTGCAACATGCAGGCCAGGCAACATTTACTGCTAAACAGAGCTTGAAAGAACACAATCCCTTATGCTTCACATTCTGTGGCAATGCAGGTGTGCCACATCATCTTACTTCTATGATACTAAAAGGCAATATATCAAACAGCTAAAACTCTCTTCACTATGTCTGCATTTAGTATAGAGTCAGCCTCTACAGGTGCTTACATATATAGAGACTGTAAGCGATACCTTGTTCTGCTTGCATGCACTAACAAGTCATTGTATCCCATAAATTTTAAGCAGCTTCGATTTTTGGCAGAGCACCTGATGACAGGAAAAAAACATTACATAAATACATGTTTCCACATATAAACAAACGCTCCACTTATTTAATGGTACAAACCAGCATCATTAACCAGTTGGGCCCTCCCACCGTGACACAAATGACAACAGTTAGCATACAATAACAATCTAGTAATTGCAATCATAAATGCATTTTTAATATTGTTTCACAATTTAGCCGAGCTGACTTGCATTCGCTGTGTTTCTAGTGGATCCAGAAGCATGACAAACCGACAATTCCTGGAAACCACATTTCTCAAAACAGACTGAGAATGCTGTTTTCATTTTCTCTCCATAATGATGTTAAATCTAATAAATATAAAATTAGAAACAGAAATAACATTGTTCCTAAACAATTTATGTAATATGCTGTCTGGAAGGGATATATTGGGCCAAGTTTTCAAAAACCACCCTCCCTTTATAAACACGTGATGCTTGTACTTGCACTTCTAAAGTATTATCAAATATCTACACACCCAGGTACTAGAACTTACACACCAGAAGCCTATTCTTTTCTCAAAAGAGTTTTAAGGCTGAAAGTTTTGGTTTAATCAGCTAAACATGATGACAAACGCTTAGCCAGACTCTTAGAAGCGCCTAAGGGATCTAATGCCTGGTTCTCATTGAATTAATTGAAATTTACCTTGTTGCTTGCTTCAAAAAATCCAGCTAAACACCTACCAACACAGGTAAGTACTTAACAGTATTTGTGTTTAACTTATGTCTCAGATTTAACTGAAAGCCATCAAAACAAAGGCTCCACATTGCACAGACCCTTCTGAAAATGCTGCTATATCTGCATTAAGTTTAGCACCCTCGTGTACCTGATGGTCACCAAAACGTGGGGTTGTAAAACTGTACCTCCTCTTGGAAGCTGGAGCGAGGCCATTTTGAAAATATGACCCTTAAATTCAAGGGCACTTGACAGTCCATGTACTCCAGCTGCTATCAAGAAAAGTTGCCCTCTTATGGGAAAAAAAAAAGAAGTTATAAACATGCTTTCAAAACCTAAAGGAATTATTTATCTCAGTGACAATAAAGCGAGTGCAGAGGGTACATCAGAACTGCAGTGCTATACAGTCCCTATGCGGGTCTTAATCGTCACTCCGGAGTTGCCATGGCTCTACCCCATGTCCCTTCTGGAATGTTGTGCTCATTAGCAAACTGCACATCAAAAACAAACCCACTCTTTCAGCACACACAAAATGTCCCTGTTTTACAAAGATTTTGCATAATAAGATTTACACTGGAATTGTTCAAGTAAGATTGTGTCGGGCCGTATGCAGCCACAAGACTTTATCATCAGTATTATCAACTATATAAAATCTTAACAATGCACTGACTTAATAGTAAAGTACACCACTTGCACAGTGTGATATAACTCATGCCCAAAGATTTCTCGCACAGCCCTACAACACAAACAAGCAGAGAGGCACAATTACAAATCTGCTCCCACTATCACTGAAATTAATTTATTTTGCTACTTTATTGCAAGCCACATTATAATGGGTGTTTACTTAAACCCCAGCTCCTGGGTTCAGGTGAGCACAGAGAACTGTTTTAAGAAAAGCTTCAAGTCTAAAAATTGCAGATAAGGACAGAATTATGTGAACCCTCCAGGTTCCAGAACTAAGAGTAAATAAAAAGGACTCCGATTTTAAACTATAATTTATTTTGAAGTGAAACGCATTATTTTGGATGGCCAAATCATGATTTCTGAATGAACAGTAAAAATGCTTTAATATCAGCACAATGAGCCACGTACAAGGGAGTTTGGGGCACTGGGCAAAACTGCCACCCTCAGTATCAGTTGTGTCCCAGTTTGGTGAGGAATATGAAGGATCCAGCTGCAACAGGCAGACCTGAATGAATCATTATCAGTGACGAAGCACTCAAGTATCTGCTAAAACCAGAGAGCTATTCCTTCATTTCTTCACTACTTTTTCAACAGATATTAGAAGCCACTTGTTGTTGTGAGAGATTATTCCCACACTTGAGGCTTTTCTAAAAGTGTTTGACTCTCAGATATCTTTTTGGAACCAGCGATTTGCAGCTCAACACACAAGTGATTTGAGAATCTCTGCCCAATTTCTAGTGTAACTGCAACAAAAATTATCATCACAGTGAGCCCAGATACCCATACTTGAAGACACAGATAATGCAAAATCTGGCGATATATGGAGACTAAACCACCTTTGCCACACTGGAATGAATGGGTTTGGACCATGCTAGAGCTGATTTTCCAAGCTGTATCACTGCAAGCATCACTTATAATCACTACGATAAAAATTTTTACTACAAAAATGAAAACAAGTAAATGAGATAGTAAAAGGATCCCCTCACTTGATATCATCTGTACTCTTGGGTCATCTCCCACAGCTGACTTCAATTTTTGTGAGTACATTTTTAAAAATAAGTATTCATATACAGTTCATGTCTCAAGTCACAAGACAGATTCATCACCATTTTTCTGGCAATTCAACTCTTTCAGATTGTAAATTGGGAGTAACGGCAGTTCAGATCCTATGAGCACTGGCTGAGCAATCATTATTAGTCATAAATTCAAAGCTTACACAAGTTTTCTGGTAATGCTGTCACTGAGTTACAATCTTATAAATAATGAATATTTTAAGTCAGAACAATTCTACAGAGTCTCAGAAGTGTTATTTGACTGCAGTAGAGGCATCTCAATGTTCCAACTAAGAATAAAACCACGGGCTATTGAGGCTGATGGCAAAATTCCAGATGGGTGCAGAATTGCAACCGGCCTACAAAGAAAGGCAAACTGCTTCAGATTTAACTCTGGACTTGCAAATCTCATCCTGATATTTTTGATTGAAGTTATTGGAGATTTAAAACACCTTACTATTGTATGGCATGTAGATCATAATCTATTTTCTGAACATCGGTGTGCAACACATTCAGTGACTGTAAAACAATCTTCCAAAGGTTTTCCACAAAGATAGTATCCAAGTCCACTATGTCATATAATGGACATCAGATTTTTGGCCTTGCAAAATTCAACCTTAAAGACGTTTGCTATGTTGGTAGTTTTTGGCAGATTGGTTATGGCAGAATCATTTTGAATAAGATAATGTTTTCAGCATGTATATCCTTTATATCTGAAATATCACAGATAGTTAGAAAAAACCATAAGGCAGGCAGGGATTGCAGAAACATAAATCATGGGAACAACCAACAGTTTATTCAATGAATATGTGACCTAGGAAACTTTTCCTTCCATAGAAATCCAGAGTAATGCTGCTTAAATATCCAGACATGGTGTCTTTGCTGTTATTCCCTCCTCAGACATTCACAACCCCATGGTCTTTGAAGGTGAAATGAACTGACTTGTAGACGGTTTAAGTGGGACTGTAAGAACCTTAGAAAACATCAGCATATTCCTGATTTGAAACAAAATAACATAGAATAAATCTAAAGTGAATCCATGTGTAAAATTCTTGATAACATATCTGTCTATATGAATCTGCTAGTCATCATTTCTTGCTGTCATTAATCCATTAGTACGTATATGCAGATATACGGTCTTGCATACATTTCATAACAAATATAACAGCGTGTAGTTGAATGGTGTGATGAAGTGTTATCACAAGATTAAGGAAGAGTTGGCTACCAGGCTGAACATCCTACCTTTTCAATTACCAGTATGGAGTCACATGTACTCAAAAGATCACTTCAAACCAGCAAAATTGGACTTGGATGCCTTCTACTTTGTTTATTGGCTTAACCATCTCCTAAAATCTGTAGTATTGATAGCTCGCTTGCTACCATGTGAGAAGAACGAAGAGCCTCTTACACCATATGTAGCCATACATATGAATAGTTACACTCAAGGCCAAGGGTATAGTTGCAGTTCACAAATGCACATAGGCTGTGGAATACAGTAACTTCTTTAGACAGAGTCATCATTTAAATCTTTAGAAAAAATTGGGGTCTTTTTTTGTTTGTTTTTAAGAAAAACATATAGATATTATTTGCTTGGATTACCACTGGCTTTAAGAGTAATGCAGATCCATTAATTTCATTTATGTTGGCACATATCAGAAAAAGTAGGCTCTATGTCTGCAAAAGAGCACAGTCAAGGCCAGCCTGTAAGTGATCTAGTCCCGAGTCAATCATGCCATTGCCCTTGGTCACAGAACAGATTTCCTGGACAGGCAGCTCAGCAATGCTCAGTGCTCAACTACTCACCAAGTTACCCTGGGAAATCTACCTTACTACTACAGCAACTAATCTGCCCTTGACAAAGTTATTTAGTCAAACTTGAGATGCTGCATATCCGTAAGGGCAGAGTTCAGTTTGGAGCCCAGCTGAACACCACGCTGTGCTGGTTATGAGGAATCAGAAAGGGCTCCTCTAACCAAAGTTAACTTGCATTTCTTCTCAGCAGCAGCTACCTCTTTTTCACAACTTCTCAGATTAAAGTTTTCTTTGCATTATGTTCATACCACATTTCCACCACAGTCTTTTAAAATGGTCATGATTTTATTCTGTACCTGCCTCAAGCAGGATGAAATTAATCAATTGAACATAAGTGACATGACACAGACTTGTGACCTTGCCCAGCATCCAATTGTTTCTAATTGATTAAATCCAGACATAAGCACTTTAATAGCCAAAAACAACACAAGTGGAAGCTATGGTACGATATTAGGGCAGAATGACTGTGTGTGGTCCATATAGTATGGCCCCAAGCAACCAATTAAAGCATTAATGGTTATTGGATACCAAAAATGTTATGTTAAATAATATAAAGTATCTTTAATATGCCTACAATTGTGATAAAACACCTAAAACTTAGAAGTACAACGGCCTTCTGCAAGATTGGGGTTAAGTGCTAATGATTCAAATACGCCAAATAGGTTAGACTATTTTAAAGGACAATCAAGACCAAAAAAAAAGACTTAGATTGAAACGTTCATAAAGCTTCTCACAATAGCCTATTGATTACTACAATGTGTTTGGGTTGTTTTTATTATAAAGAGACATGTGAAGCTATGCCAAACCATTCGTGGAAAAGAGGAAACTATGCCACTACTGTTTCCAGTTCTACAATAAGAAAAGTATGAAAGAAAAAAAAATACCAAAAAATAAATACTGTAAAAGCAAAAAAGTGGTCTCTTCATGACCAAAAAGCGGTCTCTTCATGACCAAAAAGCCCAGTCACGAAGGTGACACTTCCCTTCTCTGAACTTCTATTTTCATCTTGAACAGAACTATCAAGTGAACTTTACATGCTACTTTCTGAGTGTTTTATAGGGCCAGTTATGACAGCATCACTCAACTGCATGCACACAAAAATACAAGCCAGATAGGCACCGTGAATCAGTAACATTTTATTCTTGCATAAGGAATATGCAAGCAAAAAGCAGAAGATCCCACTGTTGCCCTGTCTTGTTGGACATGCAGCTGCCAGGTGTCTCACAGCACATGGTGCACTCAGCGCTGCTACTGAGGATGGGTTGGAGCCCCGTTCCCACTACCTTAAACCCTCAAGTCCACCCTAAATTGATCATAGCTTACTCAGCTGTCTACTACAATCTCTTCAGTTCTTCATGCTCCTTATTTCCATGCTATTTATTTCCAAATAATATTCTTCAGTTTATTTAGCTGCCCTTTTCCAAGGATTTCTGGGTTTGAGTGTATTTAAGACTGAAGAATCCTTGTAACATTCTGTGCTGTGGGAACTATCAGTATAGAGAATGACATCCTATAACATCTCTGCTGCATGCCAGCACACCATATTTCTTGAAATACACACTTCTTGGAACTGATTAGGCTCCTGTGTCAGGCAATAGATCAGTTGGCAGCTACAGTTTTCCTCCGTGGTTCCTGTGTTCATTGAACACTTGAAGCAAAGACCTTTTTGGACCACCCTCCCCCCTGACACCGACTTCCAAGTGCTTTAGATGGTTCTACCCAGGTATTTATATAACCCTTGTCACTTACAGTATCTTAACATTTATCAGGTGTTAAACCTCTTGGGGACAAAGAGCAGCTGTGCTGCCTAGAAAGAACCATGGCATTACACATCTGGCAAGATCTCCCTTTGGTCCCCACATAGTACAGTCAGGTACAATATTACTAGGAAGAGAGAGCATATTCATTTACCAGATGGATGTCTTTGAAATACAGATCAGTGAAAGGAAAACCTTCTGACTGAGAGCATTTTATTTACAGTATGATTCTTGTGGCAGTTTTCCATTTAAAAAACAGTAATTCAAAGTGTGCAGCAAGATCATCTGATAAAGGACCATGCATGACAATAGCAACAAGTTTGTCACCTACCTGTAGATGAGCATAGACAGCGATAGCAAGCCAAGTGATCTCCCAGAAGAGCCCTGTGGCTTTAGGGCTGGCCATCCTTGTGCCTTGGGGCTCTGTTGAGAGAAATTGTTTCAAGTTACAAACAAAATCAAGTGGGCTCCGCCAGAGATTCAATGACTAAAGCAAACTGGGCAAAGGAATGGAACCGGGCTTTGGAAGAAACGCAATGCAAACACGGGAGTAGCGCTGGCCGGAGGAGCAGGAGCGCCGTGCATGCCATGAGCACAGCCTGCAGGGTGAGCTGCTGCCAACCACGGAACAGAAAGGGGGGAAAATGAAAGGCTGGGGGAAGCTGGCAATAGTGGGCAAGTTTGATTATCTCCTGAACAGAAAAATTATCACATTGAGAACACTTCTCATCCTGATGTCCAGAAGGTAAAATCCAAAGAGCGCAGGATTTCTGATGTACTGTTTCAGCACTTTCACTCACTTAAAGCTGAGAGCCCAGCCCTGGGGCCTCAGCAGTCATTTCCATTGCCTTTGAAAGCTCTGATCGTAACAGCTCAGACCCCAAGCAATCAGGGCAAAGAAGGAAAAAAAAAAAATATCCCTCAATTTACTGACCCATCACCATTTCAGGGCCAACATGGAACTGTCACTTTTAGTAAAAACTTCAAGTTAAAATTCCCATCAAGAAAAAACAAAAAGAAAAACATGTAGTAACACTGCTAATTCCTAGTGTTGATGCATCTTTTTGCCCCAGACTATTTATCACCCCAATGATCTTAAAATAGAAGTTCCATGCAGCCCTAAAACATAAGCACACAAACAGCGCTCCCTCCCCTCCTCCATACCACCCCACTATTTTGCAAACCTCCACAGTGCATGTACTCCTTTCTAAAAGGTCAGATATCCCAAAGGAAAAACGTCTATCCAAACAGTTCTTGCACCTGTCAACTAAGCATAATTAAGATTCCTTACAGAAAAAGGTATTTTATTTCCTTCCTCCCCAAACCTTCAGCACTCCTGGATGCTCTTGTCATTCAAAAGTTTCAATCAACTATGTCACTAAGAGGTGGAAGATTCCCCTTACTCCCCCCACACCCGCCAGGCATTGCCGAGAGCCACAACTGGCAAAACACACCAGCCCTTCACAGGTGTCGGTGCCCGGGCTCCTCAAGGGCTCCCCGAGCAACCCGCGCCGCTCTGCCCTCTCGATCGACCACCGCCCAGCACCGCGGCCGCCCCCGCTTACGCTGAACCCGACCGGCCCCTCTCGGGGAGCCACCCGCGGGGCCCGACCCGCCGCCCTGGCGAGAATCCGCTCGGAGAAGCGGGTCGAGGAAGCTGCCGCTGCCCGAGAGCCAGCCCGGGCTGCCGCGGGGGCTCCCGCACCCCGGCGCGGCCGCCGAGCTCACCCACCTGGAGCGCCGCGGGGCTGGGGCCGGGAGAGAGGCGGGGAGCGGGTCCGGCTCTGCCGGCGCCTCCTTCCCGCTCGCAGGGCAGGGAGCGCCTCGCCTGTCACGGCACCGGGATACAGCATCCTGCATCAGCGCGGCGGCCCCTCCCTCACGCCAGGCTCCAGCCCACAGCCGCACGTTCGCCAAGGTCCTACAGGCTGCTGGCAGCGGGCCGCCCCCGCCCGCCCGCCGCAGCCCGGCCCCGCCGAGAGGCGCCCGGGCGCCTCCACCTGCGGCGCGGAGCCGCGGCCCGGCCCGGCGCCCGCTCCGCCGCCGCGGCTCGGCACCCCCCGCGCAGCCTCTGCCTCCCCGGCCAGCGCTGACGGGCGGGCAGCCAAGGGGGCCCGGCTCCCCCTCCCCCGGCTGCGGAGGCACTGGCGGCGCTCCGGTGTCGGCGGCCGAGACCCCGGCAGCCCGGGACCGCGCGGTTCGTCTTCCCCCGAGGGGCAAAAGCTACCGTGAAGTCAGCCCCCAAATCTGATGCAAAGCAGATTCCAAAACCACAACCATCCTGTGTCTCATCTCCAAGTAACTCTCACAATACAGCTGCAAATCTGCTCACACACCGAGGAGGTCTTTAATCATGCTGCCCTCTACGATATTTTTAGGTTTCCTACTGTAAATTTGATGAGTATGTCTCCTACGACAGCTTCTCCCTCGGAGCTTTGGGCTGCTAAACAGCAGCACTAAAATCCTCTACCTTCGCGCTACGGCTTCCACTGATGTCCCAAAACTTTCGTCGAGTCCGCTAGGAGCAACACGTAGAAAAAGGGCTATTATCCCTGCCACTGAAGTTAAAAATACGCTCCAGTGAACTAAACATAACCGATGAAGAGTTTGTTCAAATATGTTGCACTGGAAACTTTTCCAATCTGTGTAGCTTTCTCCCCAGCACGGGAAGCGCCTCCTCCACCGTGAGAACAGAGTGCCCTCTGCTGAAACCCGCCGGAGCACAGAGGAGACCCGGCGCTGACAAGGCAGGAGCGGAGAGCGGTCCCCCCGGGGACAGCGGCAGGACCGCAGCTCTCGGGACACCGGCGGGAGCACAACCCGCGGCGCTCCCCGCTCTGCCCCCTCCAGTTACTTAACCACATAGTCCTTTAACTACGCCTTCAGTTATATTCCTGCAATTTGGCGTCTTCAAAGAAAAAAAAGTAATACACAGGTGCAGTCAGCATCTAGACCAGACTCGATCACAAGCAGTTTTAAAGCCAGAATTTAGCCATCAGATCAACCGATGCAGAAAATCAATTTTCCTGTCCCAAAAGCATGGCTGGTAGTATTACAAGAACAAAACCAAAAGATGTTCACAACTACAGGATGAAGCTGACCCTCAAGACCTTGCCGTCTGGTTAGGAATGCAGAGAGTTTGCACCATCCCTATTTAGAATATCACTTCTCTTCAAATTATTAACCCCTCAATAGTGAAGCAGACCCTGGGCCCCGCAAAGTCTTCATAACCCCTTCTGCTGAGTGAAGCAAAAACTGAATGAAAATCAGGTGTCCAGGCAAGATGTGTTTGTAAACAACCACTTCAAAATTCACAGCACCCGTAGCTGCATAGCAGACTCTTCCAGTATGCATCCTAAATCTAAAGGACACAAAATTGCAGGTTCTGGGTGCCTAATTTTTATCCCTGGAGAAGTCTCATCAGCAAATCCACAAAAACTTATTGACCACTCCAGTTTAAGATAAATCATCATTTTCTAAGGAAACATTTAACTTCCCTTCTGTTTACTGTCTTGTCTGTAAGGATTATAAACTCTTCCAGGCAGGAACTATTGTTCTCTGTCTGTTACACTATGTTTACATATCATGTCCTTTAGGTATTACCTTATTAGCAGTTTTACCATGCAGGCTTCTAATTTCAACCCACAGCACATTAGCTTGGCAGAGCTGGTATAAGATCTTTGAATAAGAAACTATAGCAATGCTCTTAATAGTCAGAGTTCACATGCAGAACCCCTGTATTCGTCTCTCAGTATTACCAATGCTTTTTTATTACATAAATACTTTTCTGTTGCTGCCCTCTAAAATACGTATCATTTAAATGACATTAAATATGAGAGCTATAAAGACCTTACTGTTCATAAAATTGTGAAATATGGACATTTGCACTGATTTCATTGAACACATCATGATCTTGTCCATCTGTACAGTTGGCACAGTCTCTCCTGAGGAAGCTGGTTGGAAATATTATGGTCTTACCCTTTGTTTTACACTGGCTTGAGACCAAGTGTCTTCACTATTAAACACAACCATTAAATCTTCTGTCATTCATTGATTTACATTTGATTGTAACATCAGAAAATTTCAACTTACACTCAACAGCTCAGGCAGAAATGGCAGAGAAAAGAGATCTTGCAAGATATAGCTAAGAGCAAAATTGAAGCAAATTATATCCCTGGTCTGTTAAACAAAAATCTGTTATATCTGTGGCTCAACAAACAAAAACCTCTGTTCAAGCACATGATAACCACCAGATTTCACTCTCTCAGTGAACATCAATAGAAAAACTTCCTATCTAAGAGAAAAACCACATTGTTCTACCTTTGTCCCAAAACACAGGTATACACGCTTCTTCAGCAGACTCCAGTTGCATATAAATATTCTTTCAAAACAAGTTCAGCTATCATGACAATCATGAAGGCCCATTCTTTCATCACAACAAAAGTCTATACTACTCAGGAAAAAATATGTTTGGCTAAACTACAAATTTGAAATCTATTGAAACAGTGCAGAACAACATTTGGCTTATAAATCAGGATTATGTCTACTGAATACCAAAGCTGGAAGTACCCTGCTGAGGCCCCATGGAGAAACTGCGTTTTGGTTTGAGGCCTCAAAGTTATCGGCAATAGCGCTGCACCTGATTGACTAATAAAAGCAAAATGTTAAATTTCCTGTAACTAGAGTCATGACAACCCTGACATGGTCTAATCAGTTCTTTGGCCCTTTATTATATTTGTACAGGGTGCTTGTTTACCCTGAAATAACAAGCTCTCTAGGGTAGAGCGCAATCATGCACTGTCACACTTCTCAAATATGTTATGGCCTATAAAGAGTAAAACCTCTATTAGTGTAAGGGTACAAAGTTCAGCTACAGCACTGTCTTTGATTTCTTGATGTTATGGAACCTATTGTGTTGCACGCTGATCCTTGTCCTGGGCTTTGGAAACAGCTCCATCAATATAGGAAGTAGAAAAGATTCCTGTGGCTTAAAGAAAGAAAAACTACTTATGTATAGCCCTAAACATTACAGAAGAAAGCTACCGTCTTCCCCTCAGTTTGTGTTTAAATGAATCTGGCATTAACCAATACAGTATATACAAATGGTCACTATTTCAAGTATTTGAATAAATATTTGTCCTTTCTTGTCTCTTAAATTCCTTTTTATCCTCAAGTAAAACAACTTGTGGGTCATTTGCATATTTATGATCCTCTATAGTAGTAGCAGATGCATTAAATTTCATGACTCTCCAGAGTAAACACATCTTGATTCAGATGGCACATACTTTTTGTTGTCATTCAATGTTCATAGCCCTAACTAAAACGTCAAAATGAGCATTTTGAGATAAATTCGTAATGCACTTAGATGATAATTTTGTGGATTTGCAGCATATCTTTTCAAAAGGATTTAGGTGCGGTTTTGTAGGCATAATTACAAAATATGAACTTGTAAAGATGAAGATCGAATGCAGATAAGGCAAAATGAAAAATTCATTGCAGAAGTAAAATAGCATCAGTTTGTTTACACATAGCTATGTGCTCTTTAACAGATTTATTTTTTTCAAAAAGCAACCCCACTGAGAACTGTGGATAAGCCAAATCTGAATTCCTGGACTTGTCTGCCATTTTCTTCTCATGCAACAGTGACAATGATCTGTTCTCCTCAGTTCATAATGGCCCTTACTTCTGTGATTATTAAAAATAACATGTTATTGAGTGCTATGTGAAAGAAGCAACATTTGGTGAACAAACAGGGGCTCTGAGGAAAGCAATTATGTTGCAAGTCATGAGCAACAGACAAAGGTCAGCAGGATAATTACTGCCCTCACTGTGAAGGTTCACTGGGGAAAAGCAAGAAGCATAAATGAGGTGACCTGCATCTCACAAGATGGCTTGTGTCACTACATGAGTGTCTAAAGATGCACAACGATATGGAAACAGAAGAAGAGAACGTAAGCAAGGAGCAAACAGTGAGAATGGTGAGAAAGAATGAAAACAAAAAAAAGGACAAGGTTGAAGAAATACATAATTGGGAGGAATACTAGTGACAAAGACAATGTGGTTATGAAAGCAGAAGATTAATGATTAACATAGGAAAACATAGCAAAACCAGAGGAAAGAATAAGTGTGGGTAACGGTTCAAACAGAATTGAAAAAAAAAAATCCAAAACAAAAATTAGGTCACCAGAAAATAGCTTCAGGAAAGTGACATCGTGCATCAAACGTTTGGCAACAATGGGAACAAAATTTCCACTTTCTCACATACAGTCCATGTGCCAATAGAAACAAAGAAAAAACTCCAACAAAACCCGTAACATAAAATGGTCGCACACTCCTGTAAGCTTGTGTGGGTTGGAACAAAGCAGCAAATAAAACATGAGATAATGCATTAACAGAGGACAGAACCCCCAAACCTACCTATACTTTAAAGCTGAAAGTAAATGTGAAGACAGAAAGCAAGTTTGAAATCTATTTTTTACTCTTCCGTTCTCTTCTACTTGCCAACTTCTTTTCCTATGTTGGCAAATGCTCGTTTCCCAAGTTGCACATTTACAGTCTTCATTCAGAGACTATATTGGGAATCATTACCAAGGAAAAGTCTCCATTTTCCTCACCATAGCCTGGCTGCAGCCCAAGTGCTCCAGATCAAGTGAGTCAAGTGCAATAGCAGTGGGATAAGTTATTTGCTCTCTTCGAAATGAATTCAACTCATCTCAACTCAGCAATGTTGCCTGGATATAAATGAAGACATTTTTCCTTATTATATTCTACTATAAGAGATGGAAGTGACTTCATTTTCACAAGGGACTCAGATTTAACTGAGCACTGGTGGATCAGAGGTGGTTCCTGACTCCTGTGAGAGCCAGCAGATGGACTTGTTATTCTTATTAACAGTGATGGCAATCTATTTGACAACAAATGAAGGTAAGAAGGGTTAGCAAGATTGGGTGGATGGAGGTGGATGTTTTATCAAACAAAACCTATTGTTTACTTTTGCATCTGGTAATGCCACAAATAATTTAATTTCTTCACTGATAACCACCTGGTGTTCCAACACAGACAAAAAAGCCTGTAAGCTGATCAACCTGTTCTGCTTAATTTAACATGGCAAGTAGGGGTGTATGTACAGTTACATGTTCTAGAAAGGACTTGTCCATTTATGTATACTGCCACCAACAACACAGAAACAGATACTGCCCTTTAACCTCTCTGGTTTTTATTTCTAATTTTTAATTTGCACTGGTACTGTGACAACTGTTACCAGGCTAGCACAACTCAATCTGTCTTCATTAGCTCTGGACAGGTCTTACTAAAAATCTATCTGTTAACAGACTGCTCAGCAAACTGCTTATTGATATATTATAGTGTACCAGAGCAATACTATTTGAAATTACATTACTGCTATATACAGAGGATTCCTAAACTGTTACAAAGGCTGTCCAGTGATACTTTGCTTTGTTTCCAATAGTCATTTAGGAAGAGGTCCTCATCGATTAGAGAACAGAATGACTACCAGAGAAAAACACTAAAATGCTACAAAAGTTTCTTTTGCCTATGCTGACCCTACATCTATGCCTATGGTAGACAACACAGTATTTGCACACTAATCAAGCCTGTCTTCTTACTACATATAGCCTCAAATCTCAAATACACTTAACACTTGAAAAAGTAGGTGCGGATTCCAACATTTTATATTAGGTCACTAAAAAGAGACACTACTATCAACAAGCTCAGCCTTACCTAAGTATTCAGCAGTCATTGCTCTAACAGTCCATTGTCTGGAGTGGCAACATCCAGCTCCTTCCTAGCAGACAGAGGCAAGTCAGGCAGGCAGGGGCCACACCAGCCACAGACCTGTCCCACTGCTTCTAGGCAAGATGAGGGGACTAGAGATAACAGCCAGGGTAAGCAGAGAACCCAGGCAAAGGTGCAAGTATAATATCAAGATAGAAAATCAGCCCATGGGCCAACAAAGCTAATGGTAATACAGAACCATAATAAAGCTTAAAGAGGGACTAAAGGCCAGGCCAGAGCTTAAATGGAGCTCCCGCACCTGTGGGCGGAGTTGTGGGCACAAGCCCCAGCTGAGGCTCGTCAGGTTTGTTAAGGCCTATTAGTGCACCCAGAGCATTTTGGAACCAATAGCAACAGATTGCTTGCACATGGTTGGGGTCAGCTAGCAGGTACCTAAGGAAAAAGAGAGCAAAAAGTTCAGTTGACTTTTTCACGGTTTTCATCACCTTGTGGGTTTTTTTTCACTTAATTTCACCAGCTCAAGGTCAAGGCCCAACTAGGGCACGTGAAAAAGCCCACAAATGTTTTTAACGTTTTTGTTTTCTTAATTCTAACTTTGTGGAATCTGCTAATACCATCTAAATCTCCCATATCTACATTTTCCTGGAAAAGGACTCTTTGTAGAAAAAACTTTTATTTTGCTTTAGTCTGGCATATATGTTTTCTCACAATTTTTCCTGATACCCTCCATATCTCTTAATCCTGAAACATTCCTGATTTCTTTATACTTAAAACAATAGGAAAAGATGGGACAGGCTTATCTCCACAGGAATTCCTCAGCTGCACTTGTGGTCCAAGCAGTACAGACTACAGTCTTAACTGAATAAAACGTCAGAAAAAATGTCAGAAACAGAAGAATCAGTAACAGATTTCCATTGTGCTCCTTCTTAATTTGCCACCTTCTGTTCTTGCCTAGGGAGAGGAGGTGAAGAATAAAGAAGATAAAACCAGCTCAGACTATTTTTGAACTATCTTTCGGCTGTTTTTGTTTGCACTATTACAAAGCCTTGGCAGGCAAGGAAGATATTCTTAGAATAGCAGATTTCTTGCTTTGTTCTGCATCTGTTCCAAAACCATGCAATTGTATTTGAACAGCTGGCCAGTAACATGCAACCATCAAACATGACAACGACATGCGATCACAATGTGCTTTGCAGAGGACTGAGGTTTCAAAGCTGAAGTAAATCCTCAGATGTACATATCTTGGTCTTAGAGGTACACATTCCGATTTAAATCATACTTTCTATTTTTCTTGAATGGAGCTTTCTATTGGCACAAAAGAGCAAACAAGTACTCATTATATCAAAATAAAAAACTGGAACAGCTCTACAGAAAAGAATTTCCTGGTGCTGTTACTAGGACTAGAACCAGAGGAGCTCAGTCTGGCCATATGCCCTTACCATGCCGCCTATAGTTTCAGAGTTTTGAAATTTTGTTTTGTTTTTTACACAAATGTGTAAATAAGTTCAGGAAAAAACCTTAATGAGCATCCATGCCTCCTTCTATATCCTCATCTACTTCGTAAGTTTGCATCTAGGGGTTAGAAATAACCTAATTCTAAACCCCAGCTGCAATCTTGGGGCCAACTATGTTGTTCTCTTATGTTACTTGCCTGTTGACCTATGAAGTGAAGCTTGAATTTACACCTACAACCTTCATAAAACCTATATTTGTATTTTAAAAAGCCTAAGAGGATGCCAAGGCTATTTTTTGTGTAGGAAATAACACTGCCTTAAGCTAAGTTCTTAAGTAAAGTTTCTTGTAACTGCTGCAACAAACACCATAACTAACAGTTATATTAATGTTCAGAGATTTTTAGGCTGATATTGTATGAGATTTGTACAGCATCTGCTGTCCAAGATGTAAGTGAAAAAGGGTAAGTTAATTAGCTACTGGAGAAAACTGACAGCTATCATAGTACATGTCACTACATTGAAGCAACTTTCTTATTGAACAATGATTTTTATAAAATATATTAGCATAAGGCTTTGCAGACTGTTTCACACGTTTGTCTTGATGCAGGTTCCCTTTCCCCCTCCGTTCTTCCCTCTGCTCACACATCAGCTTTCAACCGAAACGCTGTAGCACTGGGATGGCTGACAGCCACCACAGCCTAACCTAAAACCTAAAACCGCTGCCAAAGAAAGAGCAGGGGGTGGCTTTCATCAGCTGAACAAACTGGGAGAAAAAAACCCACAGACAGAACAGGCAAAGCACTGACATGGCAGCATTCTGGAGGGTGAGAATCACTGATTCGTCCTAAATCTGGGAATAGTTTTTCCCACCCCGACCCCTTGCACCTGTTTGTACAACCGCCGGGCTACCGTAAGCTTTTCCTAACAGCTCCTTCCCCGCCCTCTCGGCGCAGCGCCATTGGCCTGATGAGATGCATCAAGACATATGTAAAAGAATAATAATAATTAATTTTTTTAAAGTGCGTTTTCTGGAGGGAGCCGCCGGGGCCGGGGAGCAGCCCGAGCCCTTTAAGCTGCCCACCCCGGGCCGGCCGCAGCGGCAGCTGCCGGTTATTTATACGCGGGCGGCGGCGGGCCCTGGGTGTCTTGCGCGGGGCGGTACCGGTAGCGGCGGGGCCCGGGCCCGGAGCGCAGGCTGCCATGGCCACGGTTGTCTCTTCCACGCCGGTGAGCGGGAGCCGCTCCCTTGGCCGTGTTGCCGCAGCCTCGCCGCTGAGCCCGACGCGGCTGAGTCGGCTGCAGGAAAAGGAGGAGCTGCAGCAGCTCAATGACCGCCTGGCCGCCTACATCGAGCGGGTGCGGGCGCTGGAGGCCGACAATTCGGCGCTGCAGCAGCGGCTGGCCGAGCGGCAGGCGGGCAGCGACAGGGAGCTGGGCAGCCTGCGGCTCCACTACGAGGCGGAGCTGGCCGATGCCCGCCGGTCGCTGGACGAGGTCGCTATGCAGCGGGCCACGCTGCAGGTGGAGCTGGGCAAGCTTAGTGAGGAGCACCGGCAGCTGCAGAGCAGGTCGGTGCCTCGGCCCCGAGCAGGCCAGCCCTGGGGCTGGCACCTCGTTGGGGTCTGGCAGGGTGAGGGGGTGTGTGCTGGGGAAGGAGTGAGTATTGAGGGGTGTCTGGGCTATGGTGATGGGGACTGGCCACAGTCCTGTGTAGCTTCACACCTGCCTGGATGCATTCCTGTGTAGCCTCATCTAGGTGTTCCTGCTCCAGCAGAGGGATTGGGCTAGATGATCTTTTCAGGTCCTTCTCAATTCCTAACATTCTGTGACTCCCTGAAGGCATGGCTCTGTGAGGTTGAGGTGTCTTGGGACAGGAGAAATCCTGATGTCTGTTCTGAAGATGTGCTGTGGGGACACCACTGTGTGCCTCCAGCTGTGGTGGAGCTGGGGAAGAGACCTCATTGCAGTCTATGTCTTACTCACATGGGGAGGAGGAAGGGCAGGTGCTAAACTTTCCTCTTTGGTGACCAATGACAGAACCCAAGGGAAGGGCAGAAAGATGTGCCAGGGGAGCTTTAGGTTGGATGTTACTAAAAGGCTCTTCACCCAGAGGGTGCTGGACACTGGAACAGGCTCCCCAGGGAGGTGTCACAGCCCCAAGCCTGACAGTGTGCAAGAAGAGACTGGACAATGTCCTCAGACACATGATGTGAACTGTGGGGTTATCATATGCAGGGACAGGAGTTGGACTTGGTGATCCTTGTGGGTCCCTTCCAATTTGGGACATTCTATGAATCTATGACTCTATGGTGTTGCTGGACCATTTCAGACCTCCCTATGACACATGTAGGGGCTTTCCCCAGAACTTGAGGTGCTGGGTGGCCTTATGCAGGTAGTGTTGCATGAATGCAGTGCAGACTGGGTTTGGTACCACACCTGTGTTTATAAACACTCAAGAAACTGCTATGCTGGAAATCAACTAGAAAGTTATGGGAGTAGGGGAAGGAATCTCCATATGGAGTAAGCTCATGTCTTTGTGGGGCTTTTTAGCTCAGATGTTGCCTAGAGGGAACACACAGAAGGCAGTCATGTAAGCAGGACAGCTTACCTGGTCCGGGCTGGTACTGCACAGAAACTGTCCCAGTGGTTCTTAGGTCTTGATTTACATGCTGCTGGGATGCACTGCATGCTGGTTTAGGTTTGAATTTCTTGCCAGCTGTGTATCCTGAGCCTGGAATCATCTTGTTGGCTGGTCTCACTAAGCCTGGAACAAAGGGGCAGCCCAATATGAGTGCAATTAAATGCTCTTAAATGAGGGAAGAAGGTAGGAAGTGATAGGGAGGGAACAAGTACCCATATTCCAGCTCGTTGGGTTTGGACATCTACAAATGAACTTGTATCATAGCAACTTTGGGCACCAGCTTTTCCTTTTAACACTTGCATGGAGCAAATGCTGCCCCCTCATAGGCTCAGTAGGACTTAGTAGCTGTTCTACATGAGAATAAAATGTGTTTCAACTCTAAGCTTCTGTTTTCAGCTGCTTAGAAGTTCTTGGGCTTGTCTCATTCATGCTGGGTTTTGGCTCATAGATCTGTTTCATAAATATAACCAGCCATTTGAGTGGACAGTGAGGAGAGAGGTAATACCAGTTCTAAGACTTTGCTGCTGCTCTTCATGTTTGTATAATTCCATGGCTTTGTTTATAAAGCTTTAGGCTTGGTAGGTATGTGGTCCTCTGGGCTCATTTTCTTTTTTTTAAGTAGCTAGGTCTTAGAAGTGGTTACGCTTACAGCTCATGGGAAATGATACCTAGTACGTGCTGCTTTCTGAGAGGACTAGACTGAAGTCCTAATATTAATGAGTGGTTTGTATCTGGGCTGTCTAATTGCAAATGTCTTGGATGGCTTGGAACAAACTACTTTGAGGGTATCATGCCCTTTATATATACAGCCTTTAAATAACCTGGAACTCTTATAGGATGGAATGTCACCAGATAATTTCCCAACAGCGTTAACCATTGGCTCTCATTCATCACTGGTAAAGAGACTTAAAGCTTCAGCAACAGTAAATTGTGCTTGCATTTCAGCTTTTTGTTTTTCTTGCTACTTAAATAGCGGTAACTGGAAGGAGGCCAAAGACATTTGGGGAGGAGGAGTTGTGAATAAGCATATCAGTTGGTTGAATTCAGAGCCTGAGGAAGGTCAAAGCAACTACAGTTGCACAGCAGAGAAAGGCAAGACTATTTTCTTTTTGTACCAGTTAGTATAGATATGCATTTTGCTACTGAACCAGAAATATGCAGTGTAACAAGCTCAAGCTGTAAGAATGAATTTTGCAAGAGCTTTTAGTGTCCTCTAGTTTTGACCAACTGGAGTCTGTTTCAAACATCCCTGAATTCTTTTGGTAAAATTATTTACATTTTCCAGGTGAAGCATATGTGGCACTCTGATTTACAGGGAATGTGACTGGCAGTGCTTCAGAGTTACTGCTTGCACTTGATAGTCAGTAAGCCAGGCTTAGTTCTGGAATGGTTGCTGTATGGAATGTTGTAGAGCACTGTAACTTTCACTGCTCGCTGCATAATAATGTGGTGTTCCAAACACCAGACTTGGTTTGAAAGCATAGTAAATACAAGTCTGGCTTTGACAAGAGTTAAATTCCTGATTTCAAGGATAAAGCTACTCACTTCAGGGTGCTCTGAAAATATGTCAGGAAAGAATACAGGAAACCTGAACCCGTTTGTCAGAGGCCTGCATCAGGAAAGTGGACTGTTAACACACAGATACTAATGGAATTTCAGTTTTGTACATACTTTGATTGCAGAATGGAACTTCTATTATTGTGGGAAGAAACAGTAAATTGAGCAGTTACTGATGTACTTGTTAATATCATAACTTATACTCACAATAAATGGCAGCAGTAGCAGAGATCCCAAAAAGAAGGTGGCTAATACCTAGAAAAGAAAGAAACCTGTAAGTACTAAAAGTACTACAACACCTTGTTTGTCATGGTTACCCTGAGAGTCTTTCTTTTTTTTTGTAGAGTCTTAGTAAAGAATACCTAACTTCTGCAAGTAAAACATTTGGGTTTGTGTCATGGTCATGTAGTATGAGGACACAAATGTCTCTGAACAGCAGGGCTAGAAAATGCCTTGAGCAAGAACCTGATGTAGCCACTTGCCCCAGGCCTGTGTTGGAACCAACCATACCTGCATTTCTTCCAGCAGATGTTTGCATAACCCTTTTCTTTTGAATTCCAGATATGGAAATTCCAGAATATTCCCCCAAGCAGTGTGCTTCACTGTTGAGCTACTGTTAGTTTCCTCTCCCTAACATTTAACCCAAATATTCCTCCCTGCAATTCAAGCCTGCATTTCCCGTCTTTTCCACAACAGACATGGAAAATAGATTCCTTTCCTCTATGCAGCAGCCTTTCATGTATGTAAAGACTGTTATGTCTCCTGTCACTTTTTTCTTCTCTAGACTAAACAACCCTTACTTTTTTCCAATATTTCCCTGCAGTTTGGGGCTTTCTAGAGCTGATCATGCCTGCAGAATGACTTTGGATTCTCTCCAGCTGGTCCGCTCAGTTATCAACTGGAAAACTCATTGTATGAATTAGCACAGCTTAGACACTTGGCAGAACAGATTTTGCTAAAATAAGTTGAACATTTTGCTCTTTGCAACTGCGAATTGGAGTTTTGAACAGGAAGTCAGTAGTGGTCAGGCAACTGCAAGGTTTTGGGAGTTAGAGCAGCCTGGGAAATTATCGGCCCTTTCTCTGACAGGATCTCACTATGGGCCCAGGACTTCTATACTGTGGTGACAAGTGAAACTGACAACTTAAACAATCCTGTTGGCTATTGAGGGAGTACCTGAGGGCTCTTTACTGGTGATTTGTGCAGGAAGTAGCCATCTTCTGAAGGCAAGGCTTCTCTTGCCCTGTAACTCTGCTGTGCTGTGAAGAAGGGAAGAGTGCATGGCCCTCCCTGAGGTAGACAAGTCCCTCGTGAGGGTGCTGTGTGGGAAGGGTGGTTGTGGTGGCTCGTGTCCCTGTGGCAGGAGCTGAGGGGCTGATGTGGGGCTGACAAAGGCCGGTTTGCCAGGGCTGGGCCAGTGGCCTTTTGGGGACAAAAGCGCGCTGTGGGCAGGCATGTCCTGAGGGCTCAGGGGGAGGAAGAATGGCACCCCTGGCAGCCAGAGCTGCTTTCTGGTGGCGCTGCAGAGCAGTGAATGCCTTGCTATCTCTACTCTGCCCTGGGGAGACCACACCTGGAATAGCGTGTCCAGTTGTGGCCCCTCAGTTCCAGCAGGACAGGGAACTGCTGGAGAGAGTCCAGCGCAGGGCAACCAAGATGCTGAAGGGAGTGGAGCATCTCCCGTGTGAGGAAAGGCTGAGGGAGCTGGGGCTCTGGAGCTGGACAAGAGGACACTGAGGGGGGACTCATTCATGGTTATAAATATTATCAAGAGTGAGTGTCAGGAGGATGGAGCCAGGCTCTTCTTGGTGACAACCAATGATAGGACAAGGGGCAATGGGTTCAAACTGGAACACAAGAGGTTTCACTTAAATTTGAGAAGAAACTTCTTCATGGTGAGGGTGGCAGAGCCTGGAACAGGCTGCCCAGGGGGTTGTGGAGTCTCCTTCTCTGCAGACATTCCAACCCACCTGGACACCTTCCTGTGTAACCTCATCTGGGTGTTCCTGCTCCATGGGGGAATTGCACTGGAGGAGATTTCCAGGTCCCTTCCAGTCCCTGACATTGTGTGATCTGCGGCCTCCATCGCCCGCCTCAGGCGCGCGGCCCCGAGCTGCGCGCACAGCCCGCCCGCCAGGCGGCGCTGCGGGGCCTCCCCGGGGTGCGGGGCCGCCATGGCCGGAGCTGCAGCCGCCCTGTGTGTTAACGGCCAACAGCCGCTGTGCCGGGGAGCTGGGGGCGGCCTGTGCTGTTGGGAGGTGGCGGCTGCGTGAGCAGCTTGTTGAGGGGTGGCAGGTCACCCTGTGTGGTGAGCTTGGCTCTGAGCGTGGCTGGTCCCTCCCTGTGGAGACGGCCTGTGCCGTCCCTCCCTGCTCCGGCTGGTCATGCCGTGGAAAATAGTTGGTTTCCGTGTAGGATTCACAGAAAACAAGCTGGAAACTGGGTCAGAAATCTTTCTGGTTAAACAAATGATACTTGTCTGTGGTTTGTTTCTTTGTGCCGGCCCTGTGCTCGCAGTGTCAACTGACCTCTCCTCCCCTCAGCTCTGCCACAGACCCTGTGAAGGGAAACACATGGAAAACAAACTTTGTCCCTCACCAACTGCAACTTACGAATGTAAAACTTTCACTTGCAGGAATTCAAAGAAAGAAGCTGATTTAAGCGTGTTGCAGGCTCGTGTGAGAGACCTTGATGCTCAGCTGAACGCAAAGGAAGCTGATTTAGCAACTGCTTTGAATGAGAACCGAAGTCTGGATAATGACCTTCGTGAATTAAAGGATCAAGTAGCCTCTGTAAGACTTGTTCCTGGAATTTCAGCTTTTCATCCTGAAGCTTCCAATTGTTTTCCCTAACTACTTATTGAGATTTAAAACCAGGGAAGGACTTACCTCTGGCAATGACAGGTGGACAAAAAGTTTTCTGCAGTCTTGCTAAGAGCAAATGCTGATAGCTGGTCTGTTAAAACTTCCACTTTTTGTAGGTACCTTTATTCTATGACCACAGTATGTAATATTTCTTCTAAGGACAAAGTAAGTTGAAGTGTGCTGTACTGTTATAGCTGCTGTAGCATTCTGAAACATGTCAGCAAAGGGAGCGTTTGATGGACCTGCCTCACTATGCTTAAACCTAGGCAGAATGAGTTCTGACTGTTTTTTGTAGGCTCATGTGCTACTGAAATGAACTTTGCTTGAGTTGCTACTCTATGCATGTATTTCTAAGAGCATAGCTTTTGTACTCTTCGTGTTTTAGTGTGGTAATTGAATAAGCTGATTTCAAATCTTTAGGATGAAAACTTGGAAAAAAAATACCAAACCCTTGTATCATTAAAACATCACACTCCAACACTGGAAGTGTATAATAGTTTGTCAAGATAGTTAAGCTATACTTGGAGGACTTCACTTCTTAAGGATCAAACAAATTATATTGGAAGTTATGTAGAAATTTGGAGTGCTTTAGTGTTGTGAAGGGGAGGAATGTACATGGATGGTACAATGGATTCTTCAGAAGTTTGAGGAGTTAAACTTAGCTGATGGGATTAAAAGCTGCTCTCTATATTCCTAGTGGGAAATGTGGTCTATGTCACAATTAAATAGGGTTCTTTCTGTTGCCAATATGCTAGATCCCACTGAAATAAGAACTTAATCAGAGTAACCAACTTCACTTAAGCAGTGTGTTTTGATCGCTATGGGAATGGAGTTGAATGACCTGTAATAAGTTGACTGTCTTAGTTTGGAAAAATGACCTTAATTTTGGTTACCCTGATGTCTGTCTTTTCTAGCTGAAGCTGTCACTGGAAGATGCCACAAAGCATCTCCACAGCGAAATGTTGAGGAGGATAGACCTGGAAAATCATATGAAAACTCTGCAGGAAGAAATGACATTCCAGAAGCGCCTTCATGAAGATGTATGTTTTAGCTTATTAAAAAGGATTTTTTTTTTTAGATGTCCAAAATGCCTGGATGCACTTAAAAGCAAAATTAAGATGTGCTTTATCCTTGAAAAGGTAACTAGCTGAGTTGACCTATGACGGTCCACCAGCCAACAAAATTCATCTAACTAGGAAGACTTCAAGAAAGTACCCACCTCATGGTAACTTGTGGGGTGCCAATAGGTATGTAGAACATGAGAGAATTTTCTCAGGCTGCACTGCTGAATGTCTCCAGATGTTTGCTAGAAGCTTTAAAGAATCAGAGAAATCATCTTTAATAAGCAACTGATGTTCCCTACTTCCTTAACACTTATCAAAGGTGTCTGGTAACCTTTGTGTGAGCAGTCAGTACATAGAACTCAAAAATGTGAATGTAAACCAACTTCCTTCTGACTGGAAGTAATCTCAAAGTGTTTTGTTTAAGTGATAGAGAATGCCAGTTTCTCTTACCAAATACTACTACTTTTTGAATAAAACAAGAATAGGTAAAGCAACAGTGCTTAAATAAACTGAAATGTATATGCATGTGTTCCAAGTAAAGCAGAGAAATCAATCTAGTTCAAAGAACTGGTCTTAAAATTAAATACAAAGTACTGCATTTATTAGTTTAAGCGATGTTGGCTGTGAGGAAGCAAAACAACCCAGCACAGCTAGCAGGGTGGAAGTACCTGACTGAATGGATGAATATCTAGGATCTGATTAAAGGTGGATTACCATGCACTCAATGATCAATCTGCTTCAGTACTGATGACTTACTAAGCTGGTGCAGTAAGACCGCTCTCATTCAAAATGTATTGGCTTGCTTATTCTCTGAAAAATTTCTTCTTCTCCTAGGAGCTCAAGGAGACAAAAAGAGTCCACGAGAGCAGGATGGCAGAAATGGAATCTGGCCGTCAGAGAGAGCTTGAGAGTAAGCTCTTGGATGCTTTGCAGGACCTCAGAAAACAGCAGGAAGAACAAATTCAAGGCTACAAAGAGGAGCTGGAGCGAACATTCAATGCAAAAGTAAGTCTGTAAAAGATGCCAATAAACCGAAGCTTAAGTTCTCTGCCCCTTGATATTATTAAAGTCACGCTAGCATAAATGGCTGAGTGATGGGCCCCTTGCATTCAGTGCAGAGCTTTGTGGTGTAAGTTGTTACAGAATCTTGAAGCGGTGTCAGATTTTTACAATAGGATTTCTACAAACGCTTGATCCCCAACAAAACTGCTTCAAGCATAAATATTGTCCTTTGGGGAATGGCTAATGTAGTAAGTTGATAATAAGTCAGACTTCTGACAAATCTGAGAGCTTGTTTGACAAATTCAGGACTAAGGTGTGCTGTATTTTTATTAAGCAATTCAGTATTATTGAATAAAACTTGATCTGCTGATTATAGTTTTACTAAAATGCATAAATTAAGGTATTCTTACAGTCCTACAAGAGCACTTTTAACTGTGAGTGTAAATGTCCCTTTCCAGTTGGTAGTACTGGAAAAGGGGGAGAGGGTGGCTATGGAAGTAGCATGAGTTTGTTTCCCAGAAATGGTGTGTCACCTGTTTCCCAGCATTAGCCACATATGCAGGACAAAGTAACGCTTTGGGCCTGTACTCCTGGCAGGTAAGGTCCTGGGGTTGGGGGTTGGTTGCAGTGTACGGTATTGATATCTTGAACCATCTTTAATTCTCAGTGCAGAATGACATAATCTGCTGCTTTTCTCAACAAGTACATGTGTTCATTTCTTCCTGGTTCTTCTGGCTTTCTCTATATTCCAAATTAAATGCCAACTCAGTGAATTCCTTTAGATGCTTCTGTCCAGGTTTCCACTGGAAATTCTGCGCATACCTCTTGTAGTAGCGTGGCTTCACTTTATCCTTTCTGGGAACATCTCAAGATTGAATTGCTCTAGAAATAGCTCAGTGCTGCTTATAGTGATGCAGGAACTGTTTAGTAACAGAACTTTTGGGGAAGTGCAATAGTTTGAGGAGCAAACATAATATCCTGTAGCTTCCTGCTTTGACAAGCACCTTCTAAACATTCTCTATTGTTCTTCTAGAGAATCCATTTACTTCATATCTATACAAAGTCTTCATGCATCTGTAACTAAAATACCCTAATCCAGCAATTTTCACTACCTGATTATTGCTGACTTTTTCTGACGTGAATGTCAAACTTGTGTAAATCTCTTTGAAAAGCAATGAAAAACTTTCTGACTTGGACTTTCTTGGTATCTGCACACTTAAGTAAAACATAACTATTTCCAGATGTAACAGCTGGAAATCACTTGGTTTTCCTTCCTTATTTGAAATACATGGTCATAAGCAATTAATTACTAACAGTGACTTGTCCATAGATGGAGAATGCCCAGCTGTCTGCAGCAAGAAATAGTGACTTTGCCAATGCTGCTCAGCAGGAGCTGATGGAAACAAAGATGAGAATTGATACTCTGACATCTCAACTTAATCAATATCAAAGCCAGGTACTATCTTTATTTGTACAACCTTAAAATTATTTTAATTTAGATACACAATTCAAAATTCTGGCCTCTCTAATCCTCTGTTATGGTTTGATTTTTCTCTCCTCCTTAATTTCAGAATGTTGCTTTGGAGAACAGAATACGGGAGCTACAGGATATGCTGGATTATGACCGTGATCTCCATCAAAGGCATATGGCTGAGAAAGAGAGAGAAATGGCAGAAGCACGGAAGCAGACACAAACACAGTTGGAAGAATATGAGCATCTCTTAGATGTGAAACTGGCTCTAGATCTGGAAATAAGTGCCTACAGAAAGATGCTGGAAGGAGAGGAACAAAGGTAGGCTGTGTCAAGATCCACTATGAGGATTTGCTTCATCCTAGATCTCTACACAAATTAACTGTGTATTCTTCAGAATGTGGAGGAGGCAAGCAATAAATATTAAGTATGTGATCAGTACTGTAATTTAGTTCTTGAAGCATAGTCTTCTGTAGACTGTGGGGTTTTTGCCACATTCACCACATGGTGAAGTAAGATTAACTTCTTAAACTCAACTGATAAATTTTAAAGGTCTATTAGATATCCCTCCCTAGAATCAAACTTTTTCAAAGCTTTGTGCTGCATCCTAGAGATATCAAAGACAGAGCCCAAGTTTAATGAATGAAACTGGGAAGTTGTACCAGCTCCCAACTGTCCACACACTGCCTGGTGAGAACAGCATGAACTCTCAGTACACATTAAAGGTCAAAATCTTAAACTACTTCCACTAAAGACTGTGTCTGTAGAGACTTTAAATGAATACTGGTTGCCCAGGGAATCTCTTATCAATATAAGCTTGCTCTGAACTCCAGGGATGGGGCTGTCTTCCAAACTTAGCAAGCTACATAGCTACTCTTGCCAGTAAGAATAAAATCTTATATTCAAGACTTCATGGAAAGCTTGTATATAAGAAGCTGTTAGGCTTGACTGTAGTGGGAAGGTAGGAGGGAGAAGAAATAAGCACATCATATTCAAGTGAATATTATCCGACTCCCTTATAGGCTAAAGATGTCACCCAGCCCATCTTCACACAGCGTTGCAACTCAAGCAACAACTCAAGGGCGACGGTTCCTGCATGGGAAGAAAAGGAAAATGAAAGAAACCAGAAAAAGAGGGCATAGTTTAGGATTTAAGACTGTTCAGCATGCCTCATCTTCTGGAAATGTATCCATTGAAGAAATTGATGCAGATGGGAAATTTGTCAGGCTTAAAAACAACTCTGACGAGGTACTCGTGTTCATTCAAATCTGCGTGGCCTTCACTGCAAAGTACGGCTGCTTGTGAACGCACTTGTAGCTTAGGGAGAGGTGACAATAGGGAAGGATGAAGAGATGGGGAAAGAGTACGGCCAAATAGGATGCAAAGTAGGAGCTCTCAGCCAACCCGGCTGCTGCCAAGAGAAGACTAGAGACACTTGTCTTTCTTCTTCTGGTACTACAGGTGTTTTGTTCACAGGGCTGTCTGGGAAGTGCTTTTGTGGGGAGGCTCACTGGGTCCTATGATGCAGAAATCTAATACCTTCAGTTGTTTCTCATCCAATTCAGACTAGCATTGTCCTCCTATAGTACTACTTATTCTCTGTGGAGTAACTAAGGTACTTAGTAAATTGGACTATGATGGCTTGTTACTTAGATGTGCTTAAAACAGCTAAAAGTTTGAATAGAGTTGACAGTATCTAATCCAGGCAGAATGTTTATCTGACCAATTAGGTAATTATTTGACCAGTTTAGTCTGCAAATCCAGAATTATTAGGATCAATCCTTGGAGCTCCAAAACTTGTGGCTGGTAGCTTGACCACTTTGGCCTGAGATGCTTTAAACCTTCACAGGCCTCTGTGTATGTGTTTTACATAGATACATATGGCCAAAGTTGGTAGATGGGTGTGACCAACCTCATTTATCAGAATCTCCGTGGAAAAGAGCATCATAATTCCCCTTCAACAGAAGGCAAGAACAGATGTGCCCAAACTGGTGGGACTAAGCTTAATCCTAAGGAAGTACTGGGAGAAATCATAGGGAGGCTTTAATGGAAACTGAAATGCTTCTTCAAAATTGATTGGATTCTTGTACACTACAGGAGTGGGATTAAAACTGACCCCTGAGTCTGGAAAGAACTTTGTATGATATGGTGTTGGCCTGTAATGCTGAAAGAAATTTCTTGTCCCACAGGATCAAATGCTACATGGATGGGTGTTAAGAAGACATCTTGGAAATGTGTCAGATGTAACGTACAAATTTCCTTCACAGTTCACTCTTCAGGCGGGCCAAGTAGTTACAGTAGGTAGTGGTCTTGTCAAAGTTACTCAAAGCTCTCTTATGTTAGATGGCAGCAGAGACTCGGGGAATAAGGGAAAACTAAATTGAAACTGCAAGTGCCTGAAGAACTAAAATCCTCATTTTATGTAGAGAGGGAGGTGGGGAAAAATCCTTGCAACTACTTGACCTGAAATGCCAATTAACCTTTCTGTAAAGGTAGATCTTGGGTTGAACTTAGAACATTCCAGACTGGGATGTGCTGTTATTATGAATAGAACCAGTATATTCTAGTTTATTCTCAGGGTTCCCCGTGTTTCTTTGATTTGATACAAGTTGTGCTGTTTCTAAAAGCTGTAGTGCACTACAGTTCAGCAATGCTGAGCTCATGATTTATGGGTACAAAGCTAAATATTAGCTCTAAAATGATACGCTGAGTACACTTAATGATCAAAGAGCCTAATTCTACACTCTGCACTCAAAACTCTGTATAAGCTTGATCAAGAGATCAGTGAGTAACCCCAGGCTGGAGTCTATCTTGTATACACACACTGCTGCCATGAGTATGTCTGTAACTGCAGCTTGGATCTGTGATGTGCTTGTCCCAGCAAGGCTACCTCTGCATCAGGTAGCAGCTGTTCACAGCCTTTTCTGCACTAATGGTTTTATAGTCTTCGGTTAAAAACCACATTACTACTGCTGTTGGTAGTCCTGACAAGAACTAACCTGCTGGGGGTCACACTAGTTCAGTTTGTTATTGGACATATTTGGTATTGGAGAACTTAGGAGATGTGTATGTTAAACTGAGTCCTAATCCAACTACAAATAAGATTCTTCAGAAGCTCACTCTCAATCTGTTGCAGATCTGGGGTGCAGCTGCTGGTGTAAGCCCAGGTCCTAGCGATCTGGTCTGGAAGTCTCAGAAATCTTGGGGAACCGGGAATGATATTGGTGTTAAACTCATCACAGATGATGGTGAGGTAAGTGAGATAGTAAGTAGCTTCTACTGTACTAATACTGAACTTGTTTGATGTGCTTAATTCTTGAGAGTTCTTGGTGGCAATTCAATTGTATTGTAGGAACTTGCAGAGAGGAAGATAATATATGTACCCAGGGGAGAAGAAAGCAGTGAGCAAGATGATGATTATGAAGAAATAAGTGGAAGTGAAATGGCCTTTCCATCTCAGGTAAGCTGCCTGAAGTTTAAATACACACTATCAACAGAATCATTCACTGGCTATTTCTTTTTATTACTGTATGAAAATACTTGCCCAAGTACTACCAATATCCTACAACTCTCAACATTTTTCTTGATGTCAGACCAAAAGAAGAAGAAAAAAGAAATGTTGTTTGGTTTCATGATAGTGGTTCCTGTGAGCATCCTAAGCAGGTGAGATGGTGAGAATCACGCTTGTCAGATAGAAAACTTGCTTCACTAATAGTGCTGCGGTCTCTTGTCCCATGGAGGAGGTAGCTTGCATGGCTTTGCATCAGAAATGGAATTGATGTTTTGCTTACTCTCTGGCTGAATATGATCAAATGGCAGCATTAATTGTTTGGTCTCTTATTGCTGACATACTGAAAAATACTAGCTTTAATGTCTGTTCCATCTAAGCATCTGGCTATGAATAAGTTTAAAGCTTTTACAGCAAGAACAGAATGCAAACACTAACTAGAAATACCTTATTTCTGTGGAATGAAGTGACTTATTTGACACTCCAAACAGTGTCCCTGACTTGCTCTTAAGATAACTTAAATTGACACCGAAGAAACCTTGTATTGCCATTCCAAAGTGTTAAAAGCCTGAAATCAAAGTTGTTAGTATATTGATTATCTAAGTCCCTCTTAAATTCAAGCATGACTTTGAGGCACTTCTGTTCCAGCCCATTTCTAGGAACTACTTTCTCATTTTGCTGTGCAAAATAAGAATCTCAGCCTTGCTTCAGTCATAAATACTCCCTTCAGTACTTTCCAAAGTGGAACTTCAGCACAGATGCAGGTCATGCTAATGGAATTAACACACTCAAATAGAACAAAGGTTGTTTGCCTTCAACATACTTATAACCCTTTGGCTACAAGTTGCATGTTGTGATGCCAAGTGAAAGACTCTCCAGCCCTCCAAATGGCTTTTGACTGACCGTATTATAAGTTTGAACTTCTGTATATTGGATGTTCCTCATGTACTTTGATATACTAGTAGTCAGGTATCTTTAATTGCTAAAATAGTCTAGAACAGAACACATACAAGGGCTTTAAATTGGTCATAACTGAACAATTATGGGCTGTACTTGACTCTTGAGTTGGTTTGTTTCTTCACTTGAAATAGCACCAGGTCTTAAAGCCACCACCATTTCTTAGGTGTTTTTATAATATACCTGTCTGAAAACACAGAGGTGTCCTAGTATGTCTTTTTGAAGCGAATGTACCTAAGAACGGGCAGTTGCTGCCTGCTGCTTGGTTCTTTCAAACAGAAAATCTGGGTACATATCTGTTATTATAATACCATGTGGCTTAGAGGATGTCAAGGATGTCTGTCAAAGTCTCTTGACTTACATGCACATACTTGTAATATTTTCAGTCTGTCACTGAAGGAGGGTGAGACCCTGTTAAATAGGCTATTGAGAAAGGTTTTAAAGCTGTTCTGGCCTGTGGGTACAGCGTACACCAAAGCAGTTCAAACAATAGCAGTGAAGCTTTAGGTTTGTGGAGAGACTCACTGATACAAGCTTCTCTTCATATTCAGAGTAGGGCCTCTCCTCGAGGTTGGCTTGTGGTTTTCGTGTTTTATTTTTGTGGGGTTTTTTAAGGCTCCTTTTTTGAATTTAACTCATCATGTGGCTTTTTTGGCAATCAATGACTGAAAGAAAAAGTAACTGTTTTCCTTACACCTCCGATCTGTTTTATCAGCAACTTTACAGTACAGTTGCGTACCACTTATGGTAAGAACTGATTCTAATACTCCCACTCAAATGTTAATGTCATTCCTGTCTGAATTCCTGTCAAACCTTTGTCCTTAGTACCTCTATGCTTCTGCTGCATCAAAAAGGCAGCTTGGTAAAAAACAGTGACCGTCTTGCATGCAGCAAAATGCGAAGCAAGCATGCTGTGCTTTAAAGGCAGGGTTTCCATGGGTTTGGCTTCTGCTTTTACCATCCTAACCAGGGTTGCATGAATCTGCATGCAGTTAAGTTTTGATGCTTCAGAGCTGAGGTGCTGGTAGAGTTTGCTAGCCTCTTGTTAAGGAAGGCATAGCCTCATGTGTTGCATGGACTCGAGTTCTTACAAGCTTGTTTTCTTTTCCCCACTCCAAAAACATGTAGTATAGTTATGGTATTGTCTCTCTTGAAAACCTGCTTTGCTTTATTAACTGAATAATATAAAAAAACCCACACCTATATGAAGGTCAAGTAGATAACCAGTAATAAATATGAAGTGTGCACATGCTAATTAGCCTAATGTCCTGATGTTTTATTTCTGCAGCAAAATGAAGATACCAGCTGTTTTATCATGTAATGTGGACAGAGATGATCACCTGAAAAGACTTCTCAGTCCCAGGTCACACAGACTACATGTGTTTAGGTACCTTCTGCAATACCTGAAATGTGGAATTCACATCTCCGATTTGACCTCTTCGTAAGAAACATTGTCTCTAACATGAAGCTTCCTACCTTCTCATACTGGACCCTGTCCTTGGATTCACTGATACAAAGAGCAGAAGAATACAAGCTCCATGTGAAGCTATTTTTGTTTTAACAGAAGGATTTGGTTTCCATGACCTGCTGAAACAAAGGAAGGTACAGAGTTTACAAAACTTCTAAACATATGCCCTACAAGGATGCTGGATACTTGACCATGAGCATGAGGCTGCCTCAGCTTTCTCAGTGTTCTGATCTGGTGTTTCTCCAAAGGTAATTTGTCTGAAGCCTGAGTGGGAAACTACATGGGCCACATAACAGCCAAGATTGTACCCTGAGCAAGTCTGAACTTGGCTGAAGTAAAAAGTTATCCTGAAGAGTGCTGAGATGTTTACTGCTCACATCTTGATGCTGAAATATACAAAACTGGCCTAGATCACTTGCTAGAGTGAAACACTTTAAAATTAAAAGCAAGCTGTAAAAAATACTGTCTGTTATTAAATGTACTGTTTCTGTATTCTAGCACCTGGAAATCCATCAGTTTCAGTATGGTATATTCCTAGATACAATATATTGCAGCATACCCATGTCAAACTGAACTTGGGCAGATCTATCCTGTAAATGTGAAAAAGCATCTCATTCCGAAGGAGAAGGTACTGTGACCAGCAATATCAGCACTCTGCTTGAAACCTCCCCATGAGTCAGTTTTTTAAAGGATAGAACAAAAACCAAAACTAGAAAGCACCAGCTGTAGTACAAGGTGCATCAAAAAGATCTGCTCTTGGAATACTTATGAACTAAATCTGTGCAGTACTGCTTTGTGGATGTCTGATGGGGCAGCTGGGGTAATACTGTCTATTGGCCAGTATGTGATTTACTGTAAATTAAATAGTTCTCTAGTCTATGTAAAGCCTGACCTATAACACTTAGAAATGAGGGAGTCAGCCTCTGCAACCACTGCACTAAATTATTCTTAGCCTCTTTTTACTTGAATGCTTACCTTGATGAGCCATGTGAAGTATGCTATAAGAGCATGAGGGGAGGGGAGCAACTGAAGGCAGAGGAGCAGCTGAGACTGCAGGTTTCTCCAAATGCTGGAATAGTTTTTTGACTGCCTCTTATCTTGCCAAAGTATTCATTTTTGAAGTTAAGACCTGTTCTGTGTTAGGATGTAGTTGTTAAGGTAGGCTTTCCTTGTACTAGTTTAACCTCAAGTTATTTAATTCTAGTTTTGAGATATCAAGACTGGATGCTGGTTTAAAACTTGCATTTTAGCAAATCTGAATTATTGTTGTACCTTATGGCCTACATAGAAATAGATGCTGCTCTAACCTTGCTCTATTTATCTTGGTTTCTTAAAATTTTTTAACTACAAAAGGTATTTTTCATGTATATAAAAGCGGTCTTGGACTTTAACATTTGCAGGTTAAATAATAAAGTTGTTTGTTCATTGATCTTATGTGAGTGGCTCAAAAGATGTCGAAGCAATAAAAGTGGTGAGTTTAGGGAAGATTCCCTGCAGACTCAAGAAACCTTCAGAAATACACTGTGCTGCTCTGTTTGTATTTCTAAATAAAGCTTGAACTGTTATGAACCTGATTTAAGAGGAATCTTCAGTATTTCCAATGAAACCTTCTCATAGCACAAGTCAAGGATGGTATTAAGCAACAGCCATGAAAGGTTTGAACTATTATGCAAGTCTTGACAGGAAATAGTTGTGGTACAGGGTGTTGTCTGGTAACACCATCCATTGTCTTAAGAAATAAACTGTCTTGTAAATGTATGGATCTTATGGAACCTGTTCTTAGCATACAAACTGTGAAAGGCACATATGCAAGAACTGATTCTCTGATCTCCAATGGATCCTATTGTGCAAATTCTCTTCCTAGTAGGCAAATCTTAAAGACTGTTCATTTCCTGTGACCTCTCTATACATTATCCTGATGGATAACAGCACAGCTCTCTCTTATTTGCTTCTAGCTTAAAACTTTTACATAGCTGTTTCTGTTCAATGAGACATTACTGCAGCTGAGCAGGTGCTCTATTACTAAGTGGTAAGCTGCCTACTGCAAAGTGTTTTGAGAATTCCAACCTTTATATATAAATGTGTGTATGTGCATATATAAAATTCTTTGATCTAGGGAATTCTGGTGAGGTAGAAGAGATTGCAACACCTTTTTCCTGCCTCCTACGGAAAGGTATGACTGGTGAGACCTCTCTGATAAAGGGGGGTAGAAGCAAAAGCAGCTCTCACTCCCACATACCTAAATCTTTGAAAGCTGTCCCATACATTTTAGTATTCAGAACATTGTAACTATTTTCATTCAAAAATTTACCATATTGCTGCCCTAATACTGACTAGGTACTTGCACATGAATTTGGACAAGGGCTGATGAATCTTCTTTACATGAGCAAGTCTAAATGCTGAGATCATGTGCCTTAAGTAGCAGGCTGTAGCCAAAGCTACAAAGAATAATCCTTTACTGTTCTTGTGGCCATTGTGCAAGCCAGGGCCAGAGAGGAGAGAGACCAAAAGCCATGGTTAGGGGTTATTTATGCTGCTTAGATGGAAAAGTTACTGCATGTGTGATACACATGAATTTTTTTCTCTCTAGGAAATGCTGTTTCTACTGGACCACAGAACCAAGTAGAGCTTGAGACTTTGAAGCTGGATTCAAGCCAGTTTGCCTATAAAGAGTTCAGCTCCCTTCTCACCACTTTCTCTCTTGTACAAACAGCAATTGGCAAAAGATCATGTGTTCTTCTAGGGATGCTGAATTTTTTTGGTCATTACTACATTTACTAAGCAAAGGAGAAGCATAACACAAAACCAAATTACCTCTATCATTTTGATTGTACTTAAGATACCTGTGTCTGTCTCTCCTTCATTTTGAGGCTTTTTTGCACATCTTTTTCTCCACCTTGTCTTCTCTTTCTTCTTCTTCTCCATCCCTTTCAAATAAATATGAAAACTGGAAGCGTATTGACTCTTCATGTGTTTGCAGTCACTATCGTTACCTGTTTATGTCAAGGGAGCTCTAAGCAAAGCCTGTGCAGCAAAGATCTGTTTGTACTCACTTCAAAGGAATTTTATCCTCCTGCTAGAAGAAATTTTAACAGGCATTATAAATGCTACACAATCAGCAGGGAGAGAGCAAGATTATTAAAATCATAGTGGCTGGGGTGTTATAAAACCAATACTTGGGCTTTACTAATGCATTTTTTAATGTAGCATTGTTTTCTTCACTGAAAGCTGATCTATTTTGCAAAAGTGAGCTCCAGCTCAAAAAGCAAATGCCAGAAGCAGCAACCACTGTTCTTATCCCACATAAATATTTATTCAGTTTGGTCAGTAAATTATAGGAATTTTCAATGCTGAGAATTTGTACTTAGTACAACAGCATCATAATATTGACAACAACCACTTTGCCTTTTGTCAACGTACAATGTGAAACAGATTAACTCGCTCACAATAAATTACAGTGTGATACATGAAAGGAGCTCAACGACATCAGTAACTTAGAACTGGTTACAGTTAGCTTCACTTACAGTGTTTTTAAAAATGGTTTTCAATAGTAAAATCATTGCAGCCGAAGATAAAAAAAATTCACATACAATAATAGCAAGGAAATGCATTTTGGAGCAACAGCGAGCTACCAGTAAACATTTCATACAGTGATCTTCAAGGCACAAAGCAAAAAAACTGGGCATGGGTTTTTTTGCAGGTTGATGGTGTCGGGGAAGGTAATTTATTTTTTTGGAATATAAAATAAATACATTTTAAAAAGACGCATACAAAAGTCAGTAAGTCAGTCAAAAAGCAAGGCTTTCACAGAATGCCACACTTACAGAACATTTGTGAATCCATTTCAGTCATGAAATCACGTTCACAGCTTGAATGACATAATCACTGAGGCAAGGGAACCATCACTTCAACATAATTAATGGGGAAGAAGCCAGACTCCCCGTTTAACATCCCCTCATACCAATTCTCGTCAATCTGATTGGTCAGAGTTATGATGTCCCCTTCCTTAAACCCAAGCTCGCCTTCGTTTTCTGGCTCGAAGTCATAGAGAGCTTGGCAGCAAGGCTGATCCATGTGCATTGCAGAACCTGCCCCGGTGACAGAAAAAAACGTATTAACAGAGCTTCAGAGCATCCCACCAGCCACTGTGCATACAGCAATGGGTCACAGAATCACAGAATCGACTGGGTTGGAAAAGACCTCAGAGATCATCGAGTCCAACCCTTGGTCCAATTCTAGTCTGTTTACTAGATCATGGCACTAAGTGCCATGTCCAACCTCACTTTAAAAACCTCCAGGGATGGTGAGTCCAGCACCTCCCTGGGCAGCCATTCCAATGCCTGACCACTCTCTCTGCAAAGAATTGCTTTCTAATATCCAGCCTAAATTTCCCCCGGCAGAGCTTAAGCCCATGGCCCCTTGTCCTATTGCTGATGCCTGGGAGAAGAGACCAATCCCCACCTGGCTAGAACTGCCCTTCAGGTAGTTCTAGAGAGTGCTGAGCTCACCTCCGAGCCTCCTCTTCTCCAGACTAAACAAGCCCAGCTCCCTCAGCCTCTCCCCATAGGGCTTGTGTTCCAGTCCCTTCACCAGTCGTGTTGCAGTCGGGTCAAAACATGTAGCCCTGCTGTCATCAATTCTGCTCCCCCAACAGTTTTTCCATTGCTTTCATCCCTTGGTCCTTATATTTAAAACAACACTACCAGTAATAATTAGTTTAAACATAATTCTTTCTCCCTTCAGCCGGCTACTCCATTTTCATTCCTAGCTGCCTTCCCTTTCAAAAGGATGTTTGTCTCACACACTTTGAGTAATCACAGTTGTCAAACCAGTGTGGCCTCTGGAAGACAGAGGAATGGGAAGGGTAGGAGTTGAAGAGGTGTGAGAGTCAACAGGAGGCGACAAGCAATCACCTGGATAAACCTCCCCACTACTGCGTGTAACCCCACCTGAGAGCAGGGCCAGGCCCACCAGCACACTCCACCTGTGCTCACAGGAGCTTCCAGCTGCTCCTGCCCTACGGCTCCCACCCTCACCCGGCTGCAGCAGTCACTGCTCCCACCTTCACCTACGCAACCCTTGGGTGCACACGTCCTTCAGCTGAACTAACGCAGAGGTTACGCTCGGAACCGGGGTGGCTGTCAAACTACTTCATACCTGAAAACAGTTTCCCAATATAGCATCTGGCTGCTCTTGTGACTTACGCTGTTTGCCCCGCTATAAAGATCTTCGGTCCAAATTACTTTTTTTTAATGGTACCATATGCAAACACATTAGTGCAAAATAACCCAATATAAAGTACAAAGCAGAATCACCATTAGAAAAAGAAGTGAACCTTGCAAATGCAGTCATCTTTTTACAATATATGCTCATGGAGAGGTGTTAATTGGCTTGGATTTGTGGTATGGATACATATGTAATATACTCATTCATATTTATTAACAACTTATTCTAATAAAATGTAATCTAATGTTCCAATTGTAAAGCTTAGCTCTGTGGCCAAGGACTAGCCAGAGGTTCAACTGAAGTTCAGCCATAACAGATTTTTAAAAACATACACAGCATGTCCAAGTAAAAGTGAAATAAAAGTAAATGAAAAGTAAATAATAAAAGTGAAATAAAAGTAAAATTTGAAATATAAGGGAAGAATAGGAGAAAAGATTTCATGCTGCTGCCACATAAACAGTTGTAAAACACATTCTAGCACGATAAAGAACTCTAGAACACTCTAGTACGTACATTAAAGCAGTTAAGCCTCTTAAATGCTAAGTTATTCAGGTTGTCTTATTTGTAGCATTGCAAGTCTCAAATATTCTAGTCTTGACCCTCTCCCAGCTGTCGCACGTGCTAATCGTGCCATCACCTTGAAGAATAATTCAGGTCTGGGTAAATCTGCACAGAATTGGTAATGTAATATTGATAGTTAAGATGTTCAAAACGCATGCCAAAACGCATTTTAATCTGCTAATCATGGTAATGTGGAGGAACCTATTGAAAAGTAACTGTTCAGGAACCAGAAGTCTCCTAAGGAAACCAGCTGACAACTAATCTGGTGATGAGTAAATGAGAACGGGGGAAAGCATCTTTTTAATTGACAGTAATACCATCAGGGATGATACCTGGTGTTAAAACCAGGCAGTCGGAATTACTTTTCTATTTTGTAGTTATGTTTTGTTCTTTATAATAACAGAAGAGAGCTCCCAGAATTTAGCTGAGTTATTGTCAGTCTTTGCCCGTGTAGAAGTGGTACCGGGGCACTGGAACCGTCAGCAGCAGAAGGCAGCGCTCTGCAAAACTGACAAAGTTCCGATGGGGCTAATGTATTATTGCAAGCCAGTTAATTCCTGACAGTGAGGTACCTGATAGGAGATGGATCACATTCGGTTCATTTTAAGCTCCAAAGAACTGAAGTGAAATGTCTGGCAGTCTGGAAAGATTCTTAAATAATGGTCACAGCCAGTACAACCGGTTTCACTCCAGGCTGGAGGATCAAAGTCTTTATTAGAGTCAGGCAGCTGCTGCTACTGTATAATCCAAGCAGACAAAGGTACTGGGGGCAACACAGGCCGCAACACGCACTGTTCAACATCACAACGCTGGTGACATGATTCCAGCCTTTTCCTGTCTATTAAATACTCACACGTCTTTTCCTGTTGCAGAGATTTAAGCTAAAGAACTTGCATTCCCTTTTTCTGCTAAGAGGCTTTTTGTTAACTGGCAGCACTACGCACGTCTCCTTAACTTCTCCAGTCGAGGAGCTAAACTGCTGCACCGCACTGTCACATCCAAACCTGACTTGTCATTCATCTCCAGACCACTCAAACCTGGACAGCACAGATGGAAAAGACCACCACAAAAAGAGGTCGTGCAAGAAGCCGTGTAGGACTGTGACTATGGGTGCTACGGGATGGAACCAGCACGCCATTCGGTGCTGGTTTGGCTTTTTGTTTGTTGTCCCCACAATGAGTTACTGCCTGTACCTGCATCCACTCTGTCTTCTCTACCATGTTGTGTACATATGGTAGCAAAATTATACCTTAATAACCACAAACTGGAAGCTTGCTAAGATAATCAATCCAAGGCCCCCTCACAGCTGAAGTGAGTAAACATTTAGATTCTTATATTGAATTCCAGCATGTGGCAACCAGACACATTTATATCACATCATAGTCAAACCTGATAAACAAAAAGAACGAAAGGCATGATGTAACACCAAATTTAAAAAGAGCTTTAAAAGGAGCCAGATGATGTTCACAGCATCAGCATATTAGTAAGGATAACAATGAATTAGAACAAAAACACTGATTTGTCATCTGTGGTTAATCAAAGCAGCTAAATAATTCACACCATTAAAATGAGGTTTCTGTGAATTTAGCCCTGTTAATGTGTGCAAGTCATCAGTAGTAAATAATCCCCATGTGTTAGGGACCATTCAAAGGAAAATACTATTTCTGCTCCAAGAGGTTGATACTTGAAAACTATGGTGAGACACTTGAAAAGCCATTTTGATGCTCGGACCTGGGTTGTGGCAGCTGTGCTGAATGTGTCACAGCTGACTTTGAACTGTCCTGTTTGTTTCCATGGGTTTGCTGAACACTAAGATACCACTTACCTTGAGCCACAGTATCAGAGAAATTAAAAGCCTACAATTTGACAGGGTCAACGTGCAAACAGGGGAAATTAAGCACGAAAGTGCTTGTTTGTGTAGGATGAAGAGGTAAGGTGTCTCAAAGCAAAAGGAGGGTGATCATGATGCTATCACCCCAGCACACGGAGACCTTAAAACGTTTAGCAGTTTTGCTTAGAGCCACCTGGTTCACATTTCCAAATCACAGACCATACATCCAATCTGTGTCATGATTCTGACTTTAAAGAGGAACAGAAAGGTTTCCCCAATTACAAGTAGGGGGTATTGATCCCACTGCACCTCCACAGAAATCTATATGGATAACTTTGGAGTCGAGAGAGGGAGAGACAGAAGAACAGTGATTTCACTGCTGATTGTACCTGCTGGGGAGGTAAGCGGAGCTTTCACAGCTGCTTCAGGAGGAAAGAAACATGAGAGATGGTCTTTATGATGCTATTAGCAACACTAAGCATAGCAACAATTATTAAATATATCCCATTCCTCCTTTTCCTGTCTTTTATGGTTTTATTTCTTTGCTGACAGCACTGGGTGAGCCAAGCAGTAAGTGCAACCCCATCATTGAGTGGTTTGCAAGCAGCTCATGCAACAGTCCATGAATGGGATCAACGAATGGAAGTGGCTCACTCCTCCTTATCTTAGTGGTCATCTATTTTGCAGTTCATCGACTGAACTTTAGCTCACTAATACTGGCATTTTTCTTTAACTAAGTGGGCTGGGTGCAACCTTGAGAAGTCATCTAGTCTGTCTCTGTCCCAAAGGCAGGATTGATTACCCTTAAAGGACATCTTGGATCAATTGCTTCATGGCAACGATAAACCACTGTAATGCGGTTTGAAACTCGGGTTGGACACACTGGTTCATATACAAATGCAGATTCTGAGTCTCATTTCTCCACTGCACATGCAAGGCAGAAAAAATAAAGCTTGTATAACTTGACAAGCAATTGACAGGGGCCTAGAAATTTTATGCTGGACTTTAATAAATGGTTGCTATGTTTTTGCTACTTTTATCCAGATGTGCTGTGAAAATAACTAGGAAGTTATTGATTGCTACAAATGTCCCCGGTGCTTGGAATGAAATGTGTTCTTGTATCACATGTCTTAGGAACTAGCGGTCTGAATCGAGAGGAGTGTGCAAGAGGAGGTTTTCTCCCTCGATCTCACATTTAACAGCAACACAAGATGTGTTCTTAGCATTCGGGCGACCCGGGGAGCTTCACTAACGCACCCTCAAGCAGCCTGAAGCACAAAAGAAACAAACTGAGGAATAGTATCTTGCTGGGTGCATTTATGCTGCCAAACTGCTGCAAATCCCCTTCAGTATGGATCAGATAATAGCTTCACCTTGTAGAACAGTGCAAGAAAATTAGAGACAGAAGGAGCACGAGGTTACAGCTCCAAGCTTAATTCTTTCACCTTTAGTTCTCTCATTTCCCTCCCAACAACCTTTAAAAAGGATGGAAGAGAAAATTGGTCAGTGAAGAAGACAAGTAAAAAGAAAAGTAACTTCAGAAAAAGATCCTAGATACCACGTCAAGTAGAGAAGGAAACCTTTGCCTCACTGCTTCCCGCTACACAATTCCATTTCCAAATCTGGGAAACCAACCGGAGTCAGGCGCATGGCTCCTGGTGCCTCCCGGAGCCCCTGCTCTCATGGTACAGGCAATATCTCAAGTAACAATTTGGCAAAACACCTATGGACATGTTAACCCTGTGGCCATAGACTTACCTGATGGTTTTATGGAAGAACTATACGCAATCCCATTGTGCTGCTGATTATCACCGATTTCCAGAGTTGTTGTTGTCACAGGCTTTGGCTTAAATTCACGTTTAGGCCGACTAGATGCTACATTTATTCTAGAACACAGAGAGGAGTGGCATGAGATTTATTTGAAGGGAGAAATACTTACAGAGCTTCCATCGGGTTCAGCACTTTGGTCTTTGAAAGGTGGGGGAAAAAAAACCCCTTCTGTTGGTTTTGGTTTTATGTTAATTTTTGGGAGGATGGGCACAGAGTGTGCAGGGCAGGCTTATTCACTAAAAGCTCCTCAATTCTCATACAGTATTTGAATTTCAGCAAGTCCCTACTTTATTTAATGCTTTAGTCCTGCTGACAGAGGCATAAAGCTTAACAGCCTGACTTTGAGAAGCGATGAGCATCCACGGCTGCCACTGAGTTCAGCCCAAGTTCCAGGAATGACCTCCCTGGAAAGACCAAGTGCAAATGACACATGCAGAAACGCAGCCAGGCCCGGGGACTGCATCTCACACATCGCCTTTTTGTTAGAGAAAATGGGAAACAACCCTTCGGTCAGCACAACTGCCTCAGCACCTCTCCCCATACGTGCATGTGGCCCAGCTGATTGCTCCGTGTCCCTCTGGCTGCTCCAGGTGACAGCGCAGGGTGTCCGCAGGGCCAGCCGCCCCGCGTTCATGCAGCCACCACGACCACTCTGACGTCGGGAAACCCCAAACAGTTATCACAACACCACAACTGGAATCGCAGAATGTTACGGATTGGAAGGGACCTCAGAAGATCATGTAGTAATGTTTGCCTGCACTATGGAGACACTCAAATTAGGTCTCCTGTTGTCTGAGTGACGTATAACAAATTAATGACAGCAGCATTTTTTTCTTGTTAGGATGACACAAAGTGTCTGGGCCTTTCATAAGTGTTCCTTTCACAGCTGTACTCCTGGCCAGCTGGCTGCTTCCTTACTCTGCTGCAGAATTCTGTTATACATCTGTTACATATAAATCTAGACTTTTCTTTAACATCTTTGTTGGCGACATGGACAGAGGGACTGAGTGCACCCACAGCACGTTTGCTGATGACACCACACTGTGTGGTGTGGTCAACACACTGGAGGGACAGGATGCCATCCATAGGCACCTTGGCAGGCTGGAGAGGTGGGCCCGTGCGAACCTCCAAGTTCAACAAGGCCAGGTGCAAGGTCCTGCACATTGCTTGGGGCAATCCCAAGCAGAAATACAGCCTGGGTGGAGAATGGATTGAAAGCAGCTCTGAGGAGAAGGACTTGGGGATGTTGGTTGATGAAAAGCTTAACATGAGCCAGCAATGTGCATGTTCAGCCCAGAAAGCCAACTGTAACCGGGGCTGCACCACAAGGAGCGTGGCCGGCAGGGGTGGGAGGTGACTCTCCCCTCTGCTCCTCTCTGCTGAGGCCCCACCAGTGCTGCGTCCAGCCCTGGAGCCCCCAGCGTAAGAGGGACATGGACCTGTTGGAGTGAGTGCAGAGGAGGCCTCAAAGATGCTCAGAGGGCTGGAGCTTCTCTCCTGTGCGGACAGGCTGAGAGAATTGGGGTTGTTCAGTCTGGAGAAGAGAAGGCTCCAGGTAGACCCTATATCTGCCTTCCAGTACCTAAAGGGGTCCTACAGGAAAGCTGGACAGGGAGTTCTACAAGGGCATGTAGTGATAGGACAAGAGGTAACTGTTTTAATCTGAAAGAGGGCAGATTTAGATTAGATATAAGGAAGAAATTCTTCCCCATCAAGGTGGTGAGGCACTGGAACAGGCTGCCCAGGAAGCTGTGGATTTCCCATACCTGGGAGTGTTCAAGGCCAGGCTGGACGGGGCTTTGAGCGACCTGGTGTAGTGGAAGGTGTCCCTGCCCATGGCAGGGGGCTGGAACTAGATGATCTTCAAGGTCCTTTTCAACCCAAACCATTCTATGACTTTGTGATTCTCTACTCCTCCATCTCAATGAAAACAGGCCAACTTCTCCGCAAAGCCTCCAAAACACAACTCAAAGCATGCAAGTTTAAATAAACATACAAACAAAGGGAGGTTGTCCTGGTTAACCTCTGCAGATGTGAGCGATTCTGCACACACTCAAAGCTTTCTGGGCAGATCCTGAGTTACAATGAAGTCTCACAGTGCAGCAAGAAGTTGCCAGGTGGCAACACTTGAAAGCAATGAAGTCCAGTAAGGCACAGAGTGCAGCAAATGTGCATCTGTGAGATGGTGCTACAAGATCTGTTGCTTCAGTGACTTTTCACATTCGTGAACTTCAGCTGCAAAAGAGGTTCAGATTTTTCTGATGGGTTCAGTCTTACCGGTTTTGCAGTTTGCTTTGCAGATCCTCCAAAATCTCTGTGGATTGTTTATGGTAATCTAGCGCTGCTTCTACAAACACGGCCAACTGGCTAACTTGTTCTACCTGAAATATAGAGAGGAAAATGCTGGTAAGGAGCCTGCAGTATAGCACATTCAAGCTGAAGGATAAACAAACAGATCATTCAAAACAGACCTGGTATCTCAATAGAGCATGATACCATGTGGAGGCTATTGAAAAAGAGCATATGTGATTCTATCTAAGAAATTGCCAGCTGGAAAGTGAACAAAACTGAGGTGTAATTTCTAGTTCACTAACTCAGGGCTGGGTCCTTGAGTCATTTCCTTTCACAATGTGCAAATCCCTTCTGCTTTCAGCTTCCCAGCCAATTGTCTGTCAACAACCAAGCCTGAAATAGTTAAAGAGGCCATGACCCCTTAGCAGGTGAAAGTGGGGCTTTTCTCATCAGCAATGCTGGAAGAAATTACACTGTGACAGCTCTTATGACTCCGACCCATTAGTGTTTATTAGCAATGTTTACAAACTGCAGGTCTGAAATGATCTGGATTTACCTCACTAGATGGCAGCATTTATAAACCAATAAATGAAACATGATTTATCGACTTGGATTTTAAAAGTATCAGCCAATCATTCAAAAAAATGAATGCCGAGGAAATGGAGAATATGGAGGAGAAAAACAATATTAATGAGGTAACAGATCATCTCATTCCCCTCACATAAGCTGTACTGGGGATATACCAGTAACAGATATTTATTTGCCCCCTTCCTTTAAGACAAAATTAAGAAGACAGACTCCCAAGAAGTCTGACATGTTTCCATTCCATCCTGATGTCTGGATCACAAGAAGATATCCGAGTAGACTTTCTGCAAATGTTTTATGGACCCACGGCAATTTTGTGCTATACTTTGTCTGCTTTTACTCAGCTAAAAAGATTACTAGAAATTCTGCCGGGACGCCAAGAGAGCCAAACATTGTCACACAGTGCTCAGAAATGCAGCGCACAGAACCAAAGCAACAGCTGACACGATTCCATCACAGTCAGACAGAGTAATGTAAACCAGCTGAGGACGACGCACCAAGTGCCTGGGGTTTGGATGGGGTGGTCAGAGAAAATGGATAGACAAGGACTGCACAAACAAGATGACTCAGAGCCAGGAGGGTTATGGAATTGAGGATTAGGAGAAGAGAGAGACTGGGAAAGAGCCAGAGAAGCTTGAGGGACTAAAAGCCACTTAGCAAGAGGAGCCTGGGACTGGCCGAGTGGGAAAGGCAGGAAGATGGATCTGATAAGAAGTACATGCAACAGTGTCTATGTGGGAGGTCTGGAGCGAGCTGTGCAAAAACCTGAGAAAGAGATGTGGATCAGGACTGAGGCTCCAAAAGGTGCCTGGCAAGATGTCTGGGAACCAGAGCGCAGAGACTGCAGGGCAGGCAGACCAGGAAACGGAGACATTTGGGGAGCTGGGAAGGATGGGGAGGAAGCGATTGCAGCTCAGATCTCTGCAAACCCAGTGACACCATCTGTGGTCAGACAACGAGGCTGTAATGAGAACTTAAAGCAGGACACACAGACTGGGTCAGCATGGAAAACTGAAGGGAGGAGCAGAGAGTTTTCTTTAAATAGAAAAAATAGGAAGCGGACAGGGAAAATCCTCCACGGGACATCCAAGTTCACCCCCTCCCAGTGGCAGAATTAGCTATACTATAAAGTATAACTCATCAGTTCTCTAGTGGCTCAGCTAAAACGTTTAATCCATGCACTGCTTTATCCTCAGTTTGGTGCTCTCACTAATGACAAACACTAACTGAAACATTCTGAGCTGCTCATGCAAGGCAGAATTATAAAACACATATATTGCCATTCGTAGAGCCTCCAGTGGAACAGTGTGCTGAAATTGTTCATAGAGGATGTTACATTTTTTGCTGCCCTCATACACCTTGCACTGGTAAAACAACAAGAGGCTTATTGACTTATATACCACTATAACAAATGTGTCCTACTCACAAACAGTTTAGGAGCTACAGGCTCATACACGACTGGCCATTGCATGGGTGTGTGTAGAGGGAGAAGGTGCTTGCAGTTAAGTATTCCCACTTAGCTCCCTGTCTTGCAGTTTGCTCATAGAAGAGAGCACGCTTCCTATTTGCTAAGCATGTTTTTTGTGATGCTGCATCTACAGGAGAAGAGAAAGCTTTGGAAATAAGCCCAAATAGGTCTGGTTCTCTTTTCCTACAACTCCTTGATTACATGGGAGAAAGCACATCCTGCAATTCCCCTGTGTGTGGGCAGAAAAGAGGATTATCCTCAATGACCACAGCTGCTCCTTATTTAGACAATTTCACCAGGGACTTGGACTACGAGCCAAAATGCAGGTTCTTGAGCCCAAGCCACAAGCTCTACGGAGTCATTTCAAGAGCGAAACAGTAATAACGACGATTTTCAGAAGTAAAATAATGCAGAGACTTCAGTTCAGCAGCAAAGTTTTGACAAGTGAACGACAATCCCGAAAGCACAGGGTACACACCCTCGCTCGCAGGCTCAGCAGCAGCTTTGCCACTAAGTTCATCTCTCAACCTTCTCCCTCCCACTAATCAAACTGCATTCTACTCTCAGTTCACTGCTCACAGATGATAAAACTGCCCAAGACCCCTGTGACAGTCTCGTCCCAGCCGCTGCATCTCCAGAAGAAACTCCCAAATTCTTGAGTTCTCCCATTCAAAAATGCAGGACAGACTTACATCGTTTTCTAAGAAATTGAACATGCTTCTTTCGGCCAGTTCCTTTGACTCTTCAAATTTTTCTACTGCTTGTTTAACTTCTTCATCTGGTATCTTCCCAAGACGTTTCTTTTTATAATCATAATCCAAACGGCGTCCTTCTAGTTTCTTCAAATGATGCTAAATAAGACAGAACATTTGTGAGAAGGTCCAAACAGGACATGCCCCAAAAAAACCCCACACTGTGATTTAAGGAAATTTCAGTTATGGATGCAAATATATGCAGAATCAACAGAATACAAAACTCAGGTATTATCCAGTCCATCCTTTTGATCTAAGGCAGCATCTGCTAAGTCTATGGCTGTATAGAGGAATGAAATTTTAAATTGTATAGACTTTAAATAAACAGCCATTTATCAACAGCTGGAGAACTGGGTATGTTGATTTGCTAAACTTGGGCATTCAACTCATGAGCTTTACTAAACTCAGATTTTCTAAATGAAAAGCAAGATCTAAATGTCTCTGTGTCCCCATATTCTACATTTAATTCAATTTTACCTCTTGAATTGTTTGCAACATGACAGCTAAAAGTTACAGGGTTATTTTCCCCTCTCCCTCTATCAGCAGCGCTCCAACCCATCCTGTATTCTTGCTTTCTTTGTGAGGCCTCAATCTGACACTTCTGTCTGATATAACTACACAGGCTTTTCTGTTGCCAAAAATCACGGGACTGACAGACTTATAGAATGGACTCAAAGTGACAGTACAAAATGCTCATTAAAGCTCAAGTCAAACAATTTGTTTTCATCGGTTCAGAAGAACTACAACTGGAAGCAGTTCTGTATCATAGGAGACAGCTACAGACACCAAGACGTTATTACTATCTTTCTGCTGTGCTTTCCACATCCATTTATGTGTAAACAAATAAAATAACTTTCATTTCTGCATTTCATCAGGGTTTTAACTCGCTTATTACCCAAGTCTATTGGAATCAACAGACTCAGACACAGACTGCCTGGCTTTCTTTGGATTGTCACATTGTAAACAGAAGCACCGAAAATCTTCACTCTAAAGGTTAAAATGCATCCCTCAGATTCCTATATTTTTCCTATAGTGGCATACGGCACTTCGAGGGTTTATGGGACTTCTCAGATCATTCTGTGATTGTCCTGAACAGCCTTTTTCAACAGTTACATTAATCCTTCATTATAAACAGTTTCAGGCTGACAGAGATGGAAAAACAGGATAATCAGTGGCAGTAAATCAGAGCCCACTCACATATTCATAAACAGAAATAAAAATGCCAGTTAAAATAAAATAGCAGAAAAATAAAGAATATAATTCTCTTTGCGATCCTTCTGGTACTGAATGTACAAACAACACAGCACATTGAGTAAGTTACACAAGTGAGAAATAGCCAGGAATTGATTTGAGGCAGATTTCACCACTGTTTTGCTAGGGAGACAAGCCGAAACACAGCGACATTTATTTCCCTTATTTCTTTCAAGAGAAGTATCTCAGGGAACTGAAGTTTGATTGACTCTGATGATGGATAAGTGAACCTTTACCCAGAAAAACTTACCCCAATCTCTTTTAAATCTTTGTCCTGCAATAACTGTAGAGGATCAATAAAATTCTGTTTGACGTTAATATCAAGTGAGTCCTTCACCTCTGCCATTTGCTTCATGCTCTCACCAGCATCCAGTAGCGCCAGGCCTATGGTAAAGAACAGGCTACTTATATCTCAATATAGGTAAAACCAGAAAACTTGTCTTATGAAACAGCTATTTCAAACAGGTATTTTGTATCTGCTGTAGCCCTTGAAAATTAACACAAAAAATCCAAACCAAACCAAAACCACAAAACGCAAGCTACGCATTTGTCTGTCTCCTACAGAAAACTAGAACTGGAAAATTCTTGTTCCAAAGTATAGTTTGTTTTTTCGCCTGAAACCCCTCAGGAACAATATATATATATATATGTGTGTGTGTGTGTGTGTGTATATATATGTGTGTGTGTGCATATATATATATATATACACATATGTGTGTGTGTGTGTATATATATATGTGTGTGTGTATATATATATATACACTAACTTTCTCTATTGTATTTGCATTGGTAACAAACCTCCTTCACCTTGAGAACTGCAAACCAAGCTGATTCATTTGTACAACTTCAGTGATATTATTAAATATGAAAAAAGACAGTAACTTTTTGATCACAAAATCATGATTTACAGCTTCTTCACATATGTTTTTCTTTTCCAAACCTCCTTTTGGTCAAAATCGTTGATGCTTCTTGAAAACCACCTCTTTTAAGGTACCGTATACTTTGTGAAGCATGTAAGTATCACAATGCAGAATGGTGTTTGAAATGTTCTTTCCCCTTTCCTAGTTTGATTTGGTATTCCCGTTGCTTTTGCAAAAGCACAAACGCATCCAGCTCACAGAGGAGTTGTCCCACTTCACAAAGAGACTAAATAAGCCTTTGTTGTACCAGCAGCACCTCTCCCTGTGCAGCACCTACTTGGGCACGTGTTTCAAAACAATCACAGTGTGTAAAATTACGGGTATTAACAAGAGTATGTGACAAAGCCAGCTGTGTTCTGGCTCCTGCATGCAGACCCAGCCCATACGCCCTCTCTGAGCCATAGTCGCCTATTTGAGAGGAAATAGGTAAGATTTGATTTATCAGAGTTGTAGCGTGGCCAAGCTAGAGTTCATTTTCACAAAAACAAGAAAATGCGTATTTAAGATCCACAGAAATACTAAAAAACCCAAAACAAAACACCCAGTGTTACTGTTTATTTTTTCCAACAGAAATTTTTCCCTTCGTTTACTTCTCAAATACAGGGTAAGCATTTTTATTTAAAGGTTAACAGAAATACAGTGCATCTAATAATCACTCTAAATCATTTAGGTTTGGCAACTTAGAAACTAAAATAGCTATGGTAATAACATGAATCATCAGACAGCATCGGTAATAGTGTTATCAAATCCATCTGCAATAGAGGAAGACCAATATGCAGATGCATCATGGTTTGTTAATTATGTCAATCACCTTCTGACCACTGCACTTAACTTTCCCTCTTACCTGCAGTAGCTATTTACATAGGTTATATCCCTGAGTAATATTCTGCAAAGAACTTTATGCTGAAATATTCACAGAGGAGATGCACAGACTCACCAAACATAGACTCATCGCCAAGCTCTCTGCCATACCGTATCATGCAGTCTCCCAGGAGTCCCTCTGTCTGGGGATAGCCGGTGGTTTTCACTTGTCCTCTGATCTTTGACATGGTGTTCAGCATGCCCAGCCTGGCTCTGTATGCTAAGGAGGATGTAAAAAAGAAAGTTATATAAAAACACTTTTAAAACGAATATATTTCAAGCCATAAGTCATTTAACAAGTGACGTCGTGGAGCAAGTCAGTACATTGGTCTGTAGATTCATAAGCTTTTTGTTGTCGGTACATCATAGACAAAAGTTGGAAGCTGATATAAGATTCGATTCAAAATATGGGGTTTTATTCCCAACTGAATGAACATCATTCCTCCAGACGGGTGTGCAGCGGGAGCGCTTGTCACCTTCTGAGGATATTCACCAACACTCATATTGCTTTGAATGTTCCTGCTTGTGAACTCCCTGATTAGAAGTATGGCAGAAAACAAACACAGGAAAGATACAACCACAGCCAAAGCCAATTTCATGCGCTCTTTCTGTCCCTCTCTTGCTTGAATTTGCAGTTGTTCATTGCAGACGCAGGTGAAGTCCTCTAGGACACCCATAAACCTCACCAAAATGTCCTAATTATCTTTCATTTACCTAGGATGAATATCCAAGTAAGAAGTCAATGTTAGACAAAATTCAACACCCATTGCTCCTTTCCTACCTGGATTTGGCTGGAGATACTCTGTGGATTTGGACAGAAGCTCCGCTACAGCTTTATTAGTAACATCGATTTTCTGAAAAAGAAAAGGAACACAATTAGCAACAAGCAAATCAATTACTAGAAAGTTTCTCATTTTATAAGACATAATAGAAATTTTATTTAAAATAAAGCAAATATTGTCGCTTAAAATAAATAGCCACATTGTAGTTCTGACGGGACTTTACCAAAACCATGTTCACTGGCAGGTAGTACTGGGAAGGAGAGAAGGTTTATCTCAAAATGTGGGCTTGTCTTTCCAGCCCATCAGTCTTGCCTACTGCTCATACATTCTACACTAACGTTGTCCAGCCATCCCAACAGTTCTTACTATAACTGCTTTTCTCCATAGGTGAAAAAGATTCAACATATCCCTCACAATCTTGCAGTCATGGCCATTGACAGCAGTAGTTTGCACTGTCTTCCCATTTGATAGTTTCTAAATGCTATAAAACCTACATTTCTGGTTTGTTTTACTTTTTCTCCCTTAGGGCCTGCATATTCTTTTTCCTCTTATAATGCAGAGAAAGGAAAGAATTATTCTGTAGCCAAAGAAACTGAAACCTAGAAACCTATTTAGACCATAAATTCAAAAGTGTGTGTTGGGAAAAAAAAACAACTCACACAAGAGGTTTTTCCTCAATCTGCAACAATAAAAGCTGTGACCTAGGTCTACTATGAACATCAAAAAACACACAGAAAGACAAGAGTAATAAAAAAGCACACAAAAGCTGAAAAAGCAGAAACTGGCAGCTCATGGATCAATTTGCACCTGGTTGTGTTTTGGTTTGTTTGTTTGTTTTTCTCCCCCATGTAAATCTACAATACCATTCTATGACTTGGAACATGAAACGTGTTTGCTTCTGCAATAGCTTCATATTGAAAAACATAATGTTGCTTTCCTTACCCTTTCCATCTCTTGAAATTCTTCATCTAACTTGGTTCCTTCCGCTCCACTTATTTTTTCACTGAATAACTGTAGAAAAGGCAAATTTAACAAAAAAAATATGCATGATTATTTAATTACTGAATAAATACCTCTGAGAGTCACAGGAACTCGCTTCAGATTAGAAAATATTCAGCAATCATTTGAGGCAACTGTGCAAGAGAAGAGAAACCTTAGTCTTAGAAGCGAAGCACACATTTTAACAGAGACAAAAATACCTGAGACAAATATACAAGAGGCAAAAAAATACCCCATTTCTCATCGTTAAAGAGTTTGTACTTGAGGCACAGGGACCAGAGTGACTGCGCTGAATCCAGAGCACCCTTCCAAGGATGCCTCTCCAGCCTTGTAGCTCCAAGTACCTCCTGGTCCTGTGTGCCTTGAGTCTTGGGGACACAGCCCCTGCTGCTGGGAGCCCCAGTTTCAAATAGATTTCCTAAAAATCTTCTGAAAACGGCTGAAACAATGTCAAACTTTGGTGTAGAAACTCCAGGCTGTCAGAGCTAAATTTGGTCCTCACTGAGTAAGCCATAGCGAGGAATAAGCACTCAAGAAGAACTCGGCTATCTGCTTCTTGCAACATATAGTACCTGCACTGCAATAGCAGGAAAAGAAAGCCAGGTCCTCACCCACCATGAAACAGCCTTCTACAGCATCACTCAACTATCACAGAAGTGGCTTAGCACATATCCGACAAATTATTAAACAAAAATTCCTAAGATAATTCCTGCAAAAATACGATGAGTTTCTCCATTTTAACTGACTCTTACAGACTCTTGTAACAGCGTAATGTAAAATCCAGGCCTCGCTCACTGATCCCCAAACCTGCCCCCAATAAAGCGATTTGTTTGTCCTCTATGCCTTCTAGAAGGGAATTCATCTCATTGAATTAAAAGGGCCTCGGAGACTTGCATAATCTGGAAATGGGTCACGGCTCTTTGTAAAGCGATGCTGCCCCGTTCTGGGTCCCGGCCCGCGCCGCACAGGTGAGCGGGGAACACACGGCCCCCCAAAAACCAGCTGGGAGCTCCGACCCCACATCGACAGCACCGCTCCATATGGCCACGAGAACAAGGCCGCTCCAGGGAAAACGCGAGTTCAAAGGGAGCCGTGCTGCTAATTATTTCTGTGGGCTTCACAGCAGCGCTTGCGATCTTTATGCTTAGCATGCCAAGCAGCCCACAAACCTGTCAAGGTTATTTCTCTTCCAGAGCACCGACAGAACAAGCACAAAAGCAGATAAAACAGAGGTGGAGAAGGCTGTGGGTTGTCGTCTTGCTGCCGTAAGATGTGACAGCAGAGAAGGGACCTGAGGCCATGCATGGAAGGGGACAGTGCCCAGGTATGTGTGCGGAGCCCTTGAGCGCAGGTGCAGAAAGGTGCGTGAAAAGGCTCCATGAAATTGTGCAGCTTCTTCACACTGGCAGTTCATCTCCTCTCTGTGCAATGTTAATTCCTAAGATAATTAACGCCATTTTCCACGGCCTCGCACATGTTTTCCTTCTCCAGCCGGCAGCGAACACATCTGTGGTTTCCTGAAACGCCTCCCGGTGATCCCTTTTCAAAGGCTGAGTGCAGCGGGGGAATTATCCTTCTCAGGATGAAGCTGCAAAATCCACGTTCAGTAGCAACCCATAGCTGTCTCATTACAAATAATCCATTTATACATTGGCGAAGAATAAATGCAATGAAGTAACATGATTGCTCAACTGTGAAAGCGTAATTAATAATAAACTACCGTACCAAATGACTAAAATGATGAAGTGTCCCACGCTTAGAGAGAATAGATCTGAGAATTATAACAAGAAGCATAAGTGGATGAGGAGAAAGTTCCTACGCTAACAATAATGCCAGAGAGGAAAGAAAACTCCACTGGCTCATTGGAAGGCTAACAAAGATAGCCTGAAACACATAGATTATCATCAGATATGCTGGAGGTTGATGTGTTTTCAGTAGGTGTCTCAGGGAATACATTATTGATCCATTGGTCCAGGCTGCAGTTGGCTCAGCCTCGCTGCACAGCAACGCTGCCACGCATGGTTAGTTTTGGTTTATCCTCTGAAATGTTGCAAAACTCTTCACAGTCTTTGGAATGGATAAAATCTGATGCCGCTCATGTAGAAACTATTTTCAGCACCTCTGAGTCACTCCTTGCATGGCGATCACTGGACTTGCTGGAGCAGCTGGGAGTAAGGAAAGTGTCTAAGTTAGATCCAGAAGGCCACAGAACAACTGAGATTTCTATGCACCAGCTTCCAGAGGCAGAGAGAGATTCCGCATCTACAATTTGCAGAGAATAATGGAGTAATTTAATAAACAACTTGCATGAGTCTGCTGGCGGATGGTGGAGTTGCTCCTCATAAGGGCCTTGGTTAAAAATGGGCTGAACTTCATGAAGCTCAAACACAAATGCAAAACCCTGAGCAAGCTGCTCTAACAGGACCCGCTGCAGTTGGGAGGCCTCTCTGGAGGGCCCTTCTGACCCACCTCTCTTCAATTCTAATTCTGTATTTAATTCCATATGTACAGTGATACATGAACGCAACTCCACAGAGACGCTTCTTCAGTGGTGTTTACTCTGAGCTCTGTTTTCCTTTGAAAAAGGAGACTTCCTCAGTGCTCAGAGAGATACCATAAACAATGATTCCTTAAAGTCTATACGCTGCCTACACTCCTACAGTAAAAACTGGTATGAAGTTCTAATGGTTATCATCAAATTTTACACCATTACCACTTATTTCCAATTAGTATAATCAGTATCGGCTTAACTATTCTTGCATTTAGGAACACAAAAGCTTTTGTTCTGATCATACTGAATTTAGGAGTTGTAAAACGCTATAGCATCACCACTCTCCCAATTAAAAGTCACCGGATATCAAATGAATTATTGAAAATGGATGCACAAAGGAGACAGCTGCTGAGTTTTAGTTCTGCAGTTATTTGCTGAGCATCATATATATGCCTTATAGGAGGCTGCAAAATGCTTTGAACTGAAACAGAAGCATGCCCAACTGTGGGGCTGTGTGATTATGTGGCACTATCTATTGGTTTTTATGAGTCAGCTAATCAAAGGCGAAACTGGCATCACATAAGGCACGTACTCCGAGGGAGCTTGGAATTACTTGTACAGGAAGAATTCTTCAACTCCAAATTCGGAAGCCGGGTGCCATGGATCCAGCACCTCATCACAAGACAGGGCCACGGTCAGAACTTCAGGCTCCGAAAAAGCCCAGTCCCCACCATGGTGGTCACCACCGCCTTGCTACTCCACTGCCAGGCCAGAAGCTAAAGCCGTTCGTTAGTCATATTTCTGGTGGAGATAATTAAGTTTGCTCTGGAACAAAATCTACAGCCAGAGAACAGCTGTGAAATGAGACAGATTCCTTCCCCTCAGCAATCTGTGCAACTCCCTCCATTACACTTGACATATCAGAGTCAGCGGGGAAAAAAAACCCCAAACTCAATACAAAACCACTTTCAGATCACCCCTTGTATTATCATGTCATTGGTGGCTATATACCATAGCAAACTACCTTTTATTGGGAAACTTGTACGCTCTGTATAACAGAACTTTTTGCCTGCAGAAATACAGCACTTTGCACACAGGTGCTTCTTGCTCGTAACTTCTTCCTAGATCCTACTGTTCTTTGCAGCACGAAAAATTAAATATGGTTAATTAGAAACAATCTAAAAGTCTCTCGTGGGCTTATGTGGCATCTTCTAGGAAGACAAATCTGGAAAAAAAAACCCAAGAGACAGGTTTTGAAAGAAACCTCTCTGGATGTGACAACTTCTATTGAGGTTCTATATGCCCAACTACTGTTCAAAAGGTAAACAGCAATTTTGTTATACAGTCTTCAAGGCTAGATATTGATCTGCTAAGGAGTTTTATTCCAAGAAATTATCTGAGTAACCATTTGTTTTCCATAAACGTAATATTGAGATTTTGTTCTCACGCTAGTTCTTTCTTACTCTAATTTCTCTGAGATAATGTAATTTTCTTTTGATCTGTTGTAATGAAGAATGAACAGAGCACAGTTTAAACCTACAGTTTAAACCAAAACCTATGGCTCACCAAAACTCTAAACTAAAAAAGCCCCATGTTATTTTTCAGTACTTTTATTTTGAATACGTTAAGATTTATCCTTCTCATTGCACAGGAATAGTACATTTCTCCATTCTCATATGGCTCATAAAAATGAGCTGCAGAAAAATGCTATCTTTTACTAACGTTTTGAACATCATATCCACTAAATTACTTTTTCATATTTCACTAAGGAAGGTTACTGAACATACGAAACTGCCAAAAATATCCCAGATCAACAGAGAGCCGATAAAACTCTCAAAACAATTACCCTATTTTTTTATATGCCCACTGGGTATTTTATAAGACAAGTCAATAGGATTCTTGCCAGCCAATAACATGCTCTGACCTTCTGCTTCACTTGTTTTGCCTCTTTTGCAACCACCACTAACTGGGATTGAACCATCACAGGGTTTTCTGGTGTTATTCAGCTACTGTTGAAACAAGTGGGGCTGAAGAAACCTTTAACTGGCCAGCAAAACGCTCTTGTACACAACAGGTCAAGAAATCATCAAATACCATTTAACGACTGAACGAAAGGTATCATATTCCATTAAATATTTACGAGCTTTTAATGACTCTTCACCAAGTAACAGCATTAATTTGTTCTGAAGGAGTATCTGCAGAAATTATCTGCTGAAACTTTAATGGGATGGAATTTTCCTACGTTTGTCATAAATATTCACAGTGTCAATCCCATGGGCCAAAACCCAGATTTTTAGGAAAAATTATTTTAACAAAAAAGCCAAAGCTGTTAAAATACTTTAAATTTATTTCCCTCTCTCTACAAAGGAAGTAAACAATCAATTGGGAAAACTAAGAGATCCATCCCACAGTTAACCCATACAAAGCCAGGATATAATACAACTATATTGGCTACATTTCCAACAGAGACACAAAACTGGGCCAAACTACACATTAAGATATATCTTCAAATAGAGTACTTAGTAGAAAATACCACATTCCAGCATGGTTAATGCATAATAGTCGTGCTTCTCTTAATAAATCATTAAAACTTGCAGTTATTGACCTGCAGCCATGTAATTGTTTCATTTGGTGTTAAGTTATTATGCACAGAGGACTTAATGCAATATGACAACACTAATAGCTTTTGAAAAAAGCTTATTATAGCCTATTATAAACAAGGAGAAGAACAAGGTGGCTGGCAAAACAGCCCAGAAATTCTTGTCTGCATAGTACATTATTTTCTGTGCAGTTCTTCTGCACCACTTAATGTGATCTCTTCCAACTTCAAACCATTTCTATGAAGACACCAAGGTCCATGCTAAAGTGTAGTTAATCAAACAGCCCATGTTGGGAAACCACAACAAGGAAGAAGTTACAGAACCCAAAACATGACATAAATAAGGTTACTGGTTCATGAGTGTCTTCTTCAGGAAGGACTTACACAATCAAAAAAAGACGGAGAAACAAAACCCAACATTTAAAAGAGCGATTAGTTGAACAACCTATATGACTTTATATATGCTAAACACAAGATTGGGACACTTTGGAGTATTATCACAGCAGAAATTTTTCAAAAGAAAAGGGAATTCCATTTTGATAAAGTCAGTGAGTGCATTATATAAAGATTTGCCACACAATGCATATGATGTGGGTGTTTGACCATTTCTATAAGTTCCTAGCATCCTTGCAATTCTTTCTGCTGAGAGAACTCTGGGATGCATGAAATGGTTTCTGATTCCTGTTCTTTCAAGAAAAATCAGAAAGGAAACAGACACAAGTACATCAAAGGTCTTGACAGACCTGTAAGATTCTGTGTATGTGCTTTAGAAACTCCTCATCTCTAAAGCAAGCAGCAAATGATATAGTTACGCCTCACACTCTAAGAAAAGATCATCAACTGATAACATACAATGAAGTGTCTGGCATTAAACAATTAGGTCACCTGTAAAAACAGGACAATGTGGTCATGGTCCTGTAGTTTATGAAAGTCACCAATAACATCAAGTGAAATATTATTTATGACTCCATTTGTTATCTGGCGTATCTATGTAAAAAAATAAATCTCCTTTCTTTGACAGTAATACTGAGAACTTACCCCATATGATTTCTATGCTCTTTCTTATGTATTTCTTATATGTAATTTTTTGCCACAATTTAGGGTTTGGTTGTATTGATTAGTTTAGCAATGGAAACATCAGACACTACATTCTAGTGCTGATACTCCTTAAAGTTGTTCTGCAAGAAGGCTGTGCCACAAAGGGAATTCTAAGAGGATCAGGAATGTGGCACTTGCTGTTACTTGGTCAACACTCAAAATCCTGTACCCAGCTGACCAGTCAGTACACAATCAGGCTGTCTTTTAAATTAACCTTATTAACGAAATCCAGCCAAAGAATGTGCAAATATAGACTGTGTAATCTAGGCTGCACATTGAGAAGGGTGCTGTCTCTTCCTCTGAGAAAACATGCTCTTTTAAAGCTCTTCACATATTTCAGATTATTTTCTCTTCGCTACATAATGGACAGATTGGCTCTTTCTGTGACACTCCGCAGGTCTGGCGTCTCCCATTAAAAGAAAGGCCGTGCCACTTGTGCTGCTCAGATTGCTTGTTCACACGTCTGGATTCCAGACTTTCTGCTCTCAGCAAGAGCTCCTGAGGAGCCCCCAGCACAGCTTTCCATGCGACACGAACAACGAGGAACAACTTGTACAGATTGACCCACACAGCCCATAATTCAGGGGGGAACTGGCAACCTAAACCCGTGTCTGAATTTGGGTTAAACTGACTTGTCCTTGGCCACACAGTGAATACGTGGTAACTGACATTAGAACGCCAGCATCCCCCATCTCCAATTTTTGTGCTCTGAAGAACGTTGTCTTATAGAAAATACTCTATACGTAGAGAAAAAGCAAGTGAAGGTTATGTTTATGGGATACAAATTGCTAGTTGTCAAGTACTGCATGATCATTAAACTTACAATAATAAGAATACAACTCTAGGTTTTGCCAGAGAGTGAAACTAAAAAGTGTTCAACATGTGCAAGTGAGATATTTTAATTTTAGATGCTGTTAGTAAACTGGAAAGTGTTTACACCTGGTTTCCACGTTATCACTAGTTGAGTGATAACACTTAAACCTGAAGCATTATGTTGGTTTCTTGCTGATCTATGCGATCGTGGGTTGTTCGAGTTCCTAAATAACTGCAACCTCACAAAAGAGAAAATACACACAAAAATCTGCATTCAGGCCAAATAGACATTCGGTTAATAGAAAGTTGAACGGTTTGCTCAAAATGTTATGAGACATTTCTGACCACAAGTAGGAACTGAATAAACTCCACACTGTCCCCCTGAACATCTTCAGCTCAAAACCAAACTTCAGAAAACACTGTAGCAAAGATACCTGAAATTGCACAAAGCAAGGAACACACGAACATCAGTTTAACTGGCTCTGCAATTATGGGGTTTACTTTAAAAAAAAATAATAGATCTTGAACTGAATAAATTCTGCTGAAACTAAATGTAAAGGAAACAACAACATCCAGTTGGAGTCTGATTCAGCAAAATACCTTTCCACGGGAGCATTATTAATGAAGCTCAGAATCTCCATAAGGATTATATCACATACAGCTACAGTGAGGCAACATTGCAAAATATATCAGTAAGCAAACTGTTAAATATTGCTTATGCAACTAAATATATAAAAGACTTGCTCTCTAGTGCTGATTAACGGACAACTAGTAAAAATATAAGGGTGGTATTTTACTAAACATTCTCAAGTTTAATCACTTTTAAACTTGTTTTTTCAGTCACTTTTAGCTTTTTTTTTGCCTTTCTTATAGGTAAATGTGCCAGAGCTCAGCGACAAAGCCATGCTAAGCTGGGATTAGTAAAACTGATGTCTTAGCAATAAAAATGACACATAACAACATCATGCCATTAAACCTGCTGGTACGTGTCAATGGATACCCTTCCCATGCCAGTCAGAAGGCAGAAGGATTAGCAAGTTTCCCTTTTGCCTCACAAATATAAGCGAGGGAAACAAAACTATGAAAAAATATAGGAAAGGAAGATACAAGCAAAACAATATTTGTGAAATAACTCAGTGGCTCAGCAGACTGGGATGTAATGTTATTTCCTATTAAATTCAATATGCTTTTGCTTCAAAATAATAGAATTAATCAACAGCTTTTATAGGCACGTGTGTGTATACACACCCCGCCATATCTCCTCAAGAAACCCAAGAGGTATTAGAAACCTGGATGCTTTTGGAAACCCCACCAAGTGCTTCTCTAAATCTCTAGGCATGTAAATACTCGTTAAGAGTCCAGCCCAAGAGACTCATCAGAGAAGCACACAGGACTCAACACTGCCAAAATACGAGCTCTGTTTAACTTCAGATTCTAGTCCTGAGCAGCTGACAGCAGCTAAACTGCTCTCTACTAAACAGCTACTACTACATTATTACTTAATGCCTTCTTTTCAAGCAGTGTTTTGCCCTTGTATTTCTTCTAGCACAGCATCGCGAAGGCTTATCTTATTTACATTCATAAATAATGGCTGGATAGGTGGTGGGTATTTTCTTAAACAATCTGTGCATCCACAGTGTAGAACCATCAGGACGCTTATGGTGTACATACAGTTCAGGACATCATCTGTGTATGGTCTGCAATCAGCACACAGCAAACACTTCAGAAATTACCAATATTTAAACTGTTGCTTGACCACAGAGTTACCTGTGCAAGTCTAGACCCAACACTTATCTGCAAACTACCGTGTATTTATCAAGATCTAGAGCACTGTAGCTCAATACATTTCGAATGGCATTAAGACCTCTGACAATCAGCAAACACTTTGCCACAAAACTAAGCTACGTGGTTAAAAATTAGACAAAAAGTCGAATATTGTAGAAGGAAGGCAGGCTTGCACAGCAAAGCACACATCAACAGCTCCTGGCTTGGAAGGACTTTGTCAGTGCAAATGAACAGACACACTTTCATAAAGAAACACTGTGTGACCATTTGTAAAGCAACAGCAATCCTACTGACCCAACAGGCACGTGTAATAATATTTAATTATAAACTGATGCCCCGTTTTCAACAGCATTCTTGTTCTGGAATGGATTCAGTAATTTCTACGCCTCTCCTTTTGTTACCTCTCAAATCTCAGGCCTCTGCCAGTAAAACTAGCTCAAGTTGGCACTTCTCTCACCTGTATCACTAGTGCCAGAGTTTGCAAAAATGCAGTGCCAAAGGAAACCATGGCAGAAATTCTTACTTTTGCAAAGGTAGCGCATTTAATGCTCCATAATACTTTCATTTGGAATCCTATTTAAAACATCAGCACTTTACGCATTTCAATTGTGAACCTGTGAGGATCTAGCTCTATTTGCTGAAGAGGTTTGCTGCAATTCCTCCTTTCAGCCTGAGGATCCCAGTTTCTGAGTGGCCGGTCACTGTACCAGCCATCCTGTACCAGCCACCACAGCTCTGAGACTGGAGAAGAGGTGCAGAAATGGACCGTGACCCTGGCAAGAAGGGACGTAGCAATTCAGTGTATTCCCCAGGCTGGGCTCCCAGAGCCCAAGTGACAATTAAGAGCCTGCTGAAGCTCTCAGTGCAATGCTGAAGCACAAACACCGCTTGTCTTCCAGAGAAAGAAACAGCAAAACTGATGCTCTTCCGCACCATCAAGGTTAAATCAATGCCACAAGTTCAAACACCAGGGAAAACATCTGGTCTTTGTTAAGGGCATCATCATCTTAATGAAAATGAGAAATAGAGGTGTTCGGCTCAGTGCTCAAAAACTGAAACAATAAGCAGGAACGGGGAGAGCAAGAAAATCACTTTAGCACTGCCAGCTATAGTGTTACATGCAGCCCTGTGCCAGGGGCAGCCAGTGCTGTCACGGCACTAAACTCCTGCGTCGGGTTTTCCTGGCAGTCCCGTTCACAGCCACCGTCCCCAAGCGCAGAGCTGTTGCCTTCTCCCATCCCTTAGAATTCCTACTAAGCTTTGGAGATCTCCCTCTTAGAAACATTAAATCAGCCACACATCCCAAAACACATTTTCTCCTTGTACACTAATCACTGGTACCTCTGCACTTCTTTTCAATTCAGCCAATTCAATTTAGTCTCTTTTCACTACCGCTGCTTCCTGTTAGTTTTTCTCTTAGTTGACTCACTCTTTCATAATCTTTGGCTTATGTTTCTTTCAGTTTCCTTTAGTTTCTTCGGACACACTTCTCTCAGTCTACGTTGGACTAAAACCCTGCTCAAAACCTGAGCAAATCACACACACAAAGGCAAAAATAAAAAGAGCAGCAGCATGTGAGCTGGCAGCCAGGTCACAGCAAGGCATTTTGGTCTTATGGCCATACATTTATTATCTCCATCTTATATTGTGCAAGAATAAACTTATCGGCATCGCTAAGGCCAAACAACCCATGATGGCCCTCGAGCAGTGGGCCCTGCTTCACAGCTGGAGGCTCCAGATGTCCCATAAAAGCAGTTCCAGTGGGCAGGTCTGCATGTGAGGTGACGCATTTCATCGTAGCTTTACATCAAGACTCAAAACCAAGCCTAAATAAACAAAGCCGCTTTTCCCCCTTGAAGACAAACAAGGAAAGCCTACTCACTGCCTCCGCATAGGGCTTATGTTTTTGTTTGGTTGATGTTTTCCATTAACCTTCCAAAAACAACTAGAGATTAAAGGCGCTGCACTGAGGTATGTTTTTATTTTTCCTAACCAGTTCCATTTCATTTTGGGATATACGTGCACTCACAGTGAACTGAAACCAAACTCAGCATTGCTCAGCTATGCTCTATAAGCAAAACAGGTCAATTACCATTTCTAAACTTCCTTTAAAGTTCCTTTTTCTGTATCTTCTTCTTCCCCAGGATATTGCCACTGCAAATCCAGCTATTCCATTTCCTGTGGCTGCACACAGCCCACAGTCGGTGACGCTAAGGAAGGTGATGCAGGAAGGTAAGTGCTGTGTTGTTATTATTCTGTCCATAGTATATGGTTTCTAATATTTCCTACTTGTACCTTGTTTGGGACAGCAGGTTGCCTGTTGCTCATTTCTTCCTTAGAGATACATCCAAGTTTAGTCACAAAAATGCCTTTGTAACTTTTGAAACTCTGCATATTCTACAGCAGCATCTTTGCCATAGAAAATATTGCTCTTTATAGTATAATTTTCTCGACATAGAACTGAACTAACTCTTCAGAACCCATTATTACAGACCATATGGATATCAGTTTGCATCTGCACACACATATGCATGGGAATGAAAGATAAATTTGGGATCTGTTTACCAGCTGGTGAAAATAGTAATTTAACTGCTATCTCAACAAGCCTGGAGGGGAGGAGTTGATTCCATTTAAAAGAAAAGTAACAACTAAAGGAAGTGTCATTGTTTCTATGATTTTATATGTTTTTTCCCATGATTAGGGAATGATCTCCTAAAGACATATATTGGTCCTATGAAAGAAAAATATATAATTAAATGACTTAAAAATCAAATTTAACAGAAAAAGGTCTAAATCATGATGTTAGTTCCAATGTTCAGCCCAACTCAGAGGACCAAAGAGATGTCCAGTTGTGGTTCCATTTGGTTGCATGTCAAGACAAAAAAATCCCACAGCTCCAAGCAGTGGCTTAGGAAAACGTTCGGAGAATTCATACTTGGGCAGGAAACATTTTAGAATGTTCGGCTACTTTGTGCATCCACAGATGATGATAATTCATTCCCCCCGGTAGTCTCTGTTTTCTGTTCCCAGCCAGAGCTTCATGCACTTTTTTGTTGTTTTCAGTATTCTGCTCAAGAGCCATTTCTTGGTGCACTCTCATGTTCTTTTATCGAAGTACAAGACTGGTCTGCGCTGTTAATTTATATTTCAACCTCAAGGTTGAAAGAATGAAGAGTCCTAGGACAGAAATACTGTAGCGAACATCCCAGAGTACAGCATGTACTTGCTGTTATTTTGAGAAACAGATAATAATGAAAGGAGAGAGCAGAAAACAGTTAGAAAGAGATATAACTACCCTTGCTTTCAAGGAGAGCTGCAATAAACCTTTGCTTGAAAAGCTACTTTCTATCAGCTTTGCTTTCTATCACAGATATGCACTGTTTATGACTCTCTCTTACATTACATTTGACCTTCTGCCTTTAAATTGCAAACGCACTTTCCCACAGATGCACGGACACCTCAACTTAAGAACACAACATATAAGCGTCACCAGTTATATTAACTGCGAACAGTTACTTGCCAAACAGCTCACAAAGTACTGCAGCGCCACGTTCGGAAAATGCAACACCGTGAGTTCTAAATCATCTGCAAGAGGAAAGGTCTCCCATTAGAAGTTTGCCACTTAGACAAAAGTGTCATCAGCGGGTATTAAATCCTTCAGTTTTTCAATGGGGCTTGGGTATCCTCCTGCCTTCAGATCTGCCAGCAGCAAAACACTTTGTGATTTAAGCTCCAGGTGAGGCCCGACAACTCTATGAGGTAGGATTACTAGACAAAGACGGGACTTAGAAGCATACAGGGTATTTAGTGTTATTGTAGCAGGAAATGTTTAAAGGAACGTATTTTACAGCTTCTAAACCTAAAACACTAAGTCCTTTCCTTTTATAATGCATACAGTACTTGAGATTTCTTCTTTTTTACTAAGTCTCTCTGACAGAAAACATTAAGCAATAAGTCACCATATGCAGATAATTTTGGTGGGACCCTTGACTGTAGCTGTAAAAGCGCCGTCTTTTGTTTCTTTCCCATAACATAAAGCAGCTTTCTCAGCTTCCTAATTACGCGCAATCTTTTATCCTTCTTAACCACTAGCTGCTGAATAACGTCAAAAGAAATGTGTGTAGTGCATTTAAAGGTAAAAAGAGCAGCTGTCACAAAGCAGAAGCTCGATTCCAGCAACAGAGCACTAGCACAGTATCTCGGCTGCAGAGAGGCCTGGTGTTTGCTATTCCGAGCTGTTCTGGCCAAAGGAGCTGAGCGCCAATAAAGAACAATTCCAACATCCTTCTCCCCTCACTGCTGCCCCACGGTCTCTCACAAACGAGCTGGACCACCCCATGGAGCTGTTCATTAGCTCACCCAATCTGCTGCAGTAATACCATGATCCTCAACACGGACTTTCACCTTTGGATCCCACAGGCTCTTAAAGCAGCCGAATCTGGGCATAGCCACTGCTTCTAGTGCTACAATTCTGAGACACGTTGCCATCTGAAGTCTTTCTTTTGGACACGGTGATCCGCCATCCCAAATGCTTCATACTCGGCATCCCTCCCAAGTACCGAGCTGGCTTGCTCAGTGCACCCCTGACACTGCAGTTTTCACTTCAGCTGTCTGACCATGCCAGCGGGATGGACAAGCAACGTAGGCTTCACATCAGCACTTCTAAACCACGGTGCTTTTATTCCCGATGCCCTTGGCAGCTACTGAACTTTGGGAGGCAGTAAAAACACTGAGAACTCCATTCCACAAACTGAATCCAGCCCATTGCAAGCTCATAGTTTCTCCAAGATTTCGACATGCCTCCTACTCCTCTTTGCCAATAAATCCAGCTTACTGGTGGCAAAACCCAGCCTCCTTCCAGACAGCAAAATCCTATTGCTAAATAAAGCCTTCATCTCCATGCCATGGTACACATCAGAAAGCTCCAGTGACTATCATGCTTTCTCCAAACGTGTTCCAGATCTCTGCACAGAAAGGTTTCAGCCTGTCCTTTGATGACTTCAAGCTGTGGTCCTCCCAAGTAGCACTAAACAACCTTTCCTACCCATTGCAACTGTTCAGACAGAACACGAGCAATCGTTCTGGACAGTCCCACATAAATACAGCTCTGAGGCCAGTATTTCTACATATTACAAAATAGCCATTCCGGTTTGACAACCAGACCTCCTCTTCAATCACATCTGAAAGAGCAGTGAAAAAGGACAATAAGATACTGAACCCGCAGAAAACGGAGGCAAATTATATAAATCCAAGAGATCACTGGTGTGACATGGTATATACACCAACACTCACCATGGTGTCTATGAGCTTAAATTGAATGCATACAGACACTGAAGAAAAACAGTACCACGGACAAAGGACAACATTCTTGTTCACATATGAATAAAGTACAAGACTCTGGACTCTATAATGTGACTTTGCATTTCTATAGAGAGTGAGTCATTTCGCACCAGGCAGTGACACATCACAGGATTACTGAGCATTTTACTCAAACTTGTCTGCTAAAGCTATTCTTTAGAACATGCAATGTACAACAAAAACCACTTTGTACTGCAAAATCTTCAACATTTTCCTGACAAACCTTCACTGTTTCCCAAAGAACTCAACACTGATGCCTACACACGCATTTATAAATGAGTAAATTGAAAGTAATCATTATTGTACACATCTCAAAAGGGAAAGATCTTCACAATATTTCAAATGTAATAAACTACCCTAGCTAAAGTTTTAGATGCAGATTATTTGCTCTGCAAGCCTGCTTAAAAGACTGTAATACAGTGTGAGAATCAAGACTGTCTACTTTTCAGAGGAGAATATTCAAGTGCTTTTAATGAGAAAACCTGATTATACTCAAGTGCCTGACAAAAAAATCAATCAAATTCATTGATGTGAGATTTCACGTAGCCAAGAATCATGACATTCCTCAAACCACAATGCTACACACAGACAGAATCACTCTTCTACTTCTACTTCTTCAAATCTACAATACTGTTCCGCAATCTGTGTAAAGCCTTGCTGTTCCCGGAGTGAGCGTATCCTAAAACAGAAATGTGAAGTCAAAGGGCCATGAAAAAACAAATGAAAATCTTTACTTAATATCCTTCCTCCTTTTTCCAATTTCACCGACTCCTTGCGCAGTTCCAAACTTTTGTTAAAGAAAACATTCTGAATTTCTTTGAAAAGTAAAACTTGGGGATTTTTGTTTCCAAACTGTGACCTGTTTGGCACTTGCTTATCCAGCTGGAATACACTGGGACAGCACGTGTTTAAGGACTGTGAGTGAGAGGTGGCAGCGGGTGCATCCCACAGGGACAATCCTGCAAGAAGGCAAAGGATGAGCAGCAAGACTCAATGCTGGGTCCATCCCCTGCCAGAACCATCTCCTGCCTCTGTTCAGGTGCCTTGTTTCAGATATAACAACCAGGCATTATTTCATCCCCTTCCCTCTGCACCGAGAGCTGTGAATGACACGTCACACGTGGAGCGAGTTCCACTGGCTGTTATCACATTAACGCTTCTTCCTCCCTCCACAAGCTCCTGGTGCAAAAACTCCCTTGGCAGCAATACAATCCTAATTTGGCCTCAAAGCAATCCCTCTTCCTCAAGTTGCTCTCTGTGCCTGTAAGAAAGGAAGTGGCTTCCTTTTGGCGTACTCATATATGCCCTCTGCGAAGATGAGAAAGGGTGATTACACTATAAAACAAACCCCATAAAATTAGAGATTTCAATAACCCCCTTTAAACACTTTCTTTCCAAGTAACATGAAGACCTTCCATATTCTTACTTACTCCAACTCCCATGTGATTTAAGATGTTTCTATATTAGGTGTCTCTCGTGACTGAATTCAAAGATCGCTTTTACAGATGCCAACAAGTAATAGTCAAAGTGGTCCCTCACAACATTCTGTTTTGCCCAGAGAGCAATGAGAGAACACGAGAAGTTATACCACGTTTATTTTTCACTCAAAGGATTTGCAGGTTACAAGCCTTGAGGTGCCGCCTTCGCCAGGAACGTTCCTTTTACCTACATCCAGGTTGACCATCATCTTACTTAAACCACTTATTTGCCCTGTTTGGACTACAGGCTTACTGGAATATGGATACATCTTTTTGTCTCCTTTGCTTGTCCTCGTGTGATTGTCACCATAATCATGACAGTCACCACTAAACCCTGGGGAACTGGTAGCAGAGATCTCTTGTTGGCTAATGATTCAGAACATCAATGGGATACAAATCTCTTACAAAGCATAGCTTATTCTACTCAATGTGAACAAAACATGCTAATATTCATTAAGGTATTTTTCCACAGCTGCTTAGCCTTCTCTAAATCCCTTTTATCCCTGTCGAGACATTCCCACCCCTTCCCTTGCACTGGTACCAGCTCTTGTGTGGCTGTGCTGGGAGCTGCTTCAGCCAGTTAATCCACCTGAAAGCCAAACACACATTTGAGCTGGCTTAGTTTGCAGATGGATAAGCTGCCTCTCTCAGCTCAGTGTGTGATCACAGCAGCACCGGAGCTGACCCAAGGAAGCGGGCTGGACCTGACTTGGAGAGCAGAGCAAGGCTACAGGTGGCCTAGATTTTGGGTGATGCAAGTTGCTGTGCAACCGCATCCTCAGTCTGGTGGCATCCAGCTGTTAAATCCAGTTCCAGAAACAAAGTATTGCACATGCAGTGGAAAGGTACGTGTACAAAAAGCCATCTAAGCAGCCACTGAGGCAGTCTGGCCTTAGTGACCTCTCTGTACCAAACTAAGCAAGCTTTACATTACCTTGCCCATTCAATACCTCTTCATTTCTGTGCTCTTCACATGACATCTAGCAATTGTCACTCAGTCCAGTGAAAATCGATGTTTTGCCTCACTCTAGGAAATGTTGGCATATTATAAGTCATAGTCCTGGAAGAGCGCACTACTCCAATTTGTAGCTTCTAAGAGGAATCTATTGAACTTTGTGTTCCAAGAACGTTACCTGACCAGTTCCAGTACAGTGCCCTGGAATTAACCCAGAAAACAGATCCTTCAGCCTTTTCTCTTGTTAAACTACCCTAGCTTAGGCAGGAAAGATGCCTTCCACTGGCTCTCATGAAAGTGAACATTAAGCGAACATTAAATACGTCAGTGATTATAGCAGAGCCCTGAACTCAGGAGGGTCCGGCCAGCTCCATGCACGTGAACAGTGCCAGGGCTCTCCTGGCATGAAAAGCAGGGCAAATACTTCAAGGCTTCATGGAAGCAAATGTAGAGGTATTACAGAAGAGCCTATACAACATTTTTCTGTTAAAGTAACATATGCTAGTGTTATTATTTCTTTTACATCATTTGAAACAAAAAAATAAGTCCCAGTTCTTCAAATAAGAGATCAATCAATACATAAATCACAGCCTGCATGTGCAGAATAGGAAATTAAAATCCTTAAAACACTTAATTTTTTTTTTCTTCTTGAAAACACCTAACTGCACTGTACAATTCATGACTGTCCAGTTGCCCTCCTGCATTTTCTGTGACCAGAGATTTCTGCTTATTAGATGGCTGTATTGAAAATCCATTTATATCAAAATCAGCTGTGGTCTAAAACTGTAGTTCAATTATTTTAACTTGTTTAATTAAGGCTGAGTACATTAAGCCTCCTTATCAGGACACCAAGCACCTACCACCTCTTCCCGACTTTATGCCTTAAGCACATCCGCAGTGCCCACATGCAAGACTAAAAAGATGACTTAAATCCCACAGCAGAGAGCCCTGGCAAGGGCTAAGAAATAGGCACAGGTCTTCACTGAGCTTTTGGGCTACCCTAATCCTGATTTCTATACGTTAGAATATACTTACATCATCTTCACTGAAGTCAGACCTATCTCATTACACATTCAACACCACAGCAGTAAATTTGACTCTTCAAAATTACCTGGCAAATACTTTGAAGTGCCAACACAGATCAACCATCGCAGAAATAACATAGACAAGGTGTGGTCACTTTTAACAGTGATTTACAGCTTTAAGCTCAAAGCTTATGTATTTGGCTTAAATATTCTTAAATTTGTCTAAGCTCAAGAGCTGCTAACACCAAAAGATATAGTTAGGAGTACCATTTCTAGTTTTTAAAAGTTACTCTACAACTATGTATTCAGAGTAATGTATTTCTAAGTAAAAAGTTCCTTAGCAGTGCCATAGTTTAAAGTGACAGTTTTAGCAAATACATTACCAGTAAGAAATGTGATCAAGATCATCACTACAGAGCCCCAGGTGAGCTGTACAGAAGCAAACAACAAGACTGTCAGCAGGAGTTGTGTGTAGCCAGATACACTGATGGTCAAAATAGCAATTTTGGGTTGATTTGGTTTGGAATTAACTTCTCCCCACATGAGCATAATACTGCTCAGCACCACTTCAGCACAATGTTTATCAGCAAGTCTACCTTGTCTACATGAGAAGTGGCAAACAATCTCCGTTTATTGCTCTCCCTGAAACTACTTCCCATCAGGCAGTAATTCATATAAAATTCCATTCCCACATAATCAAGTTAGAGATTTGTCCTTCGGTGTTATTAATCTACTGCTTACATTTTTAGCACTTGCACTAGCCTTGTGCATTTTATTAAGTCACTATAAAATGGACTGACAACTCCTTCTCTTAGCCTTACTTTTTACTGTATGTTATTTTGATTTAAGTGGTACCATCCCTACTTTTTTGAGCAGTAAAATCATGTAGTTTCCACTGATTTTAGCACATTGTGACACACCCCCGTTTGTCTGCACACAGTGGGTCCCTGTTACTTGCTGCTCAAGGTGATCTACCTGTCCCTGTTGTACACGGATTGGACAATTTCCCTTGGAATCACCAAGATGTTGTCTCTTCTGCTTGAGGGGTTTCTTGTTTGTTTGTTTCTTCCTTTTAAGCCATTTTAGTTGATAGTTTTCACCAGCCTTTGAGTTCATGTTCAGCATTAGAGCACTGTGCAGAAATGTACTTCCACTGGAAAGGCAACTGAGTTTTTAATGCAGTTACAGTCTCACTACTCAAATATTGTGAAAAATTCAGCAAGGTACTCCCAGCAGCAGTGCTGGCTTGGCTGGGATTCATGCGAGGCCCTTAGCAGTGATGCCCATGGGAAAAACAAAAGGACTTAAGGTATCTTACTCTCCTTGCTCATGCAACCTGTGCTCATCATGAGCCGCAACCTCCAAATGGAACAAACAAGTCTCAAACACTCCGGTGTATCTGAAAGGTTTTAATAATCCATACTGCTTTCATTCACTTAACAGAAATTGGAAAACTCCAAGTATCATAGTGAAAAGAAGAGGAGAAGGAAGGAGAAGGAAGGAGAAGGAAGGAGAAGGAAGGAGAAGGAAGGAGAAGGAAGGAGAAGGAAGGAGAAGGAAGGAGAAGGAAGGAGAAGGAAGGAGAAGGAAGGAGAAGGAAGGAGAAGGAAGGAGAAGGAAGGAGAAGGAAGGAGAAGGAAGGAGAAGGAAGGAGAAGGAAGGAGAAGGAAGGAGAAGGAAGGAGAAGGAAGGAGAAGGAAGGAGAAGGAAGGAGAAGGAAGAAGTATTTTCATCCCTGTGCTCCCCATGACAAGTCCGGAGAGGAAGTCACTGTGCATTTTTTCCTTTTCTTTCGTAACTCCATTTCAAAACATACTAGTGGTTTTAGGCAGCAACACATTGTTATATGCAACACCACAAGCTAAAAAGCAATCGGAGATGACAAGGCTTCCCAGCCACACTTGTAAGAAAGACACACGCTCTCCGAATCTCCACAAGGCATGAGTATTTCTATGGGTAACAGCTGCACTGCAGAAATGCACCGCTGCACACAGAATTGTCTGTATTTCATTGTTATCAAACTTAATCGAATTCCACCTGAAACCTATGGCAGAGAAAACTGGAAAAGTTTTCCAAGCATAATTTGCAGAGAGAGCTCTGCAGAAATCCCCCGTGAGCTCTGAAGCACTAGTGCAAACGATGTCAAAAGGCTCCTCGGTACAGGCACAGGGCTTTTAGCAAGAAATCCCTTCAAAAAAGGCCCTACATCCGGCAGCAGAAAAACAAGCCAAGTCCCATGAAACACGAACCTTCAACCACGGTTGAGGAGACCACTGAAGGGCACATCTCAGTCACCAGACTCACTTGCAATGAAGATGTCATGATTCTTGCATTCTTCACACAAAACGAAGCAGTACATACGGCCCTTTAAACCCTGATCAAACATATATGATAATTAACAATACGTGTATAGAAACATCCTTATTAACAATACAACTCTAAATTGCATAGTATATAAAAAACAGAGTTTTCCAAAATTTAAAATCACTGCTCAAAAAAATAAGTACCAACAAAAGCAAGATTTGCTGTTTTTCAGCCCCTTTAGGATGTGCCATGTAGAATGATGCGCTTCAGTTAAAGCCCCAACTGACAGGACTTCCAGCAATGTCTGCAGGACCTAATTCATGTCACGGTTACTTTTTGGTCTATAGAAATAAAGGAACTGAATATTTTTTAATATTTGAACACTATATTGAGCAATCCCTGTGAATGCATCTTTATAACCGCATTAAACACGAAGGTGTAAGCTTCCAAAAGAGGAAAACAATTACAGACAGGCTTTTGCGCAGCAGTATTTTCTTAGCAGGAATTACTAATGCTAGTAGTAATTACTAATAACTACCAATGAAAGTATCCATTGAAGATGTATTTATCTTGGAGTCTCTTTTGCAATGTTATTTCCTCAAATATGAAGGTATTTCTGCAAGTAACTCCCTTCCTGCCCAAGCCAACCATCAGTTGAGTTTCTGCGTCTCCTTCCTACCGTTCACCACAGAAGTTTTCCTTCCCGTTACACTAAAACACTGTGACAGACATCAGCACAAACTTACACTAAACAGCACAAGGAAGGGAAAGTTCCACTGAGGGACAACCTCTGGTCTTTGAACATGTGGGGAGCTATAGGGCAGACCAGGGAAGTGAAGTTCTGTTTGCTCTCCCCAACCCCCAGCAAAAAGCAAACAGAAAACAAACAAAAAAAGCCCCACCTCCAACATCAAAGTCATTTTAGGTGCTTACTACAACTTACAGAGAAAAGGAAAAGGGGAGTATTCAGATGCTTAAGCCATGAAATGATAAATAGTTAAAGTTAAGGAAGGGTTGCTACTTTCCAGTGCCTCCAGGCATCCAAGCAGCACAATTCATCCTGATGTCTTCAAATATCTTATTATTTTCTTCGGAAGGAATTTCTAGACAGCGGAGTGGAACTGCTGCTTCTGAATTGATGAAAAGCTCTAGTCCTTGATTAATAATTTACTTAAGAGGGTTCCTACCCCTTCCGCCATGACTCGGAAGCCAGGCGGACAGGTGCCACATTCCCAGCGGGACTGGGCAAGCGTTCCCGTGTCCGTGCCGTCCTCTGACCCCGCAGATGGTGCAGGCACCGCATGGCACCTTCCAGCTCTCTCAACAGCACTACAAAAGGGAAAGTCATCATTTTGAATCAAAACAAGGACTTTCAGACCTCTGTCCTGGTTTTGTTAAAAACAAGTTTCTGTTTTAGTGAATTTGACTGTCAGCTAAAGCTTCATATTAGCTGCATTTTCCTGGAGAACCAGATACATGTTTTGGTAAACATAGCAATGGAATGGGAAGTTATTGATAAGCATGGATGGACATCTCGCGAGAGGGGCGACGAGAAACAAGTGACCAAGAACTGACCAAGTGTGTATAACATTCCATTCACGTGAATACTTCATATAAAAGTGGGAGATCACGAGGATCTCGTCCCTTTTCCCTTTTTGCCTTTTCCCTTCTGCTTATGGCCGGCATTAGGAGAGGACCTTGCTAGTCGTCCCTGCAAACTGAGGCCTAGTGACAGACTGAATCCAGCTCCGGTTGGCTGCAGAGTCCAGTCCAGGACTTTGGTTGCTGTCTCTGCAGTTGCTGAGACTTTCAAGATTGGTTTTGTATATTTTGTATTATTTTGTCTATTCTTATTAGTAGCATTAGTAAAACATCTTTAATTTTTCCAGCTCTCTTCTCTCTGTCCGTCTTTCCCCCCCAATCGCCTGTCCTAAGTGGGAAGAGGGGAGAAGGAGAGGCAAAAGGGGGAAGTGGGGGGGAGAGGGGGTTAACAATACATCTGCCAGGGTTTTATTGTCACCCCTCAATCAAAACCCTCGACAACCTCCAGCTCCACATTTTATTTATGGCACTAAGTAATGTTTTTTTCCCCCACTTACTCTCTGCTTGGGAGATATCAATACCTGATAAATCTTAGTTCCTGAACCACTGCTTGCCCGTTACAGAGGGGTATTGAAAACACTAAATTTAGGTGAAAATACCGTGTTCAGCCCTGCTCAACTTGGGGTCAGTGGAATTACACCGCATTTATATGGAAGCTTTAATCCAAACTCATATCTACAGTTTGTGTTTATCCATATATCTAATGTTCTGTCACTGCACAGCTACTTAACCTTGAAGTCAGGTCACCTTGAAGTACCTTATTTATTTGCATCTGTAAAACAAGGAATGGGAACAGTAAGACCCACCTGCTTTTGCAAAGAGGCTGTTACTACCTAGGACCATTTATACCTGGATTTAATACTATATTTCTTTTTACTTGGTAAAAAAATATATATATTTAACAATATTTTCCCCACTTTTTCACCTTAGGTCTGTAACCTGACTGCACAAGAACAGAAAATCTCCCAATCAAAAACACCCAGATTTTTAGAACCTCTTGATTTTCTTTGAGTCCTCAATTCTTATAATCACGTTCAGTTCCTAAGCAGGTTAATTTCACTGCAGCTCATTAAACACAGGTACAGTATCAAAAATGTAATTTAATTAGGGTAGCACAGAAACAGAATTAATTCTTATCAGAGGCTTGGCATTGTCCTTTGAATAGACAGCATGGAAGGCCAAGTTATTTTTGTGTTTCACATACACAGCTGCTGCTATTTGAGATGCTACAGGAAATTAACTGGTATAGTCTCCCATCAATGCACATAACTCTTAATAACTTTAACAATAGAAACATGTACACTGCGATAGGACACTAGAGCTCTGGAAAATAGAGTTCAAGGTGTAACCGAATAATTGATTAGCCCTCTTCTAACTGGACTCGTTAAAAGCATTGTTAAAACCTGCATCTTCAACTCTCAATCAGTCATAAACTCCAGCAGTGGCTTCGTTTCCATGAACAAGAAAGAAACTACCAAGGAGAATACAGCACAGTATAGAATTAGACTATAGCAATATACTGGGATGAACATGGCATTAACATAAATAAAAGCAGTTTGTTCTAAACAATAGCACTGTAAGAAAAAGTTTGGGGTTTATAGGGTTCTAACAGAAGATATAAAGACTGGGAAGCATTTTGTAACTTGAATTACTCGTGTGCGGACAGAAAGTGTTGGTGTTTGAATGGCACAACACACAAAAGGTTATATCAAAAACACTTCTATTCTTCGGCAATAGCTTGTTCTGGAACCACAGCCATTAATGTATTGTGCCACTGAATATATACAACTTTCTTATATTAATAGGAAGTAAGCACTTGGAGTGAGGTTTTATAGGCCAGATTCTGCTCTCAGTTGTACACTTATGCTGCACATTCCTATAGAAGAGCCCTTCACTGAGTCATCCCAGGTTTCTATCAGTATAACTAAGCAGAATATGTCCCCCTGTATGTGTATAAAGTCTGTGCCAAACACTGCATAGGAATGCAACTTCTTGATAGAAATCCGTTCAAGATATTTAAGCAAGCCCTTAGCAAGCCACGCTCAAGAAAATCTTCATGCAAAGCTGCTGTTGTGCTTCCCTTGCCTGTTTGTTTCGCAGCACTGCAGGACCCGCGGGAGGCTGCGCTGCAATGTGTTACCCAGCGTGTGCCGCAGTGACTCAGGCACCAGCGGGAGTTCAGGATGGAGAGCCAGCTCGCACTTCAACTTTCGGGACGCCTGTGCAAAAACCTTCGGCAAAGCCAAGAATCTATAAAAGGAGATGCACTCAAGGAGAAAGTTCAGCTTCCATTCCATTATCCTATGCTGTTTTCTATCGGAATGCCATTCAGACTTTTATAGATAAATATTTCATGTGTTAAATATAAGTAACCTCCTTCCGAATTGTAGCTGCATCTCTGCTAGATTCCCAATTTACAGCACTATGATCCATCTATTACAAGCTTTGAGAGCTGCACTGTTAAGGGTTGCAGAGGCATATGATTGCTATCTTCTGCTCATTTGTATGCTGACTGAAGCACTCAGAGGTTCTTTTTCCTTCAGTTATGCCTCACTGGCAGGCTACTTCGCAGGTTATAAATACAATTGCAAATATAACTGTAAACCTAAATCTTGCGAGCTAGTTTTCCCCTCCTTTCAAATCTCTCAGATATATATTTTTAATATTGAAAATCACCTTCACGCCACAAGGAACTGTTTTCGTATTTCCTACCTATTAACCCAAGACTGTGGTCCCAGGAATCAAGGTTCAGCATCCGCAGGGTGGGCTGCACAATGAGAAGTCAGCTGTGTTAACTCAGGAGTAGGTGCGTTACCCTTAGTAAGGCCAAAGGAGAGGGGTGGGTGCAGACAGCCGTCCTCTGACCCCTTGCAGCCACACAATCCACGCTGATCTTTGCCACAGGATCACGTTTCCCTCCAGTTTAGCAATAATTTTGCTTTGAAAGAAAGTGCAAAATGAAGACTTCTCCTTTTCCCACCAAAAAACAAACACAAATCCAAACAGCACTGCCCCCAGCAAATACTCCATAAACCCACAAGTCTTCAAAGATTTATACAAACCCCCAGCCTCTCCGTACATCATCTTCAGAATTTCAGATGAACAGTATATAATCTACCCTATAGTTTTATAATTACCAGATTGCATAACAACAGGTAAACAAAAACAATACTGTCTAATTATATATTCACATACACACAGAGGAATGTTATTTTTCGTCCTTGCCAGCGGCTGAGGGTTTACTCTCCTTTCTGAAACATGTATAAGAAGTATATTTACCCACTTGAAAACATCTCAGACAATAAACTAAATTCTAATGTCCTTCCCCCGCAATTCTATAACATTCGCAAACAAATACATCCAATTATCTAATAAAAACTAGGAACAGGATAGAAGCACTCTCTCTGCTAGGGTTTTGGATTCATCATGCTCAATTCAGGTTGGATGTAAAAGGACAGTATCTCTAACAAACTGTATGATAACAGCTTGTGGTCCTAGGACACAAATATATCTGCATGTAGTCAATAGTTTATTTTCATGTCTCACTGGCAAGTTCGGGTTCTCTTTCTACAAAGTTCGTCTCTTCCTCAGTTTACCAAAGTAGCCCTTGGTAGTAATCACTTGTGTAAATACAGTTCTTGTGTACTAACTCCATGTCAACATGGACTTTAAAAAGGCTTAAATATTATGTCTAGGCTATTGTCATTCATCTACAACATAACAGAAAAACAGAGACACAGACTCATTCTGTTTGGAGGCCTAGGTGGTTTTGATTCTGATCTGTTCTTCGTTTCAACAGATTGGATCAAAATGGCACATAAATCAATGGAATAAAAGCCGAATTCTGGGAGAGAAGCAGCAGCTGTTGGTGATAGCTGAAAGTTTCGAAAAACCAAAAAAAACAAACAGAAAAAGGCCTTTATAAACATTGCTAAAAAGCCATTCACGATACGTAAGAGACAAAGACATGGAGCATATACCTTATTACACTAATCACTTACGTAAGAGACAAAGACACAGAGCATATACCTTATTACACTAATCACTTTCAGGAGGCAAAAAAGTTATAACAGGTTTTGTTTTGGTTAGAAAATGTGCTCACCCTTAGGCTCTATCTATAGACAATAGGGCCAGCTCCTGATTCACACTGTCTTGGAGCCTCTCTCGCTTCACTGCCAATGGGAGAAGGTTTAAGACACCAGTCTGCACAGGCTGACAATAACTGTTCATGTCTGCATTACAAATAAGATATTCACAATAATTGGCAGTCATGTGTTTCCTCAAAAAAAGTATTAAGTTCTACTATCACTGAGAAGCTAAGCCTAAGAAATACACCATGAATAAGCTGTTCATAATGAGACAGCTGCTATACACAGACTTCAGCTACAACTAATTAATAAGGAAAAAAAAGATGCAGAACATGTGAATTCAAGGTCAACAGCAGATTTGCTATGGCAGCATCATTGCTGAGCTTTCAAAGCACCCGGAGGCAGGGAGGTTCTCAGCCCGCTAGGCTCCAGCTACTTCAAAAAAATCACATCTTTACACTGAGATAGTGGCCTGGCTGAAGTTTTAGAGCACAGCAGAAATTCTAACAGCATCTGCTGCCTATTAAGGCTTTCTTATTCACTCACTAAGCTTACTGCTTTTCTAAACAGAAACACCGCTCTAAAAATACTCCCCGTATGCACCAGAAGACACAGTCCTCCCAAGAGCCGGGTTATCCCACGTGTACAACCACCACGAGAACCAGCAGGCAGAGATACACCTACCCACATCAAAAGGTTTCAAACTGAAAACAGGAAAACAAATACATCAGAGGCTGAAAGTGACAGGAGACAAATGTTCATCACGAACAGAACTATGAGACTTGCACATGAGTTACCCAACTCTGCTGCCCTCGCTCACTGGGCAGTGAGAGATGCTAAGATGCCTCATGGGTTCTGCTGGATATCTCATTAGTCAAATGAGCTGATATTGAATGGACAGAATGGAAGCAATCCTCATTCCAGTCCACTGGAGTGTTTCAGTCTAAACTTAGAAGCTAAATAAGAAGCATAGTAAAGAAAATTCTAGTGTACCTGAAAGCCATTATCTGTTACATAATAGATATATAACCTTTGGGTTGTGGATAAGATTTGGATCTATCAGTTCTGTGATGACAGTGGAAGCAACTATTACGGTACAGATAATGGACCAGAATCGCAGCTTTATATATTGAAATATACAGAAAAAGTAGTTAAAATGCCACTCACCCTGTGGTGCAGAATTTGCTGTGTAATTCCAACAGATGCTCATAACTCAAGAGTCATCTTCTAAATCTCACTACCAGATACTCAGGTGAAAACCTATCCATATGCACTATTTTCAATGGGGAAAAAAAATACAACGGGATACAAAATTCTAGGAGAAAACCATCAAGAACGCTTATCGTGAATTAATGGGTTACAAACAGAGACATGGTGAGTTTTTAGTATAACGACCAAGTCTGCAATAGCGTGTCAGGCCTGATTTTGGTGAGGGATTTAGTAACCATAAAAGGCTAGCTGCTGACCTTTTATAAAGTAAACACTTATTTAGGTAACTGGAACTTTAGATAAACCAAGCTGACATCCACCAGACAAACAGAACTGTCGTTTATTTCAGTTGAATAGAATTCTACTTTAGCATGGAAATAGTATCTTTTGAAAATATATGGATCTTGTCACTTCTTTGATATTTATTCACATTCTGAATGAGTTGTCAAATACAAATTGTCTTAACCCACTTGCTTCACCCTTCAGATTTTTTGTCATTAGGTTCTGTCAGCCTTCAAATATTATTCCTTAATCACATGTCCTGGCACAAGTCTCATTCCCTTCAGTATTCCTCAATGTCCTCTGGGAAATTTGCCAGTTTTTGTCATCTGCCCCCATTCTCCTTTGGGAACACTAAAGGAATTAATCTCCTTCTCTCCTCCAGCAATGCCTGTCTCTGCTGTTAACAGTTACCCTTGGTATCTCTCTTCCATTCAGTACACAAATATATATGTCTCCTTAAGTGATCCTCCAGCATTTAGAGATGTAATGAATGTTCTGCTGATAAATACCTCTTTCATGCTCTGCATTTGCTTCTTCTAGCATTTTGTAAAATAATTTATCTAAAAGATGGAATGCCAATATTAACATTTGCATGCTCCACTTTCTTTTTGTTTGTTTCAAGAACCATTTCATTTGTACTTTCACACATACATACGTGGATGACTGTGTCTCTGTATGTCAGAGATAAAAAGATCGGTTATTCAGACCTATAAGTTTTGGTCAACTATATATATGCTATTTCTTCTGTTATTTTTTCCACTATTACTTTGCCAAACATCTTATCTGAATTCTTCCAGAATGAGCTCTTAAGAATTGTCTTGTGTTTCCTCAAGCACTGACAAGAATTCCATTGCAGTATCTCTTTCCCACATGTTAACTTCCTACTGAACAGCATTTCTTTGCTTCAAGAGAGACTTCTTTCAATCAACTTTAAATTCCCTGCTCAATCCTGCACCTGAAAATAAGTGGAAACTTCACCTTTGACCCACCCCAAGAATATTATCCGAGTTATGCATCAGGCTTCCTTACTATAATAAATACTGGAAGGCATATCACAACTTTTCAATAAACGTACAGTCAGCTTCAATATGTTCTATTATTCTTTTTTTACCATGACTACTACCTTTACCTTTGTTTTTTTTAATGTTTACCGGACATCTAGGAAGGATTAAGCAACTTGCAGTGTTACCAGTTGCTGGATGAGACAGCACTTGTTGTGGTTACCTCTCTTAACTTCCTCAGTTAAATACCTTCTGCTTCTTGAGTTACAAACTCACCACAGCAAAGGCTGCATCACTTATCAGCATAAGTTAGCTGCAAAACAAGCCAAAACCTTTTATAAATCGTCCTTAGATCTGTTTACTCAGGGAGTCCCACATTTCCTTAAAGAAACAGTGAAAGTTAACTAAAGGATACAAATTTATGACATTTTTCAACATCTGTACATAACACAAAATAAAGAGCACTACTGAAAATAAACATTAGACGCACATAGTTAGCATCTATATATCCCAACAAAGTGCCTATTCTGCATTTGAGCTGCTAACAAGCCACATATCTGAAGGAGAACATAGAAATACGACAGCTAAGCACTCAACGAACCTTTATTTTTGCCACTCACCAAGGCAAGAGCAGTTTTCCAATGTGACTGAATCGGTTACTACAGCACACTAATTTCAGTATTACCATTATCAATAATGAAAGCCAACAGAAATACAGATCTCTCACGGCTGGAACAAGCAAGTAAAGCAGCTGAGGCTTCCAAACAGCTTCAGTGAGAAGAATCCCACCGCTGCCACTTTCTGAAGCCAACGCACCGACGTGGGGCTCTGGGTCAGCACTATGGAGGCACCAAGTGCACACAGCCCACCTGCCCAACAGAAACGGCTTCTCTCTTGAGAGAAATCAGTGAAACTATTAACGAGAAGCACATTATAAAAAAGAAAAGAGAACAGGAGAGAATGGGGTTGGGAGAGGACGAAGGTTGACCCAGGAAAAGGTAAGAGTGCAGCATCTAGAAAAGGAGGGAAAACTCTAGAAACATATGATACCCTCTATAGGACAAATAGTATTCCAGGTAGGATAAGAAACCAATAGTTTGTGGACGAACAACACATCGAACTCTTTAGACAAAAGCTAGCATCCTATAGCCTATATCTTTAACTGAGGCCTCAGAGCACAAACACAACCACAGCATTAAAAAACAAATATGAGTAACTGAAAGAAAGACCTGAAACCCCATGCAAAAACCAGAAACAGGCAACCCTGTTTCGTAAGGATCAACACAAGAGGCAATAATAAAGGGAGGCCCCAGAGGTGAAGCTGAAGGAACCGCTCCCCGGGGTGATGCTGCTCCCCAGAAGGTGGTCGAGGAATCAGCTGCTCCCTGCGGCGGGCGGGCGGCCGGGAGCGGGCGCAGGGCGAACCCCCCGTCAACAGCAAAGCCCCCTCTGCGGCTCTGCCACCGCTCCGGCCCCGGGAGCTGCTCCCCTTACCTGGCTGGCTTTGTGAAACTGCTTCTTGAGCCCCGCCACCGACATCTTTCCGCCGCGGCTCCCCGGGGCAGCGGCGCTGCCCAGGCCCCGCGCCCGGCAGGTCCCCGCGCCCGGCCCGGCCTCCCGCTGTGTCACACAGCGCCTTCCAAGCGGGATCCGGGAGCGCCACCCCATTGGCCAGCGCCGGGGCTCATGCAAATTACAGAACCCGGAGTCGCCTGCCCATTGGCCACTTGAGGAGGATATGTAAATGAGCGCTCGAAGCCGCCCACGCTGCGCTGTCGCATGGAGACAGCGGCGCAGGGAAGGCGGGCGGGGGGCGCTGCGCCCGGCGGGGGAGCCCGAAGGGTCTCTGTGCGGGTGGCACCGCTGCTGCAGCAGCAAGGGCACCCTTCCCGTTCACAGGATGCTTGCTGAAGCACCAAAAGGCCTATCTGTTAGCGCTCAGATTGCATCTATCTAGTTTTATTCCTAATAAGCCTCCAGTTTTCTCTTTATAGGCCTCGTTTTTGTGTTTCCGTGTAGCATCTCTAGTGGAGCTCATTGACCTCACGGAGCTATTATTATACATCATAATCTAACTGTAGCTTTTAATACATGAAAGCTCTTGCAGTGGTCCAGAAATATGGCAGGTTGGTGCTGCAAACCAGAACAAAATTCACTTTGTAGCTGGACTCCATAGTTGCGCTTATTGCTGCTCCAGGTTCAGAAGGGCACGGTCTCCTGCTGACCCCCCTGGAGGAGCTGATGCACTAGGAAGAGCCAGGCTGAGAGAATGGTTCAGTTGTTTGCTTGCTCACTATAGGATGGGTTCATTGTATGCTTAAATAGGAGTGTGTATCAGCGATGCGCTGATACAAATGTTGAGATGTGGTTCTGGATACAGCGGTCAAGTGCTTCCAGACTACACGCAGAAGATGCGCTCTGCGATGTGCTGCTCAGTCCTGGCTGTAAGATCACTGGGGAGCTCTGATTCAGCCCAAACTTATGTGCAGACCAGGGAAGCAGCTCAGAGAGAACCTTTGCTGGCTGTAGCAGGGCTTGCAGTGTCACTCACTGTCATGCTTACTGCATTTTTATTGGGTTGGGAGAGAAAGGCATTTCCAGAGTGTGTTACAGTTACTTTATAACAGCAAAGAGGACAATGGCAAAAAAAAAAAGGACCTTTTAAAGTCATTGTCCTGTTATAAATTGGGAGAAAGGAATCCCTGTCCCAACTGTTAGAAACACTTACAAACCACTACGAAAAAAAAAAGCATAAAGCTGGATATATTGAGGAGTTAAGGACCTCCTAGTGGCTACTTTTTGACAAAGGACTTTCTGTACCAGGAGAAGCTGAAAAGACAAAATGAAACCAAAGGTGGTACCATCAGTCAACATTTGCTCTGGAAGACAAGCTGCAGGGTGAAGTTCTAGGTTTTTGGACTTAGTAATGTCTGGAGGATGTCTGCAATCACCATACTATCTGGTGCCACTTGTTCCTAGGGAAAGAGCATCTTCAACCTCTTTACATGATTACACCATGTGCACTTGATTTCAGCAGCAGTTTCTCCTCCTAATTGAAACAGGCAGCAAGATGTTAACTGCCCAGGCCAAACTGGGTATGGCTTAAATTAGTGACACGTTTGTAGAGATGGCAGGTGAGAAAATAAGGCATAAACTAAGAAATTGGCCATCTGTAAAAAGTATTAAAGCAACCTCTTAGTGTACCATGGAATTAGGGAGAAAAGGTGGCTTTAACTAATCTTGAGCTGTAAGGAATGGTGGATCAGAAGCAAAGAAGGAGTTTGAAATAAGTCACTGTGGAGGGGAATCAATAGATTACAGTCACTGTGGCTGGTAGCTGTAAAATTGGATTAGATAAAGAACTCTATAAGTAAGGCTATATGTTTACAACTTACTTTTTTTTTTTAAAATCCTGTTTGTAATCCAGGGATAACAGCCACATTGTCTCTGCTCAAGTGATACAAGAATTTGCAAGTGGGAAATGCCCTGTGGAAATTCAGCTTCCCAGCCTAATTGCTCAGTGATACAGACAAGGTGAAAACCTAATTTAGTGAGCCAACTTGAGTGGCCCAGGTGTTAATGATTTGGTAGAGACACCCTGAAAGAGAAACTGGTGTTCAGTTCAGATATAAGCAAAAGTTCTAGCTTGTAGCTAGTAAGACATGCTGGCTAAGCAATATCTAAAAGCTTTAGAATCACAGGCGTAATTACATCTCATGGAAAAAAGGGATTGTGATTTTCTGCATGATATTACTTAAGTTTTACGAAAAGTTACTAATTCAGTCTGTAAAATGAGGGAAATCAGAAATAGTACTAGAACTATGGGAAGTGGCTCAGATAAATGCTGACATGATGGAAAAAAAAGCTTCTATTAAAAAAAGAACTGTTAGAAGCAGAAGGCCAGGGCACAGAACTACATGGGCAAAGTGAAAAGTGCTTCAGATGGTCTGAGAAAGACTTTTGCCTTCAGGGTAAAAGTTCTAGATGTCTAGATATTCAAACAGTTACAGTTCCACTACCCAGGAAAACTCAAAGTGCATGAGAACAACAGATGATGGCTCCACTATGTTATTGTTATTGAAACAGATGTGCTAAAAAGGACGGTGAAATTTGTACAAACTGAGAACTCCTAACAGGGCTCTAATCAAGGCAGTGACTAGAAAATATGCACTGGCTACTTATAGGGGAGAACTCGGCTTGAAAGTTGTTCCTGTGAAATTCAAAATAGATAGGTACTTGGATAAATGGATAAATTCGTCATTCACTTGGATTTCAGTGTGGTTAATACTATGTAGAAAACACAGGCAGGGGAAACTCGATCTGAAGATGTGGCAAATGACCTTATAGGCATTTGGTTTTCAGTGAACAAATTACATTCACCTGTAAGAGCTGAAATTGCAATAGCAGCCCTATAAAGTATTAGATTTTCAACAGAATGAAAACTAGAAATACTTTTAAATGATCCATAGGCATCTCAGCAGTTGAAATTACTTAAAATTTGAAGCCAGCTACATCCACGTTTGCTTGAATGTCTCTTAGAAATAATGAGAAATCACTTGGTGAAAAGTGATCTGGGTCTTTAGTCGTTAATGCCACAAAAGATCAAAAAGGGAAGGAAAGATGAGTTTGTGATGAAATTCTATTGGATTTCATTCTGGGCCACACTGACTACCTAAGTAAAGCACTTATTTATTCCTTGAGGCCTAAATATTGAAAACAAGTTACTGTATATCAGCTTACCTTGCAATATATTTCTACACATGGTATTAGAAAGAGACTTTGGATGTGCCCACCTGATCCAGAACAAGAATTACAACAGAGGAAACCAGCCCATTGAGTAACCAAGTTATTGTTTACCATGACCAAGGTCATTGAGAGATACCTGAAAGAGGCCCATAAAGGAGGTTTTTGTCTATAGTTGAATTAGAGATTAGTGACCCCAAATTCTGGGTTCGTAATAGAAAAATAAATGGAAAGAGCACATGAATTCTCTACAGTTGTCAAACTTCGTATTCAAAATACTGGCAGTGGGGAACGAGAGCAAGAGAAAACAGCCTTTTGCGGCTTTCAGCTTGGAAAAAATAAATCACTAGGTCAGAAATGGTATAACCACTGGACTATGTTGAATAGGAGGGAAGAGGTGAAGACTTAAACAAAAGTGAGCAAGACTCTCAGCACAGATGCGATAACCACTAATAGTCCATAAGGACTACATGTATTTAATGACAGTGCAGATTACCTGGTTAGTTTTTCATATTGTCAAAACCATGGTCATAGGCTGTGGGTTTTTGGTCATTGGAAAAGAATATATTTGGAAACTAGTGTTTAGAAAATAAGCATTCTGAAAAGGGGATCCTCTAGGAAAAGTATGCTATTGCAAATAACAGTTGGCCAATTCCCTGCTTTACAGAAGTAAATTTGTAGAAAGCATTACAAATAAAGCAGGCTCAGACAGCAGGGTGTGTGCTTTTCTAAAAAGGAGGGAGTTCATCCGATTCCACAGTTCTAGAAAAAAGAGGGGAATACTAAACTGAATTGACACTGATACTTGAGTAGTGACCCAAGTAAATGAAGTCATGTATAACGTCGTGTTCCAGAGTGAAATCCAAAGGACTACAACACTGGATGAAATTAGTCCCGAGTTTCTTCCATTTCATTATTTTCCTGGTGTCAGCTCCCAGCAAGCTACCCCAATAACAAAGTCAGAAAGAAGAGAATCCTTCTGCAAAAAAAAATGCCCAAGACAGTGAGGATATTTTGTGAGTCTGTTTTAGCACCCTTTCTACATACTTAAATGAAACAATCATTTAAAATTTAAAAAAAAAGTTGGTGATATGAAAATATGTTAATGTACAGGAGCGGGCTAACGCTATGGTTTTGCTTCTGGAACAGAAACAATCAATTCTGTGTATCACAGCACTTTCTGTGCAGATAAACTACTCAGGTGTTTCTGACATGGCTTTGCATTGCAGTACACGTTTCATAAGAAAGGGAAAAGAACAGCCAGTGTGCTCTCCACAGCCAGCACTGGCCGGAGCTCGGAAAGCTCCGCGTTCCACGCGGATGCTGCTGGCAGTTAGAACAGCAGTATGTGACCCTGGGGCCGGTAGACACTCTGGCTAACCTGCTTCATTTGTTTAGGATGCTAATGTTTGCTCCCCATATCTTCTAACTAAATGTAGCTAGTGAATTATTTTTGGCATGTGTGATTGTTCTTCTCAAGCGGACTTTCCATATGTGTTGCTTTACCGTTATCCAGAGCTGTGCTTCTCGTCTTGTCTCCTTCCTGTGTTTATATTCCATATGCTTCTCCATAATCCTGCAGAAACCTTCTATCCTAACTTTCCTCAATCTCTGGCTGTTGTTCTGCAAGTGTCAACAACAAAACAAACCCTTGTTATGTCTTATGCCATTAATTAACAGGTATAGTTCTAATTACATGTTTATTTTAAAAAGACATACATTTTAGATGAATGCAAACTGTAGATATAGATATTTTTTAAAGTTACATATGTGTATACTCTAAGTTGGTACTCTGAAAAGTCAGCAATCTACTGTTTTGTGTACACAGCTCTGTTGTGCTGCAGCTTGTAAACGTTTTGCAAGCCTAATCTTGCAGAGTGTACTGTGTGGATGGACTCGTGAACAGCTTCTGCATGGAGATCTTGTAACTTTTAGGTGCTTTTGTTGTTTCTGGTAGCAAAAATAAAATAATGTTTGCTATTACATATACCTAAGCACTCGGTGCTCACAGACCACTCCAGACTGTTCAACAAAAATGAGTTACATCCGTAGATTAGAATAAAGATATGGATGTCCAGAATTACTCCACCATGGAGATAGATTTGGCAAAAACTGAGTATTAGTAAGTGCTAATCCTGCATACCCAGAGCATTTTTATTTCCTCCACACTTGAGATTTCTACCTTGATAAACCATTGTGAAAAAGAAATGTGAGATGTTAGATGCTCTAATTTCAAAAAACTGCACCTGAGTTCTGTGCTGCTATTTCACAGGTTACAACATAGAGCTACCGATTTTCAGCACAGAGCTGCCCATGTTTATCAGAAAATTATGACATTCTCATTGTTGACAATGCCAGCGCACGAAATCTGCAATGGAGATGTTGCTAGAAGAGTAATGCTCGCTTCAGGAAGGTGTAAAGGATGTTCAGCATATTAAAACTACTGTATCATAAATGGCAAGGACTGTTCAGAAGCAGAATGTTGTAGCACTCTGGCAGAAAACTGGATCACATTTAGTTTGAAATCTGATCTAGAATTTCATGCAACTGCTCTTCAGTTATAGAAAAAAGTATCATCTTAGTATGTCTTGGTCTTTACAAGGATCCTTTTCAGTGGAAAAAGAACACACTGAAGAACACCACATGCTGCCTTGCATTGCCTAGAGAATGCAATGCACAAGCCTCTTTAATAATCATTTATTCAGCTTTTTCAGGGACAAAATCATATAATCCGCAAGAAATCTCAGTAAGGATCTGAAAGAACACAGACTGTATTTTTACTACAGTAAAATAGTAAAAAATAAAGTAAAAAATCCTGTGGTTTGCCTTCTCTGTGTATAAATATGTGCCCAATTCTGTTTCATCTTGCTTCGTATTACAGGACAGAAAGTCATATCAACTCCGTGACACAGTGTCCTTATATAATACACAATGTGGACATTTCAAAGAATTTGATGTTTAAAAGCAATTTGAATATCAATCAGTATCTTGTAGCAAGTTTGTGAATACTCAGACATACCTGATTTTAACAAAATTTTTACAGCATGGATGTTGTTTTGCTTTCAGTGTAATTTAATAGGCCTTTTGGGATCTGCCATGTTTGAACATCTGGGAATCATCACATGTTGTCTGTTGATCAATGAGGCAACAGGAAAGGCATGATGTGACACAGATGTGAAATATGGCAATACTCCATAGACTGACTGGATCACAAATGGGAATGATAAGACTCTGAAAAATCTGATTAAGATTCATTGACTGGTTTGGGTTTTTTTTTTTGAATTTCCTACCTGTTCTGATAGCAGTTGGTATTAGAGCCATCAAAGAATTACTGGAAACTGGCTTATTCGGAGGAACAAAATGATGTAACTGAAGACAATGACTTTTACTATCAAATACTTTACAGGAAGATGAATATAACTTGCCAGGTCCCTGCTGTCTCGTCATGAAGATTAATGTCTACTACTGGATAACTCTGCCACTCCTACTAAAACAAAGAAAACATAAATCAAATTTATTGCAATAGTTTAAGCATCATGGTTAATTGAGTAACTGCCACTATACTAAGAAACCTCTTTCTACCCTCCCTCATATGCAAAGGAGAAATAGCATATATTAATTCCTTTAACTGTTAACCATGAATGCCACCTTCTGGCTATGTGCAGAAACGCCCTTTGAGAGCAGCAGGAAAAGCAGCACAGCTTTCATTGTAGCTACCAGGTAGCCATTCAATTACATATGTTAAAAATGTGTGAAATACAGACATGTCCCTGACAGACTCCCTATCTTGCTCGTTGGAATGTTAAAGTAGTCAGATATTTACTTTTCTAAAGAAATTGTGTGGTTTAAAATAACAAACACACCTGACATTGATCTGTTGGAATAAGCTGAAAACTGTTGTAGCCGCTGAACCAATATAATGAATGAAATCGTGACCATACTGAAGCTGACGGGGCTTCTGCCACTGACTTCAGAGGGACCCGAACTTTCAACCTGTATTTCTTGAAAGCTGCTCTTGTGAACTGGGAGTTGAATGCTCAAAAGTTTTTCAGAAAGCCAGGTGGACATTCTTCTGCCATTCGGTGGGCACAGGATTTTAAAGAGGAAACTAGTCCAGCAAAACAAAGACGGTAAAGGTTTGCAGAGTCGGAGACCACTTGGCTACAATCAGACCGGATTAGCTGTTGCTTTTATTGCGTGAACTTCCCCAGCAACAGACTAACAGTTTGGTGTTGCTAGTACAGGTAGAAGCATGTCGTACCTATCAGAACATGTTCCTTGAAGCAATCATGTTATCATGGTGTAACGGACTCCCAAATCAAAGCAAAATTTTACTCTGGCTGCTAGGATGATATACACACAGCAGGGGAAACAAGCCAGGGAATTTCTGTCACCTGGGGAAGCAAATAAGAAGCATTTCTGTAGTGCATGAAGAAGAATATTGAGGCAGACAGCAGCTGAAATCCCCTGCAGTTAGAGATTGCTGTAACTCTACTGCATTTATCTCTTATTCTTTTCATTCCAGCTGCATGATCTCTTGCAGAAGTAAATTCTCAAGTCATAGTTAAAAATCATTTCATTGAGCTCAATCCTACACTTCAAAATGTCAGTGAGAAATCAGTCATCTGTTCTCAGGTTCTTTTTGGTTCTATCCATTTCTTTACCATCTCAAGTATAACAGCAGAGATGATTGTATGCAAGCTGGCAAATCACTTTCATGTTTAACCTTAACCTTTTAGTTTGCCTTATCTGTGATTCTAATATTTTAACGTTATCAGATATGCACTCATTTAAAGGATTCAGCAACACAGAATACATTGGAAAAGGTGAAAAACTAGTGACAGGAATAGTATATTAACAGCCAATATCTGACTTGTTTGATAAAAGTCTTCCTTGCAACTAAAAACTTTCTATCTGAATATCAAAGATATAGGAGGGAAATGATGAATTTTATTAAATGTAATGCATTTCGATATGCTGTAAATGGGTGGTTCTTCTGCAATAAATAAAAATAGCATGAAACTTTATCAGATTTTTTTTACTCCCTTCTTTGGAGGAAGAAAATAAATTAAACTGAGCTTAACCTATAGCACTGCTCTTCCTATAACGCCAACCTTGCTTGTTTTTCCTGACAGGTCATCTCGCAGATATCACCCAGGCACTGATACATGGAGTAAGTGCCCCCTTACTCAATCCACCCACACAATGTCCAGAGTTTGCTATTTTTCTCAGCTGTTATCTGAGAAATTTGTAAGAATCCATTTACGATTTTGGCGTGTATACAAAATTTTGACATATATACTAGGTAATGGAAAGCACATTTGTGAATCCCACCTTTCCCCCCCTCCCACCCCCCTTTAACTTTGATTTAAAACATTATAGGATTTCTAAGATTCTCCAAGTCCTGTGCTTTTCCTTTAATTCGGGTGATTATGATCAGGGGGGCACAGAGACAAGAGCCATGTTGGGTGACTTTGTGTTGTGGGGTTTTTTAAGGGAGAGGAGGGGTTGAGGAGACCAGTGCTCAAGGCCAAGAGAGAACAACGTTCCAACATGAGAGGAACTGTTCCCTTTTACTCTAACATTAGTGATACTATCTCCAATCTGTAGATGGCAGCGATCTTCCACTGCCTGATTCAGGAAGAAAGGGAGGGAGGGGGGAATCCTAAAATTAAAACCACTCTATGCAAAACAGATGTGGGGAAAATAAGTCATGAGGTAAACTTAATTCTATATACCGATCTTCTTTTTAAACTAAAACCTACTTAAAGAATATAGGAAAGTATGCCCTTTATTGCATTTCCTTCATATAATAAGAAACTATGTCATGCTGTTTAGAACCTATACCTTTCTGTATCAAAGGACCTTGATGACAAATTCCAGAATATTGTGGTTTGGAATTTATCTATGATCAAAACCCCGCTCTGGCATTCTGGATATTTGTACATACCTTTGATACATTTCATTATTTTAAACGTGTTTATTTCAATAATATCTGCATTTTTCCTCCCAAACCACTCTGGGTACTCAGCTCCCTCCTTCATCAGTTGTTCAGCAGGTCTGTGTCACCTGTTTAATTTTTAGCTGTTTTTCTCTGACACTTGCATTAGTTTTCACTTTCATTCAAATAAACTGCATTAAACAGAGTGTGTGGGGCTGTCAGGGTCCACTTTACTGAAGGCTGTGATGTGAAGCCTGCTGAAAACAAAGAGAGTTCTATTAATTTCAATGGGCTTAGAGTCTTGCCTCCCAAAATCCACCTTGCTTGGCGACTGGCAGAGAGAATTTTCAAAGTCTAACACCAAGTCTAACCTTCCCATTTTGTCACTATTTTCAGTTGTGGTTTGGGTTTTTTCTCTTAATGATTCAGCCTACTGAATTTTTCAATATGATACTTTTCATGAAGATCGGACTATAAAAATAACAACATTTTTGAAGTTCTATTTTAAGTGTCACACGGACTTCTAGCATTAGATTTTCACGGTATATAGACACACAAATGCAGATGAGGTGCCTAATAGGATTTCAAACAGCATCTAAATAACGTTTTTAAATTTGCTTCTGAAGATTAGAAATATTAACGAGATTTTGGGAGGAAGATGCCTAGAATGCATGTATGTGCAAAGTGGACACAGAGAAGCACCTAAACCAGTTAATGTCTTAATATCCATTGTTTTCAGTAGAAAGTGTGTCACTACAGAGCGACAAATACAAAACTATTCATCATCTTCTAAGGCAGCCCCGTTTACTTTAAATGGTATGAGCATTAGATACCTTAGAGCAACTCCAACTTGAGCCATTCCTCAGCAAATCATAAGAAGTTACTTGTGGCACGTTCTTCCATTTAAAACATTAAGCCATTTCATTCCTTGCTGCTGAAAGATGTTTTGCAACATCACTACACCTCGTTTGCAATCACTGTTGTTTCACTGCAGTCGAGTAGAGGCTTATCTGTCATTGGTATGACCAATGGCAATTTTGACAACTTGTAGTGCAGAAAGCCAGTATAAATTACTATGCATCACTTAAATCCTTTTTGGAAAGCTTAGCTGGGAGTTATCTCCTTTTGCACAGGAATGTATCACATCCGATATGTTCTGGAACAAAAAGAACATATGCTCTTCATCCCAACAGCAGGCTTTCCGCTCATTCCAGTAGGAAGATAAGACCATCTACCTGACATCCCCATCCTAAGAGCTTTCTTTACATGCATCCTACGTTTTCTCCTCTGAATTTTGTCACCTCTTTTTTGTGATGCCAAATAGCTTTTCCCCTTCCTTACTGACCACGCTCTTCAGTTCTTCAAAAAATAGCAGCAGTTTCTTTATCTAATCTATCCACGTTGCTTAACTTGCAGTTCTAAAAAAGGGATTTGTTTTTTAATGAGAGAATGTTGAATCTTTTCCATTGTCAGAAAAAGAATCCATTAATCTGTTCCCAGTGTGCAGTACAGTTTCATCATATGCACTCTCACCCAAAAAAGGTGTATAGCCAAATTCCCTGTTTATTTACCCGTGTGCATGTGTATATATTCAGACTTGCCATTTTCCCTCACACTACTTACAGACAAAATAGAGCATAGTACAGAAAGTTTGTTTAAGCTGAGATATTGATAAAGCCTGGGTTTAATATATCCACTCCTACTCTAAATGCACCCAGTAAGGTCCTTTCTTTGGGAATTACTCTTGGCCACTTCACGAAAGCGCCAACATTAGAATTTTATGAAAAGCTCAGTTTATTAAGCCATTGGCTCCATTTGCTTTCGTTACAAGATTGTTTGCAACATGAACTCAAGTCCATGTTGGACTCTGTGTAACACCCCATGGCTTCCAGTGATGCTGCCTGACTTGCACTGTTAATGTCTGTCCTTCTCCCCTTCTGCTTCTTCCCATTCTCATTCTGCTCCCTGCCTTCATCTTTCTAATTCATTCCACATGCCCGTGAATATGTACCATGAAAGGTGCTGTTTTGCATTCAACATTTGTTTATCCTGGGACTTATCACAGTATCTGAGAATCTCATAACTTTCACAGATTTTTATCCTCTTGAAGCCTTTGTGAAACAAGGAAGTTGATGTCAATTTACAGGTGGGGAGTGGTCACCCTGCAGATGAAGTGAGGTGCTCGGAGCTCTGCTGAGCCGTGGGAGCTGTGTTCAAGTATTTCTTGGCTCCTGATCTCCTGTACAGATTGAACATTCCTGTTGAACTACATCTCCTGCACTGCACCACAGTCTCCTTTAGCAGTGAGGACAGGCCATCACTCCAGGCTTTTTGGCTTCAGAGACTTCTGGGAGATATGGACTGGCTGGGGAGACTCTTTTTAGATTGGAACAGGGACATGAGACGCAAATTCAGGAATTTCAGAAAACCCCACTGTGACTTTTCAAAATCCAAATTTATGGATGGGTAGAAAAGGGAATGTGTGTGGGAATGGGTTCAAGCGTCTGTCCTACATTTCTATTCCCTCTAAAGAAATGAAAACATCCTAAAAAAATATATCTAATCCACGCAAAACAGATACTTTATGCAAAAACAGTTTATGATCTAAAACTGTTGGCTTCTGAGGAAAATTCTGTAATTGTCCTGGTTGTATCAGAAACTGGAAGAAAAAGCACATAACTAATAAAGATTTCACTGTCGTTAATCCTTTCTCCTCATTTCACAGCATCTGCTGTGAGGACAGCATACTTTATTGCAATAAAATTCACCTCCCTGTACTCCAACACAGTTAGAACAGTCTCTTAATGTTGGTTCTAAATTAATTTTTTTGGAGTTGTCAAAACATAGGAATGTGTATCCATGTTTTATGACTCCAAGGCGTAGCTTGCAAAGCAGTGAAAGGAAGGCTCACACAGGGACTGAGACTGGCAACATGTGAAATTTGGGTGCCAGATCATTAAGTATTCTGATTTAGCCGTGATGTGAAACTCCACAGTGAGCTCTACAGGCAGCTCTGCTGATACTGAGGTAGTGACCTCCGAGGCCCCGGTGTGACTGGCTGCCCAGGGGCTGTCTGGTCCACCAGGGTGCCACTTGCCTTTGATTTATCTTTGAGTCTGAGGAATTCTTTCTTTTTTTAATTTTTTTTTTCAGTGTAGTAAGAAAATCCTATTTCAAATTCATTATTAGAGCTATCTATGCTGTCTGGCCCCAGTGGGTAAATCCTAGTAACTAGATATGTATTTTCCATGGACCTATGCACCGACTTTCAAACAAGAGTCATGCAGATAGCTGTCTGGTTTTCCTTATTAATCAAGGGAGATGTGGAAGGGAAGAGAAAGGGGAATATATAATAGTTCACTTACCTGGGAAAAGCTGTGCAGCTGGGTGTGGTCTGTTGTATAAGGCAGAAAATATGCATCTAATCAATTGTACTCTCTTGGAACCTTCAAAAAAGTGATTTATAGCAAATGTTATTATACAAACTTGGTGATAAAACGAACATTCCAACTACTTTGCACTTTTATGCAGACCAAATACAGTCATCACAAATAAAATTAGAAAAAAAATAACTAACTGAATGAAGTGTTTGTATTTGTGTAATACTGCTCTGGTAGTGAGCCCGTATCTCCTGTTCTCAGGGTTCAAGCTGCTTAGCCTGGTGAAAATGTTTCAAAACTGGCACACAGAAGGAGTCTGAGTTCTGCTGCAAACATAACTTCCTCTGAACTGTGTAAAATCAAGGCAAGATGCAATGTTAATGCTAAGAAGAAGAGGTTAAATTTCAGTCTTTGTATACTGGATGGGTGTTGCGTAAGAAAGCCTTTTTCAGTACATCAATTTAGTGCTATTGTCTGTTCAGTATTAGAAACATTACAATATAATCAAAAGTTACTGGATCTCTCGTGGAACAGTGAAGGTAGCACCGCTACAGACTACAATAAATATCTGAAATCTCACCAGAAATCTGATCAGACTACTTTATCTGTCAGCTGAAGTTTTACAGAAATTGGCTGTTTTGTTGCTACGCCCAACTACGTAAAATCCCCACACACAACTAGAAATATAACTTAGTCTCTACTCGATGTTTATGCAAGAGAATGTTGCGTCTCTGCGCTCCCAGCAATCCCAGCTGTTTCCTGGGCAGCAGGATGCCGTGCAAGGAGCGCAGTCCAGCTACTTTCAAGAACTGTGTTTAATGCTACGAGCTAACAAAAATAAACAGCATCAGCTGATCAGACTCTGAATATAACACATTGCACCTCACTGGATTTTCCTCAAAAATGTCCCAAAAAATTACCTTTGGCACAGAGGAACACTGCCGTGCAGTTGATGTTGTACTTGGGCTGGGAGTCCACCACACAGGGTAGACACGAGACAGCGCCTGTTACTTTCATCGTTGGGTTTTTCCTTATATTTTTACTCTCTAAGGGATCCCCTTTCTCAACATCATTGTTATTCTATTTTTTGCTTCATATTTTCAGATACATAAATACATGGAAGCATTTTACAAGAGTTTCAAAGCTTCCTGAGAAGCAACTGACCTTTATAACTCTTGGAGTATGTGCAGTTAATTGAAAAGTTCTCCCCTCTCTGTATTTTCTCTAAACAATGGAGAAAATATATATGTTAAACAGAACCCCATCCAGGTATTTGTGTAAACCTGAGAGAAGAACGCCAAAGAGTTATTTATAAGAGGATGAAAATATGAAGTATTATTTATATAGTGCCAAATATATTCTTGGTTCTTATCTGTTCTTACAAGCAGGACTTTGTTCATATATGGAAGAAGCAATTTGAAGCCATGGCAGCTGAGCTACAGTAATTTTGATATAATGGCAAGGAAAAGATGCCAACAAAGTACCTTTTATGTGCGTGCTAAGCTTTGGTTGACAGTGTGCCCACTGCAAAACATACACAATACCTATAGCAATGATAAACAGAGCCTTCCCCTAAGAAGATTTCTTCACTTCTGTTGTATCTTCGTTACTAACTTAGCACATAATTTAATCTATCTATTCCTTATCTATAACAGGGCTGCATCAGGACTGCTGTGAGTCTTGTCCAGACACATTTCAATGCCTTTTGAGCAGAAGTTATCCTGCTGAGTGATACCACCACACCTACTATCCCAAAGCCCCAGTCGAGACGGGGGCCTCAAAGTACAACTGTAATAACCAATACGAAACTTTCGTTTTCTTACAGTAACTGCAGCCCGTAGGACTTTAAACAAAGAACAAACAAAAAAATACTATTGCTTGACACATCAAGAAGATGAAGGAAAGAGTTCTGGATATACTTTAAAATATCTTAGTAATACTTTCCGAACCTCTAGACACATTTACTATGATCACATCTCTTTGTAAGTCTCGTAAGCTAACACTGTCTTATTAACTTTTAATATAAGAAAAATATGCACTATAGGAAATGTAACGTTGTTAATGAGGTAAAGATCTTTCCCCTCACTGTTATTTCCTGTCCATCTCGGTGATAAGTAACCATGTATCTTTGTATATGGACATGTACAAGATAAGTGGAATAGCTACTTACCCATCTTCAGTCCCTGTGGACCTTGATTAGCCAGTCAAAAGGCAGAGGCCACATCAAACCAATGCTCCACAGAAGAAACCCGAAGTAGTGCATTAAGATTCTGCTCTTACAGTGCCAGCTGGGGAGATATTTGTACATGGGGAATACAGCCTAGGTTCTTCTAAAGCTAAGAGGTCTTGCAAATCACAGTTTTGTCCCATCTCCAGTAGTTTTCAATAAGATAGATACAAATAAATCTGCAATAAAAGCATAGAGAAATACTCCATATTCCAGAAAATAGCTCAGATTTTTAACTCAGCAGCCATACTCCTCTTGTTAGAAAAGTGGAGGAAATGTATTTACTTATTAAATATAGCATATAAAAACTAAACAACTTCTTTACTGAGGACTGCACACAGCTTTCAGATACTTTTCTGCAAGCCACATAGAGACATAAATTTTCCTAATATAAAATGCAACCTTTCCGCAGTCTAATCAAAAGTAATACTGCCAGATCCCAAATGATACTAAAAAAAAGGACACATGAAGTCTCTAAGGGTTGTTATCATTATGTGACATATGAGTAGCTCCTGTTATTTTTATTCAACTATAAGATCATTCTTGTTTGCCCGTTGCTTTTTTCACAGTTCCTCATCTTGACAATCGTTAGTATTTTCAAAACACAAATCCTACAAAAAGAAGGAAGGTTAGTTTTAGTAAGACCATGTAAATCCAGAAGCAAAAGCGTCCATCCTATTTACTTCAGAAGGGCTTCATTTATTACTATTTCTACAAGATGTCAGTCATTGTCCTTTCTTCTCCTTTTTAAAAACGATATTCTCAAGAATAATAAGAAAAACTAGCTTAAGCCACTGGTCAAAATTTAAACAAAACCCACCCCAAACCAGCAAACCATGCAGAGCAGACCAAGCTCCGAATTAAAGCCAACTCCTGTGCATTTCAGGTCAAGCAGCGGCTAACAGCAGCTGCACAGGGATTAGCAGCGCTGCCTCCTCAGCTGAGCAACCAGAAATGTGAACTCACTCATCCATTGAAGTCATGTTGAACTTTTACTGAAGTGTGACTTAAATCAATACGTAGAATTCCAGATAAACTGCCGAAAACTTGTTCAGCGAATGAATACAGTAGAATCTGATTTAAAGGAGGCTATTGAAATCTCCCTGATACCACCCACTGTTTCAACTTCTCTTGAAAGATTGGTTCAATACAAAACTGCTTTGTAGCACTGCCATGAGCTTTAGATTTCCTGACCACGATGGAGACTAATTGCAGTTTCCCTAGATATCTAAAAATGCAACTTTTTTGTAATGGCATTTGGGTGTTTTGTCCCTATGTGAAGTGCAGTCCTGGCTGTGCTGAAATTTAGTTTTTGTAAATTAAATAACATTTGGCAAGTGCCAAAAACATCAGTTGATCTATATCCATGTAACATTACAGCATTCTTGTTCTTGTTGATAATACATAGATTCCTAAGATTAGCCTGTTGGGTCTATCTAGAGGGACGTCGGTTATATTTATAAGCTCCAGCATACCTGCTCATAATTTATTTATAATTATTACAATAATTTATTATGTAAATCAATTAGCTTCCTCTGATTTCCTTCCAATTCACAGAGCGAAATCTCTTCTGCCTGCTGTTACGCCGCCTATTTAAGTTGGATCAACGTCCTTCAAATCTGCTTCTTACGCTGTAGGATGATGCATTGAAATTTCATTTTTCGATAACCTTCTTATTGTAAAACTAATTTGAAAAGTTTAGTAAAAGGAAGATGACAAGCCAACTACAGCATGTTGATAAACCAGGAATTACTATTATCTCAGCTTTGCTTTAAACCAGAAGCAAACAGAGTATATAACCTACAGATGAAAATACCTTCCATGAGGAAAATAACAAATAAAAGGTAGAATTAGTACAAATGTACAGGTTGTTCTGTTAAATTGCATTTCTGAGCTTAAGGAAACTCACTGGGATCTGGGTTGCTGGGTTGGAAAGAACTGAGTTAGATGACCGTGCTTCTAATTTAGTATACTAGACAAAGAGAGAAACTTGATTTCGACAAAATGTTCCTCACATAACGTAACATAGAGTTATTTACACTGCATCTAAAAACAAGGTGATCAAATTCTTAATAAAAGAAAGGGGAGAAATGTAATTCTCCCCTCCATGCCCCACTTCATCTCCCTATGTACCCACACAGTGCTAATACATATCAAAATGTACATATCTAGTGCAGAGGCACTTAATCACTAATGATCTGCTCCATTTTGGCCAGGTGGGAATTTTGCGATAGCCCGCACTGGGGCCAGCATTTTATGTCTGGTTTCTTTCTTTTGGTAAGGTCCACAAAACCTTACCTATTGTGATATCAACCCAATCTTGTCTCCATCAAACTGACTTCTGACTGAGCCGCTAAAAGAACACCATACTGGCAGCAGGTACTGTAGGCGGGATAATCACAGTTCTCTGCCATATGCCCCATGTGAGATTTTAAAAAATGACTGATTGCTGCATGATTCTGCTTTTCCCTGTAGCTCCTGGGCTGACTATATATCTTTGGGTGTGGTAAGGTATGATGCCAGACTAAAATCTGCCTTATTAAACAAACTCCCAATAGCTCTGATATCACTTTTAATTTATATTATAATTTCTAAATTCTAGTTGCTCCCTGGCGATTGCTTTTTTTCTTTTTCCCAAAAAGTGCATGTGGAGCTGAGCAACACTTTTGTGCAGACACCAAACTCTTGTTTCCCAGTACAACCTGACCTCTTTCACCAGAGGTGAAATAGTGCGTCCCACAGCTTCTGGACACTTCTTAGTGTTGTATCTAAAGCAAAAAATTCCTGGGAATGTCCACAAATCTGAACCGGCATCTGTTCTTTTCCCGTTGTTTCTTCTTTGAAAATATCAACTGAATGTTAATTACCTTGCCCTGATTTTATCCTGCTGCTCAGTTTGTTTCCTTTTAACTTCTGAATCTATTACCACCTGCCAATTTGTCTAATCCTGTGTTCTGGCAGATGTAAGGTTTGAGCTGCGATTCTTGCAATGATCCCAGAGGAAAACGAGCCACAATCTACCAGGTCAACAAGACTCAGAAAGACAAATCTGTTACAAATGTTCCTTCATTATTTGCACAAGTTGGAATCTATTTAGAGAAACTTATTTCATAAATTTGTTCATGGACGTATTCTGAGGAGCTTGATGATGCATCTGACATGCAACAAAATGAGTCCCAGGCTTTGAAGATTTGTGCCTCCAACACTTTTGGACCTTGCTGTCCTTTTTATTTTTGTCATGTTCTTAAATTAATAATAAAATGAAACTTTAAGTAATTTGGAGATTCCTCACTATTTCTCAGCACACACATAAAAGAAAAAAGCTGATTCAGCATTTTCACACGTGCTCAACTCTATAATTGTGTGCTGTGCTAAATTAGAGAGCTGTGCTCGGGTCTCATATTACAAGGACGACTTTAATTTTATACAGGAAAAAAGGAATATTTTACACCATATTTTAATAAATAATTAATATTAAACTGCATCTATTAAATAAAGGTTCAAACTTGCACAGTGCCGTAAGCTCCCACTGGATGGTGTTTATCGACTTGCAAAATCAGGATCTGGTACAATGATATTTGGAGTGCTCTTCTGTTTCATACTGTGCCAGTTCAATATTGCTAACTACAGGTGTTTAAAAAGCATAAAGTGGTCCATCAAATATCAAAAGATTAGCTTGGTGCTTGCCAGATCTTTACAAAATAAATAAATAACTTTGGAGCTCTGCTTATTTGCCTTCTGTTTTTTTGATACTCTAGGGTTCAGTTGGCTCATGTTTTCATGTTTTATCTCTAACCATAAAGGTTTGAACTGTTTTTTTGGTGGAGACTGAAGTTTGCATCTGCTTACTAGCCTGCAGGAGCAGATTTTAAGAAAACATCAAATATCATTAATGCTCATGGGAAAATCGTAAAAATGGGCCATGCTGCTTGATAACTTACTAATTTACAAACTTTAGTAATAGACATTGGCGCTTTGAACCACCGATGGGAATTAGCCAGGTTCTACTACTTACTTAATAGTCCATGTTCCTTGTGGCATTGAAATTACTGTGGCTCAGAAACCTACTCTGCAGCTCAACACCGTGTTCCTTGCCGTGTGAATCTGGAACAGTTTTGCTCCTGGAACAATGGGGATTTCTGTTGGAATAGAAAGAGTATTTTAAGAATAGATTAAGTATTTTAAGACTAGACTAGTCACTCCTATTGTTTTAATAATGAAACTGTTGCTTTCTTCTCCTGTTTCACTTCTTTGTCTCCACTAAGAAGCTCTACGAAGACCAATTTCATATCATGGATTTTCGTTGTTCATTATTTCATGGATAAGACACAGTCATAGATATTTTTTCGAGCCAGTTTGAAGAAGGACCAGTAAATCCCTGACCATCTATATGTTTTGGTTTGGCTTAAATACAGGAGCCACTGAAGCAAGAGACATGAGTTGGATTTGTCGGAGGAATGACCTGGGTAGACAAGAATAAATATACACTAAGGCCCTATCACTGGAGGTAGCAGCACTGCGCCAGTGATGAACTTCTCTGAAGAATTAAGAGTTGAATTCGAAGGCTCATTCCCTTCTCATTTTTTCACCTGGCTACATTAACTAGCCATGAAATTTAAAAGAAAAAAAGAAAAAGTAAAACTTTTGGACCCATTTTTTACCCTGTGTACTGTGAGAAGAGTAACAGAATTGTTTTCTTTCACAAGCTGATTTAGTGCTTTAATTGGTTGTCGGGTGATGTAGAAAATACAAAATTGCGTTCCATACCTCATACCTTACAATCTATGCAACTTTCAGTTCAAATGAGACTGTGGTGATGGGCATAAAACAAAATGAGCTGAGAAAAAAAGAGGAAGGCTTGTTTTTCCTTATCTTTTAAAAATCTCTAGTGTTGGTAAGTAGGTACAGTAAGCATAGATGAACTACACGTAAAGCCAACTAATTTAAACGCGGTGTTTTTGTAAGTTGAAAAAAAAAAGGCATTTCAAATTATAAGACAATTAAATGTCTGTATTTTCCCCTTACTGTTCCATTGAGTTTTACTTTATTTTAGGATTAACAAATTAGCATGCCTAAAATTACTCTGAATCAGTACTTGTGTACCTCCTACTGTGACAGTGCTCTGTGAGGCCGTCTCAGCATATATATCCCTGTGCTCTTATGTTTGGCATGTTTGCTTCTAAGGATCAGCTTAGAACAAGCAGAAAACTACTCACCCATTTAATAATATGCAAATATTTAATATTCTAAATATTAATAATTAATATTCTAAGTATCCGTGCCTGAAAACATTGATACATTCAGTTTGTGCAGGATCATTTTACTTCAGAGTCAACTGAGGAATGAATAACCTTGTGTTTAGTTCATCTAATACCCTCTGCTGGACTCACTGGGTTTGCAGCTCGAATTCTTCAGCAGAATCTGCCAAAATTCATCACTGATATCCCATTTTAAATTCTGTTAACATCTGTGACCTTTTGTTGCATGTTTTGCACATGCTTACATGATCATTAACAATTTTATATAGGTGCTGTATTAGTAAGGTTCATGCTTCCTTACATCATTAGAAACCCTACAGTTATTTTTTATAAGAAAGTAGGACATTTTTAGAGCACTTATGCTTGCACAAAATCAGGAGAAGCTTGAAATTGGCAAAGAATGCAAGTTTGGGCTTTTGCTTTAGTAAATGTTAATTACGCAGGTATTTCCTGCATAAGGAATTACTCTCTTAGAAATCCAGAGCTGTGTTGTGATAGTCAGTATTTTAAAGATTGTTGTTGTTGTTGTTACCATGTTTTTTTGCTTTCTAAATAAAAAATGATTTTTCTCCTCGCAGTTCATTTATTGCTCTGGTTTTTTACCCCCTCAAGTACATCTCTGAGATTTTGCTATTGAATCTGCAATCCTTTTAGCTTTAGAATTTCACTGAACTTTGGAGAAGTGCCCTGGCTGAGGAAGTCTTGCAGAACTGGGCACTTTTAGGTGCTGAAGTATTTTTAGTTGCAAATATTAAAAAAATGCACTCTCAGCTGTTCACGCAGCAGTGTTTGGAGCGTTTGGAGTACTGAGAATGCTGATACCTTGATATGTTTTATGAGTGTACTGTAGCTGTGCTTCAGGCAGAAATTCTTCAGAAGAATGAGCCAGAAGAACACCAAGTGAAGCTGCTTAAATTAAAAGAAAAAGGTTACCTTTTTTTTTTTTCAAAAGGGACAGAAATCATACTATAATTTATATGGACAAAATATAATACAATGCAGGTATATTTTAATGTGGGTACAGTGTCTGATTTTGCTTTTGTTATACAATGACTCTATTGATATTTCTAAAACAGGCAATTATCTCAAGTAAATGCCATAACATGAGGATTATACAGCATACTCTTTCTGATTTTATTTCATTTTCTTCACAATGCTCATGAATATCAAGCTGTCAAATGCTCACATTGAAAATATTAGTGTAGGAACGCAGGCAAAACCAGATTTTCCAGGGGGCTTAGAGAATGTAATCTGCATATCTACTGCCCCAAGTATCTACTTTTCATTTGCCCCATCTGAAGGGAGAGCACCTGCATTTCTGCATAAATGAGTTCTATCAAAAAACACCCAACCCCAAGAGCAAGCTCGTTCTGAGCAGTGGTCCCCAGAGCCCAGCAGCCCTTCTGCTAAAAACCAGTATTGACCGAACTGCTTTTGAAACCAAGCAGTTGATTTCAGTCTGGGAGGACCTCATGAACTGAAGGTGGCGGTTTGCATGTGGTTTTAGAAAAGTCAGTTTCAAACTTTGCAGATTGAAGACTTAGCAGCTGGTTCAGAGAAATGTGTTACCATTGGGGTGCCTTGCACAGACAAACAAAACCTTTCAAGTTTAATTTGTTTTTACTTTTTTGTTTGAAGTCTGGAACACCAATTTGGAAGAAGGAACGACTGCCATGAGTGACCGCTGACATAAACTAATAACTTCCAATGTAGTGCGCATCAAACATTGCAGTTAAAGAAAACCTTCTGTTCTATTTGCTTTGTTTAAGGAAGAATAGAAACCATAAAATAACTGAATCCTGTAAACAAAATAAAATTATAAATTAAGATAATATATCAGCCTTTTTCTTTTCCTCTATAGCCTCATGCATTCCTTTCAAACATGAAATAACTTTTGAAGAAAGGATGGCTGTGGTGAAAATCAATATTTTTCCTCTAGCTGAGCCTACTTCAGAGAAAAGTCAGATCCTGCCTATGCCCTCTGCTTGCATCTAAAAATTTTAGGTTTCATTCCCTGTGGTAACTATCATAACTATACAGCTACTTCATACAGTATATATTGACTTTGTAAACTGTGGTTGTTCTCTGGTGCGGGGATCAGTATTCTGGACTGAGCATTCAAGTGTGGAAACAGGAGAAGTCTGACATGTTATTAGATGTGTCCTTACTCATGCTCTTTGTAAGTTTTCCTACATATCCCTGGATAGAAAATCAATGGTTACGTATGAAATATCTGTGGTTAGCTATTGGAAAGCAGCAAGATGCTTCCTCTATTTGTGAAAGAAGCTTGGCTTTCCTAATTAGCAATGGAGGGCTGTAAAAGACAAAAATATAGTTGATATATAGTAAGCCTCAGCTTTGCCAAGTTTATTGTGAGAAGTACCACAAGACAAATGAGCAGGAAGTGAAGACCTACATACAAACAGCCCCCTACTAACTACAGCATAAAGATTTGCCTTTGAACAGAGCACAATCTACTGCTTCTCCAGAACAAGACAAAGTCAATGAGGTAATATTGCTTAATATTACTTAAGCTTAAAGTGACTACATACTCAAAATGGGAAAGCAGAAGAGAATCAAAAAGAAAGGTACACAAGAAATACAAGGTACACAAGAAATATTAATAGGTCTCAGAACTTCATATAAGCCACTTACAGTGTTCCTAAGTTTAAAAAATCATTAAAAAATATAGTAACAATTTTACAGTAGACCTTTAGTAAGGAACATGGTCTCATATAATTATCAGATAAAAGATGATTTCCTGCTCCAAAGTGCTTTCCACCTAAGCACCAGTCAAAAGCATCAGATGAGAATGTGTAGCTTAGCTATCTGACAGTTATTTTGTCTAAAATTCTAAAACCAAAATATGGTCTCAGCATCTGTGGGTTATCATGTACCAGCACTGAGCTCACTTATATTTGAGGTGGAGTGGGCAGTTACAGCTCTGTAAGACAAGATCTACTCGCTCACATTTGAGACGTGAAAACAAAGCAGAATATGTGCCCTTACGAGGCTGTAGTGTCTCTAGTTGAGCAATCATATCCTACTAAATAGGACAGGCCAGATTCTGACCCTGCTCATGCGCCTTTGTCAACCCACTGACAATATTATCTACAAAATAATATAAAGTGACACAAGGATTAGGCATTTTTACAGCTTAGAAAGTAGTGAGCTCACCTAAGAACATCCAGGCATTCTAGGCTTAAACTAGTCATATCTTGCAGCTGCTAAATGTTCTTGCTGTAGAGTATACATATTACATAGCATGCAGGTGGCAGTCATATCCTATCACTATTGTAAAAACAGTTTATTAAGCATACACAGTGTGACAGGGAAGTGGAAGACAGCCAGGAATTTGATCTTACCTGGTGCTCTATGCTGCTGCTTCACGGTCTCTTACCATGCTCAGAAGTCCTATGCTTTATGTTTGCTTCAGGCCTAGAGCGTCAAAGTGTATCAGTTCTTTTACAAAGCCACACAGCATCAGTATGACATGTGAAACTAGCCAGTTCGACAGCTCTTTACACTTCGAATGTTTTCATGATATTGAGCCTTACAAGAAAAATGTCAGCCCAGCCTGATCTTTAAGCCTTTCACCATTGAATAGACTCATGAATGTCACAGGTGTTTAACAGTAACTGTAGAGATGGGTGACCCAGTTTGTGCAAAATCCTGATCCAGCATGTGTTTGCTCCAAAAGCCCTCCCAACCCTCTCTAAACTTCCTGTCACACCAGTGGGATCTTCTTACTTCTTTGTTCCTCCTTGATGATTTCCTGGTCGTCATACCGCTTGCTGATGCTGTAGTAAAGCCACTGGCCATCACCATAACCAAGCCCTGTAGCTTAGTCTATGCAGCATAATTACGAAACTTCACTTTGGTAAAGCAGATAAGCAAATACCTGATGTAAAAGGGGCGACACTCTGCTGAAAGAAGCGGGATGTTTCACATGCTGAAAGTGAAAACGTGCTTAAATACTTCGCTAATTTTTCTTCTTATATAACAAGCCAGATGGGTGGTTAGTAGGTCGAGAGAGGTTCTCCTGCCCCTCTGCTCTGCCCTGGGGAGACCACACCTGGAATCTTGTGTCCAGTTGTGGCCCCTCAGTTCCAGCAGGACAGGGAACTGCTGGAGAGAGTCCAGCGCAGGGCAACAAAGATGCTGAAGGGAGTGGAGCATCTCCCGTGTGAGGAAAGGCTGAGGGAGCTGGGGCTCTGGAGCTGGACAAGAGGACACTGAGGGGTGACTCATTAATGTTTACAGATATCTAAAGGGTGAGTGTCAGGAGGATGCAGCCAGGCTCTTCTCGGTGACAACCAATGGTAGGACAAGGGGTAATGGGTTCAAACTGGAACACAAGAGGTTCCACTTAAATATGAGAAGAAACTTGTTCATAGTGAGGGTGTCAGAGCCTGGCCCAGGCTGCCCAGGGGGGTTGTGGAGTCTCCTTCTGTGCAGACATTCCAACCCACCTGGACACCTTCCTGTGTAACCTCATCTGGGTGTTCCTGCTCCATGGGGGGATTGCACTGGATGAGCTTTCCAGGGCTCTTCCAACCCCTGATATTCTGCGACTCTGTGATTCTGTGATTTTTATCACAGGAAGTAGAATAACCCTGAAAAGGAGGCAGGGGGAGAGGTCAAGTGATTTGGGAAGCATAGGCCCGCAGTACGTTTGCTGGTTTACATTTCTCTGCATTCTCCATTTTACCATTCTGTATCCTCCCTTTCCCACTGCTTTTTTTCCCAGGTCTTCTTCGCTTGTATTTTCTGCTTCCCTCCTTTTTGCTTACAGATTCTACACCTGGAAGGGCTTTGCTTCATAACTTTTTCTTGTATAAAATGAATTTAGAACTTATCCATCATTTTGTATTATTCTGCCTGGTATGTGTACATACCACTGTCCAAGCAGAAGCAAATGACCTGTGTGAATGCTGGTGAGCACCTTGTTCTCTGCGGCTGCCACGATATAAAGCCTGTCACTCTTAATTGCCACCACAGATGACCTTTCAGCCTGAGTTTTGAAGTTCAATCATGAGATATATGGTATTTCCCAAGCTATTCGCACATGTTTTAACTGAAGCCTGTGTGTGTGTGTATGCAGCCATGGGTCATTGCACAAAGTGAAACCACCAGTTTGCATGTTGTAGGCCACCAAACAGCCACCAGCTGATAATGACTCTCCGTTATTACTAACCAGGGTCAAATTCATGCCAGTGACCTAGAAGGAAAGGGCTCTACCTCTCATTACTACCATTCTGAGCTCTCTAGTCCTACTGACCACTGCATTTAGGTCTTTAAATAAAAGAACTGGTCACAAAAAAATATAAAAAAATAAATTAAAACATCAGGAAACTAACCCAGGTATTTCAGTAAAAGACATGCCTGCTATAGTACCACATTAAAAGCCATTGAGAGCACATGAAATTCTTCCACTCATAATCTGATAATGCATTCTTAACATACACATATATTCTTATAGAAAACAGCTGAATTAGTATGATAGAGAAGCAGTTCCATTCTCTTAAGTGAAAAACAGACATTTAAAGAAATCCCTCAATACTTTTTTACTTGATAGCCCTGAACTTTTCTGAGTCACTCTGGTCTGTTCAGTAAATAATAAGATCAATTGAAGCCTCCACACTGCATTTGAACAGAAGATGAGGTTTTCCAAAACGTTCTTTAATTCATATTATGATAAACTATAAAGCTTTAAAGACTTTTTTTTAAATCCCAAGTCATTAATAAACTGCATTTAAAAATATCAAAATAGGAAACCATTATTCAAAGACTTAGGATTTTAAAGTATTTTCTTCCATTTTAAGTTCTTATGAAATATTTTTGTTTTCTGTGTTGGGTTTCTAAGTAAATGTTCTAAAGTTTCAGGATATTTAGACAAAATTACTCAAATCTTCAGGGTTCCTCCACGGTTATACTGATCCAGCATGTAACTGCAAATGCACGCTTTACTTCAGTTAAACTTCTGATTGCCAGAATGCATTTCAGGATTTAGCTCTAATGGATCTTGGAATTCAGGGGTTTTAAAGCTTAACTAATTTGAATATCTTTTCAATTCTCCTTAACCCGATCAACAGTACAAAATCATGGACTGTGAGGTCTTTCCTATATTGTCTGTACTACCATATAAAACATTTGTAAATGTAAATATCCGAATGTTGTTAAGGCACTCGTTAAAGTGTGAGAATTGATGGCCCCTAAAATAGTAGCATATGCCATCCTCCTATCTCTTGAAACACTAAACTTGGGTTTAGGCAGGCAAGTAGAGGAATTAATTTTTAATATTTTGTTTACTATAGATTTGTATCATTTAGTTTGTGAAGAGCACATTATTCAGCTATTTATTTTGGCTTTTAGAGATATTCTTTCTGCTTATAGTATGCGTTAGCCCACTTCAATGCAAAAAATGTGTTGAAATATTGTGTCTAAATTAGTTCATTTGCTTGAAAGGGAGTGGGAGAGGAATACTGAGAGTAAGAAAATTCTTTGGGTTTGTTATTCCAGGCATGATAGCAGCCTTGCCAAATCCAGGTGTTCAAAAACCAGAAGACAGTTCCCCAAAACACAGAATTGGATCAAACATCACAAGGTGAATATTTATCTGTTTTTCTTTTGATTTACTTTATGGCTTCTGAGACTTAAATTTTTTAAATGAAAGCTGAGATTCTTACCTAACCACAGAATTTTGGAAGCTGTGAGTTTAAGAAAAAGAATTATACAGCAAACTTCATCTGGCCCTGCTTTTGCCCACCCTCTGTTGTTCAACATCTACAGCAAAAGTGCAAGGAAGGGACTGCTTGAGCAATTTCACCAGAGCTTCACCACCTGGATTCTCCAACACGCTGTGAACCACTGGGCTGCTGGTTAATGGAGTGTTAAGTCCGCTCAGCGTTGAGGAAGGGACGCGGAGCAGAATGAGTCCCAGTGAATTCGGAATCCAGCAGCAGTATCACCTCCACTTCTCAGCTGCGCTAAATGGAGGCACATCTTCCCACACCTTAAAAATATGGTGGTGATTTACAAGAATTGCTCAACATCAGCCCAGCCCAGAAACTACTGCAAAAGAAGCATCACTGTGTTTGGAAACCTTTTCAACTTCAGTGAAGGGTTTTTTCTTAGTTGTTCAAGAGGACTGGTACACTAAAGGTCCAGCTCTGTAATACTGAATTGCACTAGATATATTTGTGGAGTTTATCTCAGAAATCAATTGCTATAAAGAGCCACAGCATAACACAGGTTACCCAAATAAATCCTGCTGTTGACACAAGAAGACATTTCTAGGATGGTGGCTTTCTATCTGCATTAATATAAACCAGACCCCAACACAGAAACTGCTAACATTTTCAGCTAAATTCAGGACATCTATCATCAAATAAGGTTGATTATTTGGGTTATTCAGAGAGCTTTCATTTGACTTCTTCCAGAAAGGACTGTGAATGCTGAATCTAAATTTCACACATTTGACTTCTTTTGGCTCTACGTAAACTAAGTTGAAGAAATAGATGCATTTGGCCTCAGAGGCTTATGTGAGTCCTATATGTGCACCTTGAAGTTTGTGATCTGCCTATGGTTACCTCTTAAAAAAGAAAATATGGGAATTGAACAGGAAATATTTTAGCACAGAAGCGGCGCTTTTTCTTTTCTTTTCTTTTTTCCAGAAGAAAAACAGGGCAACAGGCACATCTGGTGATCGAGGAGCTACAAGAGACAGATGGATTTCTGTTTGGCATTTTTCTACTATGTAATGCTGACTTTGCAAACTGTTTTACGATAGCAGAAGACTTCAAAAATGTTTCCTATTTATAATCAGGCTAATTAATTACTGTGTAAAGTAAACAGAAATCTATCACTTCTACAAATGAATTAGCCCCTTATGAATCCCAAATTTTAAAATGCTTTCAGTTTTGAAAATAAATGTGGTCAATTGAACTTACCAGCAAGTCCTACTTAAGTTTCTAGGTAAGAGTATAAGTTAATCTAGTTAAAATGGTGCATTAGAGACAACTAAACTGACTGTAGTTACCTGTGACTACAGGAACAATCCTGTAAATGTGTCTGTATATTCATGCTGCTTTAAATCACATAATACAAGTCGTGTAAGACTGGAGAGAAGCAGTTCAGTAACACTGAATTCAAAGGAACTGAATTAGCAGTTCATTAAGGCAAGCAGGCATTCGTTTTGCTTTGATTAACCAGCATCTTCACCAATTTTTCAGCATAAGAGCCTCTTTGGTAAGAGCTCTTCTTTTGAAGTAAAGATTATGATTTTTTAATGAAAACCTGTGTATACACAGCCATTACAAAGACAGTAGAAATATTACATCTAAGAACTTCAGGCTATGGCTTCTTCACAGCCCGAACATAGGATATGCAATCCTCAAAACTGAATAAACATTTGATCCTACTGTTCATTGATGTACTAGTACGCCAGTCAAAACAGACATACAAATTTATACATAGATACATATGCATATATATTTTTTTCCATGTCTACCATAATGCCATAATTTAGTGAGAAATCACATTCTTTTTAAGCCTGGCAATCAGAAATTGAAAAATATGTTTTTTTAGAAGTGCTCTGAACAGCTCTGAGACATAAAGTGGTGACCCCTACACTGGTGAATCAAGGCATCAAATACTTGTTACATGAAGAAATTCCCAGACAGAATCTTTATATAAATCCATTTACATAGAGTAAGTTGAGGCATGGGATGTTTTGTTCGTGTATTGATACTAAGAAGTTTAGGGAGTATTTTCGAAGTAGTGTTTACAGAATGTGTATGGAAGAAAAAGATTGTGGGTCAAATTTGTAACCACTGTTAACACCACTGTTTGCAGTGAATCTATAGCAAGAATTCATATGACACACTTTGTTCAAATGTATTGGCCTGCTCCCTTTGGCATGACAGAGAGTCATTCCAAGACTGTGATCCCGTATGGAGCAAGGAGGTAGGAGCATTCAAACCTCAAATAAAATTCAGTTACATAGTCTGCCTGCTTGAAGGATAAATATGGACCAGTTGAACAACCAGCATTCTATAGATAAATCTCATTCAACAATGAACTAAAAGAAACAACTGAATTTATTACAGCTTCTTCAAAAATCTTTTCCCAAATGCAACATATGGGGATTCTGCTGCACATTTCCACAATGCTCAAACTTTCCCCTAGATGCTATAATAGCATAATTAGCCTTAGAGACTGTCCTGGTTTCAAAGTTATTTCCATGATACAAAATGTGGAAGGAGAGACAATGTGAGTGTGCTGACATCAGCAGGTCTCCTTGGACCCATTCCTGGGAGAGTGTTATTTACAGTGTTTAGGAAACTATCTGATCTCTGAATCTGTTTGTCTAGTTTAGTCTGGCGAGTACACACCTAAGTAGTGCCCTAGCCTAGTCTAGTATTCCAAAAGCATTACTGTGCTCCTAAACTGATCATCCTGAGCTTATGCAACTGTGTTTTCTGTCTTTCCCACTAACTTTTGAATCTATTGGCCAATCTCAAACAAATTTGATCGAAGAGCAGTGATCTCAAAGATACTAAGTTCTACCCAGCTACATGAAAACTGATGACTAGAGAGATGACTGGCCTCATTAAGGGAAAAACTGCAACGTGAACTCAAAAATTCTGTTTTGTCTGGTTTACCAGCTGGACCATCAACGTGTTGATGTACAGCTGGATAACCAGCCACAAGACATGCTTCTCTTGCGTTCACGTAGTAACAGTGTATAGCTAATGAGGCCAGTCATCCTCTCTAGTCATCAGTTTCATGTAGCTGCAGGTAGAAGACTTGAGGTCCTGGATGGAAGAATCACAAAGTCCATGAGAGAAGACCGTCAATGTAACTATCGTGGAGCCATTCAGAGACATGAGATTAAAAGGCAGAAGTGTAGGTGTTGACTTATGACAACATTCTTCCTCACAGGATAGGTGTGTTGGTGGTTGTCAGTAATGTGCAACTCTTCCTTTTCGATATTTAAGAGAAGAATGTATAGCTGAGAATCGGATATCTAGGTTAGATGCTCTGTCAGAAGTCAGCGGGTCTATACTCAATTGTAGAAACCAAAGACAGCAAGAGTGAGGGCTAAGACAATATTCTCTGCAGAATATTCATAGCCCAAACCAGAAATCTCCCACAGTGCACCTGAAAGGCAAATCCTGCACTGACTGTGCTATGTCAACCCTGCTACAAACTGTACCCTTACAGAGATGTCACCAGGAACAGCATTTGGGTCCAGAATATTTTGCAACAGTAAAATCAGGAGTTTCCACTGGTATTCACTGCTGTTGGACACCATATGCACAGGTGGCATAGTTTACCTTCTAGTTTATAAAGATGCTTAAATTTACAGTGTATCACATATCAGAGTACCTTAAAAGGATAAAATAGGAACTACCTGGTGATGTGCCATGATGCTCCATGATAATGTGTATAATTATTATAAATAACTCTTCAGCAATATGTGAATATATTGACCTGTTAAGGTGTATGTTGTATAAGCTGCAGTGGTCACAAAGACAGAAATAAATTTCCCATCCTCAACTACTACAACACTGGACATTTGCATGTTATGCTTTAATCTCTGATAACGGTGGATATTCTCACTGTGACCTCCAGTTGTTAGTTTTCAGCATGCTGAACAAAACTGAAGAAAATCTGGTAAGATCACAAACATGATGTTATATTTTCAGTAGTTACCCTTTCTTGTACAAAAATTCAATGAATTTTTTCCCGATAGAACAGGGAAAAATGTAGAACTGGATTATTTTATTTGCCCAAAGATCCCAGAGTGCAGATGAACCGCAATGTATGGAGCAGCGCCCTCATAAAGGAAACGGTACTGATCACACATGAGGTTTCTTCTGAAAATGATTCTAATGATTTTGAGTGGGGCACTCAAGTACAAAACCGGGACCTTTATAAGTCCTCTTGAAAGACATTTTTGATACAAATTTCATGCTTCGGCAGACTCACTATGCTATATGAAGGATACTTTTCTTATGAAACTTTTCTTATGATGCCTTAAAAAAGCTACCATTATGCTATTCTTCCCAAGTAAGCAATGACTGTACAAATACCTCAGTATACGGTAAGAGAATAAAGGCAAGAGTTTTGATCTGCATCTCTGACTCATGTTCCTGAATTAATTAACCTCAATGGACTCACTCACCTCTGTCCAAGAATAAAACCTATTCTCAGTGAAAGATTAAGCTGCAAATGGTAACACTTCCACAAAGTCCTGGCTGACACAAGCCATTTCCTTGTCTGGTATATGTTAGAGCACTGTTAGGGTGCTGTGAATTAAATCCCTCTACCTATCATCATCAAAGGCCTGATGCGTCAGCTGGGGATCAACAGGCGTACACACCACTCACACTGTTGGAAATGCTGTATATGAAAAGTTCTTATTCAAGAGGAACTGACATCTGGAAATACCTACTAGCTTTCTGGTTCCTTTGTATGCCCAGAACAAGAGCTCAGAGCTCTTGAACAGGACTCGGGAATTAGCTCCTGATTGATTTATCCATTTCAAGTATTTCTGCTGGACTCATCAACGTGATAACTTGTTAAGATGGGCTTAACTGCTTATTCAGTTGAGCATTATTATTGCCATCAGCATTTCTTGTGGATCTTTCAATGAATTTACAATTAACCAGTGCACAGCTCAAATCCACAAATTCTTGGCATCTGCCAATAGCAAGGAGTGGACAGTTCAGAATCAACAGCATTAAATAAATATCATTACAATGTATAAAAATCTCAATTTTCCCAGAGCAGAACAAAAAGTGTAACCTGCCTCTTTATAGTCCATTAAATTATATCTACTGTACCTCCCTTTATTGAAGCAGAAATGCTATCTGGTAACATTTTCCCTAACAAATAGCAGTGCCCTGAACAGTCTTTACTACTATAACATCAATGTCTGTAAGAAGTTTGAGAAAATTAATTATACTATAGCATAAACACTGGTGGTATCAGTCATTTTGGAACTGGTTTTCAACAAAGCATCTCTTAGAAAGTGTGGAGCACTGCAACTGCCACCGGGCTCAGTGAGACTGACAGTATGTTTTAAAATAAAAACTTTTGCATATGTGTAGGAAGAAAATGTGCTAGTCTATCCCACAGTTTATAAATTGTTTTCTTGAGAAAAGTTCAGCTTGCACAATTAAATGTTTCAATTCACAAGCTCTTCTCTAAACAATATTAAAGCAGATCATACTCTGACATATTTGCTCTCGGTGCTTCCTGATCCTTAACTGACTAACCAGGGAGTGTTATTTTTGATTCACAGCTGCACATTTCATTTATGCAATCTCCATGTTTTGTATTTGCATTAATGAAATCTGTTAGAAGCAATCACTCGTGGCTGTGTCTTTTGCTTTTCCACATCTTGTAGGGTAGCAGCATGAAAGAGAAAATATTTACAAAGAACAACTGATGAAGGTGATTTTTGTCATAAAGCAAAAAACCAAAGTCACAGTGCCATTTGTCACTTCCCTTAGAACAAATTCCTGTTGCTTTCTAGATTGTGACTTTCAGGTTTGTCAGGTCGATCCCATGTATACAATATTTGTGCTGGTCTTTTGCCAGCTGACAGTTAAAACCAATAAAACTCATTGTGAAAACGTTCCGCCTGGGTTTTAAAATCAGATCTAGGGTTAAACTAAAGATTGTACCAACTGTATGTCTTAAATCCATTCATTCCATCTGACCTGCAAGTACACATCTGCTGCATGTTAGCCTTAGCCTGCTGTCTGACAGTGGCACACATTTGAATCCTCATCATTTTGATTAAAGACTTAGTTTTGTTAGGATGTCATGTACAGTATATCAAAGGAGATCAGTAACCAGTCTGAAAGTCAGATGACAAAGAAAACAATCAGCACATGCACAGTTAAGCAGAGTTTCATGAAAAGAAGGCTTAATGTAATGAGTCATAATTTGGAAAAGTGTCTGTAAGTGGTCTCAGTGCTCAAAACTCATAGTGGGCAGTTTAGGATTTTCGAGATGGTTACTAAGTATGGATGGTCACAAGAGATGTGTTGTCATGGGCTCTCTGCTGTTCTGAGTACAAATTGGTTATCTCAGATAATCAAATTGCACAGCATTCAGACTTAGGACATGCGAAGCATAGTGTATTTCAAAACATTTGGTAATCATTTTTATAAAGTTTTGGGGATTTGTCCAGCTGTGCAGTAAATTAAGGTAGATTAGGAAATTGTCTTTCCTTTAATCAATGGATAATGAAGAGCATTTGTTTCTGACTTGCAAGACTACCCAAAATACTAACTCTGCCTTTGTTCAGTAAAAATGTGATGGTTTTGCTTTACCTCACGAAAAAAACTGCTGGTCTCTGCCTTCCTGACTGATTTCTGGTTTTAACATCTTAACCTGTCATGTTTTCTATTTATGTTTATTAGTGTATATATGGGCGCGTCTGTGTGTCAAGATCATTATTAATCATAGTAATGGCAGGAAAAAAGAAAGAAAACTTCTAAGCCCACTGGAAGAGCAATAGTGTTCCAGTACATTCAAGGTCTGCTAGGATTAAGGTTTGGCTGATCTGAGCCACCTGTTCTTCAAGTGAATGCAAAAAGATGTGAATACAGTCCCTGAAGAAGAGAGCAAGGATTAGCTAGTCTTAGGAAAAGACAAATCCAGATCTTTGCCGAGAAGAAATGGTCAGTGTTAGCTGCCAATCCTACGACAACAAAGTTGAAGGCCTGCTGTTTGTAACAGTTTCTTTGATGGCTGCCTCTCTACATGTCTTTATGTCATATTTAAAAAGTAATAATTATTTACGTAAGACCTATATGTATATGTCTCTATTTCTCAAGGTGTACAGGAAAACTTGTTACAAATCTTCCCATGAACTTTAAAACTGGGTGATTAAATTGTTTTTTTAAAAAGAAATCTGTGTTTTTATGATCCACCAGTCCTTTTGGTTATATCACTTCAGGATTTCACGAGTGAGTAATTCATAATCACATGAGCTGGCCACTGACGGATCAGGCTTCCATCCAGTATACATATGGCACTTGTGCCTTAAGGCTTTGGGTTTTAAAGTCTGTAAAGAAATGCAGTCAGGCATAAAGCAGACTACCTGTGACCTAGAAACATGTGTTCATTAAAGAACACCTCTGCAGGAGGGAAACAGTACAGCAGCTGGTAAAGCTGCGTCAGGGCGGATTTACTTGGGTCGCTAATGTTAAATGCATTTGGAAGGAAAAGAGCAGCTTCTTGCACAATAAGAAAAGTATTACGTGAACACTCCTACTAACTGGAAAATTCTGATCCTGAACATACGATCAATGTATTTCCCAGGTTTCCTTTTAAAATAATCTGTGTTGTTTTAATGCAGTTAAGGGCATCCTGTGTTGTATCTTCTGCACTGACATCAGCAGAAAATTTTCCATGGTATGCTAGTATTTGTGCACGATCTTCAGCAGGAAGCTATCCTTCGCTTCTCTAAGGCATGTGCTATTTATTAGAGAACTAGGGGATAGGAGCTGATATTTTCACAAGCAATTACGTGAACGGGGACCACAAGCCCTTCTGACTTTCAGTAAAACTCACTTGAAACATTGGGTATTTTGAAAATTTCAGCAGCTGAGTTTTGAAAGAGCTTTCGAAAGAGCATGAACACAGTCCTGTACTTCATCTTCGTGAAAGAAAGATTTTCATTCCTTTTCGTATTCATTTCCTCTGTGTCTTTAGATCAGGGTATAAGCAAAGATTACATTTACTTTCTGATTTCAGTTCACAAGGCTTTGTAAACATTAATTTGCTAATAAATTAATAGTTTAATTGGGATTTCCTTGCAAAGATTGACTCAACATCAACACAATCATAAGAAAATGGGGATTTCTACAATGGTGAGCCTATCATACCAAAAGTGAGCTTGGCTTGTCTTGCTTTTGTCGACTTCACTGCTCTAAAAACCACCCAAGTATCTTATCACACCAGAACCCACAGATTAATAAGGTGGCTGCTGTAACTTATTTTTCTGTTTAAGTGCTTGTTTAAGGTCTGTTAAATCATTCTCTCTGTCTCGAGTCACTGGACTAAACCTTGGAAAAAGGTAGATTGCTGTTTATTCAGCAAAGTTATCTTTGTAAAAATACTTATTCAGGACAATCTGCAGATGCAATACCAGATTTGTGTTCAGATTCAATGATGCACAAGATATACGTGCTCACAGTCCTTAGCTATCCTATAAGCTACACCTTTACATCCATGTAGAACAAGTGGTACCATGGCTGTACATGTAACATCAGAGGATTTCCCTCAAAAAGCAGTGCAGTGTAGTTCCATTGAAAGAATACAGGGATGAATCAAGCCCTCCTTATTATTTCTGGAGGTCTGTGGCATCTGTTTCTATTAAAAGAACATTAGGACATGAAAATTAGCCTATTGAGTCACATCAAGAGGCTCTCCTGCCCTGTATCCTATCTTCAACATAAATGGATGCCTAGGAAAGAGCAGCAATAAGACGAATGTTGCAGAACACAACACAGTCTCAGTGCTAGTGACGCACGAGTCGGAAAGCAAATCTTTGCTTAGTTCCTTTTTAAGTGAGCATTGCCATTTACATTTCAGCTGATGTTTTCTTCCAGTTCCTACAGTTTTGTGCCGTTTCCCTTTAGCAAACCGTACAATGCTTTAGGAAATTAAGATCCTACAACAATAAAAATGCATATTTATCATTAACAAAGCAGACTGACACTGGCAAAAACCAAGAGCTTTGTAAACACCAAAAAGCATTGTGAGAAAACATGCATTTATAAAACACAGCTTTGCAATTTTCTGTCTTAGGAAAAAAAAAAGAACAATTTCAGTAGCAAGTTCATGGAAGCCCTGTTAGAACAGAGACCTTCAAAGGTATGTGCTAATTCTATTACCTGGTGCTCAGCCAGCAGATGGGGCTATTAAAGTCACATGAATGAAACAGAGAAGCAGTGCAATTTGGAAAACTAATGAAACTCTCTAAGTAATAAAGTACAGAATAAAGAATACTTTTCAGCTTAGAAGACATTTGGATGCATTCAATAATACAATAATTTACTGTATTTTTTTAAAACAATGTGCATGTGCTGGAGAGTGACCCAGAGATATTGCACATATTCATTTCTCTTTTTTTGTAAGGGGTTAATCATTCCCATTTTATTGCCTGGGATAAATCTCTTCCAGAAATGAGACCCACTTATGTCAATGTGATACTTGTGATACTTTTCAAATAAGATCTAAAAAAGGTGTCTTGATTGGACACCAAGTACTAAATCGGTATAATTTCAGTGTTTTGAATTGCCATGGGAATAGCTGAGTTCCCATCAAGTTAAGTCTTGCATAGGTAGCAGTCATGCTTCTCTTTTCCTAATGGTGCTGCCATCACTCCCTTCCCTGTTGACTATTGTTCAGGTATAATTACAATGTGCCTGCAGAAATCCCATTAAGTGTCTAGCTTTTGTTTGTAAATTACATGTATCGTAACGTTTATGAACTGATTTGTGTGTTAAAAAATCACAGAAGAATTCCAAGTAAAGGCCTTAGAATATTATTTTTCAGAAAATAAAAATAGCAGAAGTAGAAGTCATGTCAGTATTTTAAAATGGAGATTTAGGCCCTTTTCTCCAGCTCAACTGAACCTGCCTTTCAAATACTACAAAGGACAATTGGGCATTGCCTGAAGGTGGTCGGTTTGCAAGCAACACAGCCAGTGAGCAATTTATTAAGGGCACAGCAGACATGTCATTCAGCTGCACATTTTGCCTAGATTTTAACCCAAAAGTGCTGTGAAGGACTTTAAGTTCTTGAATTGTTCCTGATTCTAGCCAAGATATTAATATATTGCTGGAGTACAGTTTTGTTACCAAAGTCTATCTGAAAAGTAATATAAGCAGGAATAATATAATAAGGAAGTTTCTTGTTTAAAAATACAAGTTCATCTGCTCAAAGATCTGAAATTGCATAGGACACTGAAGAAAATACATTTAAAAGAAAATAGCAAAGGAGAAAAGAAGGGATGTATTTGATGAAGTATGAGGTCATCCTGCTGTCTCAGCAATCTTGTCTGTCTCGTTTTATCACTAAACTTGTGTATTAGTTTTCCACATATCTTACGTCTGGAAGGTTGAGATTAATACTTGCTGAAGGTCCAGCAAACACTCAGACTGTCCAGCTGTGCAGCAGCCTGCTCCTGAGATTCCTATTTTCATAAAATTTAAGCTATCAAAGCTGTTCCCTGGTTTCTTAATGGGCAAGGATTACACGTGAGAATTTTAAACCCCGTATCTAACGTTTCTCCCTAACATGAGTTTCAAACCAGTTGGTTTTTATACATCAACTGGATTTTATATATTTAGGTGGACAAAGATGGAGAATTAGGTCCAATAAATCTGGAACTTGCACACTATTACACATAAGACCATGCCCTAGCTTTTCCGTAGTGTACTATTTTTTACCTCGATCTAGAGCTGAGAAACATGGAAATGCCGGTACTGGTACATCAAAGCATTGGAAAAATTTAATCAACGGCACCTTCAAGCTATTATGCATATCAAGTGGCAAGATAAAATCATGAATAACAAAGTTCTGCAAAGTGGTTGCACAAACAGCGTTGAAGCAATCTTATAAAAGCGCCGTTTTGCTGGACTGGACATGTCCTCTGCATGGAGGACACCAAGCTCCCAAAGGAAAAAATGTGTAGTAAACTTTTAATGTGTGAAAGATCAAGAGAGCAACTGAAGCAGAAGTAAAAAGATGCCTTGGAAAATAAAAAAAAAAGGAAAAAAGAACCTCACCCATTGTGACACAGGTAGCAACACATGTGGCAAGCAAAACGTGTTGGCAAGGCCCATTAACATCTGCTACAGAAAGCTTGGAAGAAAGACACGCAAGCCAAGAGGAGAATAGGGTAACTGGCAAGCAGAGAGAATGTGAGAGTGGGAGCACGTGCAGAGAAGCTGCAGAGACAGCAAAAACAATCCCAATGTACGGAAGTTGATGTCACGCAAACTCGCGCTTCTTTCCTCTTCAGAACTACAGGCATCAACCAACAATGACAACTTCACATTTGGACCTTCATGACAACCCTTAATCTGTGGTGCAGCAGCTCATGTTATTCTTGGAGTTAGACAGAGTCTTGCCTAAACAGAAGTAACCTAAAAGAGTTGTGTTCACTTCGGCTTCATTAAAAAATATGGGTGGGGTGAAGTACATGGGAAAGAAGCAATCATGAAAATGATCCATAAGGAAGTTCATTTCATGCTTCTAAAAAGGATTTGGCAATAAGCAATCAGGGATTTTCTGATTAGGGAAAGGTCCTTGTACTAAAAAAAAGGGAGACCATGTATACAGTAGATTTGAGAGAGAAGAGGTTCAAAGGCATTCATTTTTATAAAAGAAATTGTCTATTTTTTGCATTTTCTCCTTTTCCTCCGGCAATGCCTGCTCCAATTCTTTGTTACTGAGCTTAGGAGACTTTTACTTTCACAGGAGACATGAAAGAAGGACATTAAGTTCACGTCACATCTGTGAACATGTTGCCATGTCAACAGGCAGTACTTTGTGGCTTAATTATTGATTGACTCATGTTCCTTTAGGACATAACACAAGCAATAACAGCACACGGAGCAGCTTTTCTAACTTAGATACCTATTTATGCCATACAAGAGGTGTGGTACTTCCAGCCTAAGCATGGCTAAGGTCTACATCAGAGTCTTCTTATAGAAGACCCTGCTGCAGTCATCTTCCATGAACAATATGATGGTCTCAAACAGACATAATTATGATAGACACATCGATAAAGAACTAGGATTACAGCCTTTGTCTTTAAGATCAAAATTCTTAGCCTGCACAAGTCCAGCTAAAGAAGAGCTCTTTTAGGCAAGGTGTTCAAGTCAGACATAGAAACCAGAACAAGTTATTTCCAGGCATTAATTGCGAAGTAAGAAAAGCTAAGAATTTAGAGTGTGATAGCTAGTTAGCTAGAGTGTGGTAGCTATTCATGCATGCACTGTTTTCCTGTGGTGGGCACAAGGTTGCTTAGCCCACTTTCATTGAGCAGCAAGCTACCTAAACTTACCTTATGTTTACCAAGACGTAAGAGTATATACCCTATTAACTATTAACCACACAATAACAAATACTAAAAACTACCACCCTAACTTGCCTCACAGGAATTTGCTCCCACAATTACGTGCCATTTATGTGTCTGTATGCACAAAGCAAGGGGACTACAAACAGGCAGAGATGAGCATTAAATAATTCCAAGAACTCTAAGTAAAGTATGGGGAAGATAAGCAGAATGGGAAGAGAGGAGCAATATTTTTTAAGGTGACAGACCTGAATCTCATCCATTCCGTAGCACAGTAAATCAGGATTATCTCTGCTGAAGTCTTACGAAGTCTCCTTTGCAAGAGTAAATTTGGATCCTGTATCAGAAGCGTAGTCAGGCGGGATTCTTAGGCACTCAAAAACAAAGCAGAAGGGTAGGGACTCATTTTTCAAAAGAGGGTATATAAACCAGGTATATAGTAAAAGGCATGTAGGAATTCAAGATCTCTAGTCTTTGTCTTTTGTTGTTGTTGTTGTGTTTCTTTGGGGCTTTTTGTGTGGTTTTTTTGTTTTTTTGTCTTTTACAGTATAGGCAATTTCTTTGAGAATTCCATCTACCATTTACGATTTTAAGCTCAGTATGCTGGGAAGAGGATGCACAGAAAGAGGCAGCCAGCATCTTGGAACATCCTTTTGATGTGTGTGGTCATGTTCACATCTTGCAAAGTTTAATATTTCAAACCCAAGTTGCAGACATAGTGGTTTTCACACTCACTCAATTTGTCACTGTTCTACCATTATCTATATGCTGTCAACCAAAGTAAGTGCTCTTTGCAGCTCGGTTCTTTTATTGTAACATATAGAAATAATTAAGATATGGCTTTGACTTAGAAAGTTATCTTTGAACCAAACAAGTTTTAATTAGGAAAGCTGAACCGTTTTTTGCAAGATTTTTTACATCATGGAGAGATAACTTCTAAATGTGTTATTCTAAGTCATTTATGTATAAAAATTACATTTCTTAGAGATGCATAAGTTATGCTGAAATATATACTTTTACAATAAACTTTAAACCTCTTTTCTGGTTAGAATGTATATTTATTTGGAAATGCATTTCACATTTGCTTGGCTGGCAATATTAGCTTTTCAACACTTCGTGGTTCTTTGGAATTTACTGTTGTTTCCTGTGAAGTATCATCTCCAAATCACAAATCTGGTCTCATGACTAAGAAAATGTGTTCCCTCATCAGATCTACTGATTTTACTCTGTGGCGGGGATCAAGTCTGCCCAGGTCTCAGAACTTCCCCTATGTAATCAGGAAAATAATGCTTTCCCTCTTCTCCTTTTTATTCCAGGGTGTCCACTTAGCTGCAGGGATAGTCTCTTAACATACCCAGTGCTCAGCACACTAGGATTACAAATCCTGTTAGGGCTTTTTAGCACTACAAATGAATGATAATGAGCCTATTTTAGTTTCAAAACAGTACATCCATCCAAGCAATTCATGTAAACAAGTTAATACACAGAAGTGCTGCAGCCTTACAAATTCTGTTTCCCCTAGACTGTAAAAATGACATCTTTAGCTCCTCTGTGCTCGTTCTTAGATCTACTTTTCAATATAATGAGCGAACTTTTACTTGGCCCTGCACTCCCCTCTCTTTCAGCGTTAATCTCTTGGGTAAAACATCATCAAATGACTCTTGAAAATCTAAAAATATAATGTCCATGGTATACCCTATCTCGACAGTGTTATCTTCAAAGAGTTCCAGAAGGCTAGCGAAGCACGACTTCTTTTTTCCTAAACCATGTGTATACAACTAATCAGGCTGAAGGATGCTTTTACTAAATACTCCTTCTCCCAATCTGTTAAAATTATTTCAAATATCTTTCCTACAGATGAAATTAGCCTTACTGGTCTGTAATTCCACATCTTAAGATCTTTATTAAAGAAAGCTCAAAGTGAAAGAAAATAATTATACAGAAAAGCATATAATTTGTGAGGACTTGACATAGGCTGCTTGTGCAGTAATAGAGTCAGAAAAATCCTGGTTTGGTTACACGAGTTATTATATCACAATGACTCAAACTTTCTTTCTTCTTTTTAAACACTGGAATTACACTCTGAAAGAGCCATCCACTGCCTGGGCAGAGAGGAGCCCACAAGGAGTCTCCTTCTTGTTTTACATAACCTGAAGAAAGTAAAAATCCAGAGTACTCTTTTCTTGCTACATTTGTTACACAGAGAGCCAGTAGAAAGCGAAAGAGCCATGGACCTAATACCCACGAAACTGACCAGGATAGTCATGTGTACACAGCAGTGGACATGCAAAGTGCCTCCTGCTATTTCCTCTGGATTGATACACCTTGACATTACCCAAAACAAATTAACATCCTTGAAAAGCATATATTCACACACCTTAATGAAAAGTAGCATTCATTAATACTTTCTTTGTTATATCACCTTTTTTCTGCATTTTATATGGTCCACTGTATGATGCAGCAATCCAACTGCCAACCACATAATGACAAACCAAGAATTTGTTGTTTCGTGCAATTCCTGATTCCACCATTGCCACTCAAATATACAGCCCCACGGAGAGAAGAATCTCTCAGCTGGTTTAAAATAGAGACTCTGTAGCTGGTGTGGCTTTACTAACCAGTTGTTTAGCTGAATGACAGCATAACCTTGCACATCCATCCCACAGTAAAGGTACAAGAGGAAATAAGATGAATCAGAAGTGAAACAGCACCGTATCATGTTCAGCAGTATGATTAGGCTATTTATTTCTTTACAGCTGGACATGTATCCTTCCTATCTACTAGCTGTGGCGAGCCAAAATGCCAGAAGCGCAAAACATGACATCACCATGACATTAGCCAATTTTTTTACTCAAAATAAAAAAGAGATGCTGTTCATTCTATTGAATGTATGTGGTGCTACATGATAAAAATCCTACCTCTGCGAAAGATTCACGCAGGGAGACTCTTCAGTGGCTCGAAAAAATATCTGCCGCTGGCATGAATGACATGATTTTTTTTTCCCAGTGGTTAGAACTGTGATTACTCTTAGGTGCATTTTCCAAAGATTTTAGAATGCAAATAATTTACAAGCTTTATTCATCAAATGCTGTAGCTCATGTTTATTATGAAGTTGTAATACAGTAATTATTATATGACAAGGCTAACTGATTCACAACAGAGCTACCCCTGAATCCTTTATTCTTCTGGTAAGTACAACTCTTGTTTTTTAAAATGCAGTTCTAAACAAATGATGGGCAAATGTTGCTTCTTCCATATGTATTATGCAAGAGCATCTGAGTGACTACGATGGAGTGAAGTCGTCACAGCTGGAGAACAGAAAATAACCAGAGGGTGAAGGGAGCCAGAAAACAATCCAATCTCAGGTTCAGAAGGTCTGCCTGGCTTCTGGGGTCTGCAGTGGCAGTGAATTAATGAATCTGACACAAGAGTGAGGATAAATGGCAATGATCTCTGGTATTTGAGAAACCTCTGGCCTTAAGTTTCGTGTGCCTATGTGATTTTCCTTCAAAGGTCTATTTAGTCACACTTAAGATTCTAAGAGCCTGAAAAAAACAATACTTTACCTGGGTTTGTATTTAGCATTGTGTAATAAGAATCTCTACACAATTGAAAAAAGTTGCAAGTGATTCTTGACAAAATCTACAGGTACAGTTCCTCACACTTCTTCCTCAGCCAAATACAAAAAGTAACCATGAATACTGGGTATTTATTTGAACTTCAGTGTTACGTTAAACACTCCACTAGGCCCAGCCATTCTCTCAAATACTTTTAAAAGGGCTTTCCCTGGTTTACCAGTTTCCTGGTTTAGCAGTCAATTCATTTACTCGTGCAAGTCTCTAGGTGCAGGACCCTGTTATGTCAACCAGCTGTGACTGTTGCCTGTGGAGATTTTCTTGGACAAAACAGATGACTCAATGCCTCTTCTTTTTACAAGAATTTGAAGTGTGGTCACCTACCTCAATATGTTTCTGTCGAGAGTAGCAACCTCGCATGACATGCAGCGTAACACAACACTGCACCACGAACACAACACCAGTTCACATTCCAGCCCTTTCACTAAATGGAATGGAAACTGTATACACTCCTTCCAGGTATAAAATTAATCTCTTCCTAGTGTTCACTGGACTATTAGCTTGGCAGCCTTTCAGCACTATGCTTTTAGAGCATCAATTCATTTCAAAGAAGAAAATAATGAGTCTTTAAATTCCTGTTTATAAAATTGAAGATTCTTTGATTCTGTTTCAGAATCATGATGATCATGACATAAAACAGCAGAGTTGTGTGCAGAATGAGTTGTCTGTTAGATCTCTATTATTCACATTCATTTTAAACCCTCTGAATTTGAAAGGACTCATTTACTTAAAAAGAAAGATCATGGCTTAGTGAACTTCACTATTTTAGTGATCATATGCTAAACATTTACGAAAGATTCATTTAAGAGACTTTTTTCTATTGCGTATTTCCCACATTTTTATTGGAAGACTAGTAGTAGTAATGTCACTTGTAGCATTATATCAATATGACCTTTTCCCTAAAACCTGCTTGCTTTCTGAATGGTTATAACAGCATAATAACAGATATTAAAGAATTTCAGTGCAGATATTATATGTATCACAAACCTCATGTTACATCCTCAGTTTGCCTGTTGTAATGTGCTTAATTTATTTTATTATTTGAACATTTTTGTCTGATTGGTAAATGGATGCTGTAAACATTTTCTCATGTGATTAACTGTGGATAGTTGGTTGATTTCAGTCACTGTTTTCACTAAGACTCAATGAGATTGCAGAGGGCATAAGTGATTAAAGGGTTCAAATTTTGTACATCATTGGAGCACCTAATTATATTTGCCTGTTCTACATGAAATCATGTGGATTGTTATTACATTGTCACGGATCTTTGTTAAGTACACATTCTTTGACGAACAATAAAATTGTAACAGTGTAACTATGTCCATGCAAACTGATTTTCCAGAGCTGTATAATAACCTTCTAGCCTAGTTAAAAAGACACTAGTTGTTTTGGCAATAAGGTAATAAGATGTCCCCCATGTTCTGTGTACATGGTATGCACCAATATAATTTGTATCTGGCACACAACGAATATGCAATAGTCTCTTTTTTATACAGGTAGTGATCCATATTACCCATACCTTAGAGTCAGAATTTCTAAATCTTGTTGGGAAGATAAATGGAATTCAGTCAACTAGTCACTTTTCCATTCTTGGCCACATTGGTGGTCCGCTTGAGCAGTGGAAGCCTCTAGAACAAGAGGAGGAACAAGTTAATTTCCTTGTCACTTGCGCAATTTTCCCCTGATGTAACTTCACACACTGATGTAGGATCGCTCTCACTTTACTCCAGCTTAGCAGTCAAATTCGGACTGTTCATGAAACTCTTTCCACGGGGATGCACTGACGGGAAATGCCACCTCTTGTCACAGGGGCCTCGGTGGGCACAGAGGTCTGGAGAGGAGCCGGCCCCACAGGCGGCAGGTCCGCACCAGAGACTTCTGGAGGAGTCAAGGGCCGTGCTGCTCACGGCACCCGAGCCGTGGCCTCCACGCCAGCAGCTCTGCCTCCATGGCCAAAGCAGCTCCAGCGCCCTGGCGGGGCACGTCCCGGCCGCGCTCCCGCAGCGCCCTCAGCCTCGCGACGCGCAGCCCCGCTCTGAGGGGACCCGGGAGCAGCCACTGACCCCGCGCTGCCCGCCGAGCGGCCCGGGGCAGCGCTGGCCCTGAGGGAGCCACGGCCGCGGCGGGGCTGGCGGGGCGGACAGCCGGGGTGGCGGCCCCTCCGGCCGGACCGGGGCTGCAAAGCGCTCCCAGGTGTGGCGGGGCGGAGCGGGGCCGCCCAGCGGGGGGTGACAGCCGCGCAGGTGACAAGCAGCGGGTCACCCTCCCCCTGCCAGGGGGAGCAGGCCTTAAATCCTGAGGGGGACAGAACCGCCTTTGCTGGGAGAGAACAGGCCGCCGCCGTCAGGACCAGCCCCGAGCCGGGCTCTTCGTTGCCCCGTCGGACATGGAGCCCGTAAGTACCTTCGCGGCGGGTTAACGGGGCAGGCGGGTGGGTTCTTCTCCAGGGGACCTCGCGGTTATGTGGTGCGGCCTTGGCAAGAGGGGAAACCCCGCCGGAGCCTGTGGGAAGGGCTGGTGGCTGGAATGGCCGAAGCCCGCCTGGCCCCTGACCGAGACGTGCCGGCGGGCAGGGCCGGGGGGCTGCACCGGCAGGCGGCCGCCTCGGTCCCGGCGGGCGGGCGCTCAGAGCCGCGCAGACCGGCCCCGGCCGCCGCTCTCCCGCTCCCCGCCGGCCGCACGTGGCAGCGCCCGCGACGCCGTGGCAGCTTCGCCGGGGGAAGGGCCGAGAAGGGACGGGAAGGAGCGAGCGGGGCGGCGGCGGCTCCGCGAGCGGCCGAGGGCACGGCTGGAGCTTCGGCGGGAGAACGGGCTGTGTCACCGCGTCCCCGAAGGCGCGAGAGAAACGGCTCACGGGAGCGCGTGTGGTTACTGTCCCCGTGCTCCGGGAAGTACGAGGTCGCTTTTGGCCTCAATTTCTTCTATTTTCTTCTTTTAACTGCCAGAAGACATGACTCTTTTGCCCCGTTAGGACACTTGGGTGTTACACATTTAGAGAATGGTTAATTGCTACTTTGTAAAGACTTTGATAGCAATAAATGTTTCTGTGGTCATAGGGAGTTATAGAAATATACACATATGTACCCAAAGTCACTGAAAAATTAATGGAAATATTGTAGGCATAGCATCAGGTACCTTGCAGAACACCCTCTGGTTCCATTTTGCCAATTCCACTAATTCAGCTGAGTTTTCAGACTCAGCTTTGACACTGAAGTTTTAGTGAGTTACACCAACAGTATCTATTTGTGTTATGAGTTGATGTTTGAAGTTTTTTTCCTCTTGCATTTAAACACCCCACCCTGTATTTTGGGATTGCCTTTTCTTTCTTGACAACCCCACTGGGCTCTCACACGAGCAAACTTTCTGATCATGTTTATTCCGCATAGGTGAGTGTGACCTTTTCCTGTACAAAAGTCTCTACGAACCAAAAAGGCAGCTCTAGTGGAACGGCAAAAATGTTTCTATCCCTTTTTTTTTCCATTACATTCTAATTCATTTTCTCCTGGAATCCTTTTTGCGATCCCTCTTGTAGCCAAATCTGCATGCGTCACCTTCAAAAGATTGAACTGGTTATCTGTGAAATAGGTTATCTTAATTACACCATTTCATTTGATGTGCATTTCAGTTGGTCACTTCTTCTGTTGCTTTAAGACTGCTTTGAAGGGCAGTTTTAGTGGGGGTTTTCCTAATGTTTTAGGGATGATTCTAGGCAACCAGAAAACCTGGTCAGTCCTCTGGCTCTTTTATGGTCTCGTGTGAATAAGGAGTGAATAAAAGGTATTTCCTCACCTATTGATGTTTATACAGGCTCTCACCATTCTAGCTTTTCCCACCCTCTCCTTTATTTCTAAGTCATTGTAATTAGAAAAAGTCCTGGTATTAAATCTGTTTGGGGCAGCAAACTGAAAATACAAGCATGTGCAGGATTTAATGATTTTAGCTAACATAACCATCTGTTGGCTATATGTGCAAACATCTAGCTGGACAAGAACCTGTGACAGATAAATCACAAAACACCATTGTTCCAAGTCAGGTGCCAAAGGTAGTTTTGAAAGTCTTCAATGAAGTGAATTCTTAGGTAGGAAGGAAGACTGATGGAAGTCTTGACATTTTGTGAATGCCACTGACAATCCCAAATATGTGACCATCTTGCAAATGCAGAAAGCTGTGTGTTTGAGAGAAGAGAAGCAGCAAAGACAGCAAAGCCAGGTTCTCAAACTCGCAATGGTATTTGCTTGGACAATCTCAATCTGGCCACCTTCTGCATTATGGTACTCATTTAATTATTTATCATCATGTGCTTTCCAGAGGACATATTTCACTCAGCACATATAAAGGATAAGGCTGACTTACTGGAGATCTTTGATGTGTCTTTAGTCCTTTTTAATGGAATAATCCTACTCTAAGACATAAAACCAAATTGTGGTGCACACATACATGCAAGCCCTTTGGATTTTCTTAATAGGGGAAGTTTCAACTTTGCAACCTGTATATATATATTTTTTTTTTCAACGTGTATTTTAATCTTAGTTTTCACTTAAGCAAAAAATTCTGCAGTTAAAGCCATGGAACTCTGTTTGCTATACGATAGGATTTAAAGGGCAGAGCTTGTAGAAAGATCTTCACACATTGAATCTTTACCACACTGGGCTTATTGGTAACAATAAACAGACTGTTAAATAAACTAATTGGGGAGACATCAGACTTGTGTTTTGTAAATGTATTTTGTAGTTGTTTGCTGACGGCTGTTTTTTGAGAAATACACATTCCTGAGCTCTCTACCCTTGTGCATTGGCCCATCTATTCCTGTCTCCCGTAATGTCTGCCACCTAAGCCTGTTTCTTCTCCTCTGTTCTCCACAGCAGGAGCAGTTTTTCTTCTTCTACATCGCCTGAATGTTTTGAACACAGCGTGTTCAATAAAGGTGTCTTTTCTCCTCTCTGTTCCGGCACCTGTTGTTACACTGGCCACTTCCTTCATCTAATAGAGGTATTTTGATTAAAATTCATGTTCAGTCCTTGCATACCCTGCAGTCCAGAACTGCAGACTCAAGCGCTTTATATATGTTTATGAATTAACCCTTGCTGTACCTTTGTGGTAAGGAAGCATTCATTTTCCCACCCTCAGAAGAGAGGGAGGAAGGTGCAGTGATGATTCAGAGGTGTGAAGGACAAGCAGTGGGAGCTGCACATGAAAACCCTTGTGTCTTACCATCAGTTTGCCTGTGATCACAGGGGAGGTTGGGCCAAGCCCAGGAGTAGAACCTGTACCCAAGAGTTGTGCTTTCACCGCCTGGTCCTCCTTCCTCAGTGGCCAGACCTCATCTGCTGATTTTGTTTTTAAATCACATTTCTTCTTTAGTACTCCATCATAGAAGCATCAGATACACAGTGGAAGGAGCTGCCCTCCCCGAAGGAACAGCATGCCATTCCAGGCCTGTTCTCTGATTTTATAGTCTCTGTAGCTTGAATCATTTTACAGAGGGACATTTATATCCTGATGCACACAGCTTGGTATGTAATGTGATGCAGGATTATATACATCTTAACTATTAGGCATAGGTTTTGCTAGGAAGTAAGACAACAAGAGAAAATGGCTTTAAAATTAAGAGAGAACTGTAATTCTAACTCTTCAAGTTCAAGCCCTGCCCAACTTCCAACCCTTTTTAATTATAAAAGATTGGTTTGCTGTCTCGTGTGATATTCGAAAAGCTTTATAAACTGCTATGAAGTAGTTGTTGAAATATTTTAGTTCACGACATTCATATAGTATCTTTGGATAGTACGGTTTTATGGGGATTTTGCACAAGTCATTAATTTGGCTTTTGAATAGCCTGGAAAAGTTGAGCACTGGCAAGGAGATTTTCTTTTTCCTTTGTGCTTCCTGAGCAAGTTCTGACACACACAAGTGACGACACATCTCGGGCTGTGTTTGAATTAAGTATCAAAATATTTTGTGACAAAAAATTAAAGCAGAAAACAATGCCACTATTTTTTCTTTTGCCTTCCTGCTGTTATTCCAAGCAGTTTTACCTGCTTTCCTCTGCAGAATACACTGAAAAGAATCAATGCAACACCTTAGTGCTGAAACCTTGATGGGTTTGTGCCAGCTGCTTGCTGGGCTGTTCCTACTTAAATCTCGTTTGTAGTAATTATTTTTAAAAATAACTTTAAGTGTTATGCTTGTGTTTAGCTTGTATCTAACAAACATTTTTTGTGCAAAGCCCTCAATAACATTAGCATTTCTTTCATTCTAGTCCAGAAAAGTGTCTTGTCGCTCAGAAAATTGGTTCTCACAGTTGGCCTTTTATTCATCTTGGTATGCGTAGAATTTATCTTTTCATACTTCTATGCCCATTTTTAAAGTACAAACATACATATTTATAAATTAGAATATCAGTATTTAAGTACAGACTATCAAGCAGATGATGATGTCTTATATTTTCATTTTTTTGGTCTGTCCCATATTGCTTCATACTTCCAAAGTCAGGTCTTACACCATAACTGGAACTCAATGTAACTTCCTAGTGAAAAGTAATGTATGATACATGAAGTGTCAGGCAATTCATCAGGAGTAAGGAGGAGATGGCCCTAAGGCAAACAGTTTGCTCTTTAGAATATAATGGTTACTTAACCCTTTAACTCATATAGCACATGTATAAAGAAGAAACTCAGGGAAAAAAATACTCTGAAGATATTTGTGCAAACCATACAATGAAATATTAATTCTCTGTCTTGAGATGTTAATAAATGAAAGCAAGCCCTTAGTCCATCGGTGTTGATATTTATGAGCAATTCATTTAAATTATAAAAACTGCATCTGATTTTCTTTCTTTTGAACTCTGGATAGTTACTTTAAGTGTTTTTAACGTTATTAGTGGTGTGTTCCTGAAACGAAAAATAGTTACAGGCATGTTCTTTTTTCTGAACAAGTTCAATGCTCATTATTGTATGTTTTAGACTAGAGCTGAAATAACTTTTAGTGTCATTTCTTCCACAAATGATGGAAACCTGAAATGTATTTTTTTTATATATAACTGTTTAAAGAAACACTGATGTTGAACTTGAACCTGGACTATTGGAAAGCAAATGAGAAGTTTTAGGAAGTGCAGTATTCACAGGTATATTCAGAGTGTTAGCCTTGCAATATGTTCTACTGAGTTATTTTATGAAAAGCCACCCACAAACTGGAGAGGTGAACACATTTTCTACAGGAGAGATGAATGAAATTGCTTGGATAACTGCTTTCAAATCCACAAAATACTTTTACCTGCAATACTGTACAAATAGTCTTGGATACAATTCAAATTTATTATTATTATTATTTTAAAATAAAATTGATTCTGCACTTTTACATGAAGTGGCATGCTTTAATATTGGCTGGTGCCTTTTTAGCTGCTGTTTTACCTACTGTTAGGTCAGTATGTGCTTTTAGGAATCAAGACGTTTATTTTGTTACTCTTTTTTTTTCCTTTCATACAACATTTATGGAGGAAAATTGTTTTTAACAATGTTATTCTTTATATGGCTTCTGTTTTTGTTTCAAAGTAGCTGTCTCAGACCCTGCCTGAACAAAGTGCTTAAGCACATGTGCAACTTTTGCCCAGGGACTATTCACAAACCCAGAAGTTGCATGCAAATTTATGTCCCTGGGGCCAGAGCAGACCAGAGAAACAGTTGTAGAGTTTACCGTATGGATTTTGGATTAGAAATCTTGTTGATTTAAGGCCTGAATAGTCTGTTTGGCTGAAGGGCAGTTAGTGGGCATTCTGATTCCAAAACAGCCTAAGTCTGAAAAGGTGAACGTAAAACTGTTTTGAAATTTTTACTGTGCCATTTTAGACAAACATGTGGGACCACAGCATGGTATGAAAGAAGGAATACTGTGGAATGCCAGCTCTTAACTTCTAATTCCCGTCTTTAAGAATATACAAGGACTGAGATGCTAATCATCATCGATAGCCCAGTATCTGGTTTAGTTCCTCAAAGTTTTATCAGGCTGGATCAAGGTGGGTTTGTTGTTGGTTGGTTTTTTCATGTGTGTTTTGTTGTTTTCTTTCTTTTTTTCCCCCCCTCTTGCAGTTACTTAATAAAATTTCAGCACAAAGCCCTTAGTTACTCCTGAAGGGGTTAACAGCGCGAAGCTCTTGAAGCCATCTGGCAGAAGCTGTGGGTGTTGGGTGTGGCAGATCCCAGGGCCGTACCAGTCTCTACAAGGGAGCTGTCATCCTCCTTGATTTATCCTTCCCTAATGTCACGGGGTATGGATGTTGAAACTGCGGCTAGAATGCGAAATACGAAAAACATGAAGATTATGATTTAGTGTCTGGGGAGGCTCATTGTTGGCCTCTGTTCACAAGTTGTAAGCATTGGAGGTAGCTTGACACAGGTTACAAAATCTGGTATGTAGCACCAAAAAAAAAAGGTAAGAGTATTTTGGCGTTTGAAACTCCTACATGTGTTAGTGCACAAAAAAATGAATGACAGCAACAATTAAATCAAAGACTGCACTGATGATATATTGCATTGGAGGCACATAGAAGGTGCTTGTAAATAACATTTAAATAAATGTACTTTCTGGTCCTTCATTTGCAAATAAATATAACGGGTACAGTAGATTAAGAAAGTAGGGAATTAACTGTCTGTAGTAGACAGTTTGGGTACTTAATTGATAGGTTAACAGAGCTCAAATGTAAGCATATTATGTCCATGCTTTGGCATCTTTTTGAATCTGACATTTATAGGAAGTTAAGTTTTAGTATAGGTTTACAATGCTTGTACAAGCATTTTGCTTGTGTCACCAGGTCTAAGTGGTATACCCGACACAATAGAATCTAAAGAGCAATGAAGACTTAGGTATTAAATATGTATTACTCAGTGGATTATCTTTCTGGGTATCTTTGCTGTCTGAATCTTGTTTGGATTACCGGGTCATTTGATTTCAGTTACATTTGTTGGGATCTCTGTATAACCTTATCTTTGACTTCTGTTCTCGTATAGTATCGTGTGAGCTCATACACTGTAATTGTTTGTAGTCTGGAATAGTGGAATATGAAGCCAATAAGACTTTATTAAAACAACATACCAATAGTAAAAAAAAGGGGGGGTGGGAGGAAGAGGATCGTAAGTATTTTCTCTCAAAATTATGTAGATTTGGACTAGTCAGGGCATCTGGAGGGAGCCTGAAGGCAGAGAAAATGGCTCAGCTATGCAAGGCCAAATTGGGGAGGAAAAAGAGGGGGGCAGCAACATGGACTCATTATTGATGCATAAACCAGGAAATTAACAAAGTGATGAAGTGTAAGATCACACAACGATGTGCTAATAAATAATGTCAGCCTACCCAGCGTCTTTCATAAATGCGGTATGTTTATAAAAACATAAACCCCAGCATTTTTCATAAACAAAAACTTTGCTTTTGTTGTCCTGCCACCCCACTGCATGCCTGAAAGTAAAAGGTTTGAGAAAGCATGTACCAGCAGAGTTCTTCTGCTTCCTTTGGTGTCTTCACAGGTGCGTGTGTGACTAGAAATGTGTTGCTTTGCTTACGAATTATGTTACTCATGTCTTGTCATGATCTGGCAGTTGCCCTTTTTAATGTCCAAAGAGTGTTCTCTCGGTAACTGTAGCTATGGATGTCTAACAACCTGGCTACTCTGCTGGTTTGCATCACTCCTACCTGCAAAAATGAGATCAGCTGCTTTTCTGTGTATGGAATTTAGGAGATATGTTGGAACAAGCTAGAAGTTGTCATAAGAGAGAAGGATCATACCTACCAGCTACAGAAAGCCCATGGGCTCCCGGTTTGAAAGGCCCTCTTAATTATAGGAAAGGATCTAGGCATACACATAAATTCAAATGTGTTGGTAGCTGGGTTTCCAAAAATCTTTGGATCTTTCCAAAATCACATCCTTTCAAAGTGAGTGCAGCATTTGAGGAACTTTATTGCATTTTAAAGAGCTCTGTTTCAGGTATGAGAATAAATAACTAGAAATACATTTTTACACCATCTTCCGCCGGGTTGTTTTTGTTCACTTAGTCTACTCTCTACAATACAAACTGATAAGGAAGAATCTAGAGACCTAAATTTGGGATGTATTAATTACTATACCTGTCTTTCTGACACAGAGTGACAGATATGGAAAAGTCAGTAGGATGCAAGCAGAAAAGAGTTTTTTAGTGGCAAAACTAATGCGTACTTTTCTGAATCTTGCTCTACATACCAAAGCAGCTGTATTTATGCAAGAAAAGGTAAAGGGTTTTTTTAGAACATGAGTTTGTTGTATGCAAATCCCATTCAAGGCCATGAATGTTTTTGCTAGTCCTGAATAGGCTTTCAGTCATTGGAGTCTTAATAAATTAATCCTGCTTGGTTTATTCATATTTCATAAAGAGATTGTTTGAATCACATGCTTAATTTGGAACATCCAATTGTTGCTTTTGTGTTTGGTTTTTTTTTCATAACGATGCTAAAAACAACTTGTTTTGTTGTTGTTTAGGTTACATCTGTGGGAAAATATACAGGAAAGTATAGCATATAGCCTACTTCAAGTCTAAACATGATTGCTAACGTATATACAATTAAATGAAACAACTTCAAGATTTGAATCTAACCTGTCAGTTGGTTGCCACACTACAATAGCTTAAAATCCATAGACCCTCCTTGGACCAGTTACTATTAATAATCCAGAATTTGATGTGAATTTAACCTTAGTATATTGTCTTCACTGTTCATTTTTTGTTTTTTAAGATGCAAGTTGATCATAACTGAGAATTCTCTATGTGTTAAGGAATGACATGCAGACTTTTGGGAACTTCTGGTGAACCATGACATTCTTGACCACTGTGATAAATAAGACTCAGGTTGGAAACTACTTACTCAAACTGGAACTGTGCCTCCATTAAATCAGTGAAATTATTCCTTTGAGTGGCTGTTCAGCGGTGTGGATAAGAGATTCACAATCTGTCTGAAAAACCACATGCATATTTTCCAAGAGCGTTACACATTAGCTTCTGTTAGGTCAAATGGTTGCTTTCTATGTAGCTAAATCCTCCTCAGTTTAAAGTAAATACAGTATTCTTTGCTTTCTGTCCTAAATATTACATAGTAGCTCTGTCTGGTATTAAGTAGCTTTCATTCTGTGCCCAGATAGAACTGTATTGCAATGAAGAGCGAACTGATCCTTGTGTGGCGCTCTCCTCACTTGCCACAGAGGCAGGCGGGGGGTTAATGAATTGGTTGTAAAGGAGTTTTCAGCGCTTACGTGAAGTGCGCTGCTACGGAAGTATGGAGTTATTTACTCTCAAGATGAATCGTTCTTTAAGAGATGGTTTAAACAGTCTGGCTAATATACAAGATGTAAAGTCTCTAAAAAGTCATCATACATAACATTTGAAACAGCATAACCCCTCCCTCCATCTTAAGTTTATAGCAATAATAAGCTTTGCAGATGCTTTTCCTGGGAATTAAGGACCAGCTGGGGTAAACAGACCTCAAACTATCCTCTTAGCCAGTCATTAATCTTCAGGGAAAGCCTGTGCTTTGATCGTTATTGCTAAAATATGCCTAGTGCAGCCTGGCCTTACAAGCCAGTAAAAGCAAAATAGTATTTTGCCAAAACATGAATATTCTTTTGTTTTTCAAGTAGCCTTTAGTCTTGGACTCATTTTCTCTTGTGTGTAAGCATGCCTGTGTGTATGTGCACACATACAAACAGACAGGAGGGGATGAGTTTCCAAGTTGAATTATTCATTCTGCATTTATACCGCTGTAAATTAAATGGGGTTTCTCACTCAACGCTCTTGTAGCGCTGATCAACCTTTTAGTTAGCTTTGGTTCTTTTCAAAACTTGTGAAAAGTCTTGGATCGTGTATCTTTGCTTTTGAAAATTAGTAAGAAATATTTTATCCATTTATGGCCTTATGGAGACCTACTTTAAAATATGCCGGGGGGGCTCACAGAGAACTAAAAAGAATGAGGAACCATGCAGCCTATTCCATCCCATCCTGGTGCAACTAGTAGACTGAGAAGTATGTGCTGATGTTGTTGATGCTTGAAGTTATAAAGCTGACAGGTTTCCCAAACCTATTTTTTCTTATATTTCTGGAAGGGACTTGTCTCTGTGCAGTGTATCTAGTAAATAAACACAGTATTTCTACATACAGATCACAGGGCTTAATGTCCAGCAAGCAGTCTTCCTCACCTTTCAGGGTTTACTTTTCCTAAAGTGTAGCAAATACACAACTCTGAGACTGGAGGTACCATGAATCATTCTGCTTCCCTGATTAGCTTGCTGAGTGTTATGTGTTAGACGGTGAGTGTCTTCTGGTCAAAAACCACCAAGAAAACAATATGCACTTCAGATATTTGCTGTTCTTTTTTGTTGTTGTTGTTGCAAAATTACATGTATTGCTTGTCTATATTTTGTCAGTTTAAGCCTGGATTAAGGAAGGTATTCAATGTTTGCAGTGTTAAAATGGTTACATTTACTAGAGACTTTGTGAATTTCTACAAACATCCCGGAATTAGAGACAATATTGCTGTTTCTTGAAGGAAGAAGATTCCTCTAATTGCCTTCTGTAGTGACTCTGTTTATAGGGGAGGGGAGGAGGGCGGTATTTCTATTTTCTCCGGTGTTGTCTGTCAGTAGAGGTCATGCCGTCCTATTGCGTGGGGTGTTGGGCACTGTGGCAACACAAAAGAAGGTGCAGTCAGGTACCAGCTGGGGTTGACAACCGAACTGTATTGAATAGATCCAGAAGAAGAGAGCTGTTTCACAACCTGTGTCCTTTACCCTAAAAGAGACTTTTGGATCTTCCCCACTACCACCAGTGTTGATTTTCTTTGTTCTGTGTCCCCTAAGGGGAATCATCAAAGTAGCAAGAGAAGGAAATCATTCCTAGATCTTCTTGCCAACAGCATTTTCCCTATTTTACTATAAATGAGTAATGTGGAGGAAGTGGAGAGGGGGAAAAATCCTGCAGATCCTTAAACACCCTGAGCAAAATCTCTGCTGTTGCAGAGTGTGAAGCTTGCACTTGTCTTTGAGAGCCCTGATGGACCTTCCTGCAAGAACGGGGCAGCTGGTGTGAAGAAGCTCCTGCTGGTAGAGGGCTGGGTAGGATCGATTGCTCTATGGTGTGATCAAAGCTAAAACTACATTACGTACAGCATATATAATGGGAACCAGCATACATAATGGCAACTTAGAATAATTCCTTACATGTTTAAATCTTATATTTTAAATGGCAAGAATTCACCACTGTGATACATTGCTGTTAGCTTCAATGGGCAGAATCCAGTTGCACTTCATTTGCTACCAAGCGCAGTTGCCTGTGTGATTTTTCATTATTGTATGAAAAGAATATTTCAGAAAACAGCAGTTTAGATATAGTTGCTTGATCTTGTGTGTTGGTATGAGATTTTATTTTTTTTTTACAATTCCTTCTCCCAAAAGTACAAATCAATAAATAGCCAGGCTCAGTGCTCTGTAAAAATAGGCTTTTGACCTTTCCGTTTATTGGTATACCTTTAACCTTGCAGGTTTCTGACAGTCTTTCTGCTTGGCGCTGTTTTCCTCAGTGTAAGAAGAGAAACTGCTACTAAAGTGTGGCAGCAATGCAGCGTTGGGTTATTTGCTGAACAGTTCTTGAATTGTTTCTCATGTGTTAAGGGAGCCTTTAATTTAATTTATCAGTTGCAATTTATCTTTTTGCATTTCAGCTCAAGCTGACTACTTCCCATTTAAAAACTTGCTGCTCTGTGCAATGATAGACTGTGCAGGCTATCGCTGTTAAACTAACTTCATTACCCCTGCAGAAACTTCAACTAGAATACATAAGTAAATCAAGGTTTCCAATTGAAATCCATTACAAAAGCTGCATCATTATTGCTTAGTCCATTCCCATCATACCCTTACAGTTACTTTGGTTTCCTTATTAGTTGACATCTCTGGATGTCTCTGGCCTGGAAAGTCATTTGAAAATTCCTGTCTGTTTCCTGTGCTGCAGGAAAACTGCTTGCATGTTCCCCAGCCCCACAGAACCATTGCCAGCATTTTGCTTTTGCTTCCTAGCAACTGCCAATTTGGCAAAAAATGAATGTGTGAGACCTGGAACTTTCTAAGCTGCAAGAGATGCAGAAACAAGGGTCTGTTTGTATTGCATGGTTATGTTTTATAGTTGTTTCAATAGCAAAGAGGTGTCAGTGTCACCAGCCTGCCAGCGTGAGAGATCAAGGAATAAATTTACAGGGCAAAAGATATCCCTCGTCTGTAAGAAGTGTTTGTAGAAGAGAGCAAAGACAGCATGAAGAAACCAGTACTATGCAGCGTGTGGTACCATTTCTCTGTGTAACTAATGGTCCTCAGCCTTGGACATTATGCCCACACTGCAGTCAGGAGCGTGAATGCAAATTTAACCGGGATGGCGTTAAAGAACTGTCTTGTTCAGGTACAGTGTTTTCAGCAAAGAACAAGATAACCATCTCAGTATAAAACTGCCTGCTCACTTGAATTTCGCAGACCACACTGAGCTTTGTGCATCTTCCATCACACGACGTTTGGTTTACACTTGGTCGGAGACACATCAACACCAGCTGCCGATACCACGGGCTGTGGTGGGCACGTGTGAACAGTCACCCCTCTGGCTCATCCCTCACACAAGTGAGGGCAGCCTGCATTGTCTGTGATCTTTGCCCTACTTTTTGCCTTTAAAAAAGGTGATTCTCTCCTCCTTCCTTAAAATCGTGTAGGTCACTGCCTGTTTTGATCTGGCCAGTCAAAAAGAAAAGGTTTGGGATTTTGTTTTCCTTATTCCTCCTTTTTACTTACACAATCTGCAGTCACGGTTCTGCATAATATTTCTGATAGGAACCAGGAAGCAACTTGCTTTGCACAGAGAATGAATAACTAAATGTTCTTTTTTGAATGTTTTGTCTCTTCAAACACATTTAAATTCTACCATTTGAAGCACCTGATTAATTTTTTTCAGAATGCTGGAAACAAGTGGTCCCCTGGCTGAGATCCTGTGCAAAACATTTCAGCCTGCAGCAAGCTTTTCTTTTTAATCTGGAGTTTTAGTAAACCCTCAAAAAATTGGCTTTATAATTGAAGTGACAGCACAACCCTAATTGTAGCCCTACTGGCACACCTCCATAACCAGAAGCATAGATTGCTGCAATTTTTAAGAATAAAATTAATCTCTAATATACTAGGCAGTGGCTTTTATGCTTCCTGCAGTTTTCTAAATTTGTTATATCTTTAGAAAAATCTGAAAATTACAGTTTGTGGCATTGAGGATGGACTGGCTATCTCTCCAATTGGCATAAATCAGCGTGATTCAACTGGTGGGAGTGATATTGTGCAGATGAGCCTGAGGTGATAGAGTGGCATAATAAATTTTGAAAGTGTGAGTTTGTAACATGTAGGGAGTTTATGTTTTCCCAGGTGGAATGGCTGGTTTGAGAGGTTTTCTGTGTACAATAATACTGAAATTTCCAAGTTCCATTTTGTACTAGGAAACATCTCTTTAGTAATGAAAATGTGGTAGCTTGCTTAACCACACATTATACAAAACGTTCTCTTTTCTGTGAGTTGTTGAATTCAAGAGAAATAAAACTGCTCTTGAAGAATTTGGATCATGATTGTACATCAGACCCAAGTGGCCTGAGCTGCTGGGTGGTCCTGAGGACTCTGTGACCTGCTGGCCAGAATTTATGTTGTACAGTGACAGATATGGGGGGAAAAAAAATAGACCAGTGTCATCTTCTCTTCTCACGCATGTCTCGTGGTACTTGTTAGCATATGAATATGTAACTCTTTATATAACCACCTATAAATCTCCATGGTGTAACACATCTAGCCTTGGGAGTCCAGGTCTTTGGCAGGAACACAATTGCACATCAGACACTCCTTGTTATTTTCAGTTGTCAGGAGTGACAAGTGGAGCAGAATATCACAACACTCATGTTCTACCTGTGGGGGGGCAAAAAGTACTTTGGAATGGCTTGCATTCAGCTCAACAGCCAGAAGTGAGCAGTTGGATACCCCATCTCCATGGGACAGGAGGAGAATCGAAGGGAGGGTGTTTCCAGAAGATAAATGGTGGCCCTCTCTTGGGAGGGTTTCTTCTGGCCCAGCTGAGTTCAGCCTGTGCAGGGAGAAGCTTAAACTGCAGATACAATTGCTTGTCCTGCCTTTGTGATATGGACTGATAAGCCTTTTGTCATTTGACATCTGTTAATGTAAGGCACTTCACAAGTATCCCCTTAAAAGGGCACATAAATGACAGTATAAATTAATGTGCTTAGCACTTGAGGCAAAACTGCATATATTTCATAGTTTAACTGCACGGTTATGAATTTAATATTGCATTGTCTAACATTCCTTGATAGCTATTGCTTCAGTGTGAGTCCTGCGCCTCGGATCACAAAGCTCCATGCTCCCACCATAGTCCTTATGAGGAGTTGTTCAAATGATATTTAATTCTCTCTTGAAGAGTCAATGTGGAGGCAGCTGACAGAAATCACCGTAAACACACCAGTCCGCATCGCTTCCACCCGCACTTCTCACTGGTGTTATCTCTGACACTCAGGGTGACTTTTTGTAACCATGATGCAACATGGTGAGCAATAATCTGTTGTTAACACACTGTCCATCAGAAATGTTTACTCACAGAGTGACAGCGAACACATCTGGAATACATACCGGGTTTGATCTGCAACACCAGACCGCTCTACTGCAACAATGACAAAACCGTGCTGTGGTTGTGCAGTTCAAAAGCAGATATTTATGTTTTCAGAATGTAAGTGGAGGAGATGACAGCGGGGGGATAGGGATAACTGGAAGGGGACAGATGAGAATTAATGACTTTTATCTATTTCGCTGGATCATGTTTAGCAGGATACTGTGTAATGAGTTTTTTGTGGGCTGAAGAAGTCTGAGATGTGTGTTTCTTGTTTAAGGTGAAGAATCAAATAGTGCTGGGTGGTTCATTTACGATGATGCTGTAAGGCAAGAAAAAGCGCTCTTGCATGTCACATGAAAAAAATGATCAAATAGACATTTCATGACTGGAAAAATGAGGACTAAAGGGGCTTATAGGACAGAAAAAATAATTATGCAGAGCTGTCTCTCAATTCTGCCTTTAATGATCACCCTCTTTTCTAGAGGAGCTTTACCTTTAGACAAAAATAATAATGAAAGGACTGTAATTTATATAATTTTATCCTTTGAAACTACTGTTCTTCATAAGCCTTAGAGTGTCCTTTTGCAATAATTATTCATTCTAAGAGGTAAGGATAGATGGTGGGATTTTTCCTTCAGTGTTTTATACCCTGGGGGAAGAGCTTGTTTGGAGATTTTTGTAGCACTAGGTGGTATACAAGATGCACAGGAAAGATGAAGAGGAAAATGTAAAGGTAATTTTGGCATACAGTAGAAATCAGTCTTGCTTTCAAAGTGATACTGAATTATTAAATGTCAGGGAAGGTGCTGCAGGATGAAGAAATGGTGTGTAGGTGTTCCCTGGAAAGACCTGATTGATGTCACAGGCTGAAATGAGAGATCTTTGGAAGACTGGGGACCTGACTGTGAGCTCTTTTACCTCAAGAGGCCTGTAGGAGTGTCACGGGTTTCATAACTGCAGTCGTGCTCAGCTCGTGGGCAGGAGATTTCAAGCTACCTGACTTTTTCTAATCAGTAAAGAGAAGAGATTTCCAGAGTGAAAGAACTGGACTTGTGGATCCTTGTGCGTCATGGGTGGTTGCATTCTAGGTTGTCTGCAGGTGAACGGGTTTTAGAAATTGCAGCTCTTCATGAAATTCTTTACTGCCTTGTAGCTCTAAAACTGTAAATGACTGTATGTCTTGTGTTCCATCGGGTTTCTGCAGGAAATATAGCAAACATTGTGACCTTGAAGGTCCTGATTCTGGATTTGTGACATCAATGTGGAACAGTGCCACAGCATTTTGATGACCCCTTTACTTGCTTTGTGCGAGTTACAGTGATTAATGTAATGAGAAAGCTGAGATATGTTATCTTTTAGTTCTCTGCACCAAAAGGTACTCTTCAATTTGTACTCCGTTGTTCGCTTTATAAGTAGGTGGAACAATGTATGCATTAAAGGTATAAATTTGACAAACATGGCAAAGTTAAAACTAGCATTGAGGAAATGATTGAATCCCCTGGGCTAACAAGAGTCCTCTTGTTTATGTTTTCATATATTTCATTGGACAGTTTTTATTTTAAAGCCAGCTGTCACAACCTGATGTTTCACAGCCTTCACTGTTGGAACATGCGTGTGTTCTGGCACCAGTCTACGTGGAATATCTGTTTGAACAAATGTAGTATCGGGGCATGCCAACTATGGCCAGTTGCATTTAGTTACAGCAGTTGCTCAATGTACCTGGAGGGTCGACGTTCAGCAGGGAATGAAGTCAATTTTGGCATCTCTCTAATAATACTTTGACTTCAAAATCTGTACCTTATCATAGTACATGGGGAAAAAAATGACTTTTCTATTAAAACTGAGATAACTTACCTGGCTGTGGGACCAGCATAGCTGTGAGGACTCAGTTTGCAGTTGGATCGTCAAGGTCATTGCAAAGGCTTAAGTGAAATGCAAGTCTTAAACTGAAACATTGATCCCTAAGACCACTGTAAGAACTCCAAAACCATTAACTGCTCCCTGGATTGTCTCTTCTCACAGATTATTTCTAGTTACAGGAGCATTTTGAAGTAACTGTCCTGCTCCCATGAGCGACCCCAAAGTTAGCAGCATAGTCTTTTGTTGCACAAAATCCAATTTTGCAACGTTCTGTAGAAGCAGCATGTGTATAACGAGGCAGATATTCTCACAGAAACATGAGAATATGCATTAGGCCGAACTTCAGCCCCTGCATTCAAATGTGTAGAAGGTTCCCCCAAAATGTGAGGTTCACGCATAGGAATGAATACAATGTATGTGCTATGCCATGGATAGTTCTTTCTAAAATATGCAGCATGTTCATCTTCTTTGCAATTTTCACCGTTTGAGATGGAAAAAATCTGATAGTCTATACTGGATTAAGGGTACACAAATCAAGTTGTCGTTAATCACACCTGGGGAGAAGGTGCCCTTTTTGCAGTGAATTATTGTTAGACAGCTACAAACAGCACAGCTAGATCATTGTGTAGGAATAAAGATTCATACACAAAAAAGAGTAACAAGGAAAGTATTTGGAAAATCAGTAAAGTCAGTAAGTTACTATGGGTTTTAAGAGAAATATTCTAATTAATTGATTGAACCTGTAACAGATGTCTCCAGGTTTGATAGATAAGTGATATTAAAGAAATCTTTTCTTCCACAAATGTAGGAAGGCTGATCCTGACAACACCCACTGACCTAATATTCAAACTCAATGAAATAATGGATTATAGTTAATTTGGGGGCCTGTCTGGTGCTGGGAACAATATGAAGCAAATACACGTCCGAGTGGTTCTGCTGAGTGTTGTTTGAATACTGTCTGGCATTCCTGGGGAGCACAAGTGTTGCTCCATCTTGTGTCTACTTTCATAGTTCTGGTGGGATGAAAAATGAGACACTTATATCTGATTGCAACACTCTTCTTGAGGTGCAAGGAAGGAGCAGGAATTGGTTTGTGTGCAAGGGCTGTAAAAACTAACTGGTCCATTAATGTGACATAGAGGGTTAGAACCCTTATTGTCTTCCTTCCATTCCAAATGGTAAAGGAAAAGCCAGATGGATCTAAGCATGTTGAATGTGCTGAATCATGACCATTGTCAAACCACTGCAAGGAAAAAAGGCTGAAGCTTCAAAGCAAACCCTGGAATTGCAAACTGCAGGCACCAGTCTATTATATAATCCAAAGATGCCAAATCTACTTTATCTTCTGGCATGTAGAAGGGCCACTTAGAGCAAAGTTACTAAATTCTGCACAGTTATATACAGATAAAATCTAAATTTGAATACCAATATGCTGCTCCTTGATATTTGGCAGTGTCTGAACCAGTTTGGGGCTGATTTGCTTTGGGGAAGTGGCATAGCTACCCTTGCATCGTGTGCTCTTCCAAGTTTAAACCCCTACCAGGAAGACTGAATGCAAATGGGACTGTACTGCTTCCAGGCTTGAACTGGTACCTCCAGCCAGGTCTGCAGAGCGTGGTGAAATCTCCCAGTGTGAGTCAGCACTCTGCCCCATGCGCTGCTGTGCACTTTTCACATGAGCCAACGTTCACAGGAGTCCATGGGCCAGGAGATATTTAGCAGGCTGGATAAGCCCACCAGCTGGTTGGTTGGCACTCAGGCTAGAATTCCATCTGAAGAAGAAGTGTTTTTCCTACTTGAGTCCAAACCTCCATGATACACCTTTTGTGAGAGAGGGTTACTCATGAAAGAAAAAGTTTTGCAAGATCAAGCCCAAAGAAAGGAAAACGTTTGCTTACATTGACTATAAGATACAAGGCATGTATGTTGTAGTGAATAAGGTATTACACAAGGAAAGCTCTGCAAAACAGAGTGGTAAAAGAGGTCCCAACACTGGCAGGAGTCATGTCTAATTTTCAGTCTATCCTCTTTGTACATAGTTATTTCACTGCAGAGTAGAGATACTGCTTCATATCCATAACTAGGATAAGCCCTTGAAGATATTTATTTAGGATATTTTGGAGCCATCTGAAAAAATTTTGAACTTGTGTACACACACCAACATGTTTTGATTGGGACACAAAGTGACCAAGTTTTAGAAGCAATTGTTTTTCCTGGTAGCTGGAGAGAGATTTTACTCAGTGCAAAGGCAGAGGATGGTGGTGGTGGACACAGCCATTCTGTAACACTATGTTTACTCGCAAGAAGCAGGAGGAGGACAGCCATGACTAATAATGATTATTTTAATGTTAGTATGTGTAAATTCCAAATATAAATCATATCATGGGACTCTCAAATGGGAAAGTGAAGCACTTTGTCAAATACAGATCAGATTTCTATTGGCAGCCATTTATTTTCCTCAGTTCAAATGACAGTGTTTTTTTTCCAAGGAGAAGTCTTTAATTTTCTAACTGACCTGAGTGATTTGCATCAAAGGATCTATGGCAAAAAACACACACACTTAAATGTTGGTATTTTTATTGGTTTAAAAAGACTTGCATCTGCACCCTTCATTTCAGAAGATCAACATCTCTCTCAAGATCTGTATATAGATAGCAATTAAAGAAAGCAGCTCGCCCACACATACAGTGGCTTAATTCTTTAATAACAGTTTATTTTTTGAGGAAAAAAAAAAGCATAAACATATCTCAATCACTTAATGCATTTTTGTTGTTCTGCAGAATTTCTTAGTTCCTTCATAGTCCTCAGGAGCACGAGCTGATTGTAGTTTCACAGCAATACAGCTGTTGCGCTCACCCGTGTCCACACACTTGAGGGGAAAAAAGTGCTAAGCCCGAAGAGCTCTTAATTTATTCTCTCCATAGTAATGCCAAAAAAGAAATGAGCAATGAATGCTTCTGCAGCACATAGTGCAGAAAATTGATGGATATCTTATGAATGAGCAATAATTGAATTGTACCCTAGCTAATACTAAGGCAGCATGTATAAAACCAGGACAACAAATGCTATCACGTGAGGTTTCAATGACATTTAGATAGTGCAAAGCCATGTTGTGTCTTGTACTATAAGAAAACTCAACTTGATACCTGCTGGTATTTTGTGTTCTGTTGTTTCACGGTTATTTTTTCCTTCCCATCTCTATTTACACTTTTGGTATCTTGCATGAGTACAGATGTTGTTATTTTGGCTCCTCCTGTCTTGCTATGACAGTCAAAGACAGTCCAAGACAGAGCCTTCAAGCACTACAGGGGATGTCCTGAGGAACCTCTCACTTCCACTCCTATACAAGCCTCCAGTTACTCCTCCATAGGAGCCACAGCACATTCTTTACTCCTCTGAGAGGCAAAAGCTTTTTACGTAGGGAAAGTATCATCCAGCAAGTCTTTAACAGGAGACAGAGAGAGGAGTTGGGAAAAAAAAAAATCATAGTTATGAGGCTCTACTTTTGTCTTATTAATTTTCTTTTGAACCACTTAACTGTTCCCTCTTGGTTTTGCTTCTCATTAATGCTCCAGCACCAGAATCAAATAATTTGCCCTGAAACCACCCTCAAATGTGCTTTAGTGGAGCAGAAAAAGCCTCTGAAGTTGTGGAAATGGCAGATAGGTGCTTTTAGGGTGAAAGGGCAAATTCGCTACTGGAGACTGTAGATGATGCAAAGTATTGCATAGCTGGCATGCAGAAGGCAGAAATCTCTTTTTGGCCCACTGTAAATTGCAGTTTAATGGGACAATGGAAAAAACACGAGAGAAATGGAAAAAAAAGAAAACAAACAAACAAACTCAACCTAATTAATTTAAAAACTTTTTGATCAATATGGTTTAAAATATCCTTGATTATCTGGATAGGAGTAACTCAGGAGGCACACGTGTGTGTGTGTGTGTGTATTTACATACACACTTCTTAATTTTGTACTTCTCTTTCTGATTGTACCATCCATGTCTTGTATCTCTGTTGCCTCCCATCCTCTGCTTAGCTTATATAGATCTTGGTCTTATGTATGTATGGTTCCTAGTACAGATACCTGCTTAGTCCTGGTTTTAGGCTACAGAAAGCCTCAGTTATTAAGCGATGGTAATATTCAATGCTTATAAACGGAGAAATGAGGGGGGGGCGGGGGGTAAAACTGCAGATGCACAGTGGGCCGGCATGGGTTTTCTTACCTCTCAGCTACGGTGGTTACTAGAAGAGGTAACATTTAAATGACCAGGCATTGTCTTTTGAAAAATGGGTTGCAGGATGGACTTTTCTTAAGTCAGAAGAGCCCTGCTTGTTGTTTGAACTTGAATATTATTTGAAGTTACTTTTTTTTTGGCCTCTTGGGCATAACTGGAACAGGTGTGCGTTTGCCACAGGCCACAGCTCGGGAAAGCTTTGTCAAAGCACAATGAGGTCATTGTGAAACATCAGTGTTCTTCCAGAGGCCTGGCTATTACAGACAGAAATACTTAAGAAAGTTCTGTGAACTGGATCCCAGGTGATAGACAGAAAAAACTTCAAGAAAAATCTTTACATCTGCCTAATTTTGCCCAGTGAGAACTGCATCTTATCACCCACCTCTGAACAAGCCGTTTGAAACAACTGCTGTTGACAGCGAAGTGAGTTTGCACACGTCCAGCGTGGGGCTGATCTTTGAGTGCTAAGGAGGTCTGGTTTCTTTAAACAAATTGTCCTGCATGTGAACAAAGTGAATATTTCCAATGTAAAGTGCGCTTTGACTTGGAGTGTGTCGGGAAACGCGGTACCCACCAACTGATTGTCAAACGGAGAGGAGGGAGGAGTTCCCAGGCGTTACGGAGCCAGGCTGTGCTGACGGACTGCGAGCTGACACCGCCAGCGCTGCCAGGAGTGAAAGAATATGTTGTGTAACTCACTGGCTCTACCAAGTACATAGTGGTACTCTGCAAATAAACTTTCTGTCCAGGTATTTTTGGACTCCTGCCTCAAACCAAGTGGATAAGGAGCATTTATGGCTCTAGCAATAAAATTCTGCAGATGTTCTTTTTCGTGTGCTCAGTACTAAAAAGGAAAGCCATGCTATGCTTTTATCAGATCAACTTGAAATCAGTACAAGTGTAGCTCAGGGTTGGGATTTATGCTTTTGCAGCAACATATCTTTTTACTCCGAGAAGGCTTTCAATGTTTGCGCTTAAAGTCCCGCATTAAGCCCCCCAAAGTGACAACAATATGGTTTTCTTTGTGAGATTTGAATGTCTGGATTAGGTCACTTCACTCTTTTATAGCTTTAACCAGCTTCAACTTGTACTGTGGTGACACACATCTGCTGACTCGATGGATCAGTGCATTAAGCTTCAGGCTGACTGGTGGGCCATGCTTGAAAGACTTTTGGCATGTGCTGGTGCCTGCATTTTTCACCCTTGACTGAAAGCATATGCTTCATACAATTGAGACAGTGTTAGCATGTGGGTCTCAGGCAGCCTCCTACACATCTGGCAGAGCCTGGCCCTCCTTCCAGGTGAATCATCTCTCCTGGGAGGGTGGCTTGCAGCACTGTGGCATCTGCAGAGTGGCAGGAAGTGTCTGAATTCATCTGAGAGTGATTTTTATCTTCACATGCTTTTCCAATTTCATCAGGCCCCTCATGCTACATTCCAAGTGACATGATTAAACCTGCCAAAGACAAAGGGAGACTGATTGATAAAAATTATCTTTGACCCTTCACAATCTGTCATAGCTTAAGATAGTAGTAATAATAGTAGTAATGATGGAATGAAATAAGTGTTATGCGAAGGAAGCTATTACTGTTTGAATAATATTCTGTAAAACAGAATTACTTCCTTGCTTTTTGTTTCCATTTTATCACCCAAATTAACTTGTCATCAGCATAATAGAAGAATGGACTGCAAAGGATTATAAACTTTACGTTGACTTTAAGTGGCACTTTACTGTGATTTCCATTGTCTTGCTTTTATTTTAACACACAAGTTTGAAGGCACGATAAAGATGCAGACCAACAGCAAAGGATCAGTTTTCACAAAGGAGGTTAGACATTTAGGCAGGGGTGTTTTTTAACAAGGAGTATATGGATCTATTTTTCTCAATATGAAAAGAAAATCCTTGAAGGGAGGTTCTAAACAGAACTGGTGCTGCACAGCAAATAGAATATTTTATAAGCACAGTACATAAAAATATTTTTATTCTTTAGCCTGCTGCACTAGTCCAGGCACTTGGGTTATATTTCCTCCCAGCCAAGCATCTGGACTGATATGGATGATCTGCAAGAAAGGAGATTAACTCTTTGCACCCTGAGATGTGTTGCAGGTCTCTTGCATTTGCTGGCGTTTCAGTAATGCCAGTGACAAAAAGTGCTGATACAAATATAATCGGTCTCTTGCCTTCTTTAGAATCTACCCTTGATTTTTCCCAAAGGAAAATGAAAAACAGCTAGGCTGTAAAGATATTTTAAAGTACATAAAGTAGCACATCTGCGTAAGTTACAGTGAAAAGAGAACTGCAAATTTAGTTCTTGGTTACTGTAGTGTTAATGACAGATAATTCTGTTGATTTCGTTTCAGTTATTCTGAATTAATGCTTCTAGTGAGGGCAGAATCTGACCCACTCTGCTTTGATGTGTGCTCTGCTCTGTCAGGAGCTGCTAGCTTCTTTTGAACAGATGCCTGTATTCTACTGATATGCAGGGTCATTAAAAAGATCAAGATGACCAAGGCTGAGACGTTCGGAAAGCTGCAGACAGCTGCGCTTCGCCTCTGCAGTCGACATGGGGGTGGATTCTCCGTGAGTTTTCCCTCTGAGGTTAGTTGTGTGTGGGAGCGTTCTGCATACTGACCACTGCCAAGCCCCAGCCCAATGGCTGGATCTACAAATCTGGGCAAAGATTCCAACTTACAGCTCTTTCTGAGAAAGCAGTAGGTTCCCATGTATCATGTAGGAGGAAATCCATGCAGGGCTATGAGAAACTTGTGGAGCTTTTCTCAGAGAGACAAGGCAGCAAATAAATAGTTGCTGAGTGTTTCTGCACCTACAAGGGTTTGGTGTTTAGTGTTCTGTAAGTACAGGACTCTGCAGTTCACTGCTACCACAGCAAAGCAGCTGGCCACCAAGTAGCTGAGTCAATGTTAGGTAGCCTGCAAGGCTTCCTTCAAGATATTTGATGGAGGAGTTAAAATTGCACAGGATACTAAGATATCCTCAAGTGATTGCAATGAATACCAGCTATCAACTTAATCAGGAAATAATACTTCAAATGTTGCCAACTTGCTAGCAAGAAACTTCTTTGGTGCCTTGGTGAAGAGGACAGTTGTATCTTACTAAGAAACAAATGTTTAGTTCTCCCTGTTCAGCATCAGTTTCGTGCCTTTTCATCTCTTTGCTGCCTGTTATAAGGTACCTTAACTCAGTGTATGCTTCAGTAGGTTGTACCAGCATGTATTTGTTCATTCATTGTTGGTTTGGGGTTTTTTTTTCATTTAAAGTCTGTTGGAGGTAAAGGGTGAATAACGTTATTGCTTACATTCAAACATGTATGTAAGCAGAATACCATCAGTTAGCATAGTAAATATGGGGTTTGTTCCTCAATGCAAATAAACTCCCTCAGCTAAATTTAGGTCAAAACATTGAATACTTGAAATAAGAGCAAAATAAAACTGTGCAAAGCATAATCTGCATTTTTTTTTTAAAGTCATCACACACTTGGGATCTTTCTCAGCCACGTTTCCTGATTTGAGAAATCCACTGGCCAAGGCAGCAGGATGGGATCCCACAGGGCAGTGCTGGGGACAGCCATGGGCTGGGCAGCAGGGAAGGCTCTCACACTTTCCCCCAGTGAATCCATCCCAGCTGAAGAGATAACAGCCCAGGGGTGAAACTGAGTCACACTTAAAGCACTGCAGTGGAATCCTGTGAGATGGAAGCTAAATAGTCTTTCTCATTTGGACCCACATGGTTTTCCAAGAGAGACAGAGAAGGGCAAAGTAGACTGACATTTGATCCTTCTCTTGGAAAGCCTCTTTCATTAAGTAGCTGCTGATAGGAAGCATCATTCAACAACTATAAAGTCTGATGGTTGCAGATAGGTCTCTGGAAAGACTATAGACCGAGCTGAACATGCAGCCCACAGAGCCGAGGAGGGGACGCAGGTGTAGGAGCACTGAGCCTTACAGGACCATGCTCATCAGTCAGCGATGTGCCACTTGCGTGTCTTGTCCACTCCGCAGCCAGGCAGGTAACACTGTCTGACATATAGAAATGTTGCAGTAACTTATATTTATGGCAAACTGTGCATATAGCATGTGTAGTAGTCATTGCCTTTTTTTTTCCCCATCAATTAAGGTGCAGGAGATATTTTTTTTTTTTTTTTTAGTGAATCACTATTTCTTGCTATTCACCATTTAGTAGCTTGTATAAATATGTAAAGACATACACGCATCATGCTTCTTATATCCAACAGTAACTCTCTTTGAAGATAATTGTAATAAGGCATAATGATATACTCCATTGTGGCAGAACTATCCCTTAGCTGTAATAAAAGAAGTGGAGTCCCAAGGTGGGGTTTATCCCCCCTGAAAACAAATAGAGTAAAAGTTGTTTCAGAATTCCTGTTTCCACTATTCCTGACCTGGCCCTCATTTCTTTGGTCTTATGCTCCCCTTTGGAATCTCTCCAGCGTTCAGTAGGGTTTTCCTTCTTCTCATGTATACTTTAAGATTTGCCAAGATGAGACATTTTAGATCAGAAAAAGTTAGAATATATACAGTCGTTCCTATATATTCATGTACATGTATTTAAATGTGCAATGTTACATATTCTAACAACGTATATGTCTGTCTTTTTCCTACTCAGTTGCATAGGTTGAGAAATCAGTGTTTGTGAAGTGCCACCGCACGTGTAATTATGAGCTAATGTAGCAGAATGTAACATTCTTGCTGTATTTCTTGGCACTTATACTTAATTGTAACCATAACACTGTATAATGAATCGATTAATTTAATTTGCTAAGTGCAGCGACTGCACTAAAACTTGCTCCCCCCGTGCCTCTGTGTGCCCTTGCCACCAGTAAACAGTCTTTGTGCAGCTTGTGTTCTTGTCTGGTAAAAAGATCTGACAAATAGATGCTGGGTGTGTGTGTGCAAGCATGCACATGTGCATGTGTTTACTTTACTCTCATTTAGAGCCATTAAGAACTTGATCCCACACGGTTCTGAGCACTTTTATTTCCTGACGGCTTTTCAGGGGGAACACCTTGCAGAAGGCATTTGGCCTTGATCGTACCATCCATTGCAGAAGGAAATAAAAGAAGGTGAGGGGAAGCAGGAGGGGAGATGGGAGAGAATGAGCGGTGGAGCATGACCTAAAGCACTGAATCCATCACTCCCATTCCCGTCTGTCCAGTGTGTTTGCTGCCATTAGCTTCATGACAGCCAACCAGTTTAGAGACAGGACTTTAAAAATATTAATAGGTGTACATGGCTTTTATCTACCACTGCCCTCTACTGAATAGAGTATGAGATATGATATTTCAGCTATCTGTTTGAAATAATTTCAGTCTTGAGGTCTCTGGGACTCCATTAGATCAGACAGCAGAGGTCACATACCTCTGAACATCTTTAATTTTGTGCAGGAAGTGATATACAGCCTTCTGTCATCTAATGCAAAGGTATGGGGCTTGGAGAAAACACTCCTACTAATGTTAGAATTGCAACACAGCTTAAACCTCTTAGATTCCATGCTTGTAGAATTAATAGCTCTCAAGTCAATGCATGAAATGTATACTTAGCTTTAGGAAATATATAATCATCACCAACTCTTGTCACATACAAAAAGTAAAAAAAAAAGAAGTACCAGGCAGCTTGCAAGTAGAACAAAGTTTAATTTTCATGTAATCTTCTTGTCCATAATAAATCATCTTAATAAATGGAAAAGAGCAGCAGTTGTAGGTTTGGGGTTTTTTTTTGCTCTAGACAATTCATGGCAAAAATTGTGTTTGTTTTTTTTAACCTCTGACATGGAACAAAATAGTGGCTGGAGCAAGGTATGGCTTAGCTTTCTCCCAGTTACTGGGTAAAAACTCTTGGGCTCACTTGGGCTCTTGGGCTGTCTCACTGTTTCATCAGCTTTCCCTTTAACTAAAGCAAGGGACAGGGTTTCATGGTGAAACAAGAGAAAGCAGTAAGAGAGCTTAACAGGGCCCTCCAGGTAACATGAAAGCTGCCTCAGTCATCCTCTGTCTTGTTACTCTAAACACCAACTGCATTGTCTCAGTCGTTTTCCCTTGCGGGAACACTTAGCCTTACCAAACACAGCTCAGCCTCACAGGTACATTCCCACCAATTAAAGAGGAGGGGTTCCTCACAAGTCCTGCCAATGCACCCACCTAGCTTGAGCAAAGATTGCCAAGTACAACAAACAGTGCCAAAGCGTGTGGTGGTTTTGGGCTCCACTCCAACGGGGACCAAGATGAGACACTCAGTCACAACTTAGCCTTTCCATAAAGCCAGATCTTTGTATATTCCTCTGGATTAAGCTTGGAGCCGTCCTCTTGCTGTAATGGAGCTGTACCTGGGTGGCTGCTGGGCTCATCTGCTGGCAGAGCTGCACGCTCCTGGTGTGGGCTTCGTTTGGGGGTAACCAGTGAGGTTGGCAAGTCTAGTTTGTGGCAGTCACAATTGAGATTCTCCTCCCAAGCTTTTCAGCTGTAAAGTGTATGAATTCGATGAGGCCTTGGAAAATGCCAGCCTCCTAGAACACAGAAAATAGGTACCTTCCAGTCTTGGTTCTAACAAAGAACCGAACCCAGAGGGTGGGGTTTGGACAAAGGTTCAGATCTGGATTCCCTGTTTAGTTTCAGCTTTGTGGTTTTGGACCATCAGTAGTGGTAACATACAAATGATTTTTCACTCTAAAGAGCACAGTAAAATGCTATTACACTTGCTAATCTCCTTTTTTATATCTTGCCAAGTGAGGACTGCTACTCTGCAGCAATACAGCTGGCATGGTGGAGGTGCCTGTGTTTTTGCCACTCTTTGTTCGTGGTGGAATGAGGACAGTTTTCTGTACACAGTATTCTGGCCTCCCCTTAAAATGTCTGAGTCACACAGCTGTTTCCCAGTTAAATCACAGGCCCAATCTGACTCTACATTAAGCTGTGTTATGCAACACAGGCTGGCAAACTTGGCCAGTAATAGAAACCCCACAAAAAAATCTGAAGATAGACAAAATCCCAAGAGGTGAGTTTGGTTGTCTTTGTGCCAGTGACACTTCCATTAGAAGATCACCTTGCCTTAGTTTGCTAAGAGGTTTGGTCGCTGTTATTCCACAGACTGCTTTAAAAATCTGCTTGAATCTCTGTAACAGAGCCCGCAAGGTTTGTGCACCGTGACACCTTGGGTTGCTGTAGCTGTGACCCTGCCCTGGCCAGGCTGCTCTCCCTTAGTGCTGCTCTGCTCTTAGACCCCCAACAAAGAGGAAGGCTGGGGGTACTTTCCACGGCTGCAGCCTCTCCCCGCGCTGCTGGCAGAGGCCGCGTGTCCTGGTTTACGTTGGCAGAAGCCGGCATAGCTCAAGGATGAATTTAGCCCTTGGCACTCCTTGGAGAGCTGACTCAGATGACTGCACATGAAAACTACAAGCGGATCTCATATTTAATTCTCCTGGATGTTCAGTATTTTATTTTTAATTTTTTTTTTCTTTTTATGAAACTATTTTTGTTTTCAGTAAGAAAGCTTTGCTGTTGGATTCCCAGGGATGCTCTGGAGTTATCACAAGAAGGAAGTAATGGTAGTTTTCACATATACAGCACCCTATCCTGAAGGATCACAAGTCCTTCACAAAAAATAAATCCAGCCTGATCAGTGGGCCAGCTGATAGATAATGTTTATTGTGTACGAGAAAAGGAAGGTATGGAAATTTTAGGTGGTATCCTCAAAAGTGCATGGCAGATCCATTTCAGAACTAGGATACAAGGTAAATATCACAGTTCCTTTCCCTGCAAACTGTTGGCAAAAGGATGACCTCTGGAGCCAGGATTCGGGAGGATTACATGTAATGTGTTAGGAGGAGTCTCTTTAGCAGCCAAACAGCATCTGTACTTCAGTCTTCATAGGGGCTAATGCCCGCTTGCACCATTTCTGCTCTCTTGCACTTTTGCAGCATGCAGCAAAATCCTTAGATTTTGAGGCAGAAAAAATGAAGTTTGTCTTTCATACTGTGTGAATACTTTGGCCTTGGAGAGAGCAGAGAGCCCTATACAAGCACAGGAAAAAGCAAAGTAGAGATTGGCTTCCACAATAAAATTCTGCTGCCCTCATTGCCATTTGCCCATGAACCTGCTTCTTGCCAACTCCGTGCCTGACACACAATTTACATTGGAAGCAGAATTGGTCGAGGCAAGTTTGTGGTTGTAGCTGGCATTTCTGTCAAGCTTCGTGCTGAACACGCAGCCTCTCCACTTTTTTGTAAAGTGGTCTTCATGCTAAATGCAAATATATCAACCTTAACAACTGAAATCACAGGATTATTTTGCAGCGGAGGGACTACATTAATTGTTCTAATAATATTTGACTGAAGAAATACCTTGCTACTCAGTAGTGCCAGGTTTTGTTTCTTAATCCAATCACCTCATGACTGCTCTCTAAGCCTTCTCTTTCCTTTTCTATTCTTAACATGCAATTAAAGTGAAACTCCCCTGTGTTATTACTGCAAACAACATGAAAGTAAGCGAAGCACATACTTTTCAAATGTCAATGCTTTGCTCACTTCTATCAGTTAAACTCTATTGCTCTATTAGCCAACTTCAATGGATTTACGCCAGCACATAATTTGTCCCCTTAATAGTTGAATAAGTAGATGTTCAGTAATGACGAGACATGATTTTGTTTGTCTCTGTTATAAAGGTGGGTTTGCTCTTGGTTTAAACAGCTGTGCAGGTCCCTTACTGCATTCCCTGAAGGAGACACAAACGGGCATGTGGAAGGTGTTCAACTACAGAAATTTGTCCTTTTGGAAGTTCCCAGTTTTCTTCCACTTTTATTTCTCAATATTAAATATAATATGTAACGTAGAAGTCCAAATAACTTGGACAAAATAAATTTCCTTTTAAAACAAAATATCATTTAATTCAATCTAAGTGATTCATTCCAACTTTTCAATGGAACTTTCCAATGGCATGCTACAAACCCACTCATTTTTGGCTAAGTTTCACTAAAACTCTTCTACTTTAGGACATTTTTGACACTTCTTTGAGCTACTGTAGAAACTTAATAAGCTCTAACTGAATTGTGTTGCTCATGAAGGTTGAACAAGTGACAGTAGCTGGATCCTGGGCAGGCCCTGCTGCAAAACTGCATCTGTCCCTCTCAGCCCAATAAGCCATGACTCAGATCTTGGTGGGCTTTGGATCAGGCTCTTTATGTGTGTTAAACCAGTGCCTTTGTGAAGCTCTGAGTGGGATTCTATAACAATGATTGTACACTACAAAGCTGGGCAAATGCTGTGAGATTTGTAATGAGGGTAAACATCCAGTAAGAATGAAGGTGGATTAATCAAACTACTTTTATATACTCGCCAAGCTTTCAAAAGTGAAAGGCTGCCACTAAGCCAGAAGACCCTTACTGCAAGTAGCACCATGCTCCTGTAACGGGTATTTAAATGACTGCAGTGGAAGGTATATCTTAATAACCATGTTACTAGTGCAGAGTTGCTTAATGACTTCACAGGCAAATAGATAATTAAACCATTAAACACTGTAGAACTGAAAATTGTGTCCCCAGCGAACTTCAAAGTTGTCTGTCTCCTTAATGGACTGTGAAACCCAAGCCTGGGTCTGAATCACTTATGATGTGAAATGGAAAGAAGCACAGGAGAATATGGATTTGGATTTTGCAGCTCGAGCCATTCTCCTGGTTACTCAGATTTTTCTGAGTTATTTCCTTTGTAAACATGCTTGTAGATGTTTATATAAGAACAACAAAATTCTCTCAAGTCTTGTACTATGAAGGGGTTTCTGTGAATACAGTGGGTTTTTAATCTTCTGTCTCATGGGAGAATAATATGGAGTTAAATAGGAAAATACTGTGAGAGATATAATTCTAGTGGAGTTCTACTTTTGGATTTATGGGCACAAGGTTTCTAATCCTGCAGAATTTTTGCAGCATTTATGTTAGGTGTGTTTGTATCCTGAGATAAGGCAGAATGTGTATTCTGAAACTGGCCTGTTCCCTCACTGGAAGCATCTGTGTACACTTAGAATGAGAAGAATGGGATGCTCCAGTGAGGTCTCCAGTACTCCTTGGAAATTCAGGCAAATATCTTACTTTTTTACCTTGAAAATTTAAAGAACACAAACAGCAACGAGAATGGCAAATATCATAGATCTCAGATGGCAAGATTTGCAGTAGTACTTCTTTTCTTAGGACAACAATAAGCCCCAGATTGGTCAGCAAATGCTATGTCACAGGAACATGTATTATTTAAGGTGCATTTCTGTTCCACTATATGCATCTTTTTTCTTGTAGGCTAAAATTAAGCATTTTGATAGAGAGCTAAAGCAGTCTGCAGTGTTTGTAAGATTAGAAGACGAGGTCATGAGGCCACAGGGCATCTTCAGTTTCATCCTCTGAAAATAGGCGAACATATTAAAAAGCGATGGGAGAGTTTTTATAAGTGAGTAAATCTGACTTCTATAACAAGACTTTTATTTCTTGTCATCTGTCTGTTTTTATTAGATTTTTTCAGTTTTCAAATGACATTAAAAGAAAAGAAAGAAAACCCTCTGAAGAGGACCCTTGCCTGTAGCAGGAACTATAATCTTCCCATTTCTCTCCCTTTTTCTCTCTCTCTCATTATATGCCGGCATGAACACTCTGACATTGCTAATTGCCTCCACATTACACTGGCTGAATTCCAACAGTAGTGGCATAAAAATTAATGAACAAGACAGAGCTCACACATAAGGAACATATGGTGCAATAGCGGTCAATTGCATTCTAGTTTAAAATAATGTCTTGAGAGAGCCATGATCAAAGCAGTTTCACAAAATGAAAAGGGCCAGATTCTACTTGCACTGTATATCTCTGCTACCTCACTGTCCTCAGTGAGAGTGCTCATGTGAACAGGAGATTCCCTAAACTGTAAATACAGAATGCCAAAATTAGTTTATTCTTCAAATAGAACAGTAACTTCCTCCACTATTCTTATGGTGAAAAATAGCGTGAATTAATTTTCCTCCGTGAAAAAAATCTTCTTAGAAATGGAGATAATTCTTCCGAGTTTATCAGTGTCCTTCCTAACAGTGCCATTGCACTTTACAGAAAGGTGACACAACATTTTTTCCCATTATCCTAAAATGTGCAATTTAAAGTTAACATGAGTTGGTGTTTTATCTGTGTATATGCTTCACGCAAAATCCAGAGTTGAAGCAATTAAGATAGTGTTAATACAAGGTACTCTCAAGATTCTTTCAAGTTGAAAGCTTGCTTAAGATTAATGTTAAAATTCAGGTTTTATCCTCTTGCCAAAGTACATGCCAGGTAAACCTCTTGTTAACTTTAATGGGAGTTATATATTTGCACTCAGAGGAAAAAGACCCCAGTCATGATACAAACTATGGTTATATTATATAATATAAATAAACATTGCTTGTTTAATAACTTTTACTGTGTTATTATAGAACAAAGAGTTACAATAGCACTGCAAGGCCTTATGATATAAATTGTTGGGTTTTATTACGTTGGTGATTTCCTATAATTGCGTACATGAGGTTTTCTTTGTTTCATGAGATTCGAACACTAACTTTAATTTATATGGGCTGCATCCTTCAACAGTTTAATGAATGTCCCAAATAAATCCCTGTATCAGTACAATACTTCATGTACAAGGAAGGGAGTTTTCTATCACTTGAGTGTCTGTATCCTCAGCCAGATGAGGTGCTTTGGTCTGTACCCCAGGCTACAGCAGCCTGGGTGTTGCCCAAAGTGACAGGTGGCCGCAGGTGGCCCCACCAGGTCACTGTGGCCACCGGAGAGAGCTGGAATGCAGGAATGCTCAGGCCGTGTCCCCTCTGTGTCTCCTGCTGCTCTGCAGGAATTGCCTTGGGGCCACCTCACACCAGCATTTCTCCTTTAGCTCCTGGCAAGATAAAGAATAGGTAGGGGCAGCCTATCGGGGCAGGGGGGATGAATGGCAGACAGTTCTATCTGAATAAGATTCTTATTTGTTTTTGAATTGTTCTCATCTGCTTAAAGGCAGTGTTTTTCAAAGAATTACCGAAACATCCTTTCGGTAATCCTGAAGTAGTAATTGCTTTTCATCTGCATTTTCTGTATATGATATAATATTGATGTCGGTTGAGCTCTTATTTTCTTATTTTAAGGTTAAATTGAAATATTTGATTTTAAATTTCGGGCGTAGTTTTGATTTGTGCTTAAGACATTACAAATTACATTTTAAAGGAAAAATCATACAATAGCTGAGAGCTGAGTTCAATGCAGTACAGTGGCTTCAGCATAACCCTTTCCATTTACAATGCAATTAGATGTTATTCTCCTGCAGTTAATGGGCCAAATGACACTCCCAGTTATTATAATAGGCTTCCTGATATAAATCTGAGATAGCGCAGATTGATACTGAGACTTGTGGAAATGCCCGTGTTCTACAGAGATGCAGCTGGGACAGAAAAGCACCAGCTGAGTTGCTGTTTCTGCTGCTGTTGGTTTTGGCCCAGTGTGCCTTGGTCTATGTACAAGTAAGCAGCTTCTGTCTCTTTTCTCCTTTTTCATAAAAAGAAGGCAAAAAGTACCAGATGGCATGTGTTATAGAGCTTTTCCTTCTAGCATAGAATTTATTTCCAAGATGTAGAATTGTGAGGATTCCTTCAGTCATCCCCCTAGAGTCACAGGTTTGGTATCTCGCCAATGGCATTTAATACACTTCCTGGCATGCTGCAGGAGAAGTAAAATTAGTTCAGAACTTCACTTTACAGTTGGGCCTTTTTTGTTTCTTACTGTGTTATTTGAACATGCCTGGAAAAGGCTCAGTGTTGAAGATTTATAAACCATTCCATTCCTGAGTTAGCCATAGCCTCCCACCCTGCTTTTAGATTGTCAAAATATGTGAACGCTTTGAGTCTTGTTGCTTAATGCCATATGCAAGTATCACTCCTGCTTTGTTTTGTTTCCTTGGTAGGGACTAAAGCATTGGGAGGGAACTGGAAGTGATATTAGGAAAAATCTTTCATCTGTGTAGCTTTTCTTAAAAAATAAAACAAAAGTATTAGTGGTAAAATTTATGCTTCAGGAGTTGGGGTTTCCAGGTGTAGTTTCAGGATTGCTTTTGTAAGCAGAAGAGAAAGAAAACAATCTAGAAAATTCAAGTGAGTAATTGTTGTAGGCTGTTTCCATGAATAAGGTTTTCAAGTGAATTTAAATCTATGTGGATAAAAATTAATCATGAAACAGTTGTTACAACCCAGTGATTAATACATACAATCAGGTATTTCTCTGGTTTGCAGGTTTGGGTGCAACTTAATAGTTGAGTGCCAAAAGCAAGCTTATCTCAAGGGGCTTCAGCGGAATCTTTGTTTAGCTATTGGGACATGACAATGCAATTCTTTTGTAGCATTTGTCTCTTGAAGGCTTTTTCCTTTTTTATTTTAATTAATTACAAAATTCTTAGTTGCATTCAATAGGTGTATTTGCTTAGTATTAGGAGGAAAACTTCCTGAGTTTGGTTTTTTGCTATATTTCTCATACATTCCCTTTACCATTTTATGGCTGTGCTACACGGCTGTCTCAAGAACAATACAGATCACACCGTATGCGTGTAGATGAGCGCGTGTTTATATGAAGAAGGAGATTGTTTCTGTCTTGCTGTAATCCGTGTTTGTACAGTTCTTTCAATGTCTTTAATTGTTTTGAACTCTAAAATGAAATGACTTCTAGATAAAATGAACTTTCAGCTCTCTCCTTTTGTGACGGATTCCAGAGCATCTCTACCTCAAGGCACGTTTGGTCACCATTTTGCCTTTGTGACCCTTCCTAACCTGTACCACTCAGCAGACTAGCACTAATGTCAGTACTGTTTACTTGGGCAAGACTGATGGCATCCAGGTGGAGTTTCCAGTCCTCTGTTTTCTTTTTTTTCCCCCCCTTTTCTTTATACAGCCATGGAATGCGTACCCTAACCAAAAAGTCAAGCAGCAGACTGTTTTGCAGATCTGCCAGGTCTTTATTTTACAAACTAGTGAACGTTGTCATTTTCTTTTGCATAAACACAGGACAAAGCCCCAGGTCAGTGGGAAATATCATGGTTTAACTGACTTTGGTGGTCTCACACCACTCTGCTGTGTACTAAGGATCTGGCTTGCAAATCGGATTTTTTCCAGTTATTTGACCTTTTCCAAATAGTTTCTTTACACTTTGCAGTGAGCTTGTAGTCCTCACTTCTCACTAAAACACTAACACCAGCACGTCTTTATTTCATTGATTTAATATAATAACCTGTGTGCTGCTTTAGTGATACCAGCTTACTCAAATGTCCGTTCCCTATTTTTCTTCCATTATTTACAGATTGCACCTAGATGAACAAGGCTGTGCAAATTAGTATAAATCAGTCCACTTACAACTCCCGACTCTTATGATTTAAGTACTGAATTACTGTCCTTGACAGCTCAAAGCTGCACAGTTTCTCTCCCTTCCGAATTTAAGACAGGAATGTGATTCTTGGCAATTAATAATAGATCATTAGAAATACTCTGAAAGTATCCACAATTGAACTGTAAAAGCGGTGCGACTGATGGGAACCCTACAGAGTCCTGCCGCAGCGCCTGTCACAGAAAGATTTAACAGCGAGTGCTCGCCGGCCTCTGCTATGTCAGCTCCTGCAGGGCAGGGTAGGACGAGTCCCCAGCTGTATCTTTAGGGACAACCTTTGCAAAGAGTTTCAATACCATTAGCATGGCAAACTGTGCGGGTGCTGCTTGTAGCAAGTGCGGGAAGCCCAGTACAGCCCCACTGCGCAGCTAGGCTGCGTTGCTTTAATGCACAGATTGCGGGAGGCTGCTGCTCGAGTGCACTGTGAGTCTCCATCCTTCGGCTCCAGCTGCAGGGCTCCTGCTTTACCTCACTTCCACATAACGCAGTAGCTGTTTTCCAAATGTTTAGCTGTAGCTCGATGCTGATACCTGTGTAGGTTCCTGGGGTAAATGGAGCCCACTGAATCTTAGGGGAGAGGTAGCTAAATTGTTTGCCCATTCAAAAAAAAAGGTGGATTTTGTCAGTGGGTGAAAATCTGATAGGGGGTTTTAAATGTATTTTGCCTCCTTCTATTGCTCTTGAAAGTGGTGGTTTCATTTGTCCTGATTGCAGGAGTGGTGTGACGTGTTCTGTTGTTCTGCGCTCGTCTAGTTAGTGCTGCAGCATCTTTGTAACTGCCACTGAGGATTTGGGCACTGGTGACCTAATGCTGAGATGATAAAACTAAACTAAGTACCCCAAAAATAGTTATTTCTCTTAAGTTGAAAACCAGAGAACAGCAAAATGTCAGTGAATTCATTTCTGATTAGATTTTAGAGCAGTTTTAAACATAGTGAGTCCTTCATTGTCTGTTATATATTAGCTTGGTGTTCTCTCTGCTTAGATGGCAAAGTTCCCTGCAATAAGAAGAAAACCTGTCTATTGTGCCTATTTTCTTGTGCGAGTCACACCTAGTTTTGTTATATTTATGGTAGGTGATTGAAATATAGAGGAAGAACTCATTTTTGAGAAGGTTCACAGATAGCATTTGTGGGCATGTTTTAAAACGCCCATCCAAGGAAACAGTCAAGATATTTAGAAGTCTCAACCTAAAATTCATTTACCACAAAATATCAGTGTGTCTTGTTATGATTTAATAAATCTTTGTACAGGAACACTGTCACTGTTGCTGCTTTTATCACTGATAACATACGGGGATCTAATTTTAAACATGTTTGAAAGGGGATTTAAATGAAGAAATCTGTAGTTTTATGATATTACCTTGATCTGGTAGTGTTTCCTTCAGTATGTTTGGCGGCAGGAGACAAGGAAAGGAGGAAAGATGACACTTAATGACTACATGGCTCTGAAACAGCCCTTGGCAGTGCAGCCCAAGGCACCCTGTTGCTTCTGCAAATAGAGCAAACCCCCATTGCACGGGCAATAAGGACAGGGATGGAATCACCTGCCTGTAGTCACACAATCATCTGGCAGAAGGTTGGGAGTATATTCCAAAGTCAGCATTTAGCCCATTAGGCCAAATTTCCTGGAAAACTGTATAATAAATATATATAAATCCAAAGGTATTTGAGCTTAAACCTGCATCATAAGGTCTTGCTTTGTTATAGAAAGAACCATTCCAAAACTTTTGTTGTTGAATGCTCCTGAGTGAATGACCTTTTGACATGGAAGATTGATTTGGATGATGTTTCTGCAAAGGTGAGGTGGTTACTTGCAGCGCTAAAGTGGACACTTTCTCCAAAGATAGGAAATGTCTGGCTTCATTGCTACCCTAGGAATTAAAAAAGAATAAAAGTTACACCAATAAAATGGTCTTGCATCATGCCTAAGGTCATTAGCATCTGGCTTTGGGAAGCTGCCAAAGGGAATGAATTTCAGAGGCTGAGACTATTAGTTGAGAGCCTGCCAGTCCCAGGAGGTCTTTGCCTCAGTCTTACAGCAAGAGCTTCCTGGCAGATCTTAATAGCTGTGACAGTACTTTGGGTGCAGGGGTATCACGATGGAGTCTAGGACTACACAGGACTTGGAAGAAACTTTTCTAGCACGACGAATGGCTCCAGGAAGCCACCCGAACCCAGCGACCGGCCTGCGTGCAGGTGTTGCCTGCTCACATCGCTTCTCTCTGCTACGGGGGAAAACAGATGCTTTTCTGCACCTGCTCTACTTTCAGCCCAGCTAAGAAGAATGCACTGCATTAATCTTGTATAGAGGTGACCAAGGCAAGGTGAATCCACATGGTCTCTTCCCCAGCCATAAACAGGCAGCTCTCTAGACGAGCTCTGTTGTATCTAAGCCCATAAGCCAAGAATAGTCAGTGCAGATGCAGAGCAGGCACTGCTCCTACTCAGTTCTCCAAATACTCCTCCAGCCAAAAACCCTGATCTCTTCTAGCTAATCTGAAATGAGTCACAGCCAGACTGTTTCATAAAGTCCCCTGTCTTTGTCAGGCACCGAGGAATGGATCTATGGCTGAATGGTGTCTGCCTCTTCGTGTGACATTGCACGTCGAAATAAGTAGCTGTGCCTCCCGGCAGCCTTTACAGACAAAATAGCGAGGACAGGAGAATGCGGAGTTTTCTGGGGTACAAACTGCTGGCCAGGGGTGTGCTTTGGAGCACATCCATTCGTTTTAAAAGAGGGGAGCGTGTGTGTGTTTTAGCACTTAAATAAAATCCAAAAGAACTTTGGCTGAGAGGCAGGCAGGAAGCGAACTTCCAAAAAACCTAGTAAATAAATAAAGCAAACCTGCAAGTCAAATACATCACTGGAGTATTTCCTTTTCTTCAGTACTTTGTGTCCCTTTTCCAGTGTACTTTTGTAGTCAGTGTCAGTTATTTTCTCCAGACATTAAAAAACTGGTGTGCTCACCTTCTTACTGATGGAAATGTGAAATGCAGTGGTTACAGTGGTGGAGGTCTTTGTTTTCTTTTGCAGATGGTAAAATAAGCACAAGTGCAAAGTAATTTAATGGTTCACCAAAACCTGCCTTGCTTCGCTTCCAAGTTCCCCTCCTGTTGTTCTCACCTGTTCTTAATAGATCATTGGTAATCCAGGTGTGACTGAAAGAAGCACCTAAAATCACTTGCATGGCTATATAAGTGGGCAAAGAAACATGTGATGTTTGTTCCAATGGTGTATTGGTGTTGCTGTACATAAAGAGATGAAATATAGATCTTCTACAAATAAAAACCATCATTGTTCCACAGAGAGAAAATGTTGACATTTAAAACTTAACCTGTGGCTCATCACTCTTCTCCATGAGATCATTGCACAGCAGAATGAATTTCACAAAACACAGTGCAGATAATTTTAAAACAAGATGGATTATTGTCTTGCTTTAACCTCAGTAATGATGACTGGAAACTGTTCCACCATGGAGAAGTGAAAGTTGATAGGTCTCAGTTCGGTTCCCATATGGATTCAGTTTAGTTCTCACATGGGAAGGTGTACACATCGCTAAAACTGCCATCTTTTTGTCTTGTCTTTTTTTTTCTTCTGGTAAATGAGATCATATTCGGCAAGATCAGGGAACGCAAGGGATCGAGTGTGCTGTGAAAAGAGAACCTGTTTTTCTAGAGTTGATCTCTCCAGAGCTACTTTTGGGTGATAGGTGGGACAGGGTGGAAAAGTGAATTTGCAACTGCAGGTCTTTGGTAAACACTTGTTGTTTCAACCTGTGCTTGTTTACTAGAGAGATAATAAAGTAGGTATCTGCTGCACTCCTGATCACAACTGTCATTTATTTACGCTCATTGTGTGAGTTTTTCTAATTATAACTGGCTAGGTGCGATGTAACACTTTAATTGGTAAGTAAGCAGCGTGTTCTACTGCTAATGGCTGCTGTGCAGAGCAGCTTCTAATTAGACTAAAGGAGCACCAAATATTGGCATTTTCACAAACTTGGCTTTCCAACAGCTTATTTACATCACAAAATCTGTATATAAAAGCAGCTCGCATCCCTCCTCCCCTATAAACACGTGTTTCACATTCTGTGAGGCGGATGCTTCACAATGAATGTCATCCAGATAATCTAGTTTGGAGTATGGAGAAAACACCTTGATAAAGAGAATACACGATTTCAATGGCTAGAAATGAGTTTTTAGAGCTTTCTATAGAAGCCAATTTTTAAAAATAGATGTATTGCAAAGGCTCTACTATTTCTCTTTACTGGCCAGTATAATATGATGGTTCTGCTCAAAGGCATCTTTTCTCAGTCTATAGAGGAAGAGTTTGTAAAAGCTGAGCCTGGGCCTGTAGTCTGCTATATTTGTGAGCAGCAATTGGCACTCACTTGCTAAAATGGTTGTCAGGAAAAAGTGCTGTTCTTGGGACGAGGATGAAGCCACAGAACTGCCTGAAGGACAGGCTGGCTCTGGCACAGGTTTATTATTTAACTTTGGGTACATCCCGAATCTGCTGTTTTGTAAAAGGGAGATAATGCCATGTTTACAGTGAGGGTTGTGATGTTTTATTGGTGCTTTTTTAATAAAATGCATTGAAATGACTTGAAAAAAAAAGGCCTCGGAGGTATATGGATTTTATTATAGACCTGGTAGAAATTGCATTTTTTGGAACTAAACTGACTTATACCAATGAGGATTTAAATATATTCAGAGTCGAAAAAAGGCATTTCCTTCTTATTAGTCCTTCTTTACTATAGAGAAAATTAAAGATCAGAAGTATTTAATTTCTATTTAAAATTGCAACAGTTTTTTTAATAAAGATAGTGCTGAGAGTGACACAGCGTGTTATCATGAGTGATTTCAGAAAGAAGACAGCACTAAATGCTTATGTTGAGTTTAGGTTTTTTTCCCTATTCGGGTTTTTCTCTACTCAATGCAGACGTTTAGTGCTCCTTTACCAGAGAGTGACAGGGGCTGCGTGCCGGCCGCATCTCCTGCTTGTAGAAGAGACGGTTCAAAAAGAATATCATCTTAAGGATCTGTTGGGCAAGCTGCATATTGTAGAGCCATACTTGGGTGAAGAGTTTAACGCAGAAAAATTTATGACGAGCCAGAGGCTTTGGAACAAGGCATGTGGCCGGACTAATAAAATGTCTCACAGTTACTGCTGGAGGGCTTGATTGTGCTTCCCTTGAAGCAAGCGACACAAGTCACATTGGCCATGCAAAGGCAGGATAAAGTCCTTTAGCTTGGGGGGGCCCTCAGCAGGAGGGGACACCTGTCTGAGCCTTGCAAAAGGCATCAAAAGTGACCCCCAGCTCCCATTAACCCCATGCTGCTCCAGTGCACGCTGTTGCAGTATAGTTGCTTTACATCCTATAGGGCAATGACCACTCAGCTCTTCTCTATAGGAGCCTCAGGCTCCTTCTTACCACCGCTGTATGGTTTATTTTAACACTAGGACAACATAAAAGAGAAAAGGAGGTTTGTGAAAAGTGACACAAACCGTGTGTGTGTTTAGTGTACCTGAAGGTTCGTTACTTCCTCGTGGTAATCCTGCCAGGCCTCCTTGTTCAATTCTGGCTGTGTCGGTCTGGCCGTCAGCTTCCTGCAGATATTATGCCCCAAACCACTGCTCCATAAGAGACTTCTGTTTTACACCTGCCATCCTTCTTTTAATTGTATGATTTCGCACCTTGTTCTAGGCCTGGCGCTCCTCCAAGCAATTCCCAAGCGTCCACTAAAAAGTGGTTGGTCTTGAAGCACTTTCCTTCTTCTCCACTTCTCATGCTCTGCATACTCCCCTGTTATTTCAAACCAGAGTATTAATGGAGGGAAAGCCCTGGTAACCAGTCCAGTGCTTCTAAGTTATTAACAGGGCAGCTCTGGTCTCACCTGAAAATAGGCTTGTGCTTGTTCAGGTTCATTTCAGGCGGTATGGATGCTAAAATTCAAGGGACTCAGTAGCCAACACAACACTTATTCATAGCAACTTCGTGCTTCTTGAATGCCTTCTACCTGTTGCAACATTCAAACATTCCCACAAGTTATTTAGTTCCCAAAGTTGGTAGCTGTCGAAATAAGCATCCCAGCCACTTTACCCGAGTTTAGTGTCCAGATCACCCAGATAGATACAGCTTGAGCTGACAAGTTTAGTTCCAGTCTGAACACATTGAAGCTAATAATTTCCAGTATAAAAGTCTGCCTAAAAATACCAGGTAGCAGAGAGATTCTTTTTCTGTATAAGCAGCATCCTGGATCGTGGGTTCAGAGGAAGGCAAAGGGGCGAGGGGGCGAGAGGAGGGGAACTGCGGAGCCCGCCTGGGCAATGGGGCAAGGCAGCATCGGAAAATTAATGAGAGCTCACGGCAGATGCCGATTCCTCAGCCAGCTATTCTTGGCAATGAATAAAAAGGTTAAAGCAAGGAAGAATTATATTTATTTATATATATGTGCGTATGTATGTATATACGTGCATGTGTTTTATTTTTAAAAGGGTGCTTTTATTTCCAGGTTTTCAATTATTTCAAAGGTTGACTGTATTGGAAGTGCCACAATAACTCAAAGCTTCACAGAGACAAATCTATTATTGCTTATATCACAGGAATGCCCAGAGGCCTCTTGTAAGGACAAAGCCCCATTGTGTCATGTGTTATGGAAACATCATGTATATCTTTGATTCATAGTGGATTTTGAATCACCCTTAATAGTTTAATATTTTTTCCCCATCAGTTAATTTCATTTTTCAAGCTCTGAAAGGGGCTTTTACACAGCATTTGTAGGTTCTGGCAAAAATCTCTATAGATCGCTACAGCCACCTCTCCAGCCACCTCTGCATAGCATTTCTGTACACCACCATTGGCAAATACCAACAGCAGGCAATAAAACTAGATGTAAGTGATTCTGAGAATGTATCACAGTGGTAGATCCAGGCATTAACTGGGGAAAAAAAAAGGAAAACCAGACTTCTTCTGTGTGTGTGAAGAAATCTTAGAATTGAAATTTCCCTTTACTAGCCAAGTACATAGACATTCTGTGGCAAAAACTAGGGAGAGAGTAAGGTAATGAAAACACTGAAGGATCATTTGGAAAAAGTCAGTGTAATATTTTCAGTATTGTCAGGTTTGGTTTTTTCCCCGAGAAGTGTAAGACCTGTCCTAGCGGCTGATAAACTGCTTTTTTGGATAAGAGAATATAACAGGCACTGAGTTGACTCCATAGTGTAAAGTTGTCCCGTTGAGCAGATAAATAGTGGGATAGTTGCTCGCACCATTTAGCAGCAACTCTGCAAATAATCTTTGGAAGCCACTGAGACTATTCATGTATTTTAAACAAGTGCTGCTGCAAAGTTCTGGCTTTGCCAAGGAATGGTGATTTTATTCATTATATGAACGCAGCATCATAAAATAGCATCCGCTATGCACAAATGTTGGAAGACATTTGGACTATGGCTGCATGAAGTGATGGTTGGTGTTGTTTAGACTGGTGTTAGCCAGAATTCCAAGATTTTTGTTAACGCCACTCATATCATCAAGATATATCTAAACTACCACCAACTAGCCAGGCAGCTTGAACTGTGAGTTTTTCACATATTATTCTTCCGCGCTCCATTTCTGAAGTCTTATCTCCCTTGTCCATAGCCAAAAGCTACTACCTTGGAACAAAGTTCAATCAAGACCCAAACATAATGAAGAAGGAGAAATCGCAAAAGATGGAGTTAATGGCTGCAGCTACCGCTGCGGATCCTTTTGCCACAGGCTCTGAAAGTCTGGAAAATTAATCAAAGTTCAATCAAGGGTGGATGATATTGCGGCGGCTGCAGCAGCCGCGTCTGGTGTCACCGGGGAGCTGCCCATTCAAACCTGCTCCCCGCAAACCGGCCCGACATCGATGCGCTCGCCCGGCTGAAGGGGGGAGGCAGATGCTACTCCAGGACATTGCTATACCTTCTGCTTTCACTCCTGGGTAAACTTCAAAAGTTCAACACATATTTTAGACATAAAAAGAACAGGCACATGTCTGGAGTAAGTTAAGAAAAGAGGCAGTTTTAAAGGAATCTACTAAGTGGAGGATGGGTGACCCTTTCAAGGAAGATTTCTTGGAATGTCACTGTAAAAGAGGAACTGAAATTCCTTCCTCCCAATCAATAAGGAGATGTAGACAGCAAAACATAACTGAGAATAAAAGTTTTGGCTCAAGCATAAAGTTTTTGAAATGTCTTTAGCAGAGTAGGAGAGCTGGTAAATACACTTTCATAATAAACATTGATTGTCCTAGTAGTAACAGTACTTTAGGCATGATCACTAAACTCAACCATTTGGTCAGAAATTTGTACCTTGTGAGCTCAGACAAAAACCTTCTGCAGGTAAACCATAGGAGGTTTTTTTTTTTTGCAATAATTCTTCATCCAAAAATTAATTTTAAAATACAGAATGTTTGCTTTTTATTTCATTGCTTGGGGAAAAAAAATGTCCTGTAGGCTGTGTGATTGACAACACTTGTAGGCAGGGAAAATTCAGCTTCCATTTTGTCCGTCTGCCACTGAGCCATGTCCTACTCATCTCTATAATACTCCAACACTCCCATGAAACAAAGCAAAATTGCCACCATTGCTATTACTGCTATGTTACTCATTGGTTATTATGTGCCGTCGTTTAAACGGTTGAAAACCACTACAAGAAAGAGAATGGGGAATTAAAAAAAATAAAGAAAAAAATAAATAAATAAAGGAAGAAAAATGCTGCAGGCTGTGAAAATAAATAGGAAGCTCCATAGTGTAGGTGAAGTGTCTCCTGTATTGGTAGAACTCGCTTGACTTTGGAAAAAACCCAACAGCGTTGCTGTTTTCAGATGTCCTACTGCTCACTGTCCTTCTTCAGCCATGTGAATGTGCGCGGCTCCCAGTCTGACGGCAGGCATTTTATTCCGACTCGGGCACACCTCTGGCCCGATGTCACACCCTTGGCCCGGGGGCACAAACGCGGTTTCTGACTGTTCCTCTTATGACAACACGGAGTCTCTGGAATTCTGTCTCGGCCCTTTCAATCAGATAGCGTAAACATGTCTGTCTCCCCATTGTATTTCTGCCTGGTTCATCAGTATATCTTAACTGAAATTACTGGTATTCTTTTGATAAACCATTACTCTTAGGAAGGGGGTTGAATTTTTTTGTTAATTACTAAATCTCAGTGACAGACAGAATCTGCCTGTTAAAACTTGTGTTGTAATTTGAGGATTAAATGCTGCGCCTCTGAGAAACATCAGTATCAAAACTGATTTGCTCTAAGAGACTTGATGTTGTTAGGAGCTGCAGTTTGATACAGTAGATTCCTTAAAACAGAGTTAGCAATTAAAGGTTTTAAACTCCTCACAGGACTTGCAAGATGAGAGGGTGGTTGGTAGAATTGTGCAGAAAGGGAAGTGTGTAGCCAATACAGCTCCCACCTTAACCCTTGACAACGAAAGACTTCAACTCCCATTATTGTTTGGTTAGTAGATAATATTTGAAAATTGCATTTCACTTGATAACACCCTTCTCATCTTGTCCAAAGGTTTGCAGGTTCATATTCTGTGCACTCTCATGCAAGCCCACCCCAAACTAGACTGCCCATGCAAAGAAAGATGGGCAGGGCTGCCAAGAACATTTGGACATCTTGTTCTTGCTGCAGTTTCAAAGCGGGTGCTTTTTTGGCCTATTTGTAAGCTTTAGTTACAAATACAGATTTGGATTGTGAACCCTCTTCTTGAAGTTTGAATTTGGTGGAGGTTGATCTGCTTTACAAAACATTTTAAAGACAATAATGTCACCATGGAAGCTCTTTATCATTTCCTTTTTTGTACTCTTTGGTTGTACATACTGAAATCCAGCTATTGAAAGCTACTAAGCAAGGTAATGGATTTAGTTTAACATTATAAACTGGCAAGACGACAAGAACAAACAATAGGAACAAGCAGAGAGTTTGCAAATGTCTAATAGTTTAACTGGATGCTCCAGGCTCCACATTGGGTCAGATGGTGTTTACTAAAAAGCTGAGGAGAGTAGAGAAGGAAATGCTGCTTGCATGGTTTAGACTCATTAAGACTCCAAATTGTAAGCCTATCCGAAATAATCTAACAAACCCACCTAAAAAGCAGATAAAACTGTTGAAAAATGTGAAGGAGAGCGTGCTGGAAAGAAATAATTTGGAGCTCTTGTAAATGCTGTCAGGTCCTGGAATTAAATTGTAAGCATTACACGGAAAGGCCCAGTTATCACAGAACTGGATGAACTCACCACTACACCGTACATGAGCAGTGGATTAACTCTATTGCTTTCATTAGGAGAGAGAAAATGCTGGATTTATGTTTGTCATCAAGTATAAGCTACAAGTTGTGTGTGTCTTTTGCTCAGTGCAAAATGGCATTAAAGGGAGGAAACTGAAACACTAGAAAGCTAAAGAGTGGAATAGAGTCATGTTTAAAGTATGTTAATGCTATCCGAAAGTCAAGTGGGGTAGTGTATCCCTTCTGGTGATCCTAAGACATCTCCAAAAAGATTTAAGCAAAGAACGAAAAATGAAAATAGGAGAATCAAAATACACAATTATAGAAATCATTAGAAGCAGGAGGTAGAAGTATCATCAACAGGACCACCTCAATTAGTGAAGAGATTAATAAGATATGACATGAACAAATGTAGTGGTTGGCACAGAGGAGTCAAACCAAGTCCTTTGGTTTATTCTGTTTCACATGTTTAAAAACCTGTATGTTAGAAAGTTTTTTTCTGTGCAATGCATAGTTAAGCTATGTTGCATAAATACGGTACTGTCCATACTGAGAAATTGACCTTGAAGAAGGATGTAATGTAAAAAACAACCAAACTATATTAGAACTTGTTTTCATTGGGTTCTTTTTGTCTGATTGCACTAAAGAAGATGTAAATAGCAAGACGGGGATCAAGATCTGAACTCTGGTTAAACTGTTAGTGGAAAACAGTTTTGAACTCTTTATAGCCCATTATTACCTGCTTGGGCCACCTTACAACATCAGCCTACCCGGAGACACTCAACAAGAGACCTGAGTTTCTCCGTTGCTCAGATGGGAACTGGTGTGCCCTGCCTGACCTGCCATGGATCTTAAGAAACATTATCAAGTATTTTATGGCTTTAGCAGGCCTATTTGTAGTTTTAGTAGTGCTCAAAACGTATGCAGTAACAGAGTAAGTTTAAAACTATCTTCACCTTCATGTGCAGAAGTATGTTAAATTTTAAAAACATGTGGGCTTGCAAGTTGTTTGAAACCCACAACTTTGTTTGTCTTTGTGACAGCACCTCAGCTCTCCTTGTTTTCAAGGTCTGTTTCCTCTTTCCCTTCTACCTCCCCAAAATGTTGTGTCCCTTCAGTCCAAGACAGCAGTTTATTCTCCTTTTGGCATTTCTCCCTGAATGGTGATGGAGCACCCATCTGCATGATCATGGGGCTGACCATCCCTTCATGTGTCTTCTGAGAGGTGAAATGTTTAATCCACACATCTCTCCAAGGCACTAAGTGAGCAGAGCATTAAATTAGTGCTAAGATCTTTGCCAGCACTGATTTAAGTAAGAGGGACATAATGTATTATGTGTTTGGAACTCAGGCCAAGCAGGCAGGACACGGAGGTTAATGCCGCTTTGCAGCTGACCCTGGTAGAAGTGTGAAGCAGGCAGCATGCTGTTGGGGAAAGCAGCAGCAAAAACCAAACTTAAACCTAGTATTAAAATGTAGTCAGTGCTTCATTAGTTTATTGTTACTCTTTTTAGAATGATTTTGGTTTTCTTTTTGGAATCAAACACCAAAATTCAGGTGATGATTGAAGTTGAAAAGTTAGGAGAAATCTTCCTGGGGATTGTATTGCACTTCTGTGCTGTATCACACGGGCTCAATTGTAGTGATTCCCTAGGATTAATAGCATCCTAGATAATAACATCAGGGAAAGCAGCAGCTTTTTGTTTACAGTCAGTTGCATGTGTTGGAGCTCTTCTCAAAACTCTGGATATGCTTGTATTTTGTTAAGTAGTTCTAGCACTTCACAGTCTGTCCTACATCCCCTTAACATTCATGCTGCTCTGAACACACAGGCTGAGACACGGAGAAGAAGAAACAGGCTGGGGCAGGTGGGAGGAGAAAGCGGCTTCCCTTGGGCTGCATTGTTACACCGTGATTCTAGGTATTTACGTTATGACTTAACATGGAGTTTAGACCTGGAGACCCCTTTCCTTTGCTCTCAGCACTATCCCTGAGGGTGCAGTAAGATGCTGTGGTTTCCTCAAGGAGCTCACAACTCAAATTGATTTTAAAAGAAAAAAAAATCAGAAGGAAGGGAATAGAAATCAGAACGGAAATAACTTGCCCAAGGTCAAATAGAAGCTCAGTGGCAGATCCCCAAGTGATGCCCAAGACCTCTGGCTCCAGCCCGGTGTCCGGCCCCAGTGCCCATTTCTTTCCACAAGAAGCTGGTTTTCCATTAGATTTTATTGCTGGAAGAAGAGTTATGGGACTCACCCTCTTCTGGTCGTTCTTCAAGACACATCATTGTAACTGTTCTGTACAAGCAAGCTTGAACTATGAATCAGATGAAATTACTCAAAACGCTGTTAATGTGCCAGTATTTCTTTAAAAGGTGACCTATAGATTACAGGCTGTGCCTCGCATGTCACATAATGCTAGAGATCGTTGGATTTCACTAAAAGGTGCACAGATAGTAAAATGCTAAAATATTGCTGATCAGTACCAGTGAATAGTTTGAAAAGAGCAATGCATGAATATGTGCCCATAAAATATTCATAGAAAAAGCTCAAATAACGAAAACAATGCTTAAAATAAAAGACCATTAGTAGATAATTAAGTAAAAAGTAAATTGGTCTTAAATTGTTTGCTAGGAATAGTTAACCCATATAATAAGAATGATCATCTTCCAGGAGAATGGCAGATAGTAAATAGGTTTTTCCCAGGAACTGGCTAGAGGGGAGAGCAGCTCTCCACAGCTAACTTTTAGTCACTTATCATTTTGAAGTCAGTTCAGAGCTTCTGGCAGTTTATGTAATCTTAAGCCACACTTCCCACTTTGGTTGCAGAATTCTCAATCAGGTAGAGTCCTTTTTAGTTACATTGCTGCTTCTTTCATTAAGAAGGAAACATGATTTTAGTACCAAGGTGTGCCTTTGGTTTGGAGTTATGCTCATGAGAGAGCAGTTTGGTTTTGTCCTCATCACAGAACACGCGCTTTTGAAACACGGCTGCTAACAGTCACCTCAAACTGCACGATGTCGGCCGCAACTTCCCAGGCACTTTTTCCTATAGTTTACGAGACGGCGTAATCCACGTGTATCTATCCCGGCTACGGAGAGAGAAGTGCCCCAGCACAGTGCCGGGGGCAGAGGTGGCACCGGAGTCACCACGCAGAGCTCTGCTGGGGAAGGACTGAGCCGCCATCGGGGTGGGCTCTTCTCACCCTGCCGTGGTTTTTGGCAGAAGTATCTGGCACACCGGAGTCTGAAACTAAAGCCCCCTTTCTGTCTTATAGTGTTGTTCAATAGCTGAGTGGGAGACATAAGGTAGAGGGTGGAGAAACAGGGGGATTTAGGGAGAGCGTATGCTTCATGTCATGCTCTGTGGCACCGGATTCTGGCGTTGCATTGGCTTTAACCTGGTTCCAGCTACTGCCGTGGACTTAACACTAAGTGTACTCCAGTATTTAGAAAAATGTATATTAGGTTCTCTCTTTAAGCATTGTGCATATAGGTAGCAAATAACAAATAGGATTAGAAGACAACAAATTAACCAACAATAATAATACGTTAGCTGTCTTATCCCTACAGCCATCTTACTTCCCACTGCCTTTCGTATGGGCTTATAGGGATTCATCTGGTCAAGTCCTGGCCTGGTGTGTTCCTGCAAGGATCCCCACTGAGTTCAATGAGACTGGCTCATGTCTGTCTCTGGGCGGAGAACAGTGTATTCCTGGGTTAGAAGAGCGCCAAGAAATTATCTACAGGAGGCAAAAGTCGAGTAGAGAGGAGGGGAGAAGTGTTTTGTTTGGGGCTTTGTTTTGTTGTTGTGGTGTTTTGGTTTGTTTTCTTTTAATAGGTGAGAAATGACTGTGACAAAAATCCTGCTCTAACTCATTAATGCAACCCAACACCTGAATAACTGAAACCAGATTTTGGCCCAATTACTGGAAAGTAATTCTTCTACTGTCTTTATGACCTGTATTTCTGTTAATAGGAAGCTTCAACTTCATAAAAAGAACTAAAATTCGGCCCAAACTCAAAAGTAAGTTGATAGGGGGAAAGGTTCTAGCTTTAAAAAACACACACCCCGCTCAGTGAACCTTTGAGACCTGCAAATGTTTAAAATGAAATAAAAATAAAAATAAAAATAACGCAGCAGCCGCAATTTGAAAAACAACGCTGCGATGCTAAAAATAAGTAATTTTAATCCTAAGTACCTCGTGGGTTATTCGCAGCTCGTCGTGCACGCTGAGAAGAAGAAAAAAAAATCCGGTACCAGGCCTTAGGTCAGCTGCATTGATTTAATGAATTACTTAGGCTGGCGGAGCAGAGGTAGAGTCTCCTCGGGCCGCGTTAGGAGCGCCCGAGGCTCCGTTTGATCCGGGCGGTGAGGGATGGGTGTCGTGCCCTCCCCACGCCAGCTGCGCGGGGGCTGCCCCGGCCGGGGGGGCCCGGCCCGCGGGCTGGAGGTGAGAGAGAGGCGGCCACAACTTGGTACTGTAGGTCTGGAGAACACCAAGGGGGAGGATCTTATTTCACTCCCCTGTGCACAGCCCGAGCATACATCAGACCTTGAGGTGCTCAGAGTCAGACAAGAGTAAAGAGGCGTGTGATGGTTCTGCCTTAGTACTTGTACAGGCAGGAGTGTTTCCAGTACTTCTTTGTACAACTCACTGAGGGAATGGGAAACTGGTTTATAGCTCTGGAAACATAAGCACAGTAAGAATGTCTGAGGTAAGGAAAGTTCTTTGCAGTTCTATATGAATGTGTATTTTTACTGTGCAACTTTTCCTTGTGGTTGTGCACTGTGGAGATATAAGAAATGTTGCAATGGTGTTGTTTTGGGTAATGAACAATGGAGGTGAGAGCTGTAAGGAGCTGCACTCTCTGTTTCTTAATTGCGAAAAGATACTGTAAAAAATCCTGGGTTTCTTTCTGCTGTGCACTGTAAACAACTGTGACTTTTCTGTTCTACAGTGAGTAATGAAGAATTGCAGGCTGATTATAATAAGCAGAGCCATCACTTGTGTAATTGTTTTCCAATTGAAGCAGTAGCATGTAAATCATAAATACTTGACAATGTTTAATTGTACAAGCCCTCAATATACGTTAATAGCAATAAAATCTGTGATTTGTGACTCGGATGTGTTCTGAGTCAAGGGCTTTAAGCAGATACATTATCATTATCATGACGTACAAATGCACTGGAGAGCAGGCAACAATGTAATTTCACTACGAAGTTCTTTAGAAATTACCACTGAAGTGGAGTCTAATGTATGCCCTTTATATACAGTTTATTGTTGACTATTTAGCATCCAGAAAATAAGGCCGGTAATTATTTTCTTAGGATTAGTCTCTTTGTATTTCAAGAGGGGAAGACAGGGGGAGAATGAGAGTGTGTGTGTGTATGTGGGGGGGGGAACAACTGGTTCTTTAAATATTTTGCACTAATTAAGAGGTTAAATGCATTGGAATACAAGATGCTTATTAAATTTATTTTTGTTTTTATTTTTTCATCGCACATAAAAATAAACATGGTTTAATTGTCAGCTCATACATAATGAGGTTCTGTTAGATGTGTTTAAGATACAGCATTTTACTTTCTGGTTTATTAATTGGCCAAATACTTCTAGTCCTCTGTGTGAGAAATCCTTGGTTTAAAAATGAGGAGAGGGCAGATGGGAGGGCTACTGATATATACAGGCTGCGCTTTATCCTCCTTTAAAATCCTATGCATAAAAAGTGACACTATTTTATTTTTCCCCTCATTTTTCTTTTTCTCCATATTTTTTTTTCTTATTTTTCCTTTTTAATAATAATATTTTTCAGTTTGGATAACCCAGGAGCCAGCAATTCTGATATTTTGGGGCTATGAGAGAGAGCAAATGAAATAAACTAGTTTTGTTTTAACTTAAAACAAGCCATTGTCTGAAAGGCATTTAGCAGTCAATTTTCACGTGTGCTCTGAAGTTGGAGTTTATCGTGCTCATTTAGTTGCGACTGTTGGAGCGATTTCTATAGACGTTTTTGTAATCCATGTAACTACTTGGCTTCTTGAACCTCGGGAGCTGATTGTTTGTCTTATCTTTGGGTGAGCTAACTCTGCGCCGTGTTGCAAAACCTTGGGGCATGTTGTGTTTCTTCGTGTTCCTGCAGCCTGCAAGTGAAGTCAGCTTCATTAGTTTCATGATGGCACATCAGTGCATGGCTGGTGTTGCCGCTTCCTTCCAGCTACTCCCGGAGCATGATCTGGGCTGCCTTGGTTTGGATAAGCTTGTAAGGATTTGTCAGCCAGATGTGACAAGATTGTCAAGAGGCAAGTAAAGAAGGAGATCTGATATTAATCAGTGCATAGCTTGGAGCCAAACTTTCTCAAATGCAGTGTAGTAACATGTTCTTCTCATTTACTGCTGCTCTTTGTGGCTGTAGAGCTGCCACTGTCTGAGTTTGACGGTTAAAAGGGATGCCAGCTAATAGTCTTTAATTGTAAGGATACAATTCTAGGTGGGAAAAGCTCATGTGCTTCTATTTTTAACGTCCTTTTGGAAAACACAGTTCTGTTTACTGCAGTTTGCTAAAAAATATGCAAGCGTTACGTTAGAAAAGAGTCTCTGTTCTGCACTTTGGTTTTAAAATACTGAAATAGTGGCTCAGCTCTCAGTGCTGGAGTGGGAGGTGGGGAGACTCACTCCAGGTCATGGTGCAAAGTAAGACTGGCATGATTTTTAACTGCTAACAACGGTGCCTGTTGGATTTCTTTGTTCTAGTGATTAGAACAATATACACTGAAGAATACCTTTGCAATTTCTTCTGCTACAGAACAGGGAAAAAATACAGATTTCAAAGAACGCATCATGTATATTCCGTTAGATCTATTTACCATTATGTGGATAACACTAAGTTTCCTGTATAATCAGCGCAATTGTGCATTTCTGTTTGAATTAGACTCCAGAGTTTTTAGTAGTTTGCAGTTAATCAGACTTGTATTTTAACAATAGGTGAATATGTAAAAAGTAACTAATCTTATGTTATAGAGAAAATATTTTTGTTTTACTTAAGACATTGATTTCTGCTTGATGGATTTTTTTTAAAAGTAATTGTTGTGTTTATTATTTGAACTACCGAATCATCTACCATCTGTTCAGAACCCTGACAATAATGGTGTCTGAAAACATATTCAAACCTGCAGGACAGCCAAATCTTCACAGAAACAGGAAAAATTACTACAAATGTTGGGCCACTTCATGGGCTTTACTGTAACAGAGAGGAAATTCTCATTGCTTGGGCTGCAACGAGGTTTGGCCCTTTGATACCAATGCCTGGACGTCCAGTTTCCATGCTTGCTCGTGATACTCTTATAGAATCTGTTCGTGCAACATTGAGCATGTCACTGCATTTCCAATCCAACTAGCCAGTAATTTAGTTTGTTTTCAGTAATAAAGACTTCATTATGGTAATAGTAAGTACACCTCTGATAAGAAATGTTCCCGTTTTATGTCAGATGACAGTTTTTGCTGCATATACATACTTTTAAAGCACTTTTTGTATGATTTGGCATTTAGGAAACTCTTTTCATCCAGATTTGAGCTCAAATTGAGGTATAGATCTTGAATTCATTATTCCAGGAAAACATCCACCAAATGAAGGGACCCTCTGGGTCATCTCTGCCCCTTCGTGGCTTCAGTGGTGCGGGAGCTCTCCCAGCTCCGATGTGCTGGGCACCCGGGTTGTGTCCTCGTAGATGCTGCAGTTGAACTTTTACAGCGTCACCACCTGTCCCCTTTTTATTTCTTATTATTTTGTTGCTAACTGCTGTCTAAAATAAAATCTGCATAGGGACTCAAATGTCAATATTCTCACTCAAAAAATAGATCATTGAGAGAATGAGGAGAAGTGAAAATTTCTAACAGACTTCAGTCATTTTCGAATGAAGAACACTGACATTTTCATTCCACGCTTTCAAACCATGGTAGGATTGTTTGTTTAAACAAATAGAGAAAAGAGTGAAATACAAACATTTGACTTCAAATTTCAAATATAGCTGATTATTAATGAGAAATGGGTACTTTTTCATTTGAAAGTAACCTATCTCTGAAAGCCACTTAAAAATGCCCTCACCTGTGTTCAATAAAAAGGAATACCAAGTTATAAATTGTGAAATTACCAATGGAGCTCCACTGTTGCGTAAAATATTGCGTAACTGTAGCACCATAGATAGTATCGTGTGTATGTGTACAAATACTATTTGGGCTTAAACTTTATGAAATTGCGTTAAATGAAATTGTGTAACGCTCGATATTTCAGAGCGCTGGTATTTTTGGTTTATTGTTTGATCTTCACTCTGTGAACAGGAAAAAAGGAAAAATATAAAGTGTGCGTGTGAGGAGCTGAAAAACTTGAAACTAACCCACATCGCGCACATGCAACATTTAATAAACTAGATAAAGACCCATTTTAAAGGGCTCACAATTGCTTTATCCTAATATTCATCATTTCTCTGCTACTTGTGCGTTTGTGTTTTTAACACTTATTTCTTGCTAATATAGGGCTTGGAGTTAAATAGTTAATTAAACTTCATTGATAGGTCTGTAGCTTCAGCATTTAACGTGTTATGTGTAGAATGTCAATATGGATAAATCATATGTGTGTGATTTATTTGCTAGATCTAGTGCTTTATCATAAGAAGTTTCACACCATTTCTATCTAGTGACTTATCTTCATCCCCAAAGCCTGAGCAGTTTTTCTCATCAATGTGTAGCAATCTGTTATTCATTTTTGAAATGCACTAATAAGAATCATTTTTTCCTGTACATTTATTTAAAAGGGAAGTTACTTCAATACTTTGTGACAGGTACTGCTTAATACTCAGCAAAATGTGCGGGTTTCTGACCTGCCCAGGTCAGGACAGGTAGGCCATGGGAAATGTAGCATCGACTATTTCAGAGTCAAAAGTAAATAACAACTGTAAGATAATGATAATGTGACATTTTTCGTACCTCAATTTGTATTTCTTGTTTTCTTTTCCAAACCAAACGGTAAAGGAGGATCTAAAGGCGTTCCTGAGCTTGACCAAGCTGTCTGTCAGCACACACCTGTTGTTAACAAGTGAGATTAATTGCAGTGTCAGCCAATGTATCTACAAGCACATTGGTTTAACAGCAAAATTAAGTTTTACTGTCCAGTGCTTTGTGTTTGAAGAGCAGCAGCCTGAGTGTGCACTCACACACACACACACACACACACACACACACATTCTTTGCTCTTTATAATTATTTTGACAGTGCCATTAACGAGAGTTGCCCTAAGGGGCCCTTTAGGGTAAGTGACATGCATGAGGAGTGATTTTCATCCCACAAGTTATGCCGGGATTAAAGCCTGGCCTTGCAGCGTGCTGCCGCTCTCAGCAGCGGCTCCCTCACCCCACTGCCAAGCCGAGCCCAAACTGGGCTGAGAGTCTCTACTTTAGTCCCTTATCTCAGCTCCTCACCCTCAACTGTTCTCACTTAAAAAACTTCTTAGCAAAGTGGTGACACATGGACTCCTGGTCCCCAATTCAGTAGCCAGCCAAAACTGGTTTTTAAGTCCACAAGCACGATTGCTTTGCTTGGGTGGTGTCATCCTGTGAAGGTATTACCTGATTTTCATTCCATTTTACTGAGCTTTTTCACTGCGCTCCCTCACTTTTTGGCTGGTTTTGAGGATATTTTAGTCAGTTCTTAGACAATTAAACATTTTCAGCTCAAGGTGCCCATCTGCACCCACAAAAGAGACATTTGGTCACATTCTGGGCCAAAACTGGCTTTGTTCAGCCCCACTGAGGGAGAGGATAATGGGGTAATGCAACTTGCTGCAGGATCTGGGTTGTAAATACTCTGTTTACGTGTGTTCTCAGGCTGTGGCTGTTTAAAAGGAGGTCAGGTTTTGGTATCTGACCCCAAATAAACAATATGAACATGTACATAAGGATCCAGATAATTAATGGGATGGATTCTGTGGTCTTATCTAGAAAACGTATTCAACTTGAGGCCTTCGTGTTCTTCTACAAGTAAAAGTCATAATATAATTTCCCCACAGAGGAGTGAGCGGGACTCGAGTGGTATCAGCATCAACCAGCACTTTCAGCACAACAAGTGTTAAATTCTGCTCCTAAATCCATGTTTGGTCTGAAACAAAAGCTTTTTTTCTGGGTTTTTTAAAGATCCTTGCACCTCCCCAGCTTGGTAGGGGTGTACATGCATGAAAACCAGCCTGGTTTTTGAGGAGCCATCGTGGATTTGAGAGCTGAGTTGTGCGCGCACCTTTGTGCTCAGTGGCACTGGAAAAGGCAAGTTGTGACCCATCTCCATCCTTCTCATCTCTCTCTCGGTTGGTCTCTCATGCAGGAGGCAAGAATTTCGCTAAATTATTTTACTAATAAGCAGTTTGTCAAGTGAATCATCGAGGGCTGGCATTTTAAACATGTCTGTTAATGGAGAAGGTTGGAGCTATTTGGTCGGAGATGTTTACTCTGTCACATCCGCGTGTAACTTAATTAAAAGCTCAAAAGAGGGAAGATATCAGACTTCTAGATAAAACAAACTGTAAGACTTGTTTGCTTCTCATGAAAGACGTTTGTTGTTACTTACTATGTTTATTAAATAACTGTGTTAAAGGCAGCTGTTACTTCATAAGAAACATGTTTTGTGGGATAAAACTGTGGAAATAGCATGTGCAGCATTCAGTCCAGTATAGCTAGGAATGTTATAAGGACCTTTTCCTTCTTTTAATAATTTATATAATTATTTATTTTAGTCTTATAGTATTTTAAAACTTTAGTATAGAAGCAATAGAACCTGCAAGAAACAAGTGTACTGGAGTAGGCACCCATGTACATGAGTGGGACCCCCTTTTTTTGCAGGAGAAGGCTGTGAGGGGCAGGTAGTGTATGTGATATACATCAGCGGTGTGTAGTCACCTTTGTAATCTCAGCTTTGACCTCAGCTGAGAACCTTAAACACGTGCCAGAAGGAAACACCGCAATACTGAGCTGAGCACGTGCGAGTTGTTGCATGGGCCAGGTCTACTTTGTGCGGACTAACTCAGCTTGGCTTTGCCATCAGACCCGCGCGCATGTCGCTGCTGGGTCATCGTCTCCCTTTTCTCCATCCCTGTGTGTCCTCCCAGCTCTTCTACAGGCGGGTGGGATTCGTAGCCCTACTAAAGTTGGAATAGATTGACGCTTTCAAGGAACAGAGATAAAAGATGCTTATTCTAAACTCTTAACAGATATAATGTCAGCATGCAGTTTAGGCTTAGTTGTTGGGCTGTATCATTAACAAGTACTTACACCGACCGGAGCAGCACACCACCTTTTGTGATTGTACCTGGAATACACTGGAATATATTTCAGTTCCAATAAGTGCAGGGAGCTCAGCAGAGAATCAAAAACTGAAGCCTGTGCTTAGGAGGAACAGCCACAAGGGCTAAATCTGTACTGCAGAGGGGACAGGGTGGAACTCTGAGAATACCATGGGATAGCCGAAAAGAAGAAATATTATCAGTGTGACACAGGCACAAATGGGCTGTAAGACAGTGAAAGTAAGGTGGGCAAATTGGAAATGGAGAACTTGTTTTAAATCCTGACAAAACTGGCAGATGGTGTTATTTATCAGTGTAATATATCCCATGGGGAAGTGGCAAAAGTTGTCTGACAAAAAAATGGACAAAGCTCATTGCGTGATGTGGAAAAATACGGCATTGACAGAGATGCTTATGATAAGGAGTTTTTTACATTTGTCTCTCCTTTTTCAATAGTTGTTCAAAGGATTCAAATGCAGAAGTAATCAAGTGTAAGTGCATGATGAAAAAGGAAAACTTATTTAAACTTTGCAACTGCCAGCAATGCAGTGGATGACAATGAAAACAGGAAAGAAACAAACTGCTCAGGAAGGCAACTTCACGCTCATGTATAGTTACTCTTTTCTTTATAAAAGATGCACACAGATTTGGATTTGGCCTTTGATTTAGCTGTGGATGATACTTTTAGTTTAAGAGGTGGTTAATGTATCCATCCCTTTACATCCCTTGCAAATCTTTTACAAGATGCAAGCAAGAAAATATTTCCAGATAACCAGACATGTCTCATGTTTAATTTTATTTCTACAAAACAAAAAGCTTAATTTCTGTGGATTTTTCTTAATATGTGATAAAATTGTTACCTGTACTCTACTACTCATATTTTAGCTGGTTGGCAGACAAAAAAGTCATAACGCTTTGCAAATTAGATGCTCTTGCCTCTTCCTCCACAATGTGGAGCCACTGCAAGTCTGTTCTGCAGAAATGGGACATGTCCCAATTCTTTGGTATAGAATACCTGCTCACCGGGGCACGTGGCTTGGAGGGTTATGTATGTTCAGCAGGATTACTTTTTCTGGGAAATGAAGGCGAGGTGGCCATAGGAGATACGGCTTGTTCCTAGAAGCCCTCAATAAAGGACGTGAAAAGCTATATGTTTTGTTTCATCTAGTAAAAGTTTCTCTCACTTTTTTTTTTTTCATGCACTCCTATTTCTTCATGAAACTTGCATTTTAAACTGTTAGGAATTTCTAATCCCTGCTTGCAAATGATGTACCTGTAACACAACGTTTTGGCATCAATCTGTGGAGCAGCCGAGCTCTCATGCTCTTTGTGCGATGGAACAAGTGAGGCTGCTGACCTGTGCGTTACTGATGCTCAACAGCACCTGGGTGATCTGGGACTTGCTCTTCCAGGTTACTGGTGCCCGCGCTTGCAGCTCTCGCAGAGCCAGAGTGGCTTTCTAGGCTGAGCAGAGATCTCTAACTCCGCCTTGACAGGCTCTTCAATATTTACTTACTTTTTAATTTATTTCTCAAGCCAAAGTGCTGTCAAACCAGAATCCACTTAACACTGACTGAGATTTGGTACGTTTATCCCATCCTTCTTCTCTTGCTGCATTTGTTTTAAACTTGCGAGCCAGCAGAGGTCCCAGGAGGCTTCAGGAGAGCGCAAGTGATCTCAGGCTTCCTTTGGGAAAAGAAGCCTGATTATATACCCAGAATCAGAATGAACTTGTCCCATTGGCTTGTGCTTTTCTTCAGCTGTGAAGGCTGCGAAGAAACATTCAGTAACTTTTGAAGCGTAATCGAAGCCACATCAATATCTGGCAATAAAAAAAAGATGTGAACAGTCCTGGAACTCAGGCAACAGATGTGAAGATTTCTTTTCCAGCAGTTAGTAGGTAGATGTTTTTCAGTGACCAGTTTAATGGTTAATCTGTATCTCTCATAATGAGGAATCATTGGTGTTAAAAATCCAATGTTCAGGTTCCCATAGTCATGCTGATAAAACCACAGAAAATGTTGATCAGAATTTTCAACTCTATTTTTTTAAAAAATGAAGAAAGTTGCTTATAATGGATTTGGGAAGATCCATTTGTGAGGGAGAGAGTGATGGGAAAGCAATAACAAGATCCTTGATGATAGCATGAGGTTTACTTTTTTAAACATCTGCCTTATGCTTCTGGAAAATAAACCTAAATAATAGACCTGAATGAAAGGGTTGCGCTTCTAAAAATTTCCACTTTAATTTCCGTCTACATTTCCAATCCTTTAATTACGTTTTTGAAGCTTTACATGTACGCAATATAGAAAGTTATTCCTTTGTTCTGTAGAATGAAACTGTGTGTATATTCCACTTGTTGGGAAAATAAAGCTCATTAAAAGACTTGATATAATTACAGCGCCTTAGAATAGGCATATTAAGCATAGTAGGATTAACAAGGAAAAGACAATCAAATTAATCTCATGAAGTTTTGCTAACTTTCTCTTCATTAATCTCTGATATAAGTTAATTGGGGAGATAAAGTACATCTTTTACAAGTGCCTTTTTAAGTTGAACAACGAATGAAGATTTAAAGTTGTGACTCACTGCTTATTTTCCAAGTTAGTTTTGCCATGTTATAAATTCTCTGTGACTGTATTAACACAGATCTTGGCAGAAAAGTTTTGGGAGACACAGATTCTGACAAGCACAAGTGAAGGGAAAATGCTGCCAACCTGAAATTCACATTCATTTCTTCTCAGGGAATCTTACGAGCAATTTTAAAGTCATTTTTGACTTGAGAGGGGATCAATTCCATAGTTAGAATAAAAGGGGAACCCTCCTCCTTTTCTGATAGCACCTTTCATATATGTAAACCAAAATGTCCTCTTCTGGTTTTTACATAGGCAGTCTTATACACATACAAGAAGGCAAAATAAATGCATGTACCATATGAAAGAAAAATCTTACACAAAGGTCTTTGCATTATGAAACGCAAAATTTTATGTGGTATCTCTTTCTTGTCCAAGTGCGCAAATTAGGAAGAAAAAAAATAGCTTTAAAGGTCAGTGGTTTGTGGAACGTGTCCAAAGGAAAAGGAACTAAAAAAATGTTTGAAATCTCAATTAACTTATCATCGTGACAGCTTCTTTCCTTGTGCATATTTCTGTTACTTCTTGCAGAAAAAGGAAGTACAATTTTGTAATATCTGTCTGGAGGGACTGCGAAAGGTGCATTCATGGAATGCACTGCAGCTTACCAACCCTAGCAGGGCTGCCTGTGGAAGGGCTTCAATCTGTGCAATGCACAGAATACTATGTATGTACAAAGGCAGATGACTTCAACTGCGTTATTGTTTGATATCTTGCAATAGAAATGAATTATCAGCCAACAACACCTCTTTTCCCCAACGTTTCCATAAAAAATTTATGGCTTTTTGTTGTTATATGGAAGTATTTTAGCATCTAAGTGAAAATATATCCTCTAATAAAGTGAAGCCATTCACACTGCGTAGGGTATTGATGTGCATTTTACGACTTTACGGGGAGCACAGAGCTTTTCTCAAGAATTCGCAGTATTTTGCAATGGCTCCTTTGAAAGATTAAAGGCAAAGTGATTGAGAGATTTCAGTAGCCATTGCCATTTGTTCCGATCCTTCAAACAAAAATGGATCTCAGTATCAAGTCACGGCGTTTGGGGCTGTGTGAGCTAACTCCTTGATAAGCCAGCTACTGAGGTTTTTAAATCTTAGTCTAAATGCAGTAATGCAAAGCACCAGGCACCCAAACACACGTGCTTGTTTGTACTAGACTGTTGTGCGTACTGTCCTCTTGTGCCCCGAGTCAGTCAAATTCTTCAAGCCTAAAGAAATCCCCATTGCAACCCACAGTGAAATTACCTTTCATGTCCTTTTCATTTTAAATCTTTCCTGTGTCCGTCTCTCTTAGCCTGATTGTCCAAAAACTTGCTTCTTGGTATGTTTTCCGAAAGTGCCAATGTGGGGATGCCTCCATTGAGAAGATGTTACCTTTTTCTTCAAGTCTTGTCTTGCTTTTCTATGGTTATTAATAAGTAATGGAAGTCCCCATTTTGCCTAAGAACCTGGAAGCAAGAGTAGCAGCCCGTAGTGGGCATAACTTTGTCTTATTTCATATCTGCCTCTCTGTGCTTTAAAATGTAAACCATTTTATTTTAAAACCACAGTTGCATAATCTAATTTTTTTTTAATTCCAGTTCAGACTTTCTGCACATTAATTTATCCACTTTCTCTCCCTTAATAAATATTCTATTTATCCAGGAACTAGTCTCAGTGTCAGATCTAAGCAATACAGAATCCTACAAATACTTGGCTCTATAGCAATCCCTATGGAGCTGTAACTGGGACTTCAGCATTGTCTGTCTGTGTTCTCTCTTACCGCAGATGGGCACATGCAGCAGAAAGCAGGTATTCCAGGAAGCAAGTTTATATTACTCTGTTGCTGAGGAATATCTCAATGCTAATTTGATCTGCGTTATAGATGACCTTGGGGAGAGTCGTGATGTGCACATAGAACCGTGCGACTGCTTGTTCTCTGTTTGGGTGCTGTATTTTGTCCATTATCTTCAAAGCATTTCCCTTACAAAATGTGACTGCTCTAGAGGAGCTGGAGAACTTTTTGGTAATCTTTGTTACTGAGGAGTGTTAGTGAACTCCTGTATCTTTGACAGGATACATGTGTTCTGTGTGGATACTACTGATGTAAGGGATGACATCCATGCAGAGCTAACACACCGCTCATTCCAGCTCCCTTGATTGCAGTATAGAGTTCCAGCAGGACTTCAAGAGAGTGCGACTTTCATCTGTATGTCTTTGTTTTCAAACCTTGCTGAAAAAAAGTGATCTTACAAGAAGATCATAGCTTAAGTGAACGCACAAGAACAGCTTATTATTGTTATAAAGGTGCTTCAGCCTAAATAAATGCAGAGAAGTGCTGCTATGTATGTCATTAAATATTTTGCTTCCATAATATTCTAGTGTTGTGGCTGGTGACTGATTCTCTTTAAAGCAGAGCTAGTCTTGCATAACTTGGGATTTCCTGCATTACTTACAGTGCACGTTGATAGGTATGTTATCTCTGTCTTCTTGCGGGTTTTACGGGTGTATCATACATGTATAATCTGCACACTCTAGATAGTGCTTATATATAACCTATAATCCTTTCTATTGAATTCCAGGCCATCCGATGCACTCTGCTGAACTGTAGTTGTCAGTGTTTCAAACCTGGGAAAATAAATCAGCGACAATGTGACCAATGCCGGCATGGATGGGTAGCACATGGTAATATTTGTTCTTACAATCTATATAAAACCTTTTAGGAGCTACCTCACTATAGCATGCTTTTTGTGTCACACCGCCCCAGTATTAGTTACATTCTGTTTTATCTGTCTCTTGTTACTCAAGTTTATTTACATTTTGTGATTTTATTTTCAGCCCTGAGCAAATTAAGGATTCCCAACCTCTACCCATCAAGCCAGGTAGAAATAGTTCAATCCAATGTTGTCTTTGATATCAGTAGCCTCATGTTGTATGGAACCCAAGCCATTCCCGTGCGCCTTAAAATCCTGCTGGATCGACTTTTCAGTGTTCTGAAGCAGGAAGAAGTGATACAGATTCTCCATGCTCTGGATTGGACTCTGCAGGATTATATACGTGGATATGTGCTACAGGTATTTAGAGGGGCTTTTTTAATATAAATATGATAGCTAAGTAGTATTTCGTAATGTTTTCTAGCTTAATCTTACCAGTGGTTCACACAATGCATGAGCAGCGTGGTACCTCTGAAAGGCAGCAATAGACTTGTACAAGCTTAGCACCAGAAAAGACAGGGTGGATGTTTGCTCATCACTCTCTTTTTAATCTGACTTAACTGAAATCTTCCTGCTTTACTCAAATTTATCAACAAAAGGTAAGCCAAGATAAAAAGAAAAAGTTACTGGGAATATATCAAAGTAAAGGCTTCAGAATTTGCTCTAGTATTATTTAAACAGCGAGTTTACTTTTATTGAGTAGAATAATACATTGGCAAATAAACTTGCCATCATTTTAAACACCAGGGGCAATATTCATCTCTGGTGCGGTGCTACTGACCTTACTGGAGCTGCATCAAGTATGAATTTGGCCCTGCGTACTTACACTGGTGTTAGTCCTGGCTACTGTGGAAGTTACCTTTTATGTAAAGTAACATTATGATCTTACATTATGACATGAATCAATATTTAATGGTCTTGATAATCTTGCTTTTTAGTGTTAGGATTAAAAATATGGAATCAATTACCTTGAACCTCTACTACATAAAAAATTTATCATGTTACGTTCTTCATCATCTTAGAAACTCTTACATGCACTGTGAAAAATCTCAGTAGGCCATCAAATACATGTTCTGTGATAAAATATTTATTGTAGTTATTGGGAAAAGTTAGGCATAGCTAGAGTTTGAAAGAACTCCAACACTCTAGTGTAATTACAGCTGTGCTCTGTGAACACTGGCAATAGATCAATACAGGTTCATTTGTTCTCTGATCTTAGTTGCTTGGAAGATTATTAAACTTGCAATGAAAGAATACTTAACTTAAATGAGGAGCTAAATCTGGGTCTGATTGTTCCATCTCTGCTGTCTGTACTTACACGGTACTAACTGTTGTTCAAATGACGTGTCTTAATTTTTGTGGAAAAAAAAGACTTTCTTGGAAAGTATTCCTGTCAGTTCAGAAAGAAATAATATCACCGATGCGGTAATATTTGGAAGAAAGTATCACAGAATTGGCATTAATCTCTCATTAAGTAGAATGGTTTTATCATTTTGCTAGAGAATAAATTTTAGTCCCTGAAAAAATGAGATTTGGGGGGAGGGTTTTTGTTTGCCCGAACTGATGGCTGACTCACTGCAATATTTTTTGCTTTAGGATGCTTCAGGAAAGGTGCTGGATCACTGGAGCATCATGACCACTGAAGAAGAACTGGCTACTTTGCAACAGTTTCTTCGTTTTGGAGAAACCAAGTCCATTGTAGAGTTAATGGCAATTCAAGAGAAAGAAGGGCAATCTATTATCATTCCACCGCCAACTGCCAATTTGGATATTAGGGCATTCATTGAGAGCTGCAATCAACACAGTCCTAACTTTTCTGCTTCCTTGGACAAAATGAGTCCCACCAACATTCATCCCTTTGAGAATATTGTAAATAACATGGCTTTCATGCTGCCGTTTCAGTTCTTCAGTCCAGTGCCTCCACCTTTGATAGGTTCACCACCAGAAAGACATTTGATTGAGCAAGGTCAAGACCACAGCAATGAAACTAAACAAGATGTTCAGATACCATTTTCTGAAAGCAGCTTCTTTGCTTCTGGTTCTGCACCATTTCAAGTTGAAAATGAGAGGAGCATAAATGGTCCAGATGTCACGACTAAAACAGAAGATGATGCCCTTTTAAGTGATTCCAGTTCACATAATACAGCAGCAAAGCTTGAAATGACGGCACTATCTCCAGAAAACAAAATGAAATCTGTTGAAAAAAATGGCACTGGGCCAAGGAAAGGGCGTGTTTTCTGCACTGCATGTGAAAAGACATTTTATGACAAAGGTACTTTAAAAATACATTACAACGCTGTTCATCTGAAGATAAAGCACAAATGCACAATTGAGGGCTGCAATATGGTATTTAGCTCGTTGCGAAGTCGAAATCGTCACAGTGCGAATCCTAACCCCAGACTCCATATGCCAATGAACAGAAATAACAGGGATAAAGATCTAAGAAACGGTTTGACCATTGCTGGACCGGGAGATTGTAAAAGGACAGAATTTGCAATTTTAACTCCGGATAGCAGAACTATTACCAGCTACGCCAGCTCTTGTACAGATTCAAAGGCTCACGCTGGATTCCCCAGTATTGGACAGAACGGTGTCCTCTTTCCAAACCTGAAGACAGTCCAGCCCGTTCTTCCTTTTTACCGTAGTCCAGTCACACCAGCTGAGCTTGCCAATACTCCAGGTACTCTTCCTTCTCTGCCTCTTGTTTCTTCCTCGATACCAGAGCAGCTTATTTCAAATGAATTGCCATTTGACATGCTACCCAAGAAGAAATCTCGTAAGTCAAGTATGCCTATTAAGATAGAGAAAGAAGCTGTTGAGACACCTAATGAAGGTAGTGATGTTGCCAGTTCTGAAGATGACACACGTCTGCAAGTGGTAAGCGATGGAGAGCTTGAGACCTGTGAGCATAAGATAGAGAAGCGGTTGACCGACAGGGTGGAAAAGCACCCCCATTCAGGTAATTCGTGGAAATCTGTCTCTGGGGTAGAGGGCCCAAAGTATTTTGAATCTGTCTTTGCGCCAAATAACAAATACATCAAGGATATCTCTGACAATGAATTGCACCACTGTGAGAAAGAGGTTAAACCAGAAGAAAACGAACCATTAAAAATAGTTTCCCATGACATTATATATGAAGATCCAAAACACCACCACAATGATGTTATAAAACTAATGACTGAACCCCCCATGTATATTAAAGAGCAGTCAAAACGCAGGATTCCTAAAAATGACTGCCCTGAATTGCAACACCACTTGCTGACCGGGGGCTTTTTCAGCACTTTGTCAAACAGGGGTGCTGCCATTCCTTGTTTTGAAGACTCTAAAGATATGGATCATGTCAGTCAACATGCACTAGGGATTCAGAAGGAAGAAAGCCGCTTTCATTGTGACATCTGTATGAAGACTTTTAAAAACCCTTACAGTGTAAAAATGCATTTTAAAAATGTACATCTCAAAGAAATGCATATTTGCACGGTTGAGGGCTGTAATGCTGCTTTCCCTTCTCGTAGAAGTCGAGACAGGTAAGAAAATTATAAACAAAATTGTATTTATTTTACCATCACAATGGAGCCTAATTTGAAATTAAAATGAGTGTTTGAGGAAGGGAGCCTGCAAAGATTTTCTGTGTATCCTCGTATAACAGGTACGATAACTTATCAGAACCTTTGTGAACTTCATTGAAAGAAACATTTCCTTTCCACTAGACCACGAGGTATTAAATAAAGCCATGAAAATTTCATAACTGATAAAGACTGCAATAGTTGAGAGAATACTTTAGAACATAAAGCAAAAGCCACAAGGGTATGAATTGAGCAATTTTCCAGTAGATGCATGTGTGGACTTATATGTTTAATATGTACTTTCATGTGTATTTTAATGTATACAGTGTTGTTTAATGAAAAAGCAATGAGATCAATTCAGGAAATCTTCACTTGCCCTTGTCCTTGCATTCATTACTCCAGGATTTTGAACGGACTGGTGGGAAAAGGCCCTTAAGATGACTCTGTCAGTACAAAATTAACATTACGGAGTGCTAGTTGAACTTATACTGTCTGCCATGTGTCCGCATTGGTAGCGCTTTTATGTGAGATTACATACTAATACCTAAACTATTTCATGAGCTTCATTCAGTTTACTGTTAGCTGCAGTGTTGCATTGCTATAAACCATTATTTCAGCCCATTGTGCACATAGGCTGAGAAACAGGAACTGAAGCTTTTATTGTTGACCATCAGTTATGTGTCCACATTCATAAGTGACAGACGACAAACCCGTTAACATGCGACCGAGTGTTGTCAGTTTTCCGACTTTCTTGTAACAGTGTTAGAGCAGCTTTTGGCTGCAGCGAGCGTGCCTGGATAATAGTCCAGAGCAACATGGGGTTTAGATGGTCTGTAATGTGCTGGGAGCGCTGGAGCCAGCTGATGCTGTCCAGAGAGAATGGGCCGGTCCCTGAGGACTGGCCACTGCATCCGAGCTGCACAGATTCATCCTGCCCTGCTCTGCCGCCCGCGTCCTCCCAGACGTGAATTCCTCTCCACTAACTGTGATATGGGCCACAGGAAAGAAGGCCAGCAGTAAGATCTGCATTCGCATGCCATGAATTCCTTCCCACACCAATAAGTTGGGATAAGTTTTAACATAGGTGCTTTTGGAAGACGATTTCTTTAAAAATCAAAAGAAAAAAAGCCGATGTACAACAAAGTTTACAAGCTTTGTGTAGTTATTTGGAATAACTTTGCAGAAGTTTCTAGACTTTAACGTAGAGTGCTGTGACTGCAAGGGCAAAATGCTTCTGTGCCCTTTTGAACAGTTCATGGTTTGGATGAAACTGTGATGGCAAGGGGAAAAATGAATGTTTTCCCTGTCTTGCAATAAACTGAATGTCCAAGCCAGAGCCTGGAAGTTCCCAGGGAGCTGATTGATAGTATTTGATGAGGAGTAGTGATTTCATGCATTTTGGTGGTTTTAAACTGACTCTAGAGATACCCATTCATAAACTGCAAGTTGCATAAAATGCAATATTCCTTCGTCCAAGGAAATTCCTGCCAAGGAAAAGCTCTGTACCAATGTGTACAGCTGCATCCTGGCATTGGTTACGGTACTTAAGAGACCGTAAATATTTTTTGCAGACTCAGGTGTCATTCCTTTCCTGCTTTGTCCACTGGGAAAGGATCTTGTTTCTTCCCACCCTCAGTCCATTCTCTGATCTCAGTTCAGTATAAAGAAGCTGTTTAAGCTGGCCCCCAGCTCTTTTAGGCCCAGAACTAGATCTAGTGAAGCAGAGAGCTATCCACAATGCAGGAGAGAATCTGAAACATTGATTTCTGTAGGGTTATTTCTGATATATGCCAGTGCAGGCAAGTTCAGCTACTCAGTCACATGTGTAAATCATCTGTGTGTACTCCCAGCATGGCAGTTGGTCAAATTAGAAGCATACAGTTCACGCATGCTACTAAATATTGATTTTTTTTTCGTTGTTAATGATCATTATGAAACAACTGTTAAGTGAGGTGAAACACTTTCTTGCTAAGCTTGTCTTTGTTCTTCTAGACATAGTTCAAACCTAAATCTTCATCATAAGCTTCTGACTAAAGATACACTGGAATTCAACAACCATTTCAATGCAACATACCTCTTGAAAGACATGGCTAAGGAGTTTTGTCAAGATGTCTCTTTAAAACAGCATGTTGGACATACTTCTGTAATCTTCAAAGGAATGAACAGAACAGGCAGCTTGGTTTTTCCAATGAGCAAAATTAGAGAACCCTGTTCTGAGAGTTATGGATACGATCCATTGAATGATGGAGCTGTTCTGGATCTAAGCACTACTTCCAGCATTAAATCTGAGAGCAGTGCTCATTCTTCTTGGGATTCTGACGGAGGAAGTGAAATATGCACCATGCCCTTGGATGATAGTGATGAAAGCTGTGAAGGACCCAGCCTAATGCCCAATGACGAACTCTACCAAGACTGTACTTTACTTGAGAAAGCTAATCAAAACTTTGCAAATTTACCTTCCAGTTTGCCAATAACTTGTCATATATGTCAAAAAACTTATAGTAATAAAGGAACTTTCAGGGCTCATTACAAAACTGTGCATCTCCGCCAGCTCCACAAATGTAAAGTCCCAGGTTGCAACACCATGTTTTCATCTGTTCGCAGTCGGAACAGGCACAGTCAAAACCCTAATCTGCACAAAAGTCTTGCTGGGTCACCAACTAGCCTACAGTAAGATCATGCTGATCTTTATTTATTTCTTTTAAGAATTAATCATTTCAATTAAGGAATGTGTTAGCATTAGTTTATTGAAACTCCTTTGACTTCCAGCCCACTCAACAGCCACGGTCAAATTCTTTTCTCCTGTGTGCGCTCTCCAGCAGTTTCATTCAGCAAAGCTCGGTGCTGTAGTTTTTGTGGAATTGTTCGGTTTGATGTTAAATAGTTAAAGCTTCTGTAAGGAAAAGAAAGCATCTTAGAAATGGGGGAAATACGGAGACATTAACTAAAGTATTCCTGATACCTGTGAAGTATTACTTGCCAACAAAAGGAGCTTCCAATGAGAACCATCGTCCCGTGTGTTTACATGTTAAATATAAGTTGTGTTGAAATGAGGAACAGTTGGGGTGAGTTTCCTCTGCTTGGCTTGAGAGTTTTGGGGCTACCATTTCGTTCCTGAGACCACAGTCTGGAGCTGACTTGCAGTATTAGTTGAACGTGGTATTTGCGGTTTACTACACCCCAAAATCCAAACGAGAAAATAGACATTTGGGAAGACTTTGCATACAGTCCAAGTCTTCTGGAAATCCTGCAGTCCTTACTCCTTAAGTTGGCATTTCACTTGAATAAAGATTGCAGTATTTTTGCTTTCTTAGAATTTAATACGATTTGCTTTGCAATAGGAGGGGCTACCCAGTTTGGCAGGGTTACCTGAGTAAATGTGAGATATTCTTATGAATTGTAGCGATAGAAAGAATGAATAGGTTAAGCTCAAATTTCTGAACCACAGCAAACGCATCCATAAAATAGCAGGGGGGAGAAGTAAACCCTTTAATTTAAAATGCACTTTTTGAGTTCCACTTTCAGGAAACGTTTCTGTTAAAAATGGTAAGAAAAAGAAAAAGGGGGTGGGGGGGTGGGGAAGAAACCAACCCAAATATCAGAACTGCTTACCAGTTTGAAGGTGCAACTCTCAACCTTTGAGAGCCAGAGATAAAATGGATGCAGTAGAAATCTTCCATGATTCAGCAGTTATTGTTTCTCTTAACTGGTGGGGGCAAAAAACACATTGATTGTTGTAACAATAGAATGCTTCTTCTCATTCACACCTTCTTTATGAGAGCATTGTTTAATATCTGTTAAAATGTTTAGTATCTTTGTACTTGTCCCTGTAATTAACAGTATTCTGCATTATGTTCTATGCACTTAAGAAGACTGGTCTTGCATTGTATTTAAAGAAACACTTTAATATTTAATTTGTAGTCACATCATACAAATGCTGTGTGTGTACTTGTGGTGCATCTTCCTTGACTGAATCATTTCCAAAAAGAAAAAGAAATAGGAAAGCAACACTTACAGTAACCTTCTTTTTATTTGTACTTTAATTCACCCGTTGAAAATCCGTTGGTCAATTTTCGTATGCAAACGTGAGATCGACAGCACAACCTGTACATATTATACCAAAGCTCTTACATTTATTTGTGGTTTCTAGAACTAGTCTGGTTTTCCAGTATAACTGGATCTTAGTCTTTATTCATTTTTGTGACTGAATAAAAATAGACTGAATTTCTGGATTTCATATGTATGTAGAAAGAATATTACAATGCTATTGCCATATGTCTTGGTGTTTAACTTATTCTAAAAAAATCCTATGGTATTGTAACCATTTCATATTGTATAAAGGAAACAAAAGTGGACTGAATATTTCACTAATTCTTTTGAAAACTGGTTTGTGTGTGAGTATGGGTTATGCAAGAAAAAAAACACGACACAGTTGTAAATGTTTGTGCTCACTAGAAATGGTTTCCATGCATTGTGTAAAGTAATTTCTATTTTTTTAATTTACAGTAGGTTTATGTGATATTTAAAATAATCCATTTGTGCTTGAAGCTGTCAGGAAAACTTATTAGCCTGGGGAAAGTTGTGCCATTGCTTTGAGTTTTTGTGGGTTGGGGGGGGATTGGTGTTCTGGGACTTTGGGGACGAGTTGGGAGGTGTTTGGTTTTCATTGGGTGGGTTGGTTGGTTGGTTTAATGGGAACTCATATCAGTGTAGATCATGGTTTGAAAGCTAAGGGCACATCAGAGGAGACACAACTGCTCCCAGCCTTTTGATAGGATAAATCAATTATTTGTTATCCAGCTATTTCAAGCTCTTTATATATATATATATACATAAACATATTTGTTTAATCATAAACGGTGTTTTTTTGAAACAAAATGTGATGTAAACTAATCTTGTAATGCCCATTAATTTAGCTTTCACTATGTCCAAAAAGGAAATACATTTGTATACCCTAATAATTTTGTATGTGTTAATAAAAACTAATAATAATGCCTCTGCTTGATTCAGAAAAATAGGCTTTTGCGATAGAAAAAAACTACCATTCTTAACTTTTCTTTTTAAAAAAACCTGAAAACACATTCCATCTGTAGAGCACTGTTTTGACAATGGTGCTAACTTATTCCATAATAAGGAAGTGTCATTATTTTAACGAGCCATTAGAAATAGTGTAATAAATGTTGCCAGTTATTGATTTTTTTGCATTCTTTGTGCAGTAGGCAAATGTAGAGATTAGTTTAAATGCCATCAGCTAAAGAGAGGGGAAATACCTCACTGAGAACTGTGTTCAAAGAGAGATATTTTGTGCCCTATTTGTACTTTTTGGAAAAGTACTTTTGTTATTTCTTCAAAATCTGGACGGGATGAGCGATTCATCAGAATGGGCTGAGCCCTTCGTAGCCCTGGTAGAGCATATGTATCTCATGAAGCATTTGTGTAGCTCCCTCCTCCTAATGACCACAATGTGGCTGGACCAAACCTCAACATCTCCTGTTAGTTTTAAAGATGTGTGATGCTTACAGCCGCCTGTATCACATATTCCCCACAGATGTCGAAGGAAGTAACCTCACTTCAGAATAGTAGTACTGTTAGTTTTCTGAGCTTCTCAGGGTCGGTGTGGAAATCTGAAGCAGCTTCCACTGACTCAGGCTCAGTTCCAGAGAGATTTACATCTGCGATGCTGCGCCTATGTACAGTTGGAAGCTCAAATCTTCGCGTGAGGTTTGGACTGGGCCTGTACATGCCCACCCTTGCTACCCAAGTATGTTGCTCCATTTATTTATTTGTATCTTTTTTTTTTTTCCCCCCTTAGAAAAACAAGAGCCTCAAAAACTAGATCCCGTCATCTTTCTGTGACTCCAAAGGAGAAGGCACAGATGCACACTGCGGGGTAGCCACTCTGTACGTTTGAGCATCCGATTTCTCAGAATACAGGTATTTTGAATAGTTCTTGCTAGAAAGCCTATATCGCTCAGGAACAACGAGTGTCCTAGTGCTTACAGGAGCATTTGCAGAAATCCGTTTTGTCTTTATAGCTCTGGTTTTCTGAGTACTTTGAAAAGAACTGTGGCAAAACCAGAGGCCGTTGTTTCTGATGAATCTTTAGTGAAGTTATATGCTGTAAAACCCAACAGAGTGGAGAAACAAGCTCTGAAAATACCTGTCTGATGCCCTGCATTGAATAGGGAGCCTAAAAAACAGCTAAACTACTTGGACTTAGTCCAGGGATTTTTTATTAATAATAATAATAATAATAAATAGGGTGCCAGGTCCTCCTTGAAAAGCTCTCACAAGCAGCTTCTGATTAATCAGCAAGCACAGGTTTAAGAAATGCAGCTAAACTAGAAACACCTTTAGAGCTTGAGATGGAGCCCATAAGGATTCCATTCAGCCTGCGAGTGTTCATTTCCAAACCGAAATGAGGGTTTGACTCTGATTTGGGAAGGAGACAACAATGCAATAAGAGGAGGAAAGCTGGATCAAAGAGGTTTTGCAGAGAAAGCCAAGCTACAGGTTTTGTTCAGAGCAGCATTTACTGCCAGTCCCCCCCATTTGAGGGGAGGGCAAGACAATATATAAAAGGTAAAGTTTGAAGTTGGATTAAGTATGCATAGTGTGATCAAGTCAGTTTTGAATTACTTGGAAGACTTTTGGAAAACTTCAGTACGTTTTGCTGGCTAGGGAGATTGCCACAGGAGTTCACCCAGCATGTTGCTAAGGCAGAGTGGCTTTTGATTTCCCCCAGCCCTGGCTCCCCGTGCCTTTTGGCACTCCTTGGGTTATGCCAAGTTCCTACTTTGCAAATGTTGTGTTGAAATGTCACCCTGTTAAGCTCTGTTCCGTGTGAGCACCCTTCAGCTTTCACGTGTGTTTTATAAACGGGTAAAAGAAAGGTAACACATGCAGTGACGCTCCCTCTCTGTGAGCACTTTGTCTAATTCTGCACCAGTTTAGAGCTTCGCAGAAGCACTTGTAGCCCTTTGTATTGTGTCACTGAAGCTCCTATCCTAAACTGGTAAAACTGAATTATTTGCCATTATTGCCTGCAGATGCGTGTGTTCAATAAGCAGAGAAATTGTTTTTAACTCCCAAGTTCAGTACTAAAAGAGTTTCTCAAATTTGTGCTTGCCAAAGTCTCTAGCAAAACTCTCATGAGTTTGAATTGTAAGGAGTAACGTCTATCAGCATCCTTCTACAATTTTTTGAAACTTTTTTTTCTTTTCAATAAATTAAGGCAAATCCAAACATGTCTTAAGTGTGAGCTAATTCTTTGCTTCAATTTTCAAGTCTTTGGTCACTAATCTTCTCTAGTTTCTGTTCATTCAGTGTAGGGATTTTTCTAACGTGTCCTCTTATTGTTAGTTCCCACCTCTACCGCTCTTTGGGAGCTTACAGATTTAAGTAGAGCAATCATTGAAGACTTTACACTTAGCAGGTACTTGCAAGTCTGAGAAACTGTCAGGATTGGACTCTGGAAATCAGTTCTGGGAAAGGGTGTTGATGTGCTGCTTGAAAAGAGGTCCTAGGAGCGCCATGTACTAGAAAAAGCCCAAGCCTCTGCTGTCATGATGATATCGGGGAGGGAATTCAGTACTTTTGAAGCTTTATTGTTGACTTTATAATGTTTTGAGTCAGACTGTAAGTGTCTTAAGATGCATAACACATTTCCTACTCATTCCCTGTCTGCATCTCCCACCACAGACGAGCATTTCTCAAGTCCAGAAGCCCAGCCTGCCCTTCTCATTGAAGCCTAAAGCCCAAAGTCACCCAACTACTAAGGATGAACTGAACCATCCTGAATTTTTTTCACCTCTTCTTTTTATCCATTCAAATTCCAACAGCTGGTCCGAACATTTGTTCAGGCACAATAAGAAACTGCAATGACTTCCTAATTCATAAAAAAAAGAGGATTCTTGAGTTGCAAGTAACACGTTATTGTTGAGGTCTGTCCTGAGCAACTTACACTGCAGTAAAACTGAGCAGATGAAAAGATTTCAATCTGAGTTCTCATTTTCATTCCAAAATTACTATGTTTAATTATAGTCATTATATAAGCCCTTTTCTAGAAAAATATTTATCTTATCTGAATCTGCTGATTTATAAGAATGACAGTATATATACGCACTCCATGCATAGGTAATTTATGCACACATATCAATACACAGTACAACTGCATATGCATAGGACTGCATATTCATCTTAAACAAAATTCCACTGTCATTTATAGCAATATAAGTTGGGAACGATTTCAATGAATTCAGTAGAATGGGGCATATAATATTGGAGTCATGTCTCAACAAGAATCATAAGATATATGTGTGAGTACATAGGCCCATGTTGGCTGCTTATACTGCTTTGTAATTGCTAGCTTAGTGAAGCAGGTCAAAATAGAATATTTGAAAGAACAAATAATTTTTACTAATCTTGATGCTCCCATCCCCACTATAAATGACTAGTTTGCAGCTATATTTCTACATGGGCAATGTAACAAGAGGGCTATGAAAAGTGTTACCTTTGCTGGTAAGATTGCATGAGACAGATCCTGTGTAGATGTAGAAAACTGACTGTGAGTGAGCTCTGCCAGCTTAGGCAAGCTCAAAATCTGGACAGATAAACCTTATGACATTCAATCTCCAGCCAAAAATTCTCAAAGAGAACAAAATGTGTGAGCGTATGGTGTGTAGAGATGTGGAAGAAGCAGGAGCCGCCGGAGTGACTTCAGAGGAGATGTTAGGAAAACAACATAACTCACTGGAGAGGAGACACATTATTGCTGCTCTGGGAAGCCGACATCTGCACCTCTGTGTGGGATGATATAAACCTTACGTGGGATTCCTGAGCACAGAGAGGCCATGTGCAAGTGAGAGGTATCCGCAGGCTTCTCAGGCTGCAAACAGCTTGAATACAGCATGCTGCAAAGGAACAACTGGCATAATACTATCATATGCGCAGTAACGTAGGGCTTGTTAATAATATCAACAAAAATGAGGGCTTATGTCTCTTCAGAAGGTCACTGTGCAGAGCTTCCAGCCTTCACTGATGTCCTACAGACCGTGGGCCTCTCTGCCTTCTGAGTCATATGCAGGAAAAACCCTTTTAAGTGAAATAATCTACTTAGGTCGTTTTCCTGGCACTCTGCCTGCCCCTGCTTTAGCAAAACCCCATGTCCTTACCCCCTGTATACACGGGATGGAGCAGCCAGAGCTTCTGCTCTTGCCATCCTGCCTCTTCAGGTATTTCATCTCCTCCCTTTCCAGGGGAGAGGTGGTCGGGGAGAGCACCTGCATTTTTCTCACCGCTCTGGAGTTTGACAAAAATCTCCAGGCTCCTTTTGGTTTTTCTCAACCTTATCTTGCACAAACAAGAATGGAGAGGAGCAGTAGCTCGGAGTGAAACTTGGGGGCTGTAATTTGGAGAACAAGCACAGGGTGGTTCCAAAGAAGCTCAGGAGATCTGCCTGAAAACTCCAGCCATAACTCTTATCTTTCTGTTTAATTTTAAGTAAAGATCTGCAAAGGCATTTTATCCCTTAGTCAGAATAATAGTTTCTGAACTCAGGAGAAAATGGTGAGAGTAACTGAGCTCCTAAAGGCTGGGAGGTATGCTGTGATATTGCAGAACATGCAAGCATCCGCTTCTATAAAACCCTTTTTGTGTCCCGATGGAAGATTATTGCAAAGGTGGTTTTTGGATGACATTATACTTCCCCACCTTTTAATTCCTTATTAAAAAAATACCTTCAGCAATCATAAGCAATCGCTTCTTCCATCATCAGCCTTTTTGTTTCCAGCAAAATGGCAATAAAATTAAATTACTCTGTTTTCAGAGCTAAAAAGCAATAGTCACTACTGGCGTTTGTTTTGTTTTACATGCCAGGCTGTGATTGCAGGGAGTGGGTGATACAGTTTTTTTGCCATTTTCGGAGTCTGTCCTGTGAGGACACGTTCAGCAGGGGAATATTCTGCTGCACTCTTCTGGATGGAGTTAGAACTGGCCAGACGTGCCTTGTCATTGCTAACAGGAGGTGATTCTGGTTCCGCCACGTGGTAACACCTGCATAAAATTTACACAGCCATGCTTTAGAAAAATAAAATCTAACTTTTCCTTGCTCTTGTTTCAAGAGGTTCCTAGCGATCATATCCCAGGCAATGCCTCACTTGACATAGATTCCTCACAACACACTGTATTTTGTCTTATGAGGCCTGTTGGTCGTTGCAACAGACCAAGATCATGAAGTGCGCAGCACAAACCAACTGTTCCTGCTTCAGACTTCAAGATAATAAATACACGTGATCATGTTAAGTAATGGAAATATATCAAGTGTTGCACATCTGGTTTCAGGGATGCATATAACCCAGACAAAACCAATAGTCAAATAGGGAAAGTCGAATAATTTCCAGGTCAGTAATAATAACTGTTCACACAACACTCAAGGGAAATCAAGCATGTGTATTTGCATTCAGAGATGTACTGCAAACTCAAGAAGCCTGCATACCCTTTATAAAAGCATGCCAACGTTTCTTTGAAAAGTTGTGGTTTTCATCACATGAATTACATATTGGATTTGGGTAGAAGACCACCGTCCTGATATTACATCAACAACTTTTGCACTAATATAAATACCACCAAGATCCTGCAAGCTCAAGTGAGCCCACACTACCCCAGAAATCTCTACAGAATGTGATTTAGCAGAGCAGACCAGAAATATCACCCTACTTGGCACCCCGCTTCTGAAATTTGGAATACCTCGTGCAGCAGTGATGCTCCTCTAGAAAGGGAGAAGATACCTTTCTGATTTCCAGTTTCTCCTTTTTTTACTTACAGTTTCTATTTTTATACTAATCACAGTTCTTTCTTATGTGTATTTCACCTGTTGTTTAATACGGTTGTAAGTGGAAAACTAATATAGTGTCTTTGAAAATACCAAAATTGCACAAGTTCTGCGAAGAGCAAAGAGTGCACTTCTTTCCTAACCTAACATCAAAGGAGACTCTCAGAGCATTTTAAATGAAGATAAAGATGTTTAATTTGGTGTACAGAAAATACTTTCAAGTGAAACATTCATTGGAAAGAGAAAGCTCTCTCCCCAGTGCTTTGGCCTTGCAGCCTCTCTAAAGTCCCAGAACTGAGCCTGAATCACCAGTAGAATTGGAATGCTTGATTTGTTGTTCTTTGTGTCTAATTACATGCTGCTGTGTTAGTGGAATAATATTACTGTATGGAAGAAGTAGCTATAGGTCGTTGGATATTCAAGATAGTTGTATGTTTTATAGAAGCCATGTCTAAGCTGGAGGATAGTCCAAGTTTCTGGACCCAGGTCCATGGGCCCGTGTCCATCCTGGTGCAAGAGTCAACTTAAAGTCTTCTGGTGCCTTAAGGACTAGTGCCCTAAGGGGGGTTATTGTCATTGCAAACTGCATGGCTTAAAACGTGCCAGAATGGTATTGTTGGGTTGGGTGTGCCTTGAGGTTTTTTCTATGCAACACAACGATCAACTTTTTCATGCCACTTTTCCAACAGAAGAGCCACTTTTGGGCACAAAACAGGCCCAATGCCTCTTCTCTCTTTCTTATTGCTCATCTGTTCTTTACTTGTTACTCTTCTTCTGCATCCTGGTCCTCAGATGGATCAAAATCCAGTTAATAGTTAAGGCAGACCTTTAACCTGTGATATTCTGGTGAGCTTTAAATCAAATAGACTCGCTTGGAACTTCTTTGGGTGCAAAACATGATAAATATGCCTTTGAACTTGGAACCTATAGTTCATTTTCCTTGCCATTCATTTGATTTCTTCCTAGTGTAATGGTCTTGGTCTAAATATCTTGGCTCATGGAAACGTTCTGGGACAACAGATGATCTGCAGAGGTCCCTCCTAAGCTCAACCATTCTGTGATTCTGTAATATACAATGTTCATGGAAAAATAAGGAAAAAGCAGTAAGAAAGAGGGATATGGTCAATTGTACTTGCTGTTCCAGACCACAGTAATACTTGTGTGGTAGGTGCAGAGCTTCAGAGTGTTAATGGAACAGTCTTTGTCATTCTTGGGATAAAGGAGAGTTTTGCTGTCCTCAGCTTTAGAGAAAGTGAAGGATAGTCTCCTCAGACATAGTCTCTGATATTCTTATGACTTTTAGGTGATTTTCAGAGGTTCTCAACATGCATAAATCCAAGTTGAATCTTTGTGTTGTTCCCAGACAATCCTGCCACCCATTTTAAGTTTCTTTCAAGGTCTTTCCATTATAAGTCTATCCCACAGGGTAGAAAGAAGAGGGAACTTTATCTACTGTCATCCAGACTTGCAGCAGCTACGTGAGAGGAAAGCATCTAACTGCGAAGTATCAGAACTGGAATTGAATCCCGATGTCCAGAGGTTAAACAGGTGTGCCTCTCCCCGTTATCATCATCACAATACATTTTGTCAGCTAAATGCAAGGTAGCAGGACAGATTGGATTATGGTGAGTTCCCCCAAAAGTCAACATAGCATCCTAAATCAGAGACAATACTAACAAAAAAAGGACCAGCTTTAGCTGGAATGCAGGTGTTTGCTGGGAGAGAGGGACTGAAACATGAATCAAATGCTACCCAGAGTTTGCAAATCAAAGAACTACTGAGTTGCAAGTGAGTTTTTTCAAAGGACTGCACGAATATCTACTAGAGTACCAAGGGACTTCTGTCTCATGATGAATTATAAGCAGAAGACAGGTGCAGGCATTGATTTGGCTAAAACATTCTGTTTGAGACATAGTGGAACTTTTTGCCGTTTGATTAAAATTCCTTGTGCTAAACCACAAGCAGTTCCTCACTTTCCCTTTGTCCCAAAGGGTTCGCTGTGGTGGGGGACACTGAGCAAGTGAGCAGCTTATCAGTCTGTTCGTTCAATACATGCACCTTCTGCTAACTGCATGAACAGAAGGGATCGAGTCAAAGCTGAACAAAGAATTACGGTGCTGTTGGAATTTGGCCTTCAGTCACATCCACATAATGCCACTTTAACCCTGGTATGATTACGATGGTGTAGGTCAGAGTAAATTGTGCTCCCGTGCTAAGGTAAGTTGTATGTCTTGTGCTGTGTGCTGCAAAGAGCATCATTCCTTTTCTCATTTTGCAATTGTTATTTGCTGTGTTTTAAGGCTGAATTTGTTTTCAGTATTGTTCTCGGTGCTATACGTGCAGCTGCCTCAATGCCCCAACTTGTAATATTTTGTGGAAATGGAGTGAGATCATGTATGTATGTAGAGTTACCATCTAATAATGCCAGATTTTGTGTCATGAGTAAGAGCTATTAAGAAATTGGCTTGTGATTCTTCAGGTATTCCCCACAAAACCTACTGCTGTGAGTCACTCCACTGAGACTGGTAGGATCAGACCTTGCGTATGCTCCGGTGGGTTTTGTCCAGTGGTCTTCTTGTTAGAGAAGCTACTGGTGGTGACACAGATGTGCTGGACTGGTCACCGACCTTGTTTCACTTTGAAATATGGAACTATGGAAAGCTGGAGATGAAGGGAATGTGCCCCTTTCACATCACAGTTGAAAGACGGTACCAGGATATGTTTATCAAGAAGCTTTCAGGGTGAGCAGCCGTTAGAAGGATTTTATTGTTGTACCACAGTTATTGTATTCACACACAAGAAGGTGTTGCAATTGTGCTATGAGCTGGGAAATCATGGTGATCCTGCTGCAAGACTCTCCTGTCACACTGTTCTCTGCCATAACAAAATGCACACACCAGCATTGGCACACAGGAGGGTAAAGTTGTTTCCTGAGGTGAGGGAAGGGAACCTGCCCCACCCCGATGATATAAAGGTAGAAATGCTTAATCCTCCTTTTTAGCACCTTGTATTTTATCAGCACATCCCACTCAGTGAAGTAAATTAGTAAATAAAATTAAAAACAGGGAAATGTAGGTATAAAAACAAATCATTTTCTCATAAAGAGATGGTACACTTATATTAGAGCCACATGAGAAGCAAAGAGATTGTAGCCCAAAAGCTAAATGTCACTTGGAGCAGATTCATTGAATGTAGCTAAATCTCGCTTTAGGGATCACAGGACACTCTGAGAAGAAAGAAGTTTCTTTTCTTCCCTTGAAATGAATGTTTTACATCCAGAAGACATATGATATTTACAGTTTAGTGATTCTCTGATGTGTTTAACAACGAGGGGCTCTTAATTCTTACATGCTTTGGAAGGTGTTTGTTTTGGTAGAGAGGCTACACGTGCTGTGCAAACCTCAACAATTATTAATCAAATCTTACATAAGGAAGACTTTCTTGAGAGGCTGTGTATGTAACAGATGGGCACTACCACCCTGTGAAATACATGATGATTTCTCAGGCACCTGGATTTGTGAAGTCTTGGGTTTTTTTTCTTAACCCTGTGAAGGGACAAAGCATAACTTTAATAATAACTGTGCAAGCAGTCCAGCCAAATTTTAATTATTAGTAGGCAGAGACCTCTGCTGGAGGTTGTTTAGTACTTCAGAGAAATATAGATTTACTATTAGTTTGAACAAAGCTTGGAAAACCCTTCTGGTGTGAAAGCCAGAGGCCTGGCAAGGGCTACATGGATGGCAGCTTAGACATCTTTATGTGCCCTTGCTCTCTGTCCTTTCTGAATGGCTTTCTTTAAAGAAAATACTTAGATCTGTTCACAACAATGTCTCTGGGAACAAGTGGTTCGTATGACGCAGCAGTGTCCTGGCAGAGAGCAGGATGGCCATGGTGTTGCCAACATCTGTACAGGAGATGGGTGATGCAGGTGACCCCAGGGAGAAGACAAAGCCCAGCTGGACGAGTCCTTTTGGCAAAGACACCATGGTAGTAGCTCCAGGTTCAGAGAGAGCCATTAACTGCATCAACACATGTTCAGCAAGATGTTGAAGCCACCCTCCCTGTGCTAGTCTGCCCTGCAGAAGCTTTCTCACTGATATTTTCTTGCCATTAACAGTTGCAGTGCTTTTGGACATGATGGTACAGTTAGCAACGCGCGGCCAGTTTCTCATCAAGTTGTATAAAGCTAAAGCTGGACTTGACACAATAGACAATAAGACTCAAGCTCAAAACTAAAAGAACATTTCTCATGGAAACTGCAACTCATAAACGTGCTGTTATTTTCTCCCCAAATCTAAAAAGAAGTTACACTAAAATGTCTATAAGCATCTGGATTCTTTGGAGCTGATCTGTCAGTCCACTGGCTTGGCCAGGTAGGGAGTTACAAACAGTACAATCAATGCAATTTGGAGTAATTTATGCTATAAAATGGCCCTCAGGCAAAGTTCATTAGTTAATATAAAGATTCCTACTGACTTATTTTTTTTTGTATTGCGCTCAAACAGAGCATCTCCACCAACTACATAATATGCATATGATATATGCAACGGATTGTGTTTTAACAGTTTCCCTAGCCATTTACAACTGCTTTACACTAAGCGGAGCGGAGCTGTTGCCCATGTGTACAAGGAATGGCAGTAAAGGTTTCAGTGTGAGTGACAGTCTGACAGGTTTCTTGGAGGGGTCAGGATATTCACTTCTAAACAAAAGCTTCCCAGTGGACTTCTCATTTTCCTTAGAAAAATGTGCCAAAACTTCCTTGGTTTATCCTCAGAACAAAGCCCAGGGTAGAAATCCTGGCTTTTAGTATTTTATAGCTCTATCTGCTGATGGTTTTTTCAGTTAATTTTCATACAAGCACATTCCTGCTCCTGTTGAACCAAATAGCCAATACTGAATACTTGTGGACTAATTCAGTTCGCACACATCTCTGTATTGGAAAGAATATCCAGAGTCACAGATTTTCTGATTAAAGAAGAAATCATATCATCTTGGCTTAAATCTCTTTCATCTGACACCCCACCCCAAAGTCCAACCTCTATCTGTAACTGCTTGTTCAAAATTCCTTCTCAGTAAATTTTCGTGTTCTGCCTCTTCTTATTTGTCCCTCTTTTCCTCTGACAAAGCACTTCTCATGCCAATCCTAGATATATCTTAGAAATTGTTTGGCTTTTGATTTTTAGAAGAAACCATGTGTTTTACTAACTTTGTCTTACACAAAGGCCACATTGACCTACCCATCTCAGTCGTGTTTAAGCAGCAGAGGATCCTCTCATACCTCCTTCCTAACACATTGTTTCACTCTTTTTTGATCTACGCTAATAACATCATTTTTCTGTGGTAAATAGAATATGTAGCCTTGAAATATTTAAAATATACAGAGAATGTTATCTTAAATACAGAGCTGAATTCATATAGATTAAGTTCCCTGACACGCCAGAACTAATCACTCACATTTATTTTACATTATTTACTATTGATCATAAATAAAGTTCACATTGTCATAACCCTTGCTATGATATTGGGCCTGCTTGTTGTTCATTCCTCCAGGTGTACGCGGTTTTCATAACCTGTATGTATCTGTGGTTTGTGACAAACGTTTGTCACACACATAGGCTCCACTGGACTAAGGTGCTACACACATGCAAAGAGAAAATTATGATTATTCTGTACACTTCCACCATAACATCCCCAAACACTGTGCCTGAACTCAGTTTTGCATTGCTTATCCCTATGAGCATGCCAGTCTGCATTGACATTCTAGGTTACTGAAGCAGTCTGGTGGCCATATCAGTGTCAGAGGAGAAAAATTAGTGCAAATGTCCATAAAGAAACACATGGCCAGCTTAGGATAGTCAGTACAAAGCTTCAAATTGACTCCATTAGAGGATCAAACACTGGGCAAAATTTTACTTACATTACTGTGCTCAACCCTGATGAAATAATTGATATTGCAGCTGGAAGGAACGTGTACCCCATGGAATGCTTTAAAATGCATGTTGTTTTTATTAGCATTTTTACCTGCTACGCACATCATTAGCATCACAAGGGAAGCAGGAGTCGTTGTACACGTATTTTGGAAAGCAAGCTAATTTTAGAGAAAGCCAACATTATCTTCCTTTTACACTGAAAAGAACGTGATTAGAAGTACAACAGAAAGCAAGAGTGTTTGCTTTGGAGGCCACTTTAAACGCATTTGTATGTTAGAAATGATGACAGAAATTAATATGAAAATATGCATAGAATAATTTTGGAATTGTCGATGTTTTGGCAAGCAAGTGAGAAGCCCTTTCTCGTAGTGTCATCTGTTTTTACTTTCACACTAAACCAGCCCGCCGGTATCATTTTAAATAGTGCAGGAGGCCCCAGCTGGGCCTCCCTGACTTCTAGGGCAAAATCCACCAAAATGTAGAATGCAAGCCTTCCCTCTGAATAGCAAGAGCCGTGTGTCAAGAGTGCGTGTGTGTACGCTCTAACATAGAGCTGAATTGTGCGATTTCTGTAGATGTTACAAATTAGAAGTGAAACCAGTCTTGTCACCTTCTCCTAGACGAAGAATTCAGACCAACCAAACAAAAGCCCAGCCTTGGGACTAATCAGCCTTAAAGATGGAATAAATTAACATTTTAAAAGCAAATCCATCCCCAGCAGAGTTGTTAGCCAAGAACAGGAGGACTCCACTGAATCCAGGAGAGACTGAGCTGCTGACATTGCACAGGTATATTGCAACGCACGGTGACACAACGTCAAGAGATAACAGCTTCAGTCTTTTCAAGGAAGAATCTTTAGTTTGCCTCTGCAGCATTTTTCATATGGAGGTGTCTCTACTACAACTGTCACGGTTGAGACGGACAAACGACATGGACCAAATTCTTTCAAGATGAAAGTAATAGGTGCCATTTATTGCTACAAGTGCATTTTTATACAATTCTACCAGTTCATGTGTCTTTTCACTATTGGTTACAAGTTACAGCACTAACATCTCGTTGGTTAATTTTGCTATCATCCATGTTATTCTTCTAGCCCCTTTTCTCTCACGGGTACATCTCTCCTCTCTCACGGGTACAACTCCATACCTCCGGATACTCCTTTACTCCCATCCTTCTCAAGGGTAAATCTTAATATCTTCAAGGCTGATCTCTACTCCTATATTTTCTGTCAAGGATTCCACAGACCCGCTGCAGTTTCCCACATACAACCTTCATTCTACTCAATTCTTGGAGCTTTTGTAGGACACCTGGGTGATTCAGTCAGATAGACAGTAACAATAAACCTCTAGGGAGCATCACAACGTAACCCAGATTCCCCTCAGCTGCAGAATAATAACTGCACATGTTCTGACTTGGCTTCCAGCGCTGCTGCCCGGTCAGTGGGAGGCAGGAGCTCAGGGCAGCAGCCTTGGGCATGTCTGGCAAGGAACTATATGCCGTGAATCTGGAGACACGCATCTCGCCACTCAAAGCAATAGTTTGTAAGCGTTTGAAGCACAAGCTTCAAATAAAGGAGCTTGCAGGGGCACTTCGCTAAGAAAAACGAGAGAAATGGAGCATTTGTCCTTAATCCAAACCAGAGTGGTTGCTGACAGAAGAAGGACACTGAGAGGATCAAAGCTGTTGCCAAATAAAAAGATGTGGTGGTTAAAAGAGAGCGTGCAGCAGTACTGATACCTCCCTCTCTGCAAAAGGCTGAACGAGACTGCACATAAACATTTTTACGATGGTGTCACATGATGGTGCTGCATTGACGGTAATCGATTTCCTGGCAAACGTTTGTGTAGAAAGGCAAGCATATGGCAGAGTGATCTACTATGAGACGGCTGTTTGGACCTCCGCCCAGCCCTTCAGGGATTCTCAGGATCACTAAGAACCAGTAGGTTCGTTATAGTATCTGTGTGTATGAGAATGTGTGTGTGAGAGGGAGAACGAGTTCATATTCGATGAAATACAGGAATGTGCATAAAACATTCCTGATGTCTGAAGGTTTACATCAGCTTTGTGTGTGTATACTTCACTGAATACAATTCCATGTGATGTATGTATACCATTTAGTATAAATTTAATCGTCCGGTTTTTCATTAGTAGTAGTCTGTAAGTGTGAAGAACTATGTAGTATTTATAAGACTGAAATTCTGTCTAGAGGACTCAAATACAGAATCTTGCGGGTTGTGCAGGTGGGTGGGCAGAATTAACGGGAGTTTTACTCTCACAGGCTTGTGCGAGTGCGCTCCTTTCATTGCCTTGTGCAGCAGAGAACCGGCTACCCCAGGTACACACTGGCCAAATTATTCCTTATATTGGTGCCAGCAAAGCTGCACCAAGAGCATTTGGCCTATTGACCTTTGTTACAATCACAATTCTTGTAAATTATGTATTTGCTGATAAATTAATTCCTCACTTTCATGTGTACACTTTCTTAACTTTGAGAAATGAACACAAAATGGAACCATCTTTTGCCCGTTCATTTAAAGTCCTGTCGCTGAAACAAACAGACAAACAAATTGCACAAAGTCTACATGATGGCCAGTACTTGATGTTAAACAACTGATGGTTTTCGGTTACAGAACACCATGCTTTTACTGCCTTATCTTACTGCCCAGAACCCCAATTGTTCATATCCCCTGTCAACAGTGTTAATTTTATGTTATGTGGATGTTACTGATATGAATAGTTTGTATTGGTTTGAATCCCTCTCTATCAGATGCTGAAGTCTACATGCCGTGAGTTCCCTGAGGCCCCACTGTAAGGTAAGACCAGTGCTGGGAGGGCAGCGGTGGCCGGGGAGGACACTGCATGGGAAGCAACCTGCAGCTGAGTGCAGTGCTGGGCTGCTGCTGCCTGAGCTTGTCCTTCACACCCACGTGTGGAAAAGTGGACCTTTTCCTCTTGGCAGGGTCCAGAAATTCACTGTTCATCACTGGATGACAAAAAGCAGCTGCGAGTGTTCCAACTGTGTCCCCTTTTTGGGCACCATTGGCCACATGGTAACAAAGCCTGACTTGTGTCTTCATAGGGGCAACATCTGCCCAGGCCAGCAAGCTGTCGGACCCCACAAAGTTGCAGAGGGAGGACACAATACAAGCAATTAATACAGGCAATACATGAATGGATAGAAGATTTGGATATTGCTTTTGGTCCCAAAGTCCCTGCTCATCTCTAGACAGGCAACATGCCCTTTGAAAGTTTCCGTGGGAGGTTTGCCTGAGTGAGCCAGGAGCATCATGTCCAGTGGGAGTAACAGTCTATAAATACCTGCCCATTATAAGACTATCATTGCCAATTCTGTTTGGCTGCTTCATCTCATAATATTCTCTTTGACTTTCTTAATACTAACCAGCCTAAATATTTAATGCTTGTCTTCCAGCAATATACTAAGCCCCTTGCTGCTACCCAGTGAAGATAGATACCATTTTTCTGTTTATTCTGAAACATTGTAGTTCTCTGTACTACAGTGGGGAGATTTGAACTAGTATTTACGTTCGATACGATAGCATCCATTTAAACATAAGTGACAGCTAAAGAAGAAAATAAACAAGTGGTCAGAAAGAAGCCATTTCCTTACCAAGTCGTTATGTTCTAATTCAATAGTGATGTTGTCACTTCTCCAGAAAGATGTACATTTCCTGGCTTGTAATAATTTCTCTGCAAATCTGTTAGGAGGTGTATTATTTTGAAATATTTTTATTGTCGTATGTCATTGAGATTTTACATTTTAGCAACTCACTTTCTCAGTTATATGAATCAAAAGCAACTTCACTGTATCCAAAGTATATACAGTTGCATAAACAGTAGCAGAAACAGACCCTTTGACTTCTAAGAGACCTAGTGCATATTGGCTGTTTGCTAGCAAGTGCAGTAGCCCTGATTTATGATTATTCTATTTATTATTTATAAACATATAACTTCCCAAACTCAGAAGAAGAAAACCATGCCTTCTTTGAAGAGGGCAGGGTTGAGGAAAACAAGGTCTGACTGTGGGGAAAGGGATACATTATACAACAAAGAGATCACTGAAACGCCAGGCAAAGTCATGTTAATTACAAGTTATGATCTTAATTGTTATTAAGCATGCTAACTTCCTTTCCTCCTCCACATCCTCCTCATGACCATTTCTTCTTATCCTACATACCACCTTAATTCCAGGCTCTTTGCATTCCTATGCTAACCCTCACTCATTAGAGATGTGGCAGACATAATCAGCTGTCCTAAGTGTCTGGGAGAGATGGAGTTTTGGGGAAGGAGTTCAAAAGAAATGAGGTTGTGCTTCTTGAGAATCAGGATCTGAAGGGGATGTCACAAGCAGGGAGTACAGGCTGGAGATCTCTGAGAGACAAATAGGTGAGCAGGATATGAGGTTTGGCATGGTTAACGGGGAAACGATCGACATGTGGCTGCCACATGACAAGATGTAAGTAGGAAGGGGCAGTTTTGCAAGCCATGGCAAGAAACATGATCTGGAGGTGGTGGGTATGTGGAATGTGTGAAGAAATGTGCTTTTAAGGAGCTCTCACGGGAGCCAGCTGGAAGCAGTTCTCGTGTTGCGCGGGGCGGTGTGCTGATCTTTCCGAGTACACCAGAAGGCTAAAGTGATAGCATTTCAGAGCAAGGGTGCTGGTGGTGGATTCGGCAGCTCCGGTCCCTCCCTTCCAGCTTCTCTTCACTCCCTGGAGAGGAACGGAGTGGCTGCCCAGAGAGCTGCGTCCTTCTTTGTTGGGTATGAGGGAGAGAGAAAATAACTTGCCCCATTTTCTGCCTGGCCAGCGATGACTTCCCTGCAACCCACCAGGTGCAGTACCATCCACATCCACTTCGCCAAACCCTTCTTCATGTCCATTCTCATCATGGCACCCACCGTGGCCATCACCCCCAGCATCACCATGGCCACATGGCCTCTGAGGACTCTCCTCAAAGCCGTATCTGTGTTTTGCACATTGGCTTCGCTGCACAGAGCATCCTGCTGCTGCTTTGCTCTGGGTTAACCCCAGTAGGCAGCTCAGTCCCACACACCCACTTGCTTCCCACGCACTGGAGAAAGAGGGTATGTGGATGGGAGGGGGCCAGAAAGAACATGCAGTGGTGATATCTGGAGAAAAGTACTTTCACAGAGGAGAAGAGTGTTCATGGGTAAAGAAAGACAGTAAGATTTGGATGTGGCCTCCGTAAAAGAGGTGGGGGGAGATAAGACCCATTTGAGTCACTGAGTGTTTGATGATGTTGACCATGGGAATAGAGGCAGATGATCAGAAGAAAGCTTGAGAGGTGACATAACGGCAAAAATGCTGAGAGTTTCCTACTGATTTCAACTGAGTTGGGATGACGTTCCAGTCCTTCAGTCTGCATTATGTTAAAGAAGAAACTCCTGACTGAATTATCAATTAATTCCTTGTTTTTTTTCCTGGGATAACACCTATGCATCACACTGCATTACAGCAGATGAGGTTCAGAGCTTGGCTTCTGGAGCTGTGAATTCCAGAGAAACAGGTACATCCCAACATCAAACTGCAGCCCCTGAGAGGGGTTTTACAGAACAAAACAGTCACAATCTCAAGAGGTTCCATGATCTCTTTCTGTTCCCCGGCTTCTGGCACTGCCCTTCAGGTGACACAAAAGTGAAGTTAAAAAGCTCCTTAAATAAATATGTTCTGTTGTCCATGTCGGGATGTAATTATTCATGAAGTCACATTCCAAAAGGCACTTTGATGAATGTACCAGAGGGCATGTGAGAGAAATCCTTTTCTCCAGTATTTATGAGGGGAAACTACGATGGTGTAAGTGTCATGAATCTGGCACTAAATTTATTTTTCCTGTCAACTCTCAACATATTTCTCACCCAATAAATTTCTGAGGCTTTAGATGACACATCTAAAATATTTCTCTAGAGGAGAAATATCTGTTGCAGGTTTTCTTCCCTAGGTATTATGGCTTTATAGCTTTAGAGATCACAGTTTCTCACCTGGCGATTTGAAGAGGCATTTTATAGATTAGCATATCAAATGGAGATGAGAAGTCATTAGTTTCATTGTAATGAGCGATGTCTCTACCAAACACTCAAAATTATGGGAACAGCAAAGTAGACTGTGCAACCTCTGTCTGACAAGATAATCTTCATATTACAGGTAATGTTTACTGGATATTAATAGAAGTACTAGATTTTGATGGGTGTTTCTCAACAAACTGCTGCTAAAGCATCTCATGTGCCGCAAGAGAAAGTCCAAAGAACAGTGAAGTTGTAAAGTCAGGTAGTCAAATGTTGGGAAACACTTGGGCTCAGGTTGCTGGTGCAACTTGAATTCTACTGTCTTCTTGGGAGGTTTGTGATAGAATCTTTAATAATCCTTTTCTGGATTGGTTTGGTTATTTTCCCCCCCCAACACAAAATCTCAGGCTGGTTACCACTTAGAGACTCTAGTAGGTCATAGAGTCCAATACCTTTGGATGCAGTGTCAAGATTTCCACGTAAGCTGATGAGTTAATGATGAAACAGTAACAGATCATTAACTAACAGATCATTAGTCTTTGCATGGAGAAGTTGCCAGCAGAGAACGAGATGTACTGAGCCGCAGAATTTTGTGAGATAATGTGTGGGTTTTCTTCACGTATGCTAAGGTATTAAGAAATCCCCGTGTTATTGTGATTGTGGCTGCTTTCACCCCTGCATTCAAATCCCTTTCTGCTTTTCTTGTGTCTTTCCCAGGCTTTAGCTCCTGCTCCCTTCCAGCTTTTCCCAGTTCTCTGTGCCCGCAGGTCTGGTCACTCCGCTCTGATACCTGGCCCAGGTACTCGCAGGGACACAGCCGTGGTTTCCTCTCGTGAGCTTTGCTTCCACAGTATCTCCCATCACGACCTGAATCACATTCACTGTAGCCTAGAGCACGTTTGGTCCAGACAGAACATCTGACACTTGTTCATCAAACCCTATTGAGCATATATGAATGCTTTTCAGTCTTGCAACTTGGCTACATTTTAATGGATATTCTTAGGATAATAAGAGGTACCTGGCAACTTGGTAATTTTGCATTTATTTCTTCTACTGTCATTGTCAGAAGAGTTTTGATTTTTAGTCACACGATCATCATGGAAAATTTAAATTCTAATGGTTCCATTATGAAAAATATACAAGCAACGGAAAACAAAGGTTTGAGTTTGAAATTGTTAAGCAGCATTAACTGTAGGCACCTTTTGTCTGCTGTAGCTTTGGTTGAAATGCCTGTAGAGAAGGAGGAATGGCAGCAATACATTCCCATCCCAAACCTTTCCAGCTGGTAGTGGAAGGCTCCCAGCCAGGGAGGAAGTTATTTTAACTGAAGTGCTACGATCTTTTCTGCCTCTGGGATACGTGTTCACACCTCTGCAACATGTAAAGCAATCACCTTAAAGATCATCTAATTTAACATGATTAGGAGACCACCCCAGTGTATAACATAAGAAGATTCATGAAACTGAGCACAGATAACTCGCTCCAGCTATGATACACACCCTTCTCCCTTCTAAGCCTATTACAGAGAAGGCTTGAGATCCCCTAGTGAGCTTCTTATCTCCAGTAATTAAGAATATCCTAATAGGCATGCTAAGTGCCTTTCTCTGCACGTCAGGATGGACATACAGCATCATGGCCTCTTTCTGCCTGACATGAAGTACCTCTGTGATTGCAGACAGTGCTCTCAGACATGGAATGGCTCAATTGTGACTCAGAACAATATTCTATCAAAATATTTAACAGACAAGCACCAGCTTACTGTGGCCATAAGCAAAATACTAATCATCGTAATCATCACTGATACATTTTTGCATACAGGAAAAGGAAATGCAGAAGGAAAGAAAACTATACTGGCTATAGATAGATGTAAGTAAAAATAAATCATTTTATTTCAGGATCTTCCAGTAAAGTTGATTATACAAGCGGCCACGCTGCAGAGCATTTATAGTCTGATCGCTGAAGGGCTTTGAGTAGGGAAAGCGAAAATTGTAGTGGCCAGGGACAGAATTTCAGAGGCAAATATAATAACCTGTGTGGCTTCTACAGACACAATATAGGCAGCATCTCACAAAATGGCAAGTGCAAGATAGCGGCATGAATAGGGTCCATGTACAAGACAGTTTGCATACAAACGTTCAATATATGCGTGCAAAACTATGATCATGGAGTATTGCATGCAAAACTTACGTATCTTTAAATATTTATTCATGACTTTGGAGGGTGCTTTTGAAATTAGGCCTTTTATGTCCACATGCTCTTTTCTTAAAGATCGATCCACAGTTTTGAATCGATGGAATTATTTCTCTATGAAAATTGTCAACCAGGAATGTAGCTATTTTTCTCCTTGTATGAATAGGGGGGAAATTATCAGGACTGGCTTAAAACTTCTCAGTAGCTTAAGAACACCGTTTCCTGAGAATTATTGGGAAAGCAAAACTCAGTGGTGTGGTAGTGGCCTATATACATGTAGCATATACATTAGCAAGCCTTCGCGCCCCTTCATTCACTCTTGTGATCTGAAGTTGCTCTTGAAGTGTTTGGAAGACACCCTCTTCACTCATTTTTCCTACTTCTGTGTAGATGGGCTCCCCTTTGTGTAACAGAAGAGAAAGGAACAGGACACAGGTGACATAGCAGAAGATCCCAGGCTTTGCACGCGGTGACGAGTGGCTGGCGGGGTTATGCACACTAAGAAACTCCTTTGCTGCTCGTGCTGAGGTGGCTTTCCATGCTGGTGATGTGTGTAACGTTTGGTTTGGTTTTTCAGTTATCAGCAGGGAAATTTGCTTTATCTTCCCCATCCTTTCCCAGCATCTTAACCACGGCTTGATGGAGGAACTGTCTGCAAAGTATGTCCAAGAGTCTGCAGCTGGCCAAACCTGAGTAGAGTTCTTACCTTGGCAACTCATTTATCCTTTGCAGCCTATACACAAAAGAGAGATGCATCCTTGCACGTCCATGGGATGAGTTTTCTTTGGAGCTCCAGTATGTGATTATCTTCACTGCAGACTAGCAACATCATTCATTCACCGCATCCTCTGCAGACACCAGTGCTGGGACAAACAAAAGTGAAAAGGCGGACATTTCAATTAGATGTTGTAGTTCAGTATCTAGTCACTTCAAATGTTGCTATTCCGACATTACCAATACATTATTGCATGGATGCGTATTTAATGTGTACTGCTTCCTTTGGGAAGGAATTGGCATAGATCCTGTTCATTCCTGATTTAAGGTCGTGAAATAAGTTACTAGAAAGAACTATTTATATCTGTAGATGAAAGTATTCCAGACATAAGGCTGGTTTGGGGAGATAGTAAAGGAATGGGAGGTGAGACAAAACACACAGGACTGTTTTGGATAGAGTCCACAGCTCCTGTACTCAGAGATTTTATATCACATTTTTCTGAAGAGAATTTAAGCTGAAATGAGGTATGGGTTTAAACGGATGCAAAATCCTATCTGATGTGAAAGTGAAAGTGAGCTGTTTGGCCACATGTCTATACTGAAGGTGGCTGCGTTGGCAACCCTGTCACTGATCTCGGTACTTCAGAAGCAGATAACAGTGCTGAGCACGGTGCCAGCTAATCATCTAAATGTTCATCCAGCTCCTTGGATTTTTTTTTCCATTGTTAGGTTGCTACTGAATACCCAAGCTGATGGTTTTACAGCAGCGCTTCCCCCAGCAGAGAAGGCCTTATCCTGTTTTACCACCCAGAGTGACAAACTTCATTGACTCAGCTACTACCAACAGCAGCATTTGGGTACCAGAGCCACATCTGGGGACACCATAAACACTAAGAGTCTTCTTGGTCCTGTTGCAGCCCAGGAAGAGGTGCTAGAAGAGGTGTTCCTTTCTCTCTCTGCCATTCCCGGCTTTTACAGACTGGTAGTGCTCTCTGTGGTCCATCTACTCCCTGCCTGAAACGTAACCGTACCGCCTTCACCCACCTTATTTCCTCCCCATCAGCGGGAACCGCCTGCAGCCAGGCGAGAAGCACCCAGCCAGAGCTGCCTCCCTAACCCCAAAGGGGACAGTTGCCATCTTGCATGTTGGAATAGCTGGGGAACCCACTCCTACAACCCCAACTGTTATAAATGAAGACAAGTCTTTGAGCCAATTAATTAATTTTATTGAGCAAGTGAATTTAAAGCAAGCAGTAATTAGGCAAAACAGCGCTGGGTGACCGGGGGAAGCTCAGTTCCACCACGGCACAAAATTCAACTTTTCGTATGTGCTTATATATGTTATACACTTGTTCACGCGCTGGGACACCCTGACGAGTTAGCTCCTGGTTGGCTAGTTGACAGTGAAAGATGTTGCTGGGTGTCGCTTGGTGTTTCTGCCTCTGGAGTTCTGTTATCTGTTACACCATCTGGGAGCTCTGTTATCTGTTGCACCATCCGGCCATTGGCTTGGTTGGGGTCCGGCATCCGGCCATTGGCTTAACTACTATTTTCTACAAAATATAATGAAACTTGCACAAACGCAATTACTTCTTACAATGATATGCATAATATGATTGAACCCTACTCGATTTGTTCAACAACCTTGACCATTATTTATTACACCAACCAAACCTGCAGAAAAACCTTCCCTAAACTTTTTCAGTTGTGGCCCAGCTTGCAGGTGCCTCCTAGTTTTGATCCTCTAGACGACACTTCAGTATAATAGACGGCAATAATAATTGTTTTCTGAACATTACAACTCAACCGGTAACATTTTGGTAAAAGCAGCGATATCTGGGGTTTGGATTTGCGAGTTCCCACTGCTTCCCTCCGACAGAGATGCGTGTTTGTAAAAGCTGGCACCAAGAGCCAGGACCCACGTGCCCTCCGATGGGACGCCCCTGTTGTGAATTTAAGCAGATCCCACATCCAGGTCTTTGTGGCTGTGGGGTTTTTTGAGGTTTAGGCTGGGAATGAAGGTGGAGGGGTCGGCGGTGGGGAAGAGCCTGGGTACAGAAATTGGGAAAACCCTGTGACCTGGAGCCTTTGCCCAAGAGTCCGGGGTTTGGCTGCATGTGGGGTCGGGGTCACGCCAGGGGTCTGCGGGCACCCTCAGCAAGGGGGCTGCTGACAGGGCGTGCACCAGCCGCACGGGGAGCCCAGGGAGCCCATCTGTGCCGGACTCTTGGCCTCTGTGCCAGGGGGGACAGGGCACCCCCAGGCCCAAGGGCTGGGAGCCTGCGGCGGGGGAACTCGGGGGCCCTGCTGCCAAAATCAGCCGCGCTCAGGCGCCCTCTCCTCGCCGCCTCCATGTCGGGCGCGCATAAAGAACCATGTCATGCTTCAGCGGAGAGGGCAGGGCCGGCAGCGACTGCAGCCGCTCTCTGCTCTCCTATTTTCATAGAAACCGATCTGTGTACCTAGAAAATAACAGGAAGGCAAAGTGCGGGGAGAGGCGCGGGCGGGGGGGGCGGATGAGAAGATCCTGTTTTCGGTCGCTGCCCGAGGAGTAATTCGGAGGAGACGGCTCCATCTTCCCGGGGCCGCGGCGGCTGCGGCGGGGATGGAGCGGGCGGCGTAGCCAGCTCGCACGGGGGGGCCGCGGGCAGCGCCGCGCCCGCCCGCCGCCGCGGGGTGAGGGCTCCCCGGCCGCCCCCGCCCGGCCAGGCGCCCCGCCGCCAGCCGGCTCCCTGGGACCGGGGGCTGCTGGGGTTGTGTCCAAGGCCTCCCCCTCCCCCGCGTACACACTCACACACACAGTCACACACACACACTCACACACACACCCCATCTCCTCCCGCCGCCGCCGCCGCCGCCGCCGCCGCCGCCGGAGAGATCGGGGATTGCCCGCGGCCCGGCCCCGCTCCCGGCTGCGCCCCGTGCCCGGGCACATCGCACCCCGCGGGGGCTCGCCCGGCTGCCCCCGGGGCGGCGTGTGCGGGGCGGGGGGGTGTGGGAGGGCGGGGGGACACACGGCAGCTCCCGCGGCGGCTCCCGATGGCTCGTCCGCGGCCCCGAGAATACAAGGCTGGAGACCTGGTGTTCGCCAAAATGAAGGGGTACCCGCACTGGCCGGCCCGGGTGAGTACCGCGGCGGGGCGCCGGGCCCCGCGCCGCCGCCCCCCTCGCCCTCCCGCCGGGCGGGCAGCGGCCGGGCCGCCGTGAGGCTCCGCTGGAGGCCCCGGCCCCGGCCCCGCCGCACGGGGGCCGCGCTGCGCGCCCACCCCGGCATTATTGTGCATCTTTTCTTTGATCTTCAGGTTTCTCCCCGGCCCCCCGGGAGGAGGAGGAGGAGGAGGAGGAGGCAGGAGGGAGGGGGGCGAGCGCGGGCTGTACCTGGGCTGCTATCGCGGGGAGGAGGCTCGGGGAGCCGGCAGCCCTGCCCGCATCACAACCATGCTGTTTATTATACGCCCTCCCTCGCCCCGGCCCCCCGGCTCCCCTCTGGGGCGGAGGGGCCCGCAGCTCCCCCCGGGCCCGCCGCCCGGGGCAGGGCGGGCAGGGCAGGGCAGGGCGGCCGCCTCCCGCGGGCTCTGCGCGGCCCAGCGCCCGGGTGGGAGACAAGGCCTCGGCGCAGGCCTGGAGCCCCGTGCGGGAAGGGGCACGGCGTGGGGCAGGGCCGGGCTAGAGGCGGCATGTGTGGAGGGGCGAGGCCGCGGGCACGCAGGGGGAAGCGGCCGCGGGTGTCCCCGGGGCGGCGGGAGGCGCGGCCCGGCGTGGGGCGGCTGGCGGAGGGGAAGCCGGGCCTGGCTGTGCCGCGGGGCCCATCCGGGCGCTGTGCAGAGGCTGTTTGGGTGCTGGGCCTCCCGCTCAGCCCCGGCTTTATTCTGCCTTTTACTGTGTTGGCTTGCTTGCAGAGTCCTTTGTCGCTTTTTGGTTTATGCCGCTGTGATATAACTGAGGTGCAAAGGCATCGTGGGCATTTGGCATTCAGAGAAGCGCCCCATTGTGTTTAAAGGTTCATTTTGGGTGCTGCCACAGCAACACAGAGCAGAGCTTTCTCCAGAGGGTCTGGTACCGTGGCAGGCTCACACGGCCTGTCCCTTCCCTCCTTTTTGGTCACTGTTGTGTAAACTCGCCGTGCAACACGTGTTGTTTGAACTCATTCAGCGTTCGCTTGTCTTCTCCAGCCTTACCAGGGCCAGGCTCATGCTGTCATTTTGTAGGCAAAGGGAAGTTACTGGTCTTTGTAAAGAGCGTGAAGATAGTGAAGCGTTGTATGCAACATGTGGGAAAACATGGATGGGCAAGGATAAGGATGGATGGACATGGAGCATTGCGCTTGGCAAGAGAGCCGGCGAGGGGAATGGCTGTCAGTGGTGGAAAGTGGATTGAAAAGTGTCCTGAGGATAACCGAGGAAGCAGAAGTGTCGAACGGCAGCGTACGGGAGGGAAGGCCAGCACCACACGCTTAAGCAAGGGGCAGTGAAGAAAGAATGGTGAGAGGGTGCTAGATGTCTGGAGGCATGTAAATAAGGTGATGCATTCAATTATTTTGGCAGAGCAGGCTAAAATTAGCATGCAAAAGGCTTCACTACGTTGTGGTTTTGTTATTCTATCATTATACAGGTTGGTGGATATACTAACTAAAAAACGGCAATTTATGTCAGCAGAACAGCGTGAGCCACTGAAAATTGACTTCTTTCCTACCTCTGTCGTGCTTTAATTTACTGTGGAAATTCTAATGTGAACAGTTGAGACCATTACCACGTTGAAGCATGTTAATCCCTTTCCTTTCTGAGACTTGCTAAAACTCCCATTTGTTTACCCAGCAGCAGAACAGGGTCTTTTGTTTTAATGGCATTTTCTTGCCTTCAACAACACCTTTATACACTAGGCAGCTGGTCATAGCCTTCGACTGGGTGTCTAAATAGGTATTTGAATGGCAAGAATATCCAACAGGGTACATCTTCACTAGGATGAAAAAATAGGTGTGCTATTAACATAACTTCCTTCCTTTGTGCAAACTAATAGGGTGTAAAGTACAAGTGAAGACAAAGCACTGTCTGGTTTTAACATGACTTAGGAAGTGGAGGTAGAAACTGTGGAGAGCCCAGAGTCTACCATCAGGTAGGAAGAGGGCGGCCAGGCTAGGAGAGCATCGGTACTGGGTTTCAGTTCACCTGGGTGTCAAGAGACACAGAATGTGCTCTTGTAGCACGTAATGCACTTATTTACAATTTCTTGTTAGATCAGGCTGATTGCTACCTAAACCTAATGTATTGCTTGTGAAAAATAAAGAGTTTATACCATCTATACTAGGACTTTCCTTCATCTTGGCTGACAAGTCTTGCCTGATGCACACTTCCTTAAGCAAAGGAAAAGCCTAGTGAGGAGACTAGTCTCATTTTGTTTCCCACAAAACATTATTATATACAAATAAAAAGAAAGGAAGTATTTGAGTTGAGAACGCAACTCAGATACTCTGATTAAATGAGTGCCTTTTATCCAGCAGATTCACTTGTTTCCAGATCCTTGAGTGTTTGCTACCTGCTTCTCTATTCATTGTGCAATTAGTGTGTTTGATCTTTGTATTCTCATGTAAAAACTTCCATATTTCATGCCGATATATTAGCTTAATAATACAAGTAACAATACATTTAAATGGCAGTATTATTGCGCCTACCACATGGTGGTTTGCATCTCAGAGCCCTTTGGCTTGAATTTCCTGTCTAGGGATAAACTCCTTAAACTGTGTTTAATAAACCTGAGACGTGTTAAAGCAGGACAGAGCGAATCTGCCTGCCCTTCCATGAAGGCACAGGCATAACCGACCTGGCTCAGAATCAGCCGTGTGTTTTTGTGTGCATGGGTAGTGTCATACAGCACATCTCATTGGGATCCGCGCCCCGCTCAGTTACTCTTATATCTCATTAGAAGAACAAGACTGACAGGCCTGACTCTCGTCGCTGTGAGTAAAGAGAGAGAAACCACGAAGAAAGTGGCCAGGTACCGATGATAAGCCCAGGGACCATTGAAAAATGTAGTCTTATGATTGATGGTCCTTTATAGCAGTCAAACTACATTTAAAGTTTATTGTGTGTTAGTATAGAGATTATTGGATACGGACCAAACTTGCCACACTTAGCCAAAACTGTAATGGCCAGTAAATCTTATCTTTACATACCCTGTTCAAATAGAATCGGTGAATAAAACTACTGTCTTCAAAAGATGCTTTTAGATACCTGGTGTCTGAAAGATGTCACTTAGTTCTTACTACCTGGAAAGGGCTGCTTTACATTTTAGTGTCGCGTTTTCTTGGGCAAAGCCAAAGTTTTCTTTAGCTTAACTGGAAGACAGTGAATAGGTTTAGGCTCCAAGAATTATATTGAAGCTTAATGAATAACAGTAGATAACATTCTGGCAGCAGGTTGGTTTGCCATGGTTTTTATGTTAGCCCGTGATGTCAGGTGCTCATCAGAAATGCAGAATAAATACAACTGGCCAGGTCATCAGTTGCTGTAATGGAACAAATAAGCAATCGTGTTTCCAGGGAGGGTGATGTTATGGTTAAAATACGGGAAATAAGGATTTGATTTGGTCTAGATTTCATGAGTGGTCTTTGCTTTTGAAGCACTGTCTTAGTTCCCTGTTTGTAAATGACAGTTATCAACACTTTTCCCTTTAAAAAGGTGGCGTGGAGTCAAAATCACTAACATTTATGAGTTGCTTGGCTGCTGCTGTGATAGGAGCTGCATTAGCACACATAGACAGAAAAATGTCTTTCTTCAAATACCCTAGTTTATCTAGGATAGATGTCCTGGCTTATCGAGAAATTGCCCCTTGAGTAGTCACTCGGATGAGATAAAAGGGAAAAACTGGTGGTAGATTCAGAAAGATCAATAATGGTGTTTGTTTTATGAGTGACCCTGTAGAAACAATAAGCACTTAGTTGCTGAAATTAGCTGCTGATTTAAAAATAGGAAGGAAGCTGTTAATGCAGCTGTAGAGAGCGGAGGAAAAAGTCTGGAATGACCTCAATAAAATAAGAGCATGCCCAAGTAAATGGCTGATGCCATTATTGAACAGAAACCTGGGTTCCTGCAGCTGGGGAGACCAGAACTAGATTTGAGTAGACGCAAATAGTTTGTGTGGGGATGGTAAAGTTGATTTGGGGCAATACAAAGGCGATCCAAGCAGGTAAGACAATGTATCTTAGTGTAAAACACATGAATGTTTAGAGCTATTCAGAGCGTTTTGTGCTGGGGGGAGAGCGCAGCCTTTAAAGTGCCAGTGTCACACTATTATTTACGTGTATTTACTGTCTTGTGAAGGTGAATTTCCAGTTTTCTGGGATCCTGTTTGTTTTGTCCAGGTCCTTTATTGCTACTCTGAATTAACACCTACTTGACCTTCAGATTTGCTGGCTAGCTGACAATCCTCATATGTGAATATTGTTATTAAAGAGCATCTGCCAATAGCAACGGCAAAATGGTATTTGGGGCATTTTAATGTATCAGAGTTGCAAATGGGTATGAAGTTTTCGGTGTATTGCTTAGAGTAATACATAGTATATGCTATCATTTTATTGGGAACTAGTGTCTGTGGCAGGCTGAGCATTACAAATGTAAGGATTACATGATAATGTTTAGCTGAGCATGTTTTTTCAGTATTGTTGACCATGTTCCCCATCTAGCAAGTCATGAAAATGAAGGCACCGTAAAGTATGAACCAAAGTAATCCAAGGGAAGGGCTTAGAGGTAAGCTTATGCCTAGAAACTTTGTTACACAAGAGCCTAAAAAGATAAGGCTAGTAACACTACAGTATTATAGTTTAATATAATATTAGAGACTATTAAAAGAAATTACTACTACAGAATTCCAGTAGACTTTCAGCATCAGTAAAAAAAATTAGATATGTGTAGTTTGGACACCCCTACACAGGCACTTTGGTGAATAAACCTCTCTCTTCCCATTCAGTGGGGCATGGATGGAGCTGGTGGGTCATCTCTGTGGACTAAGGCCCGTGTCCTGCCATAGTCTGGTGAAATACAAGATGCTTAACCAGGAACAACTTTGGTCAGTTTTAATTGCAAGTGTGACAGCTTGGAAAAATCAAACCCTCAAACACATCATAGAAGAAAGATTCGACATTTGAAGTGTTTGATATTTAAAACAGACCATTTGTTTTCTTACTAGTGTAAGGATAAGGGAAGGTAGATTTTCCATGGCAGGGTTTATCTTTTTTGGCAAAGAATGACAGGCAAAAGTCAGATTAGATCCAGAAAACTTCAAAGGGTCCATCAGAAATAGACAACAGATCTTTCTCTGTGTTTTTCTGCCAAAAGCCAGTCTGCAGTCTTTTCAGCTTTTCTCCTTGGCCATTTGGGACCTGTCCAGTCCTTCACCATGTGCGTTTCTCCTTTTTCCCCTTTTGGTTGCTGTCTTATGACCTCACTTTTGCCTTGTTACTAAATATGAGTCTCCTGTGACTTCTCCTTTACCAACTCTGAGCTTCTTCCATTTCTCTCCCTCTTTAATTATGTACCTCACTCATACATCACTCCTTGGAGATCTGCAGGCAGTTTCTCTGTTTGTTCCTCTCTGAGATAAGATTTGCTGATCACTGCAGGGCTCTGCCTTGACCAAGGAACTAATGGTGAAGCCCTTGGCTTCCCCGGCCAGCTGTCCCGTAATTTTTATCCATAAAGCTGAAGCATTGCTTACACTAATATCTTTCCAGTTAGTTGCTCGTGTTTGGCAAACGAATCACTTTGGGGCAGGATGTTCGATGCTTGTTGTTAGCACAGGCAGGGATATTTGGGAAAACTTGTTTAAAATTCAATTCTTTAAATCTCTCTCTTTTTTAATTAGTCGAAATAACCAGCCCCAAATGTGCAAGTCTCATCTTTTTGTGTAAATGACAATAGATGAATAACATTTCCTCCTGCAGTGCCGTGATTTTAAGTCCAAGTGAAGCTAACCCAGAAGGAAGACAGTGGTCTCAGAAGTTTTGAGGCAATAAACAATTAAATTTTGTCATTCCCATACTGTACAGGCTTTTTGTTAGATATTTCTCCATGTCATTTTGAAGCCACTGAATAATTTTCATCAACTAATCTCGTGGAAATCATTGGACATATGTTTTATCTGAAAGAAGGGCGTCTCTCTCAGTGAAATCTGTAGCCTGTCAAGTCAATCTGTATGTTCTTACTGCAAAGTTACAAGAAATGTTAGCTCCCATTACATTAATTGATAGATCTCTTTATTATTGTGCAAACAACCTGTTTGGACCCTCGACTGGAAGGGTTTGTTAGTGTAGGCAGCAAAACGAAGGCTGAGTTTTCAGGCTTAACTCTTCATTTCCTGATTTCCCCATCATAATAATGCGTTAACGAGCCTTCCTACATTTAGGGTAATAAACATCTTGTAAGCAAGTGATTGCTGGCAGTAAGTATACACAATTGTCATTGAAGATAGATGAAAGGATTTCCTGATAATGCTGGAAAAGTGATGACAATGTGAGCGCTTGGACATTTTAACTGTTTGAAATGGTGTTGTCTGAGCAGTGAAGACCTTTCCACTGTGTGCTTGAGAGGCATAAGGGAGAACAAGTCTGCCCAAGGCTTCTCTATAATACTGTAATTCGAGTGATAAATATAGCAACAAACACTGGAAAGTAGCCTGTGTGGAGCAGGCAGGCAGAGGTCGGGGAACCGGCTTTTTAAAGGTGTGAGGAATTAGCTGAACATCAGCATTTTGATGTATCTTTAGGTACCTTCGTGCCTTCCAAGCCTGCCCCTGTGTCATCTGTATCTGTGCATACGGTGGATAGGTATGTGTGCATGCACACAGCTATTCCGTGCATAGGCACGCAGACCCCCAGAGAAAACATAAATACTTAAAGCACAGGGAGGAGCACATCACTTGTCTCTGGACTCCAATAGAAGCAGCATCAACAGAGAAGGGCCCAGTAGTTTGGCTGGAGCACAACAGGAGCAACTAGAATAAACACTTATTTGAAAGATTCCAAGAAATATTTGGCAAACGAGTAAGTGTCATGAGGTAAAGCTTCTCAAACTTAAAGAAGGAAACAGATCTTCGCTTCCTTCTCTTGGGAAAGTCTTTGCATTACTGGCTTTGCACATCTGAGACTGTTTCATTGATTTGTGTAACAGCCAGTTCGAAACTTGATACAGAAATTGAATATAAACTGCAGATTCTTTTCCAGTTTTACTTTCTTCTATGCGGACTATTTGACATGACAGTCTTGATTAGACTTAGTTTTACCTGAAGGGCATCTGAGACCTTGCTTTGGGCCTGGGTTTTTGCTTGTTTGTTTGTTTATATTATTTTTTTGGTAGGAAACAAAAGGAAGGTAAGAAATTTGAGTAAGTACTACAGCATCCTAACAAAACAATGAACTTCCCATGTTATGATGCAGTTCCTACAGCCCTGTTTTAAAGTTCCCCATCCTTCAAACGGTCTCAGGTCAACCCAAATATTATCCTTGGCATCACTGCTGCTCCAGAAAGACACGTAATGTTCTTGAATTTCAGTAGGACTTAATCTCTGTCTCCTGCCCTTTTGTAGAGCCCTGCTGAAAATGCCTTTGGAGTCAGCATAAAGGGAGGAGACGATATTGTACTGTGCTCTGGTAGCACAGTTAGAAGGGACAGGTGTCCATAGACTGTGGTATATGCCTTAGAAAAGTACGTTTAAGTCTCTTTCAGTTTTCCTTTAGCAGGCTGAAAGGATAATTAGCATCTGTAGCCCTGAAAATGCAAACTGGAAACAACTGTTTATTTTGCCTTGCAGCGACGTGTAAAAAAAACCTAGAGAGAGGCTGCCAGCTCTAGTTTGGCTGCTTGAATAGAAGACATCATGTAACAAAAGAGGAGAAACAGGGCAAGGAATATCATACACCAAATACCAGCTTTAAGACCATGAGTTAACAAAGCATCCTACATACATCAGAGTAAGTAGGGCCGGGAGGAAGGGAAAAATTCCTGACTGTAGGAACTTTACAGATATCACTGTGGTGTCACTGATGTCAACTAGGAAACAATGTGTCAGCCTTTAAAGTCTTTTGTACTCCTTGGGCTTGGAAAGCACCTACCATTGAAGCTACTTACAACAGAAAGTACAACCACACTGAGGCCACGAGTAGAAGAAACCTTAAGCCTGGGAGAGCTCAAGACTCAGTTGCACAATAATGCAAACCAGTTCTGGGAATCAATCCCATATCAGACTGGATTACTAAATGTACTAAATATAAGTACATATTGAAACTTCACTATTAGCATAGGGAGTGACCTTACAGAGATATGAAGCATCAGGCTGGAGATGCAGTCTAGATAGGACAAGCAGGGAAGTACAGATAGAGGAGCAAATGCCATAGTTGCAAAGAACAATTCTGGAGTTACTGTCCTTCCCTTGATATGTTTATGCATTTTGCATAGAAAGTCATTAGGTACAAGCAGCTCTTTTGTGTTACTTCAGCTCCACTAATCTTACATCTTACAGTGTTCAGCCTTCCAGGAGGGGGATACTGTGAACCCCTTCTCTTAATTCCTGGAGGGTGGGGTATCTTCCTCAGCTGGAATCTCCTCCATCTGAATGAAATCAGAATCCAGGTTTCAGTTCCTGGCTGTTACCCTTGTCCCTAACCTGTTGATGGTAACTAGGTGGCAGTTCCTCCAGCTCTTCCTCCACGTATCTTTTGGGAAAACTTTAAATGTAGGGCACTTAGGGTTCCACTTTTCTGTGGTATCAGTATCTTCCCATTGCAGGAGCTGTGGGTGGGAGGGAGGGAGGGAAGCTCTGTCTGAGTGGCGTTTAGACCCTCAAAGGGTGGTTTGTGTCCTTCCTTCTCTCGAGGAGTTTTCTCTCCCTCTTTCCTGCTGCTTGTGCAGAGATCACCAGTCACAGCAACCACGGGGTGCTGCAGAGCCAGCGGGTGCGGAGGGCCATGATTTGCACCTCATATAGAAGTGAGGCCAGTCATTCATGGCCTTCCTTCCCTGGGATACAATTTATTGTTCATCGCTGCATGTAAATCAGTCCCTCCAGCCCCATTGATTACTTTCTGGTGCGTGCGTTGACATAAATATTGTGTGTATTTTTCTTTAGCTTCCTTCAGCTTGTTACCCGCCCGTACGGTGGTGTCCTGCACAGGGTCAAAATAACTGTGCTGGGTGCGGTTGCCGCGTGCGAGGGTTGTGTGCCAGCTGTCTGCCTGGACGTGTGTTTGCATATGGGGGTTTCTGCATATCTCCTTGACCTTTGCAGCACATTGGTTGTTCAAATGTAACTTGTGGTCCACTATTGGCTTCCTGTAGTATTGCTGCTTCCAGCTTTCCCTGTCTTACGTTGCCGATGCCTTTTCCCAGATGCGTTAGCCTTTTCCTTTTGCAAACCGAATTTCGGTTTACTTGCAGTTCTTATTTCTCACAGACCTGGGTCTCTGTGAGTCAGTTGTCATATTCGTTTTACCATCACGGGGTGACTCCATGTTTATCCATGCATACATATGGGCATAAAAGACTATATTTATCTTAATATTTGCAAAGGTTCCGAGTTTACTGTGCCAGATGCCTCTTCCAGAACACCAAAGAAAGTGTTCAGTGAGGCGGACCCTGGCAAACAGTGCGCCTAAGCAAAGCATCTCATGCCAGGCGCTCTGCCCTACTGTAGTGGCATCTTTTGTCATCTTTTTCTTAAACTAATTAGATGCTACTTGGTTTTCAGCCCAGATGTCACTGTTTCCATCAGAGCCGGTGTAAATTTGTGTTTCGGTAAGGATTTCTTCAGATACCGTTATCTGGAATCCAAGTAGGTAGCGTTCATTCAGGTTGAAATACGTGGAAGTGTTTGCAGAGCTGGGGTTGCTGTGTTCTGAGCCGCGTGCTGTTGGCACTGTGTTGCGGATTTCGGGTGCTCCCGGTGTCGCTCTGCGCGGATCGGCTGCAAGGTGCGGGCTGCTCGCTGTCCTGCTTGGTGCGGAATGGCAGGAAGGAGATGATACCTGTCCCATTAATTTGCTCTTTGAAGACCATGTCCCAAAGGCAGGGAATGAATTTGACTGCATAAAGATTCCTTGATTTCAATAAAACTGCTTACGTGTGCTGCCGTGCCTGTACAAACAAAAAGCAGGACTACAGCCTAAGGGAGAAGGCAAACGTTCATCTGAAAACAAGAAGAAATACAAGATGGCATTCCTTCCTGCGGTGCCTCTCCAAATACCAGGGCTTTGGAAAGATATTAGTGCTGCAGCAAACTCAACAGATAATTCTTTTCATATGGTGTGGGGATCAGGTGGCTCACATATGTTAACATTTTCAGGTACTCCTTTTTGCTGCTTTTTATCAGGAGTTCTTTTTCAAAATCTTCCTCCTGTGCAAACTTTATTTTTCTTTGTCACAGTATTTCTATCACAGCTTTTAGAAGAAGGTAGCATGAAGTTATTAAGCCTTGTGGTTAGAATTTTATTAATAGCATCTGCAATGATGTATCACCAGTAATAAGCTTGTTCTGTCTGTTAATATTTTGTTTTCTCTGCCCTTGTTTGAATGACTTTGTTTGAAACTCTTTATTGGTAAGGGCGTGGGTCAGTTTTATGAGCAGGTTCTTTGTATTGCTAAAATGGCAATTCCTTGTTAAAAGATGAAAACAGATTAGAGAAGACACATTTGTCAGACAGGGCTCTTCAGCATTAAAATGCTGTGAATGCTTTATCCTTATTTTTTGGAAGATGTTTTATGGCATCTCCTGCCTTACAAATGAATGGGTTCACCTGTGTATGGCATTGCCGTGTTATTGTGCTGGATGGGACCTGATCATACAAAGACAAAGGCTTTGTTTATGCAGCCAAACTGTACGCCCAGCTGTGCTTGCAGGATCAAGCCCTCTAGCTGTTAAGTTTCTAGAAGCCCATAATAATTAAGATTTTAGTGGCAATATGCTAAGAAGAAACACCAGCTTCTCCAGCAGATGTGAGAGCAAGCGGAACCATCTTTTAAGGAGAAGCTTATACTTTTTCTGAAACATTTGCTGCTCCATGAAGGTGTTAGTTTACTTGTTTGTCTAATGTCAGCAATGCAGTTGGCCTAGTGTGATACCAGGGGTGTCGGGGTGGTCTCCAAGGCAGGGTTATTGCAAAGGGTTATTGGGGATCTCAACAATTAAAAGCAGTGTGAGCTAAAACTCCTGGGTTGTGGAGCGTGGTTTGGACACATCATGTGTCATAAGGGACCTGGGGGTACTAATGGACAGGAAGCTCAACATGAGCCAACAGTGTGCCCAGGTGGCCAAGAAGGCCAATGGTATCCTGTCCTGTATCCAAACCAGCGTGGTCAGCAGGACAAGGGCAGTGATCCTTCCCCTGTGCTCTGCACTGGGGAGGCCACACCTGGAGTGTTGTGTTCAGTTCTGGGCCCTCAGGTCAGGAAAGAGATTGAAGTGCTGGAGCGGGTCCAGAGAAGAGCAACAAGACTGGGGAAGGGACTTGAGCACAAGCCCTATGGGGAGAGGCTGAGGGAGCTGGGCTTGTTTAGTCTGGAGAAGAGGAGACTCAGAGGTGAGCTCAGCACTCTCTAGAACTACCTGAAGGGCAGTTCTAGCCAGGTGGGGATTGGGCTCTTCTCCCAGGCATCAGCAATAGGACAAGGGGCCATGGGCTTCAACTCTGCCAGGGGAAATTTAGGCTGGATATTAGGAAGAAATTCTTTACAGAGAGAGTGGTCAGGCATTGGAATGGCTGCCCAGGGAGGTGCTGGACTCACCGGCCCTGGAGGTTTTTAAGCTCAGATTGGACATGGCACTTAGTGCCATGATCTAGTAAACAGACTAGAGTTGGACCAAGGGTTGGACTCGATGATCTCTGAGGTCTTTTCCAACCCAGTCGATTCTGTGATTCTGTGTGATCTGTCATCACCAGTGCATTAAAAAGCAAAGGCAAGTGGCACTTTGAATTACAATTTTGAATACTGACTGAAAGGCTTTTGGTTGGATTTTGTTGATTTGTATGAGGTGTATATAAACACTTTCTCTGCATCCCAGGATAAATTTGTATGTGTCCTCGTGTCCTGCCTAGTTCCAGATATGTGTCTCCTTGACCAAGTTCCCTTTATGTGTAACTACCTTCTCCCAGTTATTTGCACAATATGAATTAGGATAATATGCTGGTTCTTTAGAGCTGCTTTTTAAAACAAAATGGTAACCTGATTTAAAACATGGGTTTGTATCGAGCTGCCGAGGGAGAGTGCTGAGCTCCCCTGCTTAGTATGGGTGCTGTTCCTGATTCAGAAATAGTGTTTTAAAAATTTAATGTATGCAGGAAAACAATTTATTACAGTTCTACATGTGTTATTTGTCCCTTGACAGTGTGTATCCTTTTAAAATAATTGTTCCTTTAAATTTAATCTTCTGATTACCTCTCCAAGTCTGATCTAGAAATGAGCAGGAGCCCTTGGTCTTGTTCGGTGAAGGCAAGTTAGAGAAAATCAGCGGCTTTTGGAAGAAAACAGGTTCTGGAGTAAACTTTGTGACTTCTGGAGCGTAACTGCAGCCCATGATTAATGTGTGTAAATCAGAAGACAGTACTCACATGCTTGAAAGTCATATTTAGTGTTTGTGATGTAAAATACATATTTTAAAATTATGGGCATGCCAGCCTAGCAAGTCTGGTCGCTACCATATTGATATGTTCATCTTGTCTCTGACATTAATGCCACTTATAGCTCTAAAAGTACATCTTTTTGTCTTACATGTTTTTATTATTTCATTTGAGAAGTTTTTTTCTAACATTGTTTAGTAATTAGGATTTAATTTCCTAGGTCTGCATGTACATAATGGAGCGTTTTGAATATTTTTATGTGAAGAGTTCAATTCTTGACGTATTTATTTTATTTTTTGCGGGAAATGTTCATTTTGGTAAATAACGTTGTTAATCTTTTAGGGACTAAGTAAATTTGAGCAACATTACGTTTTTGGTCAAATCGAAGTGAAAACTCTCATTTGAGGTTTTGGAAGCAGAAAGACAGGCAGGTGGGGAGGAGTATGACTTGGCTTGGAAAAACTCATTCCTGACTCTCTTTGGGCAGACAGATTAAAATTCCAAAGAGTTTAACCTAGACTGAGGGACTTTGCAGAGAAGGCATTTGACACCGTAGTGACAGCTCCTGGAAATCTGAGCAGAGATTGAAAGCAAACCCAGTAAAAATACCCAAGTTGGGTCCAAGCGCTGCGCAGAGACCACTGTGACTCCATGGGTCTCATCGTTCTGTGGGTTTAGTGGCCCAGTCAACACAGGCAAAAGTTCCGTTTTAAAAAATAATCTCCCGATTTAATAGTTTTGTACCATAGATGGTGGCCAAGGCTGCGGGAGTGATGGAGACAACTATTTACAGCCAGCGAGGGGGTTTATAGTGACCCTGGGCTGAGCTCTTCTGCAGTTTGTCAGCAGAGTAAACAGGAAGACCTGCCTTTGACAAATGATTGCATATCACTCCGTTTCATTGGCTTTGCAATTGGGTTTCATTGCTTCTCGTTCTCCCCAGGCTGTGTATGTGTTGTCGTTGTACGTGTTATTTGCATCACAACAAGATAATCGGCCTGTGTGCCAATGATGCTTGGTGATCATACTCATCCATTCCCTTGGAGCACTCATGCTCAGGACACTCATGTAGTCATCTCTGCTGCTTCACCCAAACCTCCGAGGGTTGCGGTACGCTAAAAATGTTCTGTGTTTTCAAAGGACAAAGATTTTGTGTTCTTTTCCCATGTAACAATAAGCATTTTTTTTTAATGCCGGCACTTGTTTAGTGACAAAGAGCGTTTCACTCCCCTGATATTATACTCCTTAGCTGCAGCTGACGGTGACAAAACAGGTCACGGAGGAGACAAGCAGGAGGGTTTTCTGTACCCAAAGGCCCAGATGATCGTTGCAACCTCTGGAGTGTCAAGCTGGAATCCTCCCTGCGCGCTGCAGTGAGCGAAGCAGATTGTTCCCTTCTTTGTCTCCAGCGTGTTTGTGTTCACCCTGACACACACTGGAGGCTCGTGTTCTGGGACCTGCCATCTCCATCCATCACATTGCCTTGCTCAAAACAATTTTAGCCACAAGCTGCAGTGTCAACAGGGTTTTGTGTACTTTGTGGGAAGCCAGACCAAATATTGCGCAGGGACACTCAGTATTCTTCAGCCTGGAAATATTGTGCCAATCCAGTTTTTGTAACTGGCTTTTAGGGGACGTAAATTACATTGGAAAAGAAATAGTAAATTAAGCCAGCCAAGTCTAGGAGGTTGCAATCTTACGGAAATTTGCTTACCTTTTTGCTTTAAGCTTGCCAGTATAAGGACATGCAACACTTCTTTTATTAAAAGCTTTAACAGTGGAACATGGAGCTTTGGATATGGGGAACAGATGAGCCTTTGGTTGTGTGTATTTGACTAAATGTCAACGCTCTGGACAGGCTGCATCTGATTGAAAAGGTTTTGATCAGCTTGACTGGACAAAAAATCCTATCTCATGAATATAACATTCTTCCTTCAAACAAAATCAATTAAATAGTAAAACTCTAGTGTAAATACGGGAAGGCCAAAAATGAGTTCTTACACCATTCATCCACTCTTTCTAGCAGATGTGATAGATAAGGTGGCAAGATTTATCTGAGCACTTGGAGGGGAAGATTATATGACTTTTCATGTCCCTTTGACTTGTGAGAAGAGAGTGGCAGGAGAGAAATATGGTGTTTGTGAATGTGCAGTCCCTAAAATTTCTCATTTGTTGATGTCTTGGCTGGTTAATTAGTTTTAGTTGCTCTATGGCTTCCAAAGGCATTTTTGTATGTACATTTCTTGCACATTTTTATATTTCAAGATGAAAATATTTGTAGTAAGATGATAAAGTAGGATAAGCAGATTTGGTCTTGAGGAGCTGCTCTCATTTGGTGTTGGTGGCTTCACTATGGTTTGCTCAGGTGGGTGTACATTGCAAGCGGTATTTTGAGATCTCAGGAATGATTCTGAGAAAGGAGAATCAAGCTTCACTGTGCTTAAAGAAAACACAAAATACCTCAGAGCTGGCAATGTTTGTTGAGAATGAACAACCTCTCCCCACCCATCCACAAATAAAAAGTGATTTTGTGAACCATAAAACTTAAAGTTTCTCTTTCTCTGGCTTTGTTGTATGTGGATTGCCCATTGTCTGATGTTTTGGAGGAGCCCGCATTGCAAACTGTCTCTCAGCATATGGGCTGTGTGTCCCTCTGCTGATGGACATTCTATTCATCACAAAACATGGGGAAACTAAGATCCCTTTGGCCTTTCCCCTTTTTTTCCTGGTCTGGCAAAACCGTCTGACGTGTCTCTGAGTTCTTGCAGGTAACAGACTGAAAACAGCATGATCACAGCCTTTCCTTAGGGAAACAAGTCGTACTGGTAGCACCATTGCTTTGCTCACAGTGGCAGGGAAACACTTTGGAGAAAACAGCGCATTTTTGCAGCGTTTTTGGGGTGTGCACACCGGGAGGATTACAGTTTGGTAACCTGAAAACCTCCTCTGATAGAGCTGCCAGTGTTTGTTATTAGCGATGCCTAGAATTTTAGCCCTGGACTTCGAGTGCTTTGTAAGGAGAGCAGTTCCGTAGTCCCTGTTTGTAACAGTGAGCGGGCTGGAGCTGCAGCGATGTGGCCAAGGTCAGCCCAGAGGCTGGTGGCAAAGCCAGGACTAACTAGGCTTTGTGTCCTGCTCGGCCTGTCTGTGCCCACCAGCCGCGAAAGCTCGCGGAGGACGTGAATCACATGGGTAGATCTGTTATCTACAAAGTCATGCATATAGATACCAGTCACGCAGAACTAAGCTTTGGCCCCATTTTCATATTGAAGATTAAAGCAGCTCTGCAGAAACTGTATTTCAACTTTCTGTCTTAAAAATATGCTGCTAATTAGGGATGTAAAGGGGCTGATCTCAGCTGCAAGACTGCTGATCTTTCCTAGTGAGACACTGCCTGCCAGCATTGTTTGGACTCCAACTAACCCTTCATTGTCTTCTATCTCATTGAGGTCCTGAGCATGTACAGTAAAAAAGTAGGATTGATGTCTTTATATTGTCATTTCTGGCTGTCTGCAGGATACCCTTCAGCCCTTTTCAGCAGCGCTCAAAAGTATGCTCCGCTGTTTTTAATCTTGTTTTGCGTTTTATTTTTGCTGGTGGCACTTTTCCATGCCCAGAGACTTCTTAATTTTTTTTCCTTTTGTAGCAGTGCGATTCCACCTTATTAAGTTGGATTCTGCTTCTAGCCTCGCCCTTCGCAGGGTTATCTTCTTTAATGGGTGAAAAAGTGCATATGCCAGCATTTCACACTAGGAGTTCTAGTGTGTGATGTACATTGGGGAAGGAGTTGTGCTCTGCTTCAAATATCATGTAGCCCTGATAAATGAGAGGAAAATTCTACAGTCTCCAATCAGCTTTAGTTGGATTGCTGTTCAATTTAAGTACTAGAGTCTGAGTCACCGTTTTTAGCTTGGAGGAGGTTGGATATTTTTTTCTTTTCTTTTTTTTTTTACATTTTAGGATCCTCTGGGGGGAAAAAATTAATATTGTACATTTTACAGAACAGTATTTTAAATAATGGTTTAGAAGAGATACCGCCATACTGCTGACTCCCAGTAGCACTAGCTATTAAAAAGCATATTAAATCCATCTGAATAAAAACATTGCAGAAAAGCAAAATATTCTATTTTAATAATGGATTTTGAAGAGTATCGCTTTTATCCATCTAGAGTTCTGCTAATAAGCCAACTGCAAAAGATCAAGCTGCTTGCATGTGTTGGGCAATAATAAGCAACTTCAACCACTTTCCAGCAAAAATACTATAGGCCTTTGCTCGACTGCTGTGCAGCGACTCCGGGGATTTCAGTGGGAGATACTGATCTCTGCAATGCTTCTGTGTGCTTTTGCCAATCAAAGGCATTTATAGCGTGTCAAAACAATCAGCGATTACCGCTCTGCAGTTTTAATTCCCTCTTTTTGCAAAATAAAAGGACTTGTGGTTTCAGTGCCCATATCAGCATCTCTGTATGCTGAAGTCAAGCTTTCTTGTCTCTACATGTGGACTCGACAGGTATTTTTGCACAATGCCTTTTTTCTTTTTTTGCAGCGTTAAATTCTGTCGGAACATAATAGAACAGGGTCTGGCTCAAAAGCCACCCAGCCCGCCTGGAATTGCTGCTTCTGAGCAGCAGCTTGTCCACAGCACAGAGATTTCGTGATAGCCACACGACGTGACACCTGCTGTCCCTGCGAGGGGACGCGGACACATCTGGGTGCCCTTCCGCCTCCATGGGCAGAGCTGCTCTTCCCTTGCTGCGGCGCGTCAGCCTCCGCAGACAGCTGCACCGTGCGGGCAAGCGCACAGACAAAGCTTGCCGTTCTCTGTGTCTTGGAGAGACATGTTTCCCATTTTGCAGGGAATGTATTGTAGAGCTCCACAGAGCAGAACACCCAGGCGGGGGTGCAGCGTCTTCTGGTTCCACACCAGCCCTCCCAGGGAGCTCCACCGCCTGCCTGGAATATGCTGCGTTATCCCACAAGCAGCGATGGGGATGGTTAGTGCTGCCGGGAGCCGCTCTTGTTCTCGGTGGGCAGCGCTGCTCTGTCCTTCTGGCAGGACTCCAGTCCAACCCACCCAGCCGGAGCCTCTCTCCCTGGGTCCCTGACCTCATGGCAACGGGGAGGAAGCGGTTGCAGTGGGTACTGCCAAACCCAACCTCTGAGAACCGCTTGCAAATGCTACCTGAGAAGTCAGCAATTACTCGTCACCGAGAGCAAAATATTCAGGCTGCATATACATCCCAGCCTGTAAACGACAATGTAAGGAGACAGATTTCTTGCTTGCACATTGGTAGTCCCTAGCAACACCATTTCATAAAGCCCCGCTCTGGTTTGAGGGGTCCAAGCTGAATTTTCTGTTCGGTGTTCCTGACCCTAGAAGCCTGGCATTTGTTTACTGGGAAATAAACCAACAAAAAAACACAGTTACGTCTTTAAAGCTCTGCTGCTCGGTTGGCAAACAAATGCTGGGAAGCGCAGCTCTGCTGAGGTTGTGCAAAAAGAAAGCAGTTGTTATTCATTAAGCATATGACAGCAACGGGAGCAAAGGGGATAAAACTCGAAACCCGAAACCACCTGCTTTAATTTTAGCCATAATTGAAGCGGCTGCCCATGATGTTGCTGATGCACATATCAGATTTGCACGCCATGCAGCGCTCTCACTGATTTCTGTGCAGCAAGCGCCAACCCACTGTCTGCTCCGGTTCAGGAGGGGATGAATCTCCCGTTTGATTGCAGGTTGTAACGGGCACTTTAGAATGTGTTTGTTTCCTTCCAGGAGCAAAATGCAGTCGCAGTCTGACTCTCTGATAGACAGATGCTTTAGTCATTAGTGAGGTTTCTGTGACTACAACGCTGTGTCCTAGTATGGGTGCACTTATCTCTTTTGTTCCCGGTTCGAAGCCGTGATGCTTTTCTCACTCGTGTGCTCACGCGCTTGCTCGCTCTCCCTCCCTCTCTCTCTGTCTTTGATCTTGCTGATACGGGGAAAAATATCAGGTTCAAATCTTCCGCATATTTAACCAAAACATCTTGTCGAATGGGAGTAAATTGTGACTGAGCGCAGCAGCAGAGGGCTGCAGTATGGTTGCTTGTATGGCTTGCTTTCTGTTACCACAAAACAGCAGCAGTCCTCGAGGAGCGCTGGGGTTGTTCTGCAGCTAAATAAGCTCTTAGGGGCTTGGCATTCACAGAGGATTACGGTGGTTTTGCTGGGGATGGATGGACTGCGCAAAGCTCTCGTCTCACTGTCTCTAGTGCAGGGATTCGTGTGAAGCAGGTAAAAAGAGAAGAGATCTTTCCTAATGGCAGAGAGGGTCTTGTCCTTCACTGAATTCCCTGGAGCTGGAGCTTTTGCTGTGGAGTTAAATGGCTGTAAGATAGCACTGTCACTTCATATTCAACCTCATTACAGTACTAGCGACATAAGCCTGAGAGCTGGGGAGCTCACGGTCAAATCAGTGAAGGCAGGAAAAGTCTTGACCTCAGCTGCGCAGTGAAATGTTAGAGTGGGAGCATTAACAGCCTATCCTTGAGCCGTTTAGTGCAGATTTATACTGTATGTGTTTGTATGTGTATGCCAACTTCCAAAAGCTAGGAAAAGCTTTTTTATGGTTTCCTGTGATGATACATAGTCAGAGGGGATACTCAGATGAATCAAGAAATATGCCACAAAATGAGGAGCAGGTGAGCTGCGTGACAGACGTGTGTGCTGTCCTTTGTCGATTTGGTGTCTCTCCTTACCTAACAGTATAAGGTGCTGGGAATACAAGAGGCTTAACTCCACTTGGGATGTTGCTTAGGAGAAGATCCGCGCTGCTTTGCAGCATAGCACGTTGTGTGATGTAAGATCCCCATTCCCTTCGGATCAGCGTTCCCTACTAAGCGTGTCTTCATTCCTCCACTTTACTGATCATTTACAGCTGTTTGCTTTATTTCATGAGAAATTCTTAAAGGGCTGAGACAATAACTGCACTGCACTGTTCTGTAACACAGCACAGAGCTGGCGCTGTGTTTCAAGCAACCAAATGAGATTTGCACTCAGATCCCAGCAGACATTGTTCATCTCGGTCGCGGGAGTTCACATTTTTCTGGGGTCTAGAGATCTCTGGACATCTTCGTTGTCATAATAAGGAGGAAGATGACTATGGCATCCAGGCGGTGAGGTGTATTACCCCTGTACTTGGTAAACTGCCAGCATGGCCTTTTTTGGTCTGACTCATAGATACTTCCATCTTTAAGAAGGCATACAATGTGTTACAGAATGGGACATACTATCTGCCTCACTCACCATCAGTTTGTAAAGTGAGTTGCGGTGTTCGGCCCCTGCAGTCCTTTTATCACTGTTACAGTCTAATGCCTGTATGTAAATCATGAATTAGCGAGCAAATAACCACATTATGGGCACCTACTTATATAGTTAATGTCAGAAAATAATGAGTTCTAGAATAATATCTTTGGCAGTCTTTATGTACTCCTGATGATGAAGAGGACACCAAACAGCCCGTCAAGTCATTTCATTTCCTTCTTACACACAGCCGAGCTAAAAGTGAATGCACGCTTCCATCTCCCACCAGTGTGTCTTCCTTCTGTGTGCATTTAAATAATAGATTCTCCTTTTATTTATCATTTTTTTAGCTTTCTTAAGCAAAAGAAGTTGTGTAATTGCTGTGCCCACAAATGCTGTGCCACCTCTGACCATCACAGCTTGTCCCCTGCAGACCGCGCTGGGCAGTGAGTGCACGGTGACACTCTGCCCAACGTGCCAGAGCCCCACATCCCCAGCCCTGTGCCAGGGGATGGTTGGGAGGTGCTCTGACGTCCCCTGATTGTGGTGTAGCTTCAGAGAATGCTCCACGTGAGCCCAAAAGATGGGCATCCATGTCTTTTGCAGAGAGGAGTCCTGTGATGTTGCAGCTCCACATGTGGCTCTGGTTTCTCTGTCCCCAACAGGTGGCCTTGCAGAAAGACCAAAAGGACTTCAATTCTTCTAAAAGTTCCTACTCCTTTGAGAGCTATGCAGCCCGCAGATGCTTTCCAGTGAAAGAGAACATCCTTTGAAAACAATCTGGTGTTTATTAATCAACAAGAATTGAGCGTTTGGGGTCCTTTGGCAGGAAAAGAGAAGGAAAGCACATGTGGACCTGGCCTCCTGAGTGAAAACATGCAGGTTCTGTCCTCGGGCTCTGCTGAGGAGCAGATTTGGTTGAGCATTGATGTGTCAGCGCTTTGGTCTCAGTTCCAGTGACATTTGACAGGATTCAATATGTTGATGTTGAGACTGAGTTGCCCAAGTCCCAGGCAGCAAGCCATTCACCTGCTCTCTGTGTTGCCCTATGGACATCTAGATTCATTAGGCTCCCTCTCCTTAGCCAGAGGGTTCTCTGGACACTTAATTATAGATGCCCATGTATGCCCAGAAGTGCCATTGCTGGGAAGGCAGGCACTTAGATCTTATTTAAAGCTGTGCTGTGTTTCTGTTTTATGTGGGTAGGCACCTGGACTCTGTTATTTGTGTTGCAGAGGACTGAAAAATTAGATGTTGGACTAGACTTAAGTCCTGGGCCTAACCTCCTGCCTGGGGACCACCGCTCTCAGGCGTCAGGAGATGGGGTCTCAGCACTGCTCAGCCTGACGGGTTTGTCCCAGTCCTGTGTGTCAGGGGGAGACCCTGACCATCCCTCCCTTAGCTGCTCTGCTGTTGTATCTTGAGAAATACGGGGCCAGGAATAAAATGTGGAAGAAGAGACGCAGTACGGAGAGGGATAGCGACCAAACCCAGTTATTAGGATGCTGCAGGGGAAGGAGAGTCCCAGGCCCTCCTCCCCGGTGTGCGTTTCCCCTGGGTACCACCGTCACCACCAGCGCTGATGGGAGATCGTCCAGTGTTCCGTCTGCAAGGTCTCGGAGGTGCCATCTGTTCCCCATTTGGTGCAGAGGTTGTTGAGGTGGCTGTGTGAGATGGACAGGAGCCCTCTGGGCTTTGCCGACTTTGATGAGGCAGCATCTGAAGTTAGTGCTTAATTTAAGCAGGCTCGATTTTATTGCCTTTGTGTATTATGTTGCCCATGAAATGAGTGAAACTTTTCGTCCGCTCCTTGGTCTTCTGCCGTCTCCCTGTAGTGTGACTGACTTTGTATGACCTGCCTGCCTGAAAAATCGGCAGCCGTCTTCCCTTCCCCACCCCAGCACACAGCGGGACCTCCGAAATACCTGCGCTATACCTACGGGATACCTGCACTAGCACTTCCAGGGCTTGATGGGGATGCTTGGGTGAAGGACACCACATTTGGGAATAATCCTTTCTCCATTTCTGTCTCACAGATTGATGAACTCCCTGAAGGAGCCGTGAAGCCTCCAGCAAATAAATACCCCATCTTCTTTTTCGGGACTCACGAAACGTAAGTGAACGAATGTAATCTTTTCTTTTGAAAGCGCCATCCTCCACAGCAGCTCATGTCATCTCCCCTGAGTTTATTGGAACAAATCCTGGCTGAAGCCACTGGGAGCCTAGAGATAGGTCTTATGAGCCCAACTCATTTGTACGAACACATGGAAGCGAAACCTGAAAGGAGGTGTCTGGATGGTAAACTATGGTCTAAGCATAAATAATAACCAGTGCCTGCGTTTCCTGTAAAGAAAAGTGTCGGTATAAATTTATTAAAGGGTCATCAGAACTCAGATGCAGGGGCAAAAATTTGTACTTGGATGTACATGATAGCAGAGATCAGGGAGCAGAAACTCAGAGACGTTTGGGTTCATGTCCTGTGTGAGAACTCCGATGGTAGTTTGAGGAATGAAGGGAAGCAGACCCCGGAGGCTCACGCAGTCCTCCCATAACTCACAAACGTCCGCGTTCCTGGGAGATTTGCGCTGGGGACGTGGTAGATGGAGCTGAGCTGGCTGAGCTCATAGGGAAAGAAGGGAATCAGAACAGAAAGGTTAAGTTATGTCTTGTAGTAATTGCTACGAAGTACAGACTTTCAAAATTATAATGCATATGACTATTTTAAGCTATATCTGAGGTAGTTTAAAAAAAAAAGAGTTTCCATTTTACGTTAAATGTTTCCAACCTTTCCCGCCCCACTTGAGGGGAACCTGTTTTCTAGAATTCCCTAAAACATGGAAAAATGAAAAAATGAAATTCTGATGACTTTTAAAATTACATTTTAGATTTTTGAAGCTTTATTTAAAATGCATTGTTTCTTTTTGAATTCTAGCATCATTCCAGAACACGGCAACCCCCGTACCTCATACAGCACATTTTAATCTCAAAATCTTCAAAGGCAGTTTCTGCTTTATAAAGATCAAAATAGCCTCTTTCGAGTTAAAATAGTTCTTCTTATTGCTGTAATGAAACAACCTGATATTTTGACATGTTGTGATCCACTGCTACTGTCACTAAATAATCAAAAAAGAAGAAAATTATGATCCTTTAAAATTGGAAACCAAACTGTAAATTTTTTTAATGGAAACATTTTTTTTTAGAAAATAACTGGCCACTTTTATTCCGAAATGAATGAATCCCAAACTGCTAATCTCTTTTTTTTTATTATTATTGTGGTAGCCCATGGTCTGACTGTAACATTCGAAACAGGAAAACAGTTTGTAGTTCCTACCTTAATAATTTAAGAAGCATCACTGTTTAGAATGAACTGTAGATTGGAGCTCCTTAGTTTTATAGCAGAGCAGTGCAGACTGTTACACTCTCCCCGTGCCAATGAACCTATTTCAGATAGAGATGCAGCCAGTTTTTCAGTGTTTACTATACATAAAAGGCTGTAGAAACACTTCCTTACATTAGTGTCAAGCTAAGTTAAGGTAGCTCATGGTAAGTTCCATACAGTTTTCCTTTGTTATTTGTGTTAGAACTGTGTTACGTATTTTTGGCAACAAGTAGACGCCTCCTAGTATTAGCAAAAGCTTAGATAAAATAATGTATTCTGATCCCCTGCTCTATCGTAGCCTTTAATATTAACAAGACATCTGTTAGCTTGGAAGCCTCTGGCTTTCAGGTAGAAAAGCATTCTTGGCTTTATAATGATATAATTGAGATATTTCTCCATGAGACAAGTGAGTGTGGACACCCCTCTGGCTCCTGGGTGGTTGAAAGGAAGCTCTTTCCCTGGACACTTGTCACCCAATGCCTCCGGCCACCACTTGGCTCTGTACCGGTAAACTTCTTGGCCACTGGGATGATTTAAGTGAATCAAACTTTGCACATTCATAAATGCTTGGAAGAATCGTGGCATAAATCAGGCGTTAAACCGAAATAGTGTTTACAGCAAGGAGAGAGATGATCCTGTGATTAAGGTGTTAGTCTGAGCCTAAAGAGAGTTGGGTTTTCCTCTGGGTGGTTTGACCTCTGCGCCTCAGAAGCCTGTCTGCAAAAACAGGCAACTTCCCACCCTCGTGGTGACATTACAACAATAAGCCTGTTGGAAACGGGGTGGCTCCAAGATCCCGTGGTGATGGAGACCATAGAGTTAATGTTAATTGCAAAGATCATTAGGAAAGTAGGACAGTGATTATAGTAAGGACACTGTGACTCGCTCAGCTCCGGTCCTTGGTGACACAGAATCTTCCAAGTGGGAATGAAGTATTTTTTTGCCTCACTGTTTTCAATTTAACTTACAATTAGCCATCCCAGGACCGCGATACAGAGCACAGCAAACACACTGGATATAGATGAACAATGAAATGGAAACAATGCTTTCTTCAGTTTTATGTAAGTTAGAATTTTACTGTGAAGTATGTAGGATGAGCAGGATAAATCACCAGTCTTCTTAAAAAAAAATAAAAGTATTATTATTATTATTATATTTCCCTGCATTGTGCTGCCTGTGCCTGAAATGAGTTGGCCCAGTGCGTAGCTGACTTATGCAGCAGAGCACAAAATCCCTCCTTTGCTGTGCTGTCTGAAAAACAACTTGGCCACAAGCACCCTGTGTGTCTCATTGTTTCCTTGTATTACTCATCTGCCTATATTCACCCATTGTTTCTTGTCTTATATGAAATTATAAGATTTTTGGGAAAGGAACATAGTTATTGTGTTTGCATAGAATCGAGCATGTGAGGGGCTTATTCCAAGAGAAAAGCTCCCAAGCTTACTGGCAGTATAGATAATAAGAAACTGCTTTTGCTGTCCAGTAGTTCAAGGGATAAGTTTTGGCTCATGGGTTCTAGGCACCCCTTACATTTTAACTTTCCATATGGTATTTTTAGGCCATTCTGCCTTTGTAACACATAGGGTTGGAAGTTTAGTCCCTTGCTATCGCAGGCAAATACGTCATATAATCCCATTCGTAAACTGTTTAAGTCCCAGTTCCCAGCAGTAGTGAATATAATAAATGAAACTCGTTTTAGTTGTTTCTAGAGAGACCCAGCATGATTTTGCAACATCAAACATCAGAGTGGGGAGACAAATCCTTTAAATCAGACTCAGCAGTAGTAACTCAAAGCAAGTCTGTTCAATAAATAAATAAACAACAAAAAAACCCTGAAAATAACAAATGGTGGAAAGAGCAGAAGAATAGGGAAAACATTTGCACTGTTAATGTTTTGGGGTTTTTTTAAGAGGAGGATTTGAAGTCCTTTTTTGAATGTTACCTGTGTTAAAATGCAGTGCATTCCTGGGGCCCAAAGACCTTTTCCCATATAAAGAATATAAAGATAAGTTTGGGAAGTCGAACAAGCGAAAAGGATTTAATGAAGGCCTGTGGGAAATAGAGAACAACCCTGGAGTAAAGTTTACTGGATATCAGGTAAATGACTTTCACTTCTATTCCTCCTTATCTTTCTTGCTTTCTTCTTTGAAGACTTCTCGTCAGTGTGATATTGTGTGAGTGATGTGGCAGGTCCTGGTTTTGGTGGAGCTAGAAGGTTTCACAGCTTTTGTAATTGTGTAATGTGAAGACAACTGTGGTCTTGCACTCCGCGACAAATTGAATTTTAATCATACTATGGAACCCATTGCTTTCTGTGATATTCCAGGGTGGTGAAGTGGAAAATTCTGCAGCAGATTTAGCTGAATTAAAAATGGAAGGTTTTATTTACTCCAGCGTAAACATGAATAATTTCTGACTTCTTCTTGCTGTTGTTTATTTTTATATCAGGTTCGGTGTATTTTACACGGACCCTGAGGTCGCTGCACTTTTGATTTTTGCATTGGTCATGTATAACACGTAGGACGAGAAGGTGGAGGTTTCAGCTGCAGTCCCAGGCGGTAGCTGCTGTACAACAGCTCTCCCTGTTGGATGTCCGAGCAAACACCAGTGAAGCTGGAGGGGGAGAAGAGTAGCTGGGGGCTGTATAAAACCAAGGAACTTTTCTCATTAAGAAAATATGGTCCTTTGAAGGCAGAAATCACCTCCAAGAGAAGGCAAACACCTATTACATTATTAGCACAAAACCTTACAAACCAGCCGTGCGGACCACCTGCACACAAGCTGCTGCCCGTCTCAGTTCCTGGTTTATATTTTCAGCCCTACAGATGTTTTGCATATACTTGAGGATTTAAAAAAAGCCAGTGAATAGTCTGTGGGAGATGGACGGTCAGAGAGCTCCCAGCCCTGCGCAGCCTTCGCTTTCCCCAACACGGAGGTCTTGCCCCTCGGGTGGTTTGTAACAGCCATTTTCTCTCTTGAGTACGACTCTCCTACTGCAGCCAAACTCCCCATAGTCTTGCACAAAGTAGAACATGTCAGGTCTTTTCACTGAGCAACCCTTAGTTCTCCGGCAAACACATTTTTTGCTATCGGATCTTACATTTCTGTGTAAACCCTTCAGAACATGCTGTCCCAGAATCCGCATCTGATAACTGTTGTCAAGCGGTGACTGAGAAAATTGCCTTTGCAGCCCTTTTTCTTGATAATTGCAAGAATAACCTGAGCTATTCCTTACTATAATAATTAAAGTGTAAGCTGTCTGTTACCAGTATTTCTATCTTCAAAATAGAACAAAAATTAAGTAGTAGATTTTAGTGAGATTTTTGTTGTTCATGTTGTTATTCTTATTGTTATTTTAAAGGCAATTCAGCAACAGAGCTCATCAGAAACTGAAGGGGAAGGAGGAAATACAGCAGATGCCAGCAGTGAGGAGGAAGGTGATCGGGTAGAAGAGGATGGAAAAGGAAAAAGAAAGAATGAAAAAGCAGGCTCAAAACGGAAAAAATCCTACACTTCAAAGGTTACCTTCTGAGTTTTTCCATTGTTACCCACGTTCATTTGTAGTTAGAATACTGTCCACAGTCTGTTCTTTCTTCTTTAACATTAATATCTTAATTGCAGCACCATAGCGATGGTGTTGAAGCCGGCAAAGGGATGTGCTCTGGTTTTTGTGGACAGTCTTGTGAGACAGCGGTTCCACCACTTCGAGGAGTGAGAGAATGGGAGAGAGTAGAAGGGCTGGATGGGGAAACCATGCAAAGATGGATTGATTTCCCCATGAAGAGAAGAAAAAGCCTTAGGAGTGTGCTCCCTGGGAGCCATGAGCTCAGGTTTGGTTCCTGTCGGGGAGAATTGAAGCTTCGCCCTCCCGTCTCCAGCGTGGGTGCCCCGGGAGCCCAGATGGAAGGTGCGGTAGGGCCAGATGTGCTCCTCTTGTAGCTGAGTGTAAAATACTTCAGTACAGGAGGTAGAATGGGAAGGAGGGTGGAAGAATTAAATTCATTAAGCAAGGAGGAGGGCACTTAATTTGTAGATAAAAGACCTACGTTGTAGTACCTACCTGACCTGTTACATCTAAGTGACAATGTAGGTGAGGAAGCTAAGAGTGATGTATCTCAGACGGAATGGCTGGTGAACGTAATCACCTGCGTAGTGACAGCTTTGGGTTCAGATACGCTTCTCACTTGTCACCTGGGTGAAAGGGAGCGATGTTACAGCCACTTCCTCCGGCTCTGTGTGCGCCTCCAGCTCTGTCCTTTGTTTAAAAACTCGTGGAAGGTGTGGAAGAGTCGTGTTCATTCACATTCGTGTTATTCTTCTCTGAAAGTGACAACTAAATGAAATGGAAAGAAGCAAGCAAACAATCTGATCCAGGCTCCGTTTGGGGAGAGCAGGAGGGTTTGTGGTTCATCCACTGAACAAAATGTATGAAGTAATTTCACCCCCTTTGTGTGTTTTACATTAGAAATTCAGGTCTGGTCTACCATCTTCTTTCCAGAAGACTCTGAGCAAACAGAGGATTAGGAAAATGGTGGCTTAATGCCACAATTTATCCTTTTGTACTGTAGAATTGCATAATATAAAGGGAGCAGAAAAGATGTATTGGTTCCACATGGCTTTAATGTTAGTATATTAAAGCTGACAGCACTAAAAAAAAGTATGGAAAGCAGCTCTGCTAATGTTATTCTCATTTTACATCTCTGTGTATAATCAAAACTTTTGTCAAGCTGGCACCATCTGTTTCATTAACGAGCAAAACCTACAGGTGACCCAACACTAATACCCATCTCCTATTACTGTGTCTGTCTTACAGTCACCTGTGCTGAACACAGTTTCTCCTCGGGCTTCGCCGATGGCACTAACTCCAACCACTTCACCTGAAAAACACTTTTTACCCCACATATCCTCCCCAATATTCACCTCTAACACGGAACCACACGATCAGAGAGCATTCCACATACATTTCCAAGGTGTTTTTCTATGACTGAAGCTCGGTTTTTACTTTATAACTTTGTTGTTGATCATTTTAGAAATCCTCCAAGCAGTCACGGAAATCTCCTGGAGATGAAGATGATAAGGACTGCAAAGAGGAAGAAAATAAGAGCAGCTCTGATGCTGGGGACGCAGGCAATGACACAAGAAACACTTCTTCAGATTTGCAGAAAACCAGTGAAGGGGTAATCTGTTCCTATCATTCACTTCCCAGGCAGTTTGCTACCGGGGGGCTTTGGAGCAGGGCGGGGAGGGCGGTGCATTGCGGGGACCTGTGCGCACCACGTGCCGTCGTTTTATGTTGCATTGCAGCGCTCAGAAAATGTCTAGGACAGAAACATGGGACTGGTCCCTGCACTGGTACCAATCTGCTCTAGCGAAACGACCGAATGAGAAAAGATACTATATAAGCGTTATTTTTGTTCCAGCACTTGCACAGATGTCAGCTGAGAGGAACTACTGAAAACCATGGGCTGGAATGATACAAAATTGATGTGAGAGCAGAATCAGATTGCATGGTGCATTTTGCCTCGCCTGCTTATCTGTTCACAGTTGTTTAAAATTTGTTCACTGCCACTGACTTCTTTGGGGTTTGTGAGGGTTCACGTGCACTTTACAGACTCGGCGTACTGCAGGGCTTAGGGCAGATCCTGCTTGGGATGTGACCTTCCAGGGAGGGGTACACAGTCTGCTCCTTGTACGCTTGTGTGGGTTGTGTTAATATTACTTTGTGGTGAGCGCAACTACAGAAAGGCAGGCAGCGTGGCGGGGGAACTGTCACGGGAACTGGTTAATCATCTGCCACCTTTAACAGCCGTGACTATTTCTGTGCCTGCGGAGCAGCATGAACCTCCCAGCTCCAGCATTACACCCCGGCTCAGCACCGGTTCTTGCGCGGTTCCCAAGCCAAGGCTCTGCCCGTGGCCGGCAGCCAGGCCGGGCTGTCACAGGAGCTGCCGAGTGACACGAATGCCCAGGTGTGAGGGGAAGCCGGCCAGCTCAGGCTCTCAGCTGACATCGCCGGGTGCCTCAGCACCCAGCTGCGTGCTCGGCCTCAGCCCTTTCACAAAACACAACCTCTGGGGAGCTGCTGTCGCCTCCCGCTCAGGGACTGTCCCCAGAGCTTCCTGCCGCCGTGTCTCTCTGTGGTTCAGTGCGTTTTGTGGCTCTTCGCCTTATAAAGACTTTGGTATGTGGCTCGTGGGGTCAGGAGGATAAAAGCCCTGACCCTGTGACGTTCACAGAATCACAGAATCGCGGAATGTCAGGGATTGGAAGGAACCTTGAAAGCTCATCCAGTGCAATCCCCCCATGGAGCAGGAACACCCAGATGAGGTTACACAGGAAGGTGTCCAGGCGGGTTGGAATGTCTGCACAGAAGGAGACTCCACAACCCCCTGGGCAGCCTGGGCCAGGCTCTGCCACCCTCACCAGGAACAAGTTTCTTCTCAAATTTAAGTGGAACCTCTTGTGTTCCAGTTTGAACCCATCACCCTTTGTCCTACCATTGGTTGTCACCAAGAAGAGCCTGGCTCCATCCTCCTGACACTCACCCTTTAGATATCTGTAAACATGAATGAGGTCACCCCTCAGTCTCCTCTTGTCCAGCTCCAGAGCCCCAGCTCCCTCAGCCTTTCCTCACACGGGAGATGCTCCACTCCCTTCAGCATCTTGGTGGCTGCGCTGGACTCTCTCCAGCAGTTCCCTGTCCTGCTGGAACTGAAGGGCCACAACTGGACACTCCAGACGAGCCAGAGGCTGGCGCAGGGGACACTGCCCGCTGTGCCTTCCCCGCATCTCAGGCACAGACCTGGGAGGCTGGCGCTGAGCAGCACGGTGAGAGCACAGTGCACGTGTTGCCCTCCTCCTGGCCAGGGAACCCAATGACACTTTCCTATCTTCAAATAGGTGTTTGAGTGAGAAAACTGGCCATAAGGGCCATCCGAGGTGGCGAGAGGTTCAGGAGAGCAGTGGTGGGATGTGACTCTGAACTTCAGGCATGTTCTCCATGTAGGGACCAAACGCTGAGTTGGGCTTCTGCAACCCCAGCACTCGGGCTTGACCTCACACATGAACAACCAGTCTTTAACTAGACCTTGGATTCTTCTAACTTATGGGAAAGGTGGAGTACTAACAGTGAGGCTGTTTTGAGGGCAGCTTGAGATAAAAGCACTGGTAGGTTTGGAAAACTTCACATCCAGATATTTCACTCGGGGCATTTCTGCTGCAGAATCAGCATTTCACGTGTAAATCCTCTTCATTGTTTCTTTTTAGATCTTGTCAGTAGTGCAGTTCTCTTTCAGGACCAGGAGGGGACACTCCATCTCCTGGCATCCCTAGAGCCAGAGCAGGTGTCCCCGCAGGTCTGTCTGAGCAGACACCGGCACTCGGGGAAAGAGTGATGAGGGGTTTCGGTTGGTGTTAAACAGGGGTGCAGGGCTGGCTGTCCCGCTGCACATCCAGAACGGGAGTGGTGAGAGGGCGCTGAGCTCCTCCAGCCCACGTCCTCAGACACAAGCAGCTTTTCTCTTGATAATAGTAATAATAATGAGGTTGTTTTGTAATGCCTGGGCTGCATTATCTGGGATGTCTCTCCGCTTCAGACCAGAGAACCTTGCCTGCTAATCACACCCTCACCCTCAGCACTGCGGGGATCTTCCTGAAGGGTTAACAGCTGCAGTCAAACGATTGCGGGAGCATCCTCACCTATATTTTTTAATGAAATTTCTCACCTCCAGGTGGTAGAGGAAAGCTTAAAAATGTGAAGCGATGGCTTCCTAAAGACTCAAAACCCAGAGCAAATAAAAGTACTTCCGAAGCTATGCTTCGTTTTTTTTCGGCCAATTTCATATTGTTCAAGGGCTCAACTTTTGGGGTTTTTTATCCCTGGGGTTGACAAAGCTGCTTGATTTTCTTATCTCCATCCCTTAGTTTCTCAGCTATTCTTAAGGCCCACAGGCACTCTCAGCAGAAGAGATGCCACCTGCACGACCTGTTTCCTCTTTGATTCCTTCCTCAGAAAGATGCAAAGCCTGAACATCAACTTTTCATTATCTAATGTTAATTAGCTAACAATATATTAGCTGAGACAGCCCATCCCAGAGTTTGCTCAAGTCAGGAGTTACAGAACCCTCCCGTGAGCGTCCTCTGCTGTTAAATACTAAATTGTTTTGGCTTTCTCAAAGTACCAGAAAAACAGAATATTCCAGCGGAAAGGTGTTCTTGGCTCTGTGTTATTTACTTTCTGTCATAGAAAATTAGCTGGTAAGTCAGTGAATTCATTCCGGTGACTTGTGTGTTTGGTTCTTGGCTGCAACAATTGTGAATCTTTATAACTGAACACCTAAGCTGCTTCTTACTTGTGCTCTCTGAACACCCATCTAATGAGGTTTGAAAGGCGCCGTGGTCCCTGCCTCATTTGGGAGCATTGGGACGTTAAGGTCAGCACTCAGGCCACGAGGAAAGTCGTTTCTTTTGGTATTAATTACTTTAGTTACAGTCTGGACAAGGTGTTGGGAAATGAGGCGTTCTGTGTGTAGGGATGCACGTCATTGCCTTTCAGGAGCTGGAGGATTTTACTGAGTCTTTGAAAAGTAATAATTGGTTGGAAATTAAATACGTGGGTCTTTTGCTCCTGGTACGGCCTGAATATGAAAGTGGAGTAAAGGACTGTGATCTTTTTACTCACACTGACAATCAGTTACTAACGTGGGAGTCAGTGCATCTATTTGTGGAGGCGACCGCTTGCCAGCTTGAATAAGGGGATCAAAATCTGGTCCAAAATTACTGCCATCTGATACTATTGCAATTGGGAGAACATATTTAAAACAGCCTGTGTCCAGGACGTATTTTTTGTTGTGATGTTGTTGTGGGGTAGCAAGAATTCCGGTTGCTGCTGTGAAAGACAAGGTACGGGCAGGGAAACACGGGCTCATCGTGTCCTTCTGGTGTGATTGAGATGTTTGGTTCCTTTGCTCTTCTTCTTAAGAATAACATTGGTTACGCTGCATAGCAGGTTTGGGGTTTTATCAACATGAAAAGCATAACATTTAGGGCTCTGTTTAATGTGCAATCGTTCATGTGAGCGTTTTTCCAGAAAATGAAAACAGAGTATGTTTTTCTGTCTTGATTTTTTTCTGCAATTTGAGGTAAGGTAAAATACCCCTCCAGAAAAAGATAATATTTGTAAAAATGTGTTGTAACTATTGCACAGTAAAAGTTTCTATGTAAAAGTCAAATAGTGGCGCAGTGTGGTGTAAAGAGCTGCGTTGTTTGCTGCCTTCGTATAGCTCAGGACAGCAGCGCTGCCAAGCCAGCCATGGCACATAAGCTCAGGAGAAACAGCAATGTCTGAATGCCAGTTGAGATTAGAGCAGCTGGTATAGATGAAACACCCTCTTTGCATCTCCGTGTACATTGAATCCCATGACCATTTTGACCTCAAGCGAACATGGAGCAACAGTGATCATACAAAGCAAGTAAATAATTATCCTCCTGCCCATCCAGCAGGAGCCTTTAAAGTACAGGATGGCTGAGTGTGTTGCCAGGCACTGACGGGGAAGGAATTTTCAGTGCCAGAAAAATCAAAGCAATTAGTGATTTCATTTTATTCCCTGCTCTCTGCGCTCTCTGTCCTTCAGTTTCATTGATGACTGAAGCGTTGCACTCGCATCGATCACATTCTGCGCTTCTGTCTCCTTTGCGCGCAGCAGCGCCGGTCGGCGCAGCGCGCGTTGGGCCGGATCTCACGGTAAAGCCCAGAGACCTGTTCAAACAAAGATGATGCGAGTCAATCTGTTTCTGAAGAGACGTGAAACCATGGAGACGGCGCGAGCTGCTCGGCTCTGCCGCATCCTCGCTCGGCGCAGAGCGGGGACAGGAGCCCTCCTGGGGCACCTCGGAGGCAAAACGTGTGTCATGCTGGAGGGTGGTGCTGGAAACCGAAAATCCTGGAGGATTTAGAATGAGAGGAAATGGCCTCAGGTTGCACCAGTGCAGGTCAGAATGGATTTCAGGAAAGATTTATTCAGGGAGAGGGTTGTGGAGCATCAGAACAGGCTGCCCAGGGCAGCGGTGGAGTCACCGTCCCTGGAGGGGTTTAGGAGACGTGTAGATGGGGCTCTGAGGGACGTGGCGCTCGGGCTCTTGGACAGAGAGGCGCTGTCTGCTGTGGCCGTGGCATCGCACGCAGAGGTGCCAGAACAGCAAGGCAGCAAGGAGCTTGTGCAGAGCTGTTAAAATGTCTTTTCATATTCTCCTCCAGATCCTCTGCAAAATGAAAATTCCATCATCCCCAGTGGATTTAACCTGTACCGCCCCCCCTTATTCCTTGATCTTGATTGTTCTTCTTGGATGATCACACCGAATGAAGATCAATAAGGCCAAGTGCTGGGTGCTGCACTTTGGCCACAACAACCCCCAGCAGCGCTCCAGGCTGGGCGCAGAATCAGGCAGAAAGGGACCTGGGAGGACTAATGGACAGGAAGCTCAACATGAGCCAACAGTGTGCCCAGGTGGCCAAGAAGGCCAATGGTGTCCTGTCCTGTATCCAAACCAGCGTGGTCAGCAGGACAAGGGCAGTGATCCTTCCCCTGTGCTCTGCACTGGGGAGGCCACACCTGGAGTGTTGTGTTCAGTTCTGGGCCCCTCAGCTCAGGAAAGAGATTGAAGTGCTGGAGCGGGTCCAGAGAAGAGCAACAAGACTGGGGAAGGGACTTGAACACAAGCCCTATGGGGAGAGGCTGAGGGAGCTGGGCTTGTTTAGTCTGGAGAAGAGGAGGCTCAGAGGTGAGCTCAGCACTCTCTAGAACTACCTGAAGGGCAGTTCTAGCCAGGTGGGGATTGGGCTCTTCTCCCAGGCATCAGCAATAGGACAAGGGGCCATGGGCTTCAGCTCTGCCAGGGGAAATTGAGGCTGGAGATTAGAAAGCAATTATTTGCAGAGAGAGTGGTCAGGCGTTGGAATGGCTGCCCAGGGAGGTGCTGGACTCACCGTCCCTGGAGGTTTTTAAACTGAGATTGGACATGGCACTTAGTGCCATGATCTAGTAAACGGACTAGAGTTGGACCAAGGGTTGGACTCGATGATCTCTGAGGTCTTTTCCAGCCCAGTCAATTCTGTGATTCTGTGAAAATGAAAATTGCATCATCCCCAGTGGATTTAACCTGTACCGCCCCCCCTTATTCCTTGATCTTGATTGTTCTTCTTGGATGATCACACCGAATGCAGAACTCATTCCTTCACGCTGTGTGTGCGTTGAGTTTCTTTCCATCCGTGGGTGTGGGTGGACAAGCATTCACACCGCATTGTTCACCGAGGAGCAGGGCAGGCTTGCTCAGGGTCAGGCCCGTGCAGCGGGGTGCGTGTCCCGTCACCAGCCCTGTCCCCCGTGTCCGTCCGTCAGTCCTGCTCTCTGGGCAGCAGCAAGAAACGCAGACTTGGAGGCACTTGCCGTGATCCCACAAGGACAGTGTGATCCTGTCCTCCCTGTAACAGTATCCATGGAAGCAAGAGCTGACCTTGGGTCGGTTGGGAAGTGGGAATTTCTTCCTTTTGTGCCGTCGCCTCACGGGGAGCTCAGACTCCTGCCCTTTCCGAAGCGATGAACACGGTTGATCTCTGCCTTGCTCGGTGTTGGTCTGTTGGAGCCCAGCAGCGCGGCGGATTTAGTGCAGTGCAGAAATGCGGAATTTGGTTACGCGTGAAGTACACGATGAGGTTTGAAATGGAGTGATTGGGGAAAACAAAACCCAGCCCACGTACGTTACTCAAGCTGCTCATTTGAATAAAGCCCTAAATGTTCACTGTTGAACCGTGTGCTGTAATATTTTGCCGTGATATGTTTAGTTGGTGTAACGTAAGCGTTTTTCTCTAGAAAAACATGCCTTTTCAAACTGACCAGGGGGTCACTGGTACCTGTGGCTCTGAGGTATGGGAATACAGCATTAATTGTACCACGGTTGTTGCAGCGTGCTGCTTCTTACATTACATGTGATATATTCTTTTTCTCTCTCTCTCTTTCAGACTTAACCAACATAATGACTGCTGAATATTAAGGGAAAACACAAGAAGGTTACATGTTTGGTTGTCTAATATTCTTGGATTTGATATGAGTCACCACATCTGTTCATTAGTATCATCAACAGCATCCCAGTTTGTATGCACATTATTCACATTCCTATCTGTTGTGTTTGCAGAAATGACATTTTACCCTTTTTTCTAAGGGTTACTTTTTGATTTCCATATGATTTGGTTGCATGAAGTTGCCCTTCACCAGTGGCTGAGGTTTATGAAGATACCGCATACTTGAACAAGTTTGAGATTCCTTTTCTAGACAGAAAAGGTGTCACTCCAAATTATGTCATTCTAAATCAGCATTTTTTAAAAGCAAGTAAATCTTAGAAATGAGTCCCCTCCATACGAGCCTACAACCATATCTTCCACATACCAACGATTTCCAGTTGCCCTATATCCATATTTTGTTGCTTTTCAATCAGTTTACAACATAAAAGAAGAATTCTTAGTTGAGATCACCGCCAAGTTCAATAATGTAACAAAGTACCTTTCCTTATTAGAAGTACCTAGCTAGTTATACTCTTAATACTTCTCAAAATCATGATGTAATGTACACTATCTGACTTAGTTCCTATATGTGGAGTTAGTGAAAGTCTTTTTGTGTTTCTTTAGATTAATACAAGGATTTTTTCCAATGCCAACACAATTTGAAATCATTCATTTGGATGCTTTCCATTTTTAAGCTTACTGTGATATAGAACCCTATGGGAAACCAAAAGAAAACATCAATTTTAAATAATGAAAGGCTTAAAAAAGGATGCTGTCATTCTGGCTTTTTATTTTCCTTTTGGAAATAGAACTAGATTAGTAAGTAAGCATTCCGAACCCATTATTCTGTGTACATTCTTGTTGCTATTGTGATAATAGAGATTTTTATTTATTTTTATGCCAGCTTTTATTGTGAAAACATATTTAGTCTGGTTTTATCAATCCTTGTTCTGCTTGTCCTTGGAACATCTTTTGCGTATTCAAGGTTTGTAGTTGACGAGTTTACTGTAAAAAACTAAAAGAAAAAACAAAACACGACAAAAAAAAAAACAACAAAACAAACTTAAAAAAAAAAAAGAAAACAAAAAAATGTATTGTTTTTACAGAATAAATTTATTGGAATGTGTATTGGGAGTAAGGTTTGAGGTTGTAAGCAACTAAGTTAGCGTCATATTTGGCTTCATACGTGTAATAATGTGAGGTATTAATGTAAGTCAAGTATTAAAGCAAAACATTCTGTTAACATGAGTTGACCATAATAGATACAAGTGCAGGTGAGATCTTTATTTTTTCTGTACTTTGCCTTTTCTGGATAACGGGAGGTTATTAAATTCACCTTGAATGTACTCCAAAGTTTCTTTAAGAACACGGGAGGCTGATGTTCGCGAGCCCGCGGCAGCCCCGGCTCTTTGTGGGGACGCAGCGATCGCGGTTGCTGGGGGAAATCAGCGCTCAGCCCCCTCTCTTGTGGTTATTTCGGACCTTGGGCTGGATCTATAAACCTGGATTGTCTCTGCTGAGTGTTGCCGTGACCTACAACTCAGTGTCCAACGGGACAGCGTTAGAGCGCCGCTTTCTCGCTGTTCAGAAAGTCCCCCGATGCAGGGCGCAACACGCGTGCGCCGGCGCTTTCACCAGTTAGGTTTAAAAAGACAATTAAAATTCTCCGAATCGAAACACCCCAAGTCCACATCCCAAAATAACGTGTTTCCAGTTAAAACGTATGGGCTAATTTCATCCGTGAGAAAGGCACTAAATGGGTCTTAGTATAAATACACAGAGGAGTCATAGAAATAGTTGTAATTGCAAACAGAAACATAAACTACACAAACCGAGGTCGCTGGGTTTGCTGCTACTTGTGTATGACCCAACATCATTAGCAAATGTAGCTGCAGAGAACACGGCCAAAAACCCCCCGTCCTGCGTGCAAACGTGCTCCAGTGCTTCACTTCCCACTGGTGAGCAGAAGCGAATCCTTAATTAACAAAACAATACGATTTGCTTCTCATATACGGAGTCTTACCATGAGAGGTGACTGCTTAAAAGATTTCTTGGAGTTTTTCACAAGGACGACCCGCAAGACATTATTTCTGACAATAAAACACGTGCATGCGGCAGAGTTACGTATGTTAATTTTTCACACTTGAGAATACTGACCGTCACATCGTGCAGCAGCTCTGGGGAGGGATCGCTGGTGTTGTCCAGTGTGTGGAGGCTAAACACCGACATCGTTATTATTATTCAACTTCATGCAGTATTTCTAAACCTGTCAAAGCAGCTCACTTAAAAATAGCCACGTGAACCAGCAGCTCTGCTGCAGCGCAAAGTCAAACTGTTGAGAAGTGGTGCTGAAGGCAGCCGTCTTTATTTTCCCTTTTCGGGCAGGAGAAACAAAACACCGTGCAACTTTACACAATTGTGCAATCTTACACATCTCACACGCTTCATTTGGGTTCCGTTTGAGCAGTTCGGTTACATCCCAACCCAATGATACACATCGCCAAAACGAGGAGCTGAATACAGTGGTGCTATTCCGTTTTTTCTTCTTGTTTTGCTTTCATAAAAAACTCTGGCTTGTGTACACACCTGTAGGCCAACAGCTGGGGGAGAATCCCGTACATTACGTTCAATATCAGGAAAAACTGTTTTGCTTCTTCAGGGACTCTGTAGATGTAAGGAGTTCGAGCATGAAGAGAAGCACCAATATGGGAAAATTGAGCCTGCGGTGTGTATACAACGTATATACGAAAAAAAAAAAGGGTAAGGTTTATGTACATTTCGGAAAGCCACCATAATGTGCATGCAAGTCTGCATCTCCAGTGACATCTGCCAAGCCAACCCTTTTACTCCAGAATTATCCAACATACATTTTGCACAACAGTATAAAAATACAGTCTAAGCTAAAGTCATTAATATCTTGGTGTAAAAGGAACTGTCAGTACCACGGTAGGAGGTTCATTTGGGTGGTTCTGAGGTATAGATGAAGTTTACAGTGAAGGTTACGTGCAAAGACAGGCTTGCTGGGCTATAGTGTATTTTTAGCATAAACAAACATTTAAAGATAGAAGCGTCGGGATAGTCGCTGTCTTTTGTCTCCATCTGTTACCTGCTATTTCAAGCCACAGCTCGTTCACATTAACTATTGTGTATCCATTTATTAATTAGTATTTAGTTACTTAGCACTGGAGGAGATCTGTGAAGATAAACATCAGTTTGATCTTAAGCAGAGCAGGAGAAAGAGACACCAGGATTTTAGTAACGCAGAGGAGTACACGATGGCCAAATCACGTCCTCCGTTCTGGCTTCAGCAGGAGTTATTTTAGGCTCACAAAGAACACAGTTCTGTTCATGGTTAGCAAAGTAGAAAGTGAAATATAGTGCAGATGTTTTAATATACAACCCTATAGTGAGCTCAGGCCCAGACCGTCCGTCAAAACAGAGGAGGAAATTAGTGTTCAGGTGATTCCAACCACCCCCACCTAACAGAGCTGATCTAGCAAACCTGAGTCAGGAAACGGAGTAATCAAAGAAATCACACAAAAACAAGCTTCAGCAGGGTCCTACTTGGCCTGTTACACAGCGAGCAGGTGTTGGGGATTGCTTCAGCCTTATAAACCAGCCTGTTTTACAGCTCTTTTGCTTTTACCCTGATGGGGCAGCAGCTGCCGTGTCCTTGGGTGGGCAGAGCCTTAGTGCTCAGCAGCAAATCGCTCCTGTTGCATGGGGCAGCAGCTTCCCCAGAAGATGAATGTCCACCAGCCAGCTTCAGGTAGGAGGTTTGGGGCTGTCTGGTGTTCACCCAGACACTGACACCCCTGGGGGTGTTTTGCAGCCTGTGTACTTATCTACAGGGGGTTGCAAGGCCTGTGTGTCTCAGGGTGGCCAGCTGTGTGTCACAGTCAGTTGCTAGTGAAGTTCCTATGGGGTTTGCAGTAAAGCTGCTCAGAAGGAGCTGTAAGGGACCGCTGCTGGGAGACCTAGAGCTCCCACAGCCTCCGAGAGGCCTGTGAAGGTCTGGGCCTTAACTATGGTCCTGTCTCTTACAAGAGCTGTGGCATGTCTGTGAGCTTAGAACTAAATGTTTCTGCTTTTTATAGTGCTCAGTTTGTAGCCTATGAAGATTTTTACTAATTTATGATGTACCACATAATGAAGTTACTGTTTATTAGACTTTTTTTTCAGTTTAACACATGGCTTTTTCCTTTCATAATATTAAGCGGTTACAGAAGAGCTGTTAGAGCAGATCTCTGTGCCTGGTGTGGCGAGAGCAACCTGTGCTCTGGTGTGTCACCTCAGCATGCTCAGACCTTCTCAACAAATAAGCCATTCCCTGGTGCTTTCTGTTATTGAAGCCTAAGTGGAGAATTTTGAGTATCAAACCCCTGGATTTTGGCTGAGACATGGGCCAAATGAGATGCTGTGGGTAAACTTCTAAGGTTGCCTTATCTATCCAGCAGCCTCGGAAACCTCTGACCTCGGCCGGTCTGTGGGCGGCAGCACGTGGGAGCCGCCTGGTGCTGGACCTGGCGCTGCTCAACTTGACAACTGCAATTTGCATGTGCCTGCTACTCGTTAAGTGTCTTTTCTGTATGAAGTGATTTGGGTTTGGATTATTTTTACAGTGGTTTTTTGCCTGTAGCCTAATCATAGGCAGTACTTGAAATATTTGTTACCCTGCAGTCAAGAAGGTGCTCCAGCTAGAGACAGAGAGGGCCTGGAAAAAGGTTAGGAGTCCTGTCTCTGTGCCTTCTCTCTAAAACTGGCTAAAATCAGGCAAAGACTGTAACTGATTTTGGAGGGGTTTGGACCAGGTCTTATGAACACAAAGAAAGCCATCAAATTGATCAGAGAGAGTAACCTTGAACCTCAAATTGATCAGAGAGAGAGTAACCTTGGTGATAGGCGCTTTATATATATAAATATAAATATATATATATAGAGAGAGAGAGTGTAACCTCGAATTGGTCAGAGAGAGAGTAACCTCGGTGATAGGCGCTTTATATATATAAATATATATAGAGAGAGAGAGAGTAACCTCGGTGATAGGTGCTTTATATATATAAATATAAATATATATATAGAGAGAGAGAGAGTAACCTCGAATTGGTCAGAGAGAGAGTAACCTCGGTGATAGGCGCTTTATATATATAAATATATATATATGTATATAAACCCATATATATATATGGGTTTATGTACTGCAGAAACTAGTCACCAAAAGCTGCAGGATTAAGGCAAACACTTAAATGGAGAAGGAATAGAGAAAACCTTTCTACAACTCAGAGGAGGGAAGGGCACTGGGCCATGGGGCTGGTGAGATGGAATGGGGGGCTGTGGCTCTTTATCCCTGTGCAGGTGGCTCACTGGGACACACCAGGTCTATCCTGTTCCAACCGTTTTGTATCATCAAAACTCCTGGTACTTTAGTTGTGGAACATTTAAAGAGCTCTTCCTGAAATTTCAGGAAGCCCAAGGGTCGCAACCTGTTTTTGGAGTCTGAATGTTAGAATAATATTTCTCTTTGAGTGAAGGGCTGGGAGCTCTTAGAGATTCTTAGTTTAGATGAATCACGTGGTATTTTGAGACTTGTTTTTTGTAAAAAAATATGTACTTCATAATTATAGAAACAGAAATAATTAAAATCCCCACGTTCCCAATCTATAGGAGCAGTGTCCGTTCCCAAGGGGCAATGCCTGTGGTTTCCAGCATTAAATATTGACCTTTTCTGGACCTTTGCGTAACAGAAAGCAAAATATGCTTCAGTAACCACGTATGCTTTAATTATCAGTTACACATGTTATAACTTGAGAAAACAGTAGACAAACCTGGAAATGTGTTTTGTGCCTCAAAATGACCAAAATCAACCAAGCAAAAATCATCTCCCATCTAGGGGGCTGAGTGTTCTGGTAACTTTGCAGGGTTGTGATAGATAGTCAGTGCTCTCTGACTTCTGCTTTACTTCTCCTTGTGCTAAACAACCTTTAAAGGAGCAATTTCTTTCTTGACTGACTGGGGAATTCATGAAACCTGAGTAATCTGTCAGTAGAGAGGTTCCTGACACTGGCTCTCCTACTTCAGTTAGCTTGTGCTTTTTTTAGATTAGATTTGGGCCAAACACAGTTGTATTATATTTATACCTTTTAAGCATCTAAACCTCCTCATTAATACGCTTGCCAGATTCTGGTTTGATATAACTTGGTATTTCAAGATGTTCTATAAACAGTTTAGGAAAAAAATCATTCTCTGTGATAGCTGCTTGCAAATAGAAAATGTCACTCCCCCCATCCTCACTGGGAAATTAAGCTGGATTGTTGTTTGTATCCCTGATTATCTCAGGCCTGGAAGACACAGTTGGTCTGTATTTGTCTAATAGTGGTTCTTGAATTACACTTATTGCCATATCCCTGTGTTCTTATTGTTACAGGATTATGTGCATATTTATTGTCTGGATGCTCAGAGCACATTTTATCTACTGTACAAGGTTTGAGCTGGAGAGTGCATGGTGGTTAATAAGGTTTAAATGAGTCAAGTAAAAAGATTGTGCAGTAGGGAAGTCTACTAAAGCCAGAGTGAAGCCGTTACAGACATGTAATACGTTTGATTCTCCACTCCCTTCAATAGTTTTTTTACACATATAAAAGGGGACCTGAGTTACAGTGGCATAAAACCGAAGATCAAGTATGTACTTATTAACTTGCAATTCGAGAGTGAACATTTTACAAAGGAATACCTGAGCTAGTCCTCCAGCATGTATAAGGGTTAAATCGGGCATCCAGGAGCAGCCAGGCACCAGCAGGCCATACAGAGCCACCACGTAGTACGGCACAGAGTAGAACATGTATGCCAGCATCTGCGTTTCAAACAGAAATATTAGTTGCTTTGCAGTGTGAGGGAGATGCATTTAAACATCAGCCAGCTGCTGACTGAGCAGGTGAAGCTGTTTGGAGCTACACTCCTGGCAGCAATGATTCCCAGGCCCTTCTGTAGCTGTAACTTCTTTGGGAGAAGAATTACACACCTGGGTGCTGTTGACTGGATCCAGCTACCCTAAGGCCTCTGCTAATATTGGCAGCTGGTGTCTCTTGCCCTGTCCAAACTGAAGTCATCCCAGGACATATTTTTCTACCCCTTGGCATCTTGATACCATCCCAATAAGCCTGGCTTGACCTAACTCAGCGTCCAACGCAACATGGGTGTCCATTTCTCAAGCTCCCTCGCACTGTCAGTGGGGAGGTGTGAGATACACCCAAGCCACCCCCTTCCCAGACAGCACAGGTCCAGCACAGATATTTGGGTTCTGCTTGTGGCACCTGTGAATCCTCTGACCCCTTCAGGCCCTGTGCAGCAGCTGGGGTTACAAAAGAACTTGTAAATAGTTCAAAACTAAAGCACAACATTCCCTCCTCTGCAATGATTGTGTAAATAGGGTTTTGGGGGGAGAAAAAGTGGCATGTTTCAAGGAGTGTATCACTGGTGACAGAGTGGAATGTGAGCTTAAGGAATCTCATCCTACTACACTCCTTTTTGCCCCGTTATTCCAGACTGAAAGTCTGCTTTGCCCTTCTTAGGAAGGGGAATAATCATAAAAAGCATGTCCATCTGTTTCATGGACTCTATTAAAAGAGGCCTGAGTAACTGGTAAGTGTAAACTCCAGGTAACTGATTTGAATCCAAGTTTAAGTTAATAACAACAAAGATTTGGTACCCTGTAATGGCTGTAGTAGAAAATACGAAATACTGTTTAACTTGCCATGAACAAATCCTCCCCTTGTTGCTCTCATTTGTGAAACCCGTGGCTTCATCTTTGTGCCAGTTAACAAAAGACTTCTTAACGCTCTATGCTCCATGGTCAGTGCATTACCTGAAGCTTAGGATAGGCAGCAGGATCTTTTATATAAGGCTCGTGAAGTTGAATATATAGCCGGCAGAGTTCAGCAGGGCAATCCAGAGCAATCTAAGGAGAATTTTGAAAACTTCCTGTGAACAAAGATTTGTTCTAAAATGTGCTAACCTGATAGCAGCCCTAAAGACTCGGGGGTCTGCAGCACTGCTGCCCTGAGGCTTACTCCAGATCTACTGCAGGGGTGATCCATTGGATCACCAGTTAAAAAGCTGAAGTGCAGCCTCCTCTCAGCTCCTGCTCAGAGGGTTTGCAAGGGAGAGCCCACAGCCTGCTGTAAAGACTTTGGCTGAAAGGGAATTCAGTTGGCTGTGCTCTAGTAAAAGTATAATTGCTATCCATTTGCTCTAATGAGCAGACTTTGATCCCAGCAAATGAACTTTCCAGTGGAAAGTCGCTCTAAGTGGAAACTTCAAGTTAAGCACCCAATTTTAGGATAGCAAGCTACAGATGTAGTCCAAGAAGAGAGTTGCACGGTGGAGAGCAATGCAGAGAGACAGGTGTTACTTAAAAATATGAGTAGCAAAGGAGCGATTATTGGATTGTGCATTCCTATAGAAAGAACAAAGTTACCAATAAACATGGAAAACTACTACAGAACATAACTCATTGTAGAGTAGTAACCTGTGTCACCATCTGTCACTATGTCACTAGGTGGTTTATTGCAAGGCATTGTTAGTGCCTGAGTTACAGGACTTTGCACAACTGAATTTCATGCGTATTTGGTGTGTAACTTTGAGAGGGAAATGCAAAGATTTGCAAACAGTGGATATTCCTCCCTGTTCTTTTCCAATGTGGGCATCCAAAAGGTGGTCTGAGGGAACTATAATAGGTTATATTATGCTAGCTTTTCACAAAATCATGGTTACTGCAGCTTACACAGATGTTCAGTTGATCTCTGTGTGGGTAAGTAGGGCCAGTAAGCAGTTCCTGTTTGGTAAATAAAATATATAAAGCAATGACCACACTCTCAAAATCAACAAAAAATTCCACTGAGAAATGAAGAAGTGGGATTGCAGAACCAAGTTAGATGTTAGAGCATGAAATTAACACTTCCCTCAGCAAAATGACAGGTAGAACAGCACCAGCAGTGCCCTGAAGTAGCGTGATCTACAAGAAGTAAAGCAGTCTGTGCCAAATTAGAAGGAAAAAAACATATTACTTGGGTACCTATTGTCACCTGAAGGTTTGAGCTCTGATCCCCAAATGACATCCAACTTCCTTCTGATTAAGACAGAAAATGCTTTAGAGCTGACAAAGGATTAGATTTACCTACTACTGGATTTATCTACTTCAAGCACTTTCAGCACTGAGTCATTCATTCTGAAATTTTAATACAATTAACTATGCTTAAAAACAAACACTTTTTAAAAAATCAGTTCTTGCAAAGTAGAAATGGTGTTGTTCAGTAACATTAATAAATCTATGGGGTTTGTTGCTGTTGTTTTGTTTGCAGGTAGAAGTGTTTTCATCTGTCTCATGCAGTGTAAGTTAACTTGGTTTCCTATATAATTTTAGCTATGCATCTCTGTTTAGAAAAACATTAATACAGATTTAATTTAGTTGGTTAGTCTCCATGTTCTTGGACATAAATGTAACATCAGACCAACAGTTTTAGGTCACACTGATCTGTACCTGGGAGGCTATTTACTCTTGTGATGGTGCAAATACTTTCTTTTGGAAAACATGCTTTACACAGGGGAAAATGGAGAAGCAAAGCACCGCTAATTATGATAAGCAATCAAATGGTCCTTGATATATCTAAGGCCTATTCCAACCCTGAAAGTCACAGGATTTCCCTAAACCAAATTGTACATAGTTTTTTCACACAGAGACGATGATTTCAAATTTAAAAGTCTGAAAATTAAAGCCAGAATATTAAAATATCTTCCACTTACCATGCCTCTAAATATGCAAAACCCCGTTGCTAGAATGAGGTATGCAGCTAACATTAAATCAATTGGTCGTCTTAAGAGTCCTTTCTTCTGGACTTCCTGAACCACCTGCGGCACAGAACATGTGTAGTAAGTACATCAGAGTTCCATACTACATGTATTTAACTCCACATCAGTCCCTACAGGAAGGGTGAAGAGGTGAGACACGGTGATAGAAGCAGTTAGTTCTCAGTTACATTATTTATACACTTATTTCAGAGATGGAACCACATCTAAAAGGGTGACTTTGACTTTATAGGATGCAGTGAGGAAAATTAATTTGAATAAACTGTAGAAATGGATGGATCCAACTAAAGTCATTTCAATACAGATTAGTTTATGTTCGAAGCAACCTAAATCAAATGAACACTACCCTAACTCTGAAATCATGTCAGGCTTTAAACCAGCGTAACTAACTTCCACAAAGTTACATATTTTGCTAATAGGAATGAATTAATTTTCCTGAATGTCCCTATGTGAAAAAGCTCTGGAAATGTAGGTTTGTCTCAAACATTTGAAGATTGAATCTAATACACTTTGTAAAAGGACTGTTTGGAGCGACAGCAAAATGAGAGTCCATCTCATTGACAGTGAAGGCTGGTTTTCAGCAGCCTGTGACACTATTGAAATTAATGGAATATCACTGGCAGAAAATAAGAGCTTTTATGTGGCCAGCTGAGCTCTCTGCTGAGTTCAGTGAGCAAATAATACATCTTATTATGTAATGCAGAAATAGAGAATGAAGTGTGTGTGCATATAGAACATGTGGAAAATCTTCCTCTCATTCTTTTATCACCGTACACCCTGCGTTCTTCCAATAGGCACCACAGCACCTCTCGGCGTCTGGATGCGATCTGTTCTGTGCCCCCTTTCCTCAGCCTCAGAACAGGAATCGCCCGCTGCACCACGCGGGCAGATGTGAGGGGTTCACACCCTATGGTAGCAAAGGCCATATGGATATTTAACATGGAAGGTGCATTGGAGGAACCAAAGTCATCTCTTTGCCTACATGGTAACACTTACAAGAGCCATGGAAATAATTTGAGGTAGAGTTTCAGTGCTTTGTAGTCACAGACAAAATAAAAAGCACATCAGAGTATCTTTCTGTAGTTCAGAGGGAAAACTTCCCCATTTATGTGTTACTCATTTCCTCTTCCTTTTTATTAGCTGTGTTTGGCATGCGGACAGCAAAAGAAAAACCTGATTTCCTTCCTGTTATACACTTGTGGAATTGTCTCTAAAGCACGAAACAATAATTAGGATGTAAAGGCACAATTAAAACCACTCAGGATCAAGAAATACACAATAAAGTTACTGAAACAGGAGAACTGATCTTGCAAGCACAATTCCTGAGTAAGAACTGCAAGACCTGAACTGTAGTTTAACAAAAATAAGGCTCTTTTAAAGACATAGCTTTATGGAAGGGATGGCCTCTTTTTTTCTCTTAAAGGTTATTTTTCAGAAAGCAAGTAACTTGTTTGTTTGTTTTTCAGACACAAATAACAGGTCTGTTTTGCCAGTAGGGTGTCATTTCATATTAGGAATGTTTATAATGTTACCTGCAAAGAATATCTATATTCTAATATTCATTCCTATGAAAGACAAAGTCTTCCCATAGCTGCTGAGTTGCAAGTGATTTTCAGATGTAGACTACCTAAGGATAATGGAAAGTTTGAAGGCTGTTATATTTTCTTTCCACTTTTGCCTAAGTATGAAGCTTATATTATGTATGTATCACTCCTTTCAAAAGGCATATTAAATGAATGTGCATGTTTACTGTGATCACAAAGCCACAAGAAAACTTCTCATTTAGAGGTTTTGGAGACAAAACCAGTATTAGTGGGAACAACCTTTGGTGCAGTACAAGTCTGGGAAGTTGCCACGGTACAGAAAACTCACACTTTTTTTCTATATGCACACATTTATGCAACCAAAATGAAAATGTGAAGCTTAAAAAGAATGCAGAAGGCTTTGAAATACAGCACATGCTCTGCTGGCAGACCTCAGCTTCGTAGTTATTTTGCTTTACCCTTCTTTCACACAGCGAAGTCGCATCTATATGTGATAAGACGAATTAAGTGTTAAGTCCACTGGCTGAGTAGGGATGACGTGCCACAGGTTTCCCATTTATCGCAAACAACATTGAACTCCGCACAGCTCTTGCCAACCCTGCTGTTTCTTTTGTGTAACAAGGAAGCGTGCAGGCACGCTCTGCAGCGGCTCTCGCTTCCAGGAAAAAGCTATTTTCCCTAACTTCTGAGAGGCTCCTTACATGATCAGTTTCAAGGAATCGGGATAATGTTGTGTGTTGTCAGTCCCTTCAGAATTCGTGTGTAAATCTGGATCTATGTGTGTCAACCCCATTGATGAATTTTACATTACACTAAACTTTTCTGAGCGGACACACGTGTAGATACATCTGTTAGGCTTTGTAAATACTGCAGCACAGCTTGGTTTGATTCTAAATGAGAATGTAACTCCATTCCTCTCCCATGGACCCACCTCTATTAGAAAACACCCAAAATTGATTACTTCTCGTGTCCCCACAGTTTTTTCTTTAACTATATAGCAATTAATAGTTTGGCCAACAGAATACACCTTGCTTTCATGTAAGTATTTTTATATATACTTGCACTATCATGTTTAAAAGCATTATTACATTTTTTCCTAAATCTTTTAATACTATATTTGAATAAGAACAGTTTTAGACAATTCAATTTCACAGCTAAGCGCAAATGATCTATTGAAAGAGAACTAAGTATTTTCAGGACATAGAATGATTGGCTAACTGATTGGTAACATTACACACTGTTATTTCCTGGAAACAATACTTAATTTAGGACTAAGAGAGTTGTATATAAAAAGAAAAATTCATGAGTAGCCGTGTTAAGATATAAAGGCATTTTAAGGTTATTGAATCCAGGTATTTATGCCTGAAACATAAATTAGCTATGAAGATAAAATGTGACTTCTAAAAAGAAACTAGTTAGGAAGGGTAGGAGGCCTCAGTGAAAGGAATCGAGGCTTTTCCAGTGACCTGCTGAGCAATAGGATTCACTAAGAAGTGCAATGTTAAATTTTCAAATCACCAGCTTTTTCTGCACTCTTTTTTTGAAATAAAATCTTAAAACTAAGTTTCTCTGGAATATATAGCAAAATAAAATATCAAACCTAGGTGCGCTGTTCAGCTCCTGATCAGCATAGGAGACATGTCTGTGTTTCAGCAGATCAGTTCTCAGTCCTAGGAAATCACACTGAAACCTTCATCCATCCTCCCTGCAAAGGATGCTCCACTGCTATAGACAGCAAAAATTGCCACTGCTACTTTTAACTACACTTAACCTCTCTACCGTGACGACTCTAAAGAATGTGTTTCTGGCCAGAATTTCTGATGTTTTTAAGCAAATCAGCTGAAATCACTGTGGGATGGGACATGTGTTTTCCTATGAGCCTGTGCAGGAGGGTCTAAGAGGGTTTGGCACCTGAAGTCTCCTCCAATTTGCCTTTCATAGGGATTTGCCTGTTATTCTGTGCCGCACGCTACACCCCTCACACACCACCTGCCTGCGAGCTGTGGAACACAAACTAATGCCTTCCACTGTGTTTTCAGTGACAGAATTAACCTGACTGAGACTCAGGAGCTCTTGTAATGCAAAAATATTGATTATATCACTTGCAACTGATATGGTGTGCTGTGGCAATAAACTGGCTTGCTTTAGCAACGAAGAGTTAAAGATCTGTTCTGTGCTTTGTACTGCAGGGCTTTGTAGTTGTTGTTTTTTTTTTCCTAAAACAGTGCTTACACTATTATTGCATATTTTGATTGCTCAGTTAATAATCTTATTAAACCCTAACTATAAAATTTGAAGGCAAACATCTGAGGAGTTATAAGTAAACATTATTTTTACAGATGATGTTTTTTAATAAGTAAAAAGTGTGTAAATAATTTTCAAGTCAATTATTGTACTATGTCTTACCTGTGAAATCTAATATTGCAGAATGCACATACAGATTTCATATAATTCAATATTTTTTGTTAGTTATCTGCAGCAGAATACTTTTCTGTGGAGCTTCTATAAGGATTTAGTGGTGGTTGATGAAGTTAGTATATGTCAATATTTTCATCAGCTAAGAAACTGAAACAGGCAGAAACTGAACAGATAGAGGGTAGTAACACAATTGCACTTAGAAATGGGTTCTTTATATATGAGATTCTTGTGCTTTTTTTTTATCACACCATGATGAGTATAGATAAATCCTGCAGTATAGATATTTTTACGGTGTCTACACAGCCTGGCAGCAATTGCCATAAGAGATACCAGTTACAGTACATTCCACGCTCATCGAGGGACCTATAAAACCCAGTAGAAACAGCAAACATATTTAAGTTTTCCTAACAGCAGCAAAAACTTATATACAACTATATTACCTTGACTGGAGTGTCATGAGTCACCGAAGGTTGGTTATAAATTCGGAACCCAGCCCATATGGGAAGGCAAATATATGGTATACTTAAGAAAAAAGCAGGACACACTTTTGTTCCGTATTTGCCTGTTAAAAAAATACATATACAACGTGTAAGAATTTGTAAGCTGTGTTGCAGAGGAGTTAAAAATACCCTATGTAATATCAAACCTGAAGCAGCTATGATAATGTAAACATAAAACATTAGAAATGGCTGTTAAAGCAACACACAAGTCTTGTTGAAAATCATGTGTTCAAAGTGGTAGAGTCACAGGTGACAGAGAAGAAGCCATTTTGGAAATGAGGGATTTTTTTGAAGGGACAGGAAACCACCTGTGTCACTCTGCAGTAGGTAATCCTAGAGGATGGAACAGCTTTGAAATCTCCTAATGGAACCTGCTCCAAATGGAGACATCATTCTTTACAAAAATGGAAAAAAGGAATGTACCCACTTTCTAAGATCTGATATTGCATTTGCTTTCCAAAGTCCTGAGCTCTCCTACAGGCCTGTACTAATAATTAGGACAAACCAAATTTGGAGAGCTATCCTTAGCCCACATGGAATCAGGAAAACCTGTGTCTTTGACACTGGCTGCTCCCTGTGTCCAAAGGGGAGGCAGACAGCATGCTCTTGAGAACAAGTTTCTCAGCTTCCCCAGAGGAAAGAGGAAGAGATGCTGTTGCATTAAATCCGCTGTTTCTCTGTGGTGCATTTACATCTACAAAGGAGGGAACTGGACTGGCCCCAGGCTGCACCATGAGTTTCTGCCTCTGTCATAAGAAGCGGGGCCAGAGGGAGCTTTTCTAAAGCTGCCTATGGCATGTGGACAAATGAACCTTTTTTGCAGTTGAACACTTGTCAACTTTGCATCAATTTAAGCTTCGCTAAAAAAGAAATCTTTAATTGAGGGGGGTAGCAGCCTTAGAGAACCACCTATCCGTAGCAATTACAATTCTAGCTTCTAGGAGCACAGCTATGCACCAATTTATGTTAGAAATCTAGGAATGTTAAATTTATTTTGAAAATATAATAGCTTTCAGATTTCACCTTTAAAGGTGATTTGGAAACCTCTTGTAAGCTGCTCAAAAGTCAGACTATTAAGTAAATTGTAAATTTTATGCAAAATAAGATTTATATTTTCATGATATTAAGAGACTGTTATTGTCTCAGTACTTAAAGTGAACCTAGTTTGGATGAAAGCCTTATGGGTATAGCAAAATGCAATTATTATTTTTTTTCCTTGACAACAATGTAAATTGCAAGTTTGGTTGTTTTTTGGGTATTTTTCCTGATCTCCATCTTTCCCTCCTCATATTTACATTTAGAAATATCTTGCATCTCTTTACTGATATTCCTAAAATTCCCCTTCCATATCGTTACAGAAAGGAACCAGCACTGCAGTAAAATGCAGATAGCCTAATGTGGAATTCAGAAAATGTTTCACAGGGAAAAGTCATAAATTATGTCCTTACCCACAATGTTTCCAGGCATAAAGACAATGATGCTCATGATAATGGAACCTAGCCAGTAGAGGCCAATGGTTCTGTAGCTTTGTCTGTTTAAAAAAGAAAACAAGATATTGCGCCATCCAAAAAAAAAGCTACTACCCCAAATCACCCTCAAATATTACACCCATTGCCATAGTTGTATCTCAGCAGGTGAAGGTTTTAAAATCTCAACCACAACTCAACAGTGGATTCTTGCCTGTGAAAGAGGGATATGTAGAAATCCTGCAGTTGTGTGCGAAGGTTATTGCATGAACAGTGCAGGACTTGTGCATCCTTAGTTATTTGCCATCATGAAGGCTGACTGCATGATTTTGCACATCACAGTTTGTACAAGACTGTAATTAACAGTAATTAATTTCATTCTGGTAGTGCTTCTATTACCAGCCTCTGCAATTTATGTACTTATTTTCTCAAACTCCTCATTCAACAGCAAGAAATATTAGAACTTCTAGAAAAAAAACCATTTTATCTTAAACTGTGTTATACTCTCTGAAATGGATGAGAAAACATCATCGTGAGAGGCAATATGTTATTCCCATCATATTATTTAAAAAAAGGTTTTATTATACATGCATGTTTTTAATGAGCATTCTCTTTAAGTTTTCATTTAACACAAAGCATTCAGAGGAGCTATGCGCTCTGCTGCAGAGTGAAGTGGGGACAATACAACGCAGTGGATTTGCTGGTCTTATTCAGCTGAGAGAAAGGGTAACTTGTGATGTTTCAGTTCCTGAGAGTAATAAAATTTTAATAGTGTTGCTTTGGCCTAAGACATTAAACAGCCCTGAAAGAAAAATCTAAATACTTCCTAGAAAAGAAAGCCCTCTGTAGGTTATATGAGACTGCAAGCAACATCAACAGTACACAAATCAAAATGACTTACTCCCATGCAATAGCTGCTACCATCAGCAGATACATCAGATAATGAACGGAGCCATCCCAATAGCAGATCACATGGCCGTACGCGGTGTTCAGATACGGCTCACCCTAAGCAATATTGGTTTTTAAAAAGTACAGTGATTAGAGGAAGAATAACAATCCATTAATAAAGAAGAGCAGGAAGCAATTTCAAAAAAGTAACTGATGTTTGTTCAATCCAGAGGCACAGTTTTTTGCCTGACAATACATGTTTACAAGCACAAACCTGATTTATGTAGGATCAGGTATAATTAAATCAGTTCTATAGCTACAAAACAGGGTGCAAGATGGAAGGAAAAACTCCTACGTATGACTGTCAGCACTGTTCTGCTACATTATGGAAATATTACTTTTCCATATTTTAGTGATAAAAGCTACAAAATAGACATTTAACGTGGAACAAATAAAGATATCTGTAGCAAGCTAGTGATCTACAACAGTATTGAGTGTATGGATGACACGGTATAACCTTGTAAGGTCCAATGCATTTTATGCTAAAGTTCATGGAATCTTTTCAATGACTTCATTGACTTTCATACCATGCTCTTCCTGAGCTATTTTTGGTGGATGTTGATATTCAGCAGCCAACGCATTCTGCTGACTGCGTATCTGGCATGATCATTTTTTAACTCTGTTTTAATTCCTTTTAGTAAAGTGATTAGGCAAAAATAAAGGAGCAATTTTGTTTCCTTCTTGGTAACAGATTTAAGTCCTGCAGTACTCATCCCCTCCCAAGAGCTGAGTATCTATGGCTTTTTGCAAACGTGTACAGTCTGTTCAGTTCCCGCAGAGGCTCATACAGAACAGCATTTATTTCACTAAATAACACTGGAGTTTGAAAGGTGTGCTATTTTTTCCAAATGAATCAGTGATTTCAAGTCAATGTAGGTTGTGTCCATAACAATAATGAAACAGGTCAATGTCCAAATTCAAGATGATTGTTTTGAATGTGCTAGTAGCCATTTTTTTCTGTGAAAAACACTATAACAACCTATTTGTAGTTAAGATTTTGTTTATATTGTAAGCCAGACAATTGTTTACCTCTCTCAAGTAATGAGTCATGAATCCGTCAATAATTCCATCCTGTTCGAGTCCAATTATTAGATTCACTACACTGGTAAAGGCAAATACAGCATAAACTGTAATAAGATAAAGGGGGAAAAAATAATAAGTTAATAAAAGACTTGGAATCACGCAGTTACTTCCCAGTCCAATAAATTCAGTCAGGCAGAGATCTATTGAACTAGATGCATCTACTTTGAGGTCACAGATATTTAGGATACAATATGACATTCTAACATAGCTTGAGAGTTTCTAATCAGTGGTTGGTCAACAAAGTTCTTGAGTTTTTCTTAATGACATGAAATTCTATAGAGCTGTAGGAACAGCCTACGTGGAAAATCAGTGTCTGCAGAAAGGGCTGTGTAGCTTTTCAAAAATCTCAGTCACGCAAAGTAGACAACTTTGACTCTTGGAAAGGAGAAAGGGCAACAAAAAGGAGATGGAGAGGGAAACGTGACTTGCAGTCCATAGGAGACCTAGCTGGAAAGTTAGCGAGTCACTCCTTTGAGACGGGAAATTTATTTGTGGGAAGTTAGTGTTATTTATTTCCTTTGCTTTCAGCATGAACCGATTGTTCCCAGCCACACGTAGAACACACTGGGGGCAGACACCAACGAGTTGTGATGAGGAGGAAGACAGAGGGCAAATACAGGTGGTTTGTACCCTGCTTTGCCTATGGGCCCATCTTGCAAAACTTTAAAAAACAGCAGTGTTGTTTCTTCTAGATTTTTTGCTATAAGGTAATTTAGATCTGAGGCTTCCTTTTAAAAATTAACCTCTCATTATAGCAAAGTATTGATCTAGAAATATTTGCTTGGGCCAGGAGTTGGGGTGGTTTGAATTTCCTGAAGTATCACAAAGGTGCATTAACAGAGAAGTCTAATAAAATTGAGATAATCCATTAATTCAATCATAGGAAGAACCAAGCCACGGAGAGCATTGGTCCAAAAGATGCAAAAATCCCAAATGAGTCCGTTCAGGACAACATATGCGTGAGAGGTCTACTGTGGTATCTAAGTCCTGCTACAAGAAGGATCTTAGCAGGTATGACAGTATTTTAAACACTTTCACAGCCCAACACAAGTGTTAGTCTTTCCAAATAGGAGGCCTGGCTTGTCCCCAAGCTGGATTTTCTATTTGAGAAGAATTAAAAGGTTCAAAAGCAGCACTATTTCTCCTCCTTTTCCCCCAGTCTGTCTGTCTGTCTTGGCTCCTCAGCACCTCACCAGACTGGGTTCTGAAGCCATGCCTTAAATGTTCAATCTGAAATAACCATAATATATTACCATTTATATAAATCAATACTTTCTGAATTTAGCTTCATTGTTATCAAGACGTACCATAAAACAGTGGATCTTTTGGTGGTTTTCTTTTGACAAGAACACGAGCCAACAGACCAATAAAAACCAGAACCAGCAATCCAACTGCAACGATTGCCCATGAACTGTAACAGTATTAAAAAGAAAAAGAATTTAAAAGAAAGGCAGAGAAAGAGACAGAATTTTGCTTCTTCAGCATTCCTTACCAGCTATCCTCATATGCACATACTCCTAAAGTAATTTTTAATACTTTAAAAGGCTGGTTTTAAAGTCTATTGCATAGTCTGTCACAGTATTCATTTTATAGTTTTGCAGAATTTATGTGCCTGTCTTTTCACATGTGGTCATCTAAAAAAAGAAAATACAAAAATAGCTAGATAAATAACATCCAGGAGTCTAGATATGTCTGACTAAAATCAGTTTTCATGCTGGTATCTGCAAAAATAAACAAAAATGATGGAGAACTTAAAGGCCAACAGGAGGTGAAGGTCAACACCACACATATTTCAAGGCCAAAAAAGATCATTAGAGATATTTAGTCTGACCTCAGCAATAAATTATCTACTCAGGAAATTCCATATTTGCAAATAAAACACATCAGTCCCATGGAACAGGAGTAGCAGTGTGGAATGCCTGTGATGGATGTAGGTTTAATTTCCAGTTTTGGCAGTGCTACCAAAGGTCTCTCTGACCCTATAAGAAAGGACCAATAATTGACAGAGGTGGGCTTGGCAGAAAAGACCTTTTCTCTGAGGATGGAGCTATAATGTTAGTGTGTGCAAAGTGGTGGTGGAGGACATCACAACAATCTTCAGCACAAAGCAAATTTCTCTCCTTCCTCAAGAAAATGCAAGTTAATAAAGATCATTGTGGAACTGATTTACATGTTTAAGTGCTTAAACTCTTTCTCGAGTCTTCACTTTTATGCTTGTGTGTGAGAAGAAAAGGAAGGAAAAGTTAGGTAAAGCCCACAAGCATAAGCAAAAAATATTTGGTACGTGATTTTATATATAGTATCACTCTGTGTTTCAAGAAAAGAAATTGTGTAGCAACAAATAATACTATGACAATTTCAGCCTTAGTGAAACTTGACTTAAAATTATTGAAAAAAGAAAAATTTAAAAAGGCGAGATCAAATATTTCAGAATATATACGCACATACTTTCTGAGTCAAGATGAGCAGTGCTAGCCTGTTGATTTATTTTATGGTTTGAATCCTCTGCTAGTCTGTTTTACAAGTGATGAATTTCTTCATACTATTACAGCTGTTAATATTGCAGTGACTTTTCACTGTGGTCTATCAATTTGAAATAAATATTGGCAATGAATCAAGTAAGCCAGCATGTGCTATTCAGCATTTCTCTAGCAGTGAGAAACAAAAAATGAAGTTATCAAGCAGAAGGAGGGAAATGAGGAAGAAACATGTAGCAAAGGCTTAAAAACATGTAGCAAGTATTTGCGCAGTAAAGTTGCAAAACACCCCAGGCTGTGAGATCACTGAATTCCACGCAGACCTTTAAGCACAGTGGGTTTTCCATGAGAAAAGACTTTTCTAGACGTGCGGCTTGTCCTGGGATCCTGCGTTTTTTTGGCAGAGCCGGGGCGTATTGACATTTTCAGTTAAAACTCGCACGTCTTAGAGGCTCCCTGAACGTTCGGCTCGGGAGCGTTCTGAGGCCGGTGAGTTCTTCCACTCGTTTTTAAACAGAATTGCGTTTTGTTCGCGGGTGCGCTGGCGGGGCAGCCGGAGGGCGGCGGCAGCGCCGCGGGGCTCAGGGCGCGGTGCGGCCGGTCCCTGCGGGCGGGTTTGTCCTTCGGCGCTCCCGGCCCGCCCGGCGGGGACGCCGGGATACGCTGCAGGTGATGCGGAGCGGGCAGTTTGAGGGCCCCGGGGTGAGCGCCGCTCGTGTGCTCCCGGTCGCATCGCGCACGGCTCCCGGCAGAGGACGCGGGCAGCACCCGGAGCGGGGCTCGGCTCCCACCCGGCCGCCTGCTGCCCCGCTCCGCCTCCCGCTCAGCCCCGCGGCCGCAGCTGCCCTGTCCCTGCGCCACCGCTAAAAATACCCGCCGGGCTCCCCTGCCCGCCCGCACCTCCCTCAGCCCCGCCGCCCGCTCCGCTCCCCTCCCCTCCCCACAGGGCGGGAGCCGCCCGGCCTCGCCCGCCTCACCTGCCGCTGGCCGCCAGGCAGTTGAAGAGGTACGTGACGGGGATGGCGGTGAGGGAGAGGACGAAGACGCCGGTGGCCGCCGAGGCGCTCATCCCCGCGGCGGGAGGCGGCAGCCGCCCTCTGCGCCCTGAGGCGAGCGCCGCGCCTTGCCCGAGGCGCCGCCTCGCCTCAGCCCTTCCCGCCCCGCCGAGGGGCGCCCGCCCGCCCGCGGCCCCGCCGGCCCCTGCCCGCCGCCCGCCCCATCGCCGGCGCGCCCCGCGGCGGGCCGCCCCTCCCGCCCGCGCGGGAAACCTGAAATCGCCTCAGGAACCGGAGCCGCCCGGGGAGCTGCCCGCCTGCCCCTGGCCTGGCCCCGGGGGTCGGGGACTGTCCGCAAGGCGGGGCGGGAGCGATGCGGCCCGCGCGGGGAAGAGGTTCCGCCGGTCACCGCCCGGGAACGCCAGCGGCGACATGCCAAGCGGCTGCGGTAGCGGTTGGAGTAAGCGTTGTGGAAGGGGCTGCAGAGGGTAACGGGGAACCAACGGCGCTGCCAGCAGGGGCAGGTGGGCGCCGCGGTGGGCGCGGTGTCGTGCCTGAAGCGATGGGCTTGGTGGAAGGCGGTGGGTGCAAAAGAGGTTCCCTTGGTCTGACCAGTGCAGGGGTCTCCCTAAGAAACCCGTAAAAAAAGAACATGCATATCTTTTTGCATCATAATTCAACCGAGTTATTAAGATATTACAATTTTAAAAATGCTTTCACTCACCTTTTCCATTTCGGTGTCAAAAAATAACTATAATTAGGCGTATGTTTGAATCTATCCATCAGCATTTTTCTCTGGCTTCAAACTCTGTTGGTACATGAGTATCAACACTAAACTGTCAGTGTGCAAACAAAGCTGAAATCAGTCTGTGTGCAAGGCAAACAGAAATGAGAACCACAATTCCTAGAAGTTCCTGAGCATTGAAATCCAGGAGGACATTGGCAAGAGAGAATGATCATCCTGTGCTGCTTGGGGAAAACCAGCAAATGCATTTCCTGCAAGCAAGGACTTTCTGGTGGAGATCAGGAAGGTTTAATGCTGTTGTAAAAACAGCCATCTGCAATAATGTGCACAGTTCCCATTCCCCCGTGTTGAAACAATACAAAGGAAAACTGCTAAGGTGGCTAAGGAAACAGGGCACCTGTCCATCAGGAGGAGGCTGGAGAGCTTGGCATACCAGGGCTCTCCCTAAATACTCGAGGAGTTAACACCAGAGAGAGGAAAGAGCTCTTTAATCTGAAGGACAAAGCTGTGAAGAAACTTTCACTAGGTTTTGAAAGCAGTTTTTTAGCTGCGAGCAGTAAAGTCCTATTGTAAAAGAGCAGTGAATTTAAAGAGACTGGCGTCAAGATGTTATTTGATAATTTGAAGCAATTGATATGACTGCAAGAAAGGAACTTGATGACCCAGAACATATCTACCTCCTATATATTATATACAAACAAATTCTTACGTAGTTATTTCAAGTGAGAAAGGTCTAGAAATTTGCCATAGGTATATGAATGGGTTAAACCACGCTCAATCAAACTATCTGGTAAAAACATGATGCAACTCCTAAAAGTAATTTAGTCCACCCAAGTGTCAAAATTGCCATTGGATGAGTCAGGGCTAAATTTACCACCTCCAAATGCCTACCTTTCAATGCACAGCCGGTTTACTTCTCAAGCTTTCAAATGTATAGGCTGCTTATTCGTAAGCAGCTGCTGCGATGCAGTCTCAAGATTCATGTCTCAGGCTTTGCTTCTTAGTTCCTGTGTCCATGAAGTCAAACGCTAGATGGGAAACTTCTTCCTTACCACTCTGCCAGCATTCCCAGCACGGATTTGCACTGGGCTTGTTAATAAAGTCCTGTATCAGCTTCTGAGCATAAACTGCCAGGGCACGTCGTGTGGTAGGCACATAGCAACTCAACTGTACAGGCTGCATTGTTTGAGTTTATTGTGTTGAGATTTATCTTCTTTTGATTAAAAATATATATTATAATCATCTGGTAGCAGAAAAGACCCTTGAAACAGGATATTTGAAGTGTTTGTTCAAAAGGGCATGTTTTTTTCCTTTTGTTTTCATCCCTCACACTGTGAAAGAAGCACCAGGGAGCCTTCCAGCTCGTTGGTCCTTTCCATTTCCTGACAGAGGAAGCCCCCAAGCCCACCCATGATAGTACTGAACATGTGGATTCTGGTATTCCACGCTTTCCATATCATAAATCTTTATTTCTATTAGCTACACATCCTTCCAATTCCAATGTTTCTTCTCTGCAACAAAATAGTCCAGCTTGTATTTCAGCCTTTATAAAGAAAATAACATGCCCAGCATTCTTGTTGACTTTATTTGTATAGTTGACACCACCTCCAGAGAAAAAAGGGAGAATTTGCCCAGTTAGAGCAGCCCAAAATCAATTATAAACTTCCTCAACAGCAAATAGTTCACAATTTGGCTTTAAATCAGAGATTAAATCAATCAGCAAACTATCTTATTGATCAACCACCACCCTCAGTTTAAAAAGCTGGAGTCCTCAAAAACTAACACATGCATTTCTTGAAAGCTTTAAGTGTTCTTGTGGGGGAGGAAGGGGACAGAACAACTTCAACTGTATGTTATACCACCCTCTATTCATATGTAGCAGAACAGCAATATAAAGATGAAGGTAGGAATAGGGTGTCTTTAACAGCATAATTACTAATCCAAGTGTTATGTGAAAGTGCTGTTGATAAGCTGCTGTCAGCAGAATAAAAGTAATCTTTCACTTTCCTGTCACAGACCCAATTATAGTAATTTCCTGGTGTTGCAAAAGCATTTTTTCTTTATTTTTTCCTGCATTTTATAAATGGCAACATCATCGCGAGGCACGTGGATGCCATCACTTGTAGGAAATCGTTCAACTATTTAACTATTTAGCAATATTAGATGTCAGGATAAAGTTGAAGAAACGTATATCCTACATAAACTGCAGTGAAGCTTAAGAAAGCAAAATGGAGCAGAAAAATTAAGACTCCTTGCCATGCAGAAATTGTCAGAGGATCATATTTATTGACAACGTGATTCCTACAGTTCTAATCTTCTGTTTCATCTGAAAGACAGGCCTTTCAGCAGCACAGTGTCAGAACCGATGATCTTTCACCACGCAGTAACATTCCTGTGTCTGGAATGACATGATTTCTGTCTAAATGGTCATTTTTAAATAGGTAGCCCAACTCACTCCCAAATCAGAAGCATCACAAGCCTTATGCCACAGGACAGTTTCCTCGGTGGGAATCCTGACATCAGCAACAAACCCGACCCACTCATGTGGCTTCTTCGCTGGCAACACTCAGCCCACAAGCAACGTGCTTGGGCTGGTGTTCATCAGCTTCTCCATTAGACCGTTACTGGATCAATAATCAGTATTCATCAGACGCAAGATGTTTCTCTTCAGTCTCTACTAAATGGTGGCAGATCAGTCTGGATGTCAGGATTAAGAAGGCATTTGTAAGCATGCCAGCAAAAGAGTACTGTGGAGGACATAAAAACGCTTATTTATTAATGGTCAGCTTCAAAGTAGGAGACTAACTGGCCATTAGGTCTTTGTGTCCACTTTCGTTCCGGGAAACAGCTCTTATCTTTAATAAGTGCTTGTTAAATCCTAAGAAATTGTAGGGTTTAACATTATACTGAGACATAGCTGATTTTATTTTAAATCAAAGAAATGGCATTAATCTGTACAAATACAGGTAGGTGAACCTTAAGCAAGCACATGAAGATCAATGCAAGGATTAAGAGACGCTATTTATAGCTCATGAAAGCATTGCTCATGTGTTCACATACGGCTCTGCCAAGCCGCGAGCTTTCATTGCATTATGATGCCAGCTACAAAATACCATCCCTGTACAAAACAACTCTTGTCATTCAATTTTGATTGAACTAAGCTGAAACATTCTTGAGAGTGTACTTCCTGTATTTGCAATGGAGTTTTTAAGGCAAGGGAAGTCAGTAAGCAATAGTCCAGATAGAGATGGGTTTAAAAGATGAATTAAAAGCATCATGTTTGGGACTTTTGTTAATTTGTTGATTTAACGAGGGAGCAGCTTAGACCACACATAAGTGCAACCCTCCAACACCTTTAAAGCCAACATGTTCTGTTTCTTAATTTCTTGTCAGTTGAGGGTGTAAGACTCAACACACGATGCTGCATGGTATATCACAAACCGCATGGTGCACCTGAGGCACTATAATGTGGTTAATATGGTATGTACAAGGCGTCGGGAAGTCATGTGCTAATGATCTGCTGAGGATTTGGGGGGATTCTCCAGCAGCAATCACAGCACCAAAGGAGCACGCAAAGAGGAACTGGTGATTAGTGTCTATTCCACTTACAAAACTGAGTATCAGCACCTCAAAAACACAGCTGCTTTTTTGTGCTACAGCCTGTCTATTCATCAACGAATAATCTTAAGAGAGAAAGAGATATGCCGGTAAAATTAATAGGCATTGCAGTGAAAGAGAGAATATCAGTTGGACTATTTGACTGTAAATGGCAAGAGTGAGGGTTCTCAGTAAGAATCGTGTTGAACTGCCAGCTAAACACCCCAGCAGAAAGGGAGGAAACATGCGCTGTCTGCAGCGCTGCTGTGCCTCAACACAGCGAGCAGGGGTTGGAAAGTAAACCACAGAATAGTCACTGCTCAATCATAAAGAAATTCCGATAATAACTAATAAAAGAATTTCCTCTCCTTTGCTTCTACAGCTATGCCATAGCAGAACATTCTTAATTATTTAAAAAAATATATCAAAGTGTAAGATTTTTCATAGAGCCAGCCAGTATTTGAAATTATATGTAAAATAGGTATGTGGTGAGTAGAATCTTCTAAGGCTTAATGAACCAGTTTTGTTCTGTAATTTCTTTCAGATGAAAGATGGGAAGAATGTTGCTGTTGCCATTTGTTGTATATTTTTGAAATACATAAATATGCAGAATAAAAAATGACAGAGCTACTTCCACAACTTGGAGTGGTTAAAACTTTCCGTGTGATGGTTGTATCAGTTGTATCTTTTGATTAGCAGGAATGTTGATGGCAACGTGTACTGTAAGCAATAATGACAATAGATTAGCAGATATTAATGTAGAAATTATTAGTGCTAGCATTAGAAGTCAGAGAAGTGTATCAATATAATTGAGGGTACGAGAGACATAATAACTTCAGTACTCCAGGATAATTAACCAGCACAGCTGAAAATGCACAATAAAGTGCTCACATCTAAGAGTTACTTCTATAAATGATAGGGCAAAGAATTATTAATTTAAAAAATTCTGATAAAGTTGCATGCTTATTATGGTCAGATTCAGATCACAGTTGAAGTTATAACAGATAAAAAAATACCAATTGCTCTTATTATGGCTTTTTAATCAACATTACATAGACACTTTAGAAGACATAAGAAAAAAATGTAGTCCCTGCCCTTCAGTGTTCCTCAGATCTAAGAGTGAATTTGTTTTCTGTGCATGTATGGATCCAGTCCTCCAAAAACTGCAAGACCCCGCATCACAACAGTACAGGTTAATGCAAACTAACAAGCACAACAAGAAGCCCAGGGAAATAACTATTATTATTATTTGAAAGCATTGTTATTACAAATTTGTACACTTGAATAACTTTAATGCTACTAGTAATGCAGTCACGGGAACAGTAATATGCATGTCTGTCACTCACAGCAATGGCATGGGTCAGATGCAAGGGATTTTAAGAATGTAATTGAGCATGGAAAGGAAAAGATTGTCATCAAGTGGCCCCAACTATGAAGTTTAATAAGAAAAAAATCTGTGATTTACTCTGAATTATTCTCTTCCCTCCTGAAGCAGAGAAAGGATGCTAAGTGCTTATGAGAACAATTGCTAATCACTGTAAAAATACGTGCCAACTCAAAAACTCCGATCGTAACAACAAACAGCTCCTTAGAACATACACAAACTTGAGTTCATGTGGGGAAAAGAAGGAAAGGGAGGAGAATTTCAGGAACCAATGATGGAAAACAATATGCTTTGTAACTCAAACCCTTTTGATGGCTCTCACAGAACTGGCACCATTTCATGGACAGGGGAGGCCAGGGCCGCCGGGCAAGCATTCCTGTGTCACTGGACATCCCTGGCAGCACAAGGATCTCAGAAATCTCTGCAGTTCCACGGGACATTCTCTGGTTCTTCAGCATAAGTAAACCCACTTTGTCTTCTCTCTCCCTGCAGACAGGTAAAGGAACCTCAAAACTTGGTGAGTTCTTCCTTTGTGAATCTCCACAGCAAAAAAAGTCAGCACGAGCTTGAGGCCATTATAGAGACCTTGAAAGTGAGTTGCTTAAAAGCAGGACGCTCCCTGACCTTCTGTTTGCTGGCTCGTGATCAGGACAACCTTCGCGGCTATATAATATAATACCGTTGAACTTTTGTCTGCAGCCCTTGATTTGCAGCCATTCTGTCACATGAGATCAGACAAAAAGTTCTTCCTGGGCAAATTTGCACTGCTTATGTTATATAAATATTTTTCTCTATATTAATTTTTGCTATATTTCCTAGACAAAACTTGAGCACACTAAGAATGCAAATGAGAAGGTGTTTTAGTGACATTCATGTGTAGCCCCTTTTGGGAAAAGCATTGTGTCTTATTTCTGATCTGGACTGGTGAATACAATCCCATGACATCACGTTTAAAAATGGCTATGATACACCTACTGACAATGCCAAAGGAAAACTAGCTGATTTATTTTTAAGAAGCAAACTGGCACCAAGATTACGAGGTGAAACAAATGTCTGGGGCTCATTGTCTACATGCAGAAAAGCCATTTCAAAAGGAAATATGTTACTTAATCTTTTCTTAGCTCTCACTTCCAAAACTGTTTAAATTAGCGCATTTCACTTCTAGCTGATCAGATCTGATGGGCATCCAGGTCACATTTTTCCTTCCCTTTGTCTCCTTTCCTGTTCTGTGTGAGCATTTTTGTTTGGTATTTTGTTAGTTTGTTTTGAACAAACCAAACGAAAACTAACTTTTTTAGTTCTTTCATCTTTTTGCTGTTGTTTCTTTCCCCTCATGTTCTCTCTTTCTGTCTCAGCCCACCTCACAGGTCTTTCCCATTTCTTCTGTCTTGCATAGCTTTGTCTTATGATTGCTTTCTCATCCCTAAAGCTCTCCTGCATATTCTTTCTGCCCCAGCCGCTCTCCTTTTAGTTCTTTGGCACACCTTTCTCTCTTTTTTCCTTAACACTCTTGATCCTTGTTAACCTCCTCTAGCGTGTTACTGACAACATGTTCACTTTTTACAAATGCTGTTCTCCATAAGCAGAGCAGTCACGTCTGCTGGCTCTCAGCTGACAGACTAACCCGTGGGTGAACACAGGAAGGTAAAAGCAGAAAGACAGCAATGAAGGAAACTCATTTATACCCAGATCACCCCATGACTGAAAAAAATTCCCCCCCCAAACTATTTATTTGTGTCCATGGTGTCACTTTTTCCCCCCACGATTTTTTCCATCTCTGTCCCTAGGCTGTCAGAGGAAATCTGCCCACCTTGGGACAAGAAAAGAATAAAGGTAACACCTTCATTCTTCTAAGTCAGCAGTATGCTTTTATTTTTAAATACAGCCTCTGTGGAAAGCTACTTGCCGCTTTCTGGTTGGTATACTGTGTCTTCCCATGCCCTTTACCGCTATAGTTTACCCTGCTGAAATTGCTTCCATCTTGCTTAAGGTTCTCCAAAACTTGTTCTGCGAAACGGGCCACATTTCCTTGGTCTCACTTTTGTCCTAATTATAAACCTAAACGCAGAGCGGTGACATATTCTATTCCTCTTTTAGCCACACGCTTCCATAAATGCTGACAAGTCAGTAGCTATGACAAATAGCTTTCAGCTCCGTCATTTAAATTGCTGCTGCATTTACAGCAGAACTCCAGTAGATGGCAAAATGATCCACCTTGTTTTGCAACTGACAGCGTTCGACAGGACTGTGAAAAGGCGAACACACATTTCTTTCGTCCCCCCCTTTCTTTCCTAAAAGCCACCACGATAATACACTAAAAATGATCCTATTTTGCTTATCGGAATTTGCCAAATCAGTTCACCACCGTCCAAGGCCGTTAGGTTTGATGGCTGCTGTTGGGCACAAACCTGCGCTGCCTCTGTTCTATTCGCTATCGCTGCTTTCGCTTTTCTCCTTGAAGTTTAAAACACGAACGCCCCAGACGCATTGTAAATGGATTTAGTTTGTAAAAGAATTGCAAGGTACACGTACCAACAGTCATTAATATTTCAACACTATTTCAGAAATAGTTAAAAGAGGTGATCAGTCCCCTTTTTACCCTGTTATCGTAAAGGACCGGGTATTGTAAAAACGCCTTTCATGTGCCTAAAAACAGCCGCGAGATGCACCGATCCCCAAGTGTAACGATACAACTTTCCGTGCTCTGTGCTTCGCACGCTCGGTTTTCCTCTGTCGGCGGCTCTGTGGGCGCATTCCCGCCGCACACGCCTACAGACCGAAAAGTGTCCCCGAACCCAGCACCGGGCCCGCCCGCAGCACCGCCCCCGGCACCGGGCCCGCCCGCAGCACCGCCCCCGGCACCGGGCCCGCCCGCAGCTCCGCCCCCAGCACCGGGCCCGGCCGCAGCTCCGCCCCCGTCCCCAGCATCGAGCCCGGCCGCAGCTCCGCCCCCGCGGGAACGGGCGGACCGGCCGCACCGCTCCACCGCCCACCCCTCCGCGAGCGGCGGGGGCGCATGCGCGGCGCGGGGGCGGAGCGTGGTGACGTCGGGCGTGCGGCGGGGCCTCGCGTGTTGCCGGCGGAGCGAGCGGCCCGGCCCGGCCCCTCAGGGCGGCGATGGCGGCGGCCGGCGGCGCGAGTGCCCCGGTTGAGACGCCCGGCACCGCCACCACGACCAGCACCACCACCACCACTGGTGCCGCCGCCGCGGAGGCCGGCGCGGTGCTGCAGCGGGAGCCGCTGTACAACTGGCAGGCCACCAAGGGCTCGCTGCGGGAGCGCTTCGCCTTCCTGTTCTCCAACGAGCTCCTCAGCGACGTGCACTTCGTGGTGGGCAAGGGCAGCCCCCGCGGCGGGGGCGGGGGAGCGCCCCCCGGGCCCGGCCAGCAGCGCATCCCCGCCCACCGCTTCGTCCTGGCGGCCGGCAGCGCCGTGTTCGACGCGATGTTCAACGGCGGGATGGCCACCACCTCGGCCGAGATCGAGCTGCCCGACGTGGAGCCCGCCGCCTTCCTGGCGCTGCTCAGGTCAGGCCGCGGCGGGGCGGGGGGGGCGGCCCGGGCACGGGGGCGCTGCGGGGCCGGGCGCTCCGCGGGGCGGGGGAGGTGCGGCTGTGCGGCCGCTGCTTCCCTTCCCTGGCTCCGCGGCTCCTGTCCCCACACGGCCCTCCCTGGGACCGCTGCGGTCGCGTCCGTGGAGGGAGATGCAGAGAAAACGCGTAACCACCTTGTGGGCTGGCACGCAAGGTCACACCGCCCCGCTGACACGTTTGGGTTCCTTCTTGCTCATTTCACTGTCCCTCTTCCCAAGAGAACTGCCCAGATTTTAAGGCAGCTAATTGTCCATCCAGAAAAGTGCTTTGACAGTGGTGGGTGTCGGGTTTGGCTTTTATTCTTTTTTTAAAGTAAGATGATAGGAATTAATGGTTCCTCTGAGTGCTGCCACTGTGCATCCACCTTCTAGTAATGGCTAAGAAGGGATAGAGGCTGTTATAGCAAGCTTTTAACTTCATTTGATATTTACTTTGAAATTTTATTCATCTGACTGTCCACTTTTCTTTTCCAGCAGTGGTAATAAGTTGTTTAGTCTTTTTACCGGTGACATATTCATTGTCATCGCACTTTTTTGATGTGCTTTTGGGTGGAGAGTGAGCATGCAGCAGAAGGGAGTAACTAAGTGATTTTTACACACAAATGATCCAAGTAAGACCATGAGTGCAGTGATGGCAAAAAGTAGGTAAAATGGGTTAGTGATTTCTGATTTGGGTGGAATAGGATCTGCTGCTTCTCATGCTCACAAAACTGATGAGTTCATCTACCACTTCTTTCCACTCAGTGTAGTGGTAAATAAAATTTAGAGTGTTCATAGAAACAATTACTGATAGTTTCTTTGTACATCAGGCTGTGGTGTGGTAATATGACTAAATTGCTTAACCTTAAGGTTTTTCTCAAAGACCCTCCTCTGATAGACAAAACCTCTATGAAATATGACACAGATTTCTTTAATGAACATTTGGGAAACAAGTAGTATTGCATGGGAATAAATATGTAGTACCTTGAAGCTTTCTGTAGTGGGAAAAGCCCTGAAGTCACAGCAACTTTCTCTGTGTTTTGCGGCCTAACAGATAAGAGGAGTGGGAAGAAGAGCCAGACGCTAAGTCCTTTTAGCAATGATGGACACAGGATTTGCAGCAACTGATTAGAAAAAACACCAAAATAAGCCACCATGCATCAGCAATGTCTCTCTGTTGCTGTTAGCAAATGAACTGTATTTATTTTGTGGATTCTTAGCAAAAAGGGAGTGGCAAGGTCAAGAGTTTGTGCAGCAGAGTGTGAGATAGTGGGAAGTGTCTTTTGAGCAAAATAGTTTCGGATTTTAAAAGTAAATGAATGTACACATATATGTGTTTTTCTATATATGTGAGAAAAACACTGGACAGTGAATAGCGGATATAAGGAGAGAAGTTTGTTTGGATAAAAGTATAAACAGGGAAACTGGAAGGTTCTCAGTAAAGAGGATGGCATTTGAGAACTGTAGAAGTGACTGAAGAGATGATGTTAGAAGCAAACAAAAGCCATCTTGTCTTGGTAGAGCTGCTAGTACATAATGACCAGGGGACTTAAGTAAGTAAACTGATTATACTCGTATCTTGTCTAAAAACCAGCAGACTGATGAACTACTGAGACGTTTATTCTTTGCTATGAAATATGAGTCAGCGTTTTAGGATGTTCTTCCATATTGTTGCAATAAATATAAATGGCAACAGCTGTTAAAAACATATCTAAAGAGAACTTCTTTAATACAGACCAGTACTGGACTTCTCCCATGCTCATATACACTCTTTCTAAGCATACCCACTCTAAGGCAACCTGTTATTTTCCTGGTGTTGGCCAGAACAGGCAAGGATTACACCTTGCACTGTTGGCCTCTTTTATCTGTCATTAGTAAATTGGCTGGATAATGATGATTGCCTTTTATAGGACCTTTCTTTAATCTTTACAAAGACCAATTAGACGTGTGTTGGCTAGAAATTAAGTTAGGATCTTCGAATACACATAGCAAATGCACATTAGGATGAAGTGTTGACGCAAAAACTTATAGGGACAATTTATTAATTCATTTATGTTCCACAGCTAGTTTCCATTTTATTTACTCATGTGGTTTTTTACATCCTATCTGTAGTTGATGTGTTTCATAAAGATCTACTGACAAATGCTACTTGTAAATGAAAACCAAAGGGGAAGATTTTTTGATGACATTTTCTACGATTCTATTAAAAAAGTAATTCCATCTGTATGTGTTTGGTGAGATATAGTGTCATTTCTCTGTCCTATGATGTTAACTTTCATTGGCATTAGTGTTTTGTCACAAAATAGATGGTAGTTCTAGGATTATGTTTGGATATATTAATACACAACTTAAAATCAGCTATAGTTGCTACATTTTTCTAACAGGGCCCTCTAAAATCATAAATTTGTAGAGAGTATTTAAAGATAATGAACTGAAGCTTGAATTAATAGTACCACTGTAATTACAGTAACATGTTTTAGGGTACCACTGTAATTACAGTAACGTGTTTTTTCCCTAGAGAAAGTGGGTAGTCCTCCTTGTCTGTGGGCTAAAATCTTAACTGTATGGGAAAATGGGAGCCTTTTAGTATTGGCTGGGGAATGGGAGAGAACTTTCTTAGAAAACAACTGGCTGAGCTCAAAGGCTTAGAAATGCCTGTGGTGTGTGTTTTGGCTTATCAGCCAGTATTCCTCTTGCCTGAAGAGTCTGCAAACGTGAGCCAGAGGAGGTTTTTAAAGGCAGCTGACTGCTTCAGTAGTTTGACAGATAAATCCCTAAGAGCTGAAACAATATCAAAGTCACAAAGTTTGAATCTGCTTCCCAATTAAACAGCTTTTTTTTAATGTTTGTAACTGGAAAAATTGAGTAGCAGTGATCAAGAAAATTAAAGTTGTCTCAGTAGGATTCTGCTTTAGGGTTTCATTTTGTTGTTATTAATAAGATTTTTTTTTAAATACTTAATTGACATTTAAAAATACGTTTTACAGTAATTTAACTTATCCATTGATTCTAGTATAAAGGAAAGTGGCAACATGGCACAGAGTCAGTCTTCCAAATGTCTTTACAGAGGATTTTGGCAAGCAGTAATAGAGGAGTAATCGTGACTAACTTGGAGAAGATTTCTGCATGCTTTTTTAGTGGTGAAAATATTTCAGCCCTTGGGAAGATGCTAAGACCAGGAAAGAAAGAAGTGCTAACGTGAGGGTAAAGAAAACTGGCATAAAGTGTGTGAGAGGCTTATGTAAACTGGGTGATTGAGTGGTCACCTGGAAAGTTGTTCTGGTCACTAAAAGTGTTCTTCCACTATGCACATACATACACACCCTGTCCTGGATGACAGTAAAATTATTTAATATCTAAAGAGCAGATTGTTCCTATAAGTCTCTCGAAAGGGAGGAGAGGAGGGAAGAAGGCAAGGGGGAAGGATGAGGGATCTGGAGCCCCACTGTGTCAAGTGGAGGAGGGACAGCGGTATGAATGTAAAGGTGTGCTCGTTCAGGCATGCCACAAATGGCACAGGTAACGCACAGCCAGAGCTCTTGGCACAGGAGCAGAGGGACTTTTAGAGAGAAGACACACCTAGGGTTCCTCTTTTATGCGTAGATGAATGCATCATGGTCATCTGCATCCTTAAGGGAAATAGGATTATACAACATTCTAGAGCAATGTACCTTTCTACCAATTTTTGTAGCTTTTACAGCTACCTTTTAACTTGGCAAATTCAATATTTTTTTACTATTTGCAAGACTACAGTTGGTTTGAAAATGCAGCAAAGTATTTGCATTGCCAAAAACTTGAAATATTTAACACAAAAAACTGATGATGTGACTTTCTTGGGCACTTCTTGTCATGAGTTTTCTCAAAGTATGTAACTATATCACTTGTTCTGTAACTGTGACTCATTACACCCTGGGTGGACAATGTCTAGAAACAGACAGTGAGGTCGGTAGTGCCCCCCACAACCTCTCCTGTCCTCGGCGAATACCACAGCAGATGGGGCCCAAAGTCGTACACCAAATGAACTCAGTGAACATTTAGTGGGTATTTATGTACATTTTACAGACATTTTAAAGGGGAATGGGTGGTTACTGAGCTGGTGTTGCAATAGCGTGGGACCTGAGCATGATGTAAATGATAAAAAGAAAGAGCTGGAGAATGCACTGGGTTTGGCTGGGGAGCGTCTCAATGTATATCCAGCCATACAGCAGGGCAGGGGTTGGAGCACAGTGCCTCAAGTGTGGCATTTATGGGATGGAAAAGCATCCTGTAGCTCACAGATCTCACGAGATCTCATTGTGGAATTCCTGCATTTGCTCATGTGTCCTGGTTTATTGTGTTTAATCATCTCCGTGTTGGGATCAAATGTATTTTTGTAAATCACAGGCTATTCTTGATTATTGTCTGAAAAACTGATGAAATATCGCTAAGTTTATCTTCAATGTCACCTGTTGGAAAAGTTATTTTTAGGAAGTCATCTTTTCCATACAGAACCTTAAAATAAATCTTATCTTGTGTGGTCTCGAGTAACAGCTGCTCAGGAAACAGGGTTATTTTTCCTGGTTTTGGGGGAGGCTTCTGTCTTTCGGTTCACAGCTTATGCCTAAATCTCAGCCAATCATCCAGGCTCAAACAGTGGAGAGAAGCCAGAGTGTTTTGCTGTGGCAGGAATGGAAGAGTCAAGGTCATCTGCTAGAATATCGCTCCCTTTCTTCTCTTCTGAACGCTACAGAATGGTGGCTTTGACATGAGATGTTATCAGAGGACAAGTCCTTGACACTATCCTCCTCATGATGGGGAAGCCATCAGTAAATTATGTGCAGTACTGTAGCCATAGAGAGTTATGTGTTGATATTTAGAAATACAGCCCTTCCTAGTGAATCAAAAGAGCGTGCGTTCGTATGTTAAGTAATTCTGCAGCTCAGCTGTTGTTTACAGTTCGGTAACTATGTATAACAGCCGGATCAGTCTTGGGGAGTAACACATATTGAAATGTATGCCATTAGGTTAACGTAATATTCTTTCTTCAACCCTTTAACTAGCGTATTAATTTGTAGAAGTGCTACATGGTCAACTGTTTTCTGTTCAAAGTGCAAATGTTTTAACCTGTTGTCTAAATGCAGAGAGACTTTTACATTGTGCTCGACTGTCCCCCTCAAGATATGTTTTTATGATCTCTATTTGTGTATTGGTTTATAGGTTTCTTTATTCAGACGAGGTTCAAATTGGTCCAGAAACAGTCATGACTACATTATACACTGCGAAAAAGTATGCAGTGCCAGCTCTGGAAGCACATTGTGTGGACTTCCTAACGAAGCACCTCCGAGCAGATAATGCCTTTATGCTACTTACTCAAGTAGGTAAATTTAAGCTTAGGTTTGGTTTACTAGGAAAATCAGTATTTGGAGGGAAATTACTAAATATTACTTTACAGTGGGTTTGCTATCACATGGTCTCATTTATGTATGAAAATGTCTTGTTGCTCTCTGTCAGCATTTTTACAGGCTCAGATTCTTATTAATGCGGAAGAAAAGTGCTTTTTAAAGATTTTTTTTTAATATGCAATGGACTGGGACTTTTCAAATGGAGATGGTTTATTCTGCAGTGTATTTGCATGAGTCTCCTAATGGGATTCAGTTCACTTTTTTTAGTTATTTTGCCAAAGCTACAAACATAAGCGTGAAATTTGCATGTAGTGAATTCTCCTTAATTATGTTCTCCTTGGAGAATTTAAGTGCTCTTTAAGGTATAAGCACAAGGAATACTTAGACAAATCAAGCTATTTCAAGTTATAGCTACACTAGAGTAAAAATACTTGCTTGTTAAGATCAGTGCTTTGTCAACTTTATGCTTAAGATGTATTTCTTTACCTTTTTAGGCTCGTTTGTTTGATGAACCTCAGCTCGCTAGTCTTTGTCTTGACACAATAGACAAAAGTACTATGGATGCAATAAGTGCAGAAGGCTTTACCGATATTGATATAGGTAAGTTACTTCGTGTGTCCTAAGCATGAAACTTCTGAAGGGAATTGCAGGGCACAAGAAGATTTTGTCACAGAAGCCCAGGATAGTTTGTCCCCTGATCTGAGGATGTGGAGTCCCAAGCACATCTTATCTCCTTGTCACGGGAACTGGGGTAGTTCGCTTCCCCCCCTCATCTGCGCTCTCCTTTGCATGGGTCCCAACACAACAGCAGCTGCGGATCTTAAAATTTGGGCAGCAGCACCTGCATTTACATCAGCGAGTTTGCTAATGAGCAAAACAGGACATTGCATATGTATGGTATGTTAATCAGCACAAGTTCTGTTATCTACCCCTGCAGAGCTTTCCTTTGAGATTCACTCCTGAGCAGGGTTTTACTTCACTGGGTCCCCATTTGATTAGTGTTGGTGTCCCGGGGCTCCCACCATGGTAACATGACGCATTCATTAAAGCCAGTGCTGTCACTTGTGCCTCATCCCTGAGGGACCCACACCTGCTTTTTGTGTGTAACAGGAATCATACTGTTCTGTTGCCACAAGGTCCTTTATTAAGAGTTGCGCAGATCAGGTACAATTTATGAAATCTGTTTAAAAAAATAAATCTCTCAACTGCTGTTTTCCGTGTTTCCTCTCTTATGAAAAGCTAGCAGTTGTGAATTTCCTTACTTAATTTCATCGTTACTATGGGTGCCTAAGATTTTACTCCAATTCAGCTAGACTGGGTGAAAAAGTCAGACTGAAGGAAGGTATTCCAGCTGCTTAAAGAGATTGTAAAGCCGTTGTTAACTCATCTTCAGTGGGATTTGTAGCCAGACTGTGAGTGTTCATCTCTACACTTGATAAGTCCCAATCTGTTTTGACTTTCCAATCTATTTTCTGTGACCACAAAACATGCCTTGCTTAAATTTGGGGCATATAAAAATTCCCAAAGATGACAGAAGATTCAGAATATGAAGACACATTTTTTTCAGACTTGTGTTCTATGACAAACTGAGAATTTTTGTGTACCTGTTATTCATAAAATTACTAAGAAATACAGGAAAACATGAGAGGGTACCTTGCCTCGTGTCCTGTGTTCCATGTTCAAGCTTTGTAGGTGGCAAATACATCAATGTTTAAAATCACTTCTGTGTATCTCTAAACTGGTTTTGTGTGCACCACTGCTGCCTGTGTCTGTAGCTGATCCAGCCTGGCAGGTGGCTACTCAGATGAAAATATAACTATGTCATCATTGATAACTTTGGGTTTTTGTAGTGTGTATTCACAGCTTGGTTGCTTCCAGTTTAGATCTTGCCCGAGCCCTGGAAATTCTTCAGGAAATTCTTCAGGAAATTGGTTGTCACTACATAAGTTATATATAGTCACACTCTCAGGAGTGAAGAAGAAAGTTCATATGCCGTCTTAGCAGGAAAATGGTTTTTTAGTTTGGTGTCTATATGCCATTGGGAGATTCTTTATACATAAGTTGTCTTGTCTTTGATGTCATGAGTATTCTTAGTGTTACTTGTGTAACATTTTAAGCTTACTTAATGCATAGCACTGTCACTGATTTGGATGAAAACTGATCTAAATCTGTTACCTTTTTCTTCAGACACATTATGTGCAGTTCTAGAAAGAGATACCCTTAGTATTCGAGAAAGCAGACTCTTTGGAGCTGTTGTTCGCTGGGCAGAAGCAGAATGTCAAAGGCAACAACTGCCTGTGACATTTGGAAACAAACAGAAAGTCCTCGGGAGAGCTCTTTCCTTAATCCGTTTTCCATTAATGACTATTGAGGAGTTCGCAGCAGGTGAGTTTTGGGGTTCTTTGTTTTACTGTTAGATCGTATCTCTGCACTGTTCACCTGTGAGTGTTTAGATGATTAACACTCTATTCTGTTTTTAATATAGTACAAATAAAAACTGTGGTGCGCATATGAAAGCAAAACGTTCTGTAGAATATGCTCTGTCCGTTGGAAAATATTATTGTCATCTTCAGTTTGTAAGTGTGTGTGGTTTAAATACAACAGTTGCAGTAACTATTCAGATCATCTTAGAAGTTGTTTCTTTTTGCAGGCCCTGCTCAGTCAGGAATCTTGTCAGATCGGGAAGTGGTAAATCTCTTTCTGCACTTTACTGTCAACCCTAAACCTAAAGTAGATTATATTGACCGACCAAGATGTTGCCTTAGAGGAAAAGAATGCAGCATTAACAGGTTCCAGCAAGTGGAGAGTCGCTGGGGCTACAGTGGAACAAGTGATCGGATTAGGTACGGCTTTTGGAACTGTTTGGAGGAGAGAAAGAAAAGAGTGGGAAGAGGGCGAATATATTACTCAACTTCCACTTTTTGACATAAGTACAGTACCAAACATGCTCGTTCTGTTTGGGCATGTTTGATCTTTTTTTTTTTTTTTTAATGTCTTAAGTTGCAGTGCATATAAAATATAAAGTAGCAAACAATAAAGTTCAGGAGGACTGAGTGTTCTAGAGAGATTGGTTGTTAGCTGCATATTCCTTTTTAAAATACCAAGTCTTCATCTGTTTTTATTTTGGACTTGTTCAAAAGAATCTAATTATTTTTTGTTTAGTGATACCGAATATCTTGGGGGATTAGCAAAGCTTTAACCTATAGACCTGATACCTTCCAAAGGGTTTTTCTTACTATTGAAATCTAAATAGGAAGTGTTATTCTTCCTTGAAATGGAAGAAGGCAACACACCCATCACAGTTGTTTAAATTCCTGTCTTGGCTTGTATCTTACAAGGTTCACAGTTAATAGAAGAATTTCCATAGTGGGATTTGGATTATATGGATCTATTCATGGACCCACAGACTATCAAGTTAATATACAGGTACAGTATATTCTGTTCAAGTAGGCTTATGCAGATACTGCACTTGTACTTGCGAAAGGTTTGGTGTATATTTGGGTGGGAGCAATTAATAGGCTGGGAATCTAACCTGTGTTTTGTCCCCAACAGTGGTCATAAGCAGATGACTAGGGAAAAGTGAGAACAATATGAACTCTTCTCCCTTTCTGCTATATTCTCCTGTCCTTTGATCATTTTCAGTAAAGGCTTTTCCTGAGACCAGTTTCTCTATTTAGTAGCTTCTGGTGAGTCTGTCTTCAGGATGTTTGTCCAGTCTAACCTTTAATTCCTGTAACCTTTCTGCAGAGGAATTTCTTAGCTTTGTAATCTGTTCTATTGTGCACAAAGTCTGTCTTTTAATAAAGCTTTTAGTAATTGAGGAGAGAATTCTTGGGTTTGCCATCAGCAGCTCTCTGAAATCAGTGAGACAACAAACAGGTAGTCACGGCTAAAAAAGCCCACTGTGTCATCAGAAGGATACTGAAAACGAGATAAAAGGTGACATTGTGTTGCTGCATGTAAGCCAGGTGTGCCCGCATCTTGCGTGCACTTCTCAATATCACTCAGCAGAATTAGAAAGTAGAGAAAAGAGTTGCTGTTACTGGGACCTTTTTGGAAAGATTGCCATCTTATTCACTACTGATTCAGTGGTGGGCAGAAGGTTGTATATTACTGTTACCGTAACTTCTTCTGTAAAGTTACTTCAATTTTAGGTTTGCTGAAAGCATTGTCCAAGCATGGGAATCTCCCCAGTTTCTTCTGCTAGTAAATTATTTATTTGTATTGCTGTTCTCCAGGCTTCTGTGTGAAGATCTTATCTGGCTGTTACTTGTTTTATATCTTCATGCTCTTTAGCCCCCTGGAAAGTCTATAGGGCTTTTTGCTGCTGTTGTGTTGAATTATTTAACATTGGTTTCAATGCTTTCAGATGATTGTCCCTAAACCTTCTTTTGACCTGCTTAATTGTACTTGAACCTTTCTATTTCAATTGGATACACCTTCATACTTCTATAGGATGCCCTTTTCTGTTTATTTCCAGTAATAGCCTTTTTCCTCTTTTCTCAAGCCTTTTCTAATAGGTGATATGCATCAGTACTGTACTTGGGCATGTGATGTCCTTCAGTATTCTGCGCACTTCTTAGAAGGATTTGATTTTCTTAATTGCTTTTATTAGCTTCTTTTGAACAAGTTTCCTCATTTTTCTCTTTTAGAAATTTAGCACAGCTGTGGTGGATTTGCTTTTGTTGTTCACGTGGGAGTGTTGGCTCTCAGTATATTATGGACCCTGTTACATAGTGTTTCCATTATGAAGTTTTGAACCTGATCCTGCTTCTCAGTCAATACCAAATCAAGGGTTGCATTTCTCCCTACCGAGCAATTGCTTAGCAAGCCCATGAAATGCTCAGTGATAGCATCTAGAAATGTCACCCCTGCTTCATGTCCTGATACGACACTTGCCCCGTCTGAGCGGGTAATTGAAGACACCACTAAAATTGTATTTCCTGTTCTTGTAGCCTGTTTGGTCCCTCTTAGCACATTGTAGTCACGATCATCTTCTAGTAATATTGATCCAGCACTGTATTTTTTCCTTTTTAAGTATGGAGTTTCAGTCCATTTGAATTCTCTTGTTGAAATTATTTTGATTTCATATTAAGTTTGTACCAAGGTATTAGGATGCTGTGACTGGCACAGTTTTACTCTGTGCCGTGTATTTTCTAGCCTGCTACTATCACATCACATTGATTGGGGTTTTTTAGGTGTGTGGGAAATTTTGTGAAAGAATCTGTGACTTCATTTGGGCAGAAATTTCATTGTCCCCATCTTACTTAATGTGTTGGAGCTGCAGTTTTGGTTCATTTCTGAGCATCCCATTCAAATGACAGTTTATTCGTATTCTGTTCCCTGTTTGGTGATTACTATTCTCTGATAATCTTGTGCTTAAGGGTAGGAATTTTGTGTCTGTCTAAAGAAAAAAAATGTGCCTTTCCTCTTATGATGTTCCAACCAGAATGCATCTGGAATGAGGTTTTGAAGGAATTTGTTGGCTTTTCCCCATTCCTCAATTTAAAAGCTGGCAAGTTCCTCCATTTCAAGTGCCATCACTTTGGTTTTCTAAACTATACAACTATGTAAATGAGTAGCATAGTGCACTAGATTGAGTCTTTAGAACAAAATAGTTGGTACTGAGGACCTAGCAGCTATACTGTACACACACACTATATATATATACTATATATATTGGGGATTTTTGCTTTGGTGCACTCCCTCAGTGTGCTTGCTGGATTTATTTCATCTGAAAATAATTCAGTTCTTGCAAGGTGAGCCAAAACATATTAAGTGGGAATGATCAAGAGTTTCACTTGAACACCACGCTCATGATCCAAACAGAAAGGCCATCCATCTTACACGTTTTCTTTATTCTGGAAGTGCCCCCAGTTCCTGAATCTTTTCAGACAGGTCTTTAAATCTGTGTCTCTACCTTTCTTCTTGGATCTGCATCAGTACTATCAGAGCTTCAGAGTTAAACATTTTATACTTGTCTTAAAATAGTGATAATGTCTGTTGCAAATACATCTTTTAAGTGAAAGGGGCTTAGGACTTTGGCATTATAATTGTTAATATTTCTATTGGTTGTGGCTGGGAAAAATTAGAGCCTATAATGGGGCTTAATCTCATTTGTGCAATATTAAAAACTATATGGCAATTTAATAATAAAATATTAAAACTGGTAAGATTCTTGTTAGTGCAGTAATAATGAGAAGTGTTCATGTTACTCTGGAGCTCTGATATCTGGCCTCTGTGGTCACCAGCATGGATCAGGATTGCTATGCAAAATGAGAAGTCAGGTATCTGCTCTTACTGTATCTTAGCTAGTGATTCCTATTTGCCACTAAAATTGAAGGCAAAATAAATAATACGTAGTCAAAGTGTAATTTTTACACTGAATCTAGAACAGAAATAAATTGCATATAACATAGGAGCACAAATTCTTGTTTTCTTTTAAGAATGTATCATTGAGTGCTTACCTTATCTGTGAAACCCTGTTTTCTAGATTAACCACAGCCAGCAAATGTGCTTCTCTCACGTGGGCTGTGTAGGTGTACAAAGATCAGCAGATATAAGTGCAGGGTTATATGTAGTATATGAAGGTCAGAAGCTGAAGGTCTAAGAGCTCTTCACCTCCCAAGCAAAGACTATAACGTGGTTGGAGCCGAGTTCAGTCCAGCCTGCTGGGTCAGCCCAAGCGGTATCAGGAAATTACACCTACTTTCCAGTTCTGAGATTGCACCATCCTTGCAATTAAACTGGGTGGAGTAGGCAAGTGTTTGCTGGTAATCTTCTGTTGTGCATACAATGAGGATCTTTCTCAACCTTGTAAACCTAAAAATACTATTTTTGTGTTTTTGTACAGATAATTGATTATGAGAAGAATCAAACACTGGGACAAAACGATACTGGATTTAGTTGTGATGGAACAGCCAGTACATTTAGAGTCATGTTCAAAGAACCCATAGATATTTTGCCAACAGTTTGCTACACAGCTTGTGCAACGCTGAAAGTAAGAGTGCCTAACAGTATGGAAGAAAATGATATTTTGATGCAAGAGTTGTTCTTTTATCTGTCTTTTGATGTGAAAGTGTCTTCTAGATCTTTAATTTGTTCTAAATTGAGTGCTGAAAAAGGATGTAGTTAAAATCCACAGTAACTTGTAGAATTGCTACCTCTCTTCTGTGCCACAGCGCAGAATTCATAACCGGATCCTTTGTGCCTTCCCACTTTCTGTCTTGATATAAGTGTTGAAATGAGTCCTAATGAAGTGACTGGTTCTGTGTGGGCAAAAGCATTATCTAGAGTCAATCTGGCAGCTCTATCAAAAATCAGGTTTGATTTCTTTTATCAAAGATATTCTAGCCACTTAGATCAAGAAAACTGAAAGCTTTTTTTTCCTCACTTCTTATATGTTGAAATAGAAGAAAGAATTATTTGTTCTAGGCAAGTCTCCCCTTAATGTTATGGGCAAATTTATATTTTAAAGAATATTAAAAGATTTTTGAGAAATCATTGAATAAATAATTCTCTACACATAAATCAAAGTTGAGTGGGTTGGAAAAAAATGTTGCACATTAAAAGAAGCTGAGGCAGGAAGGGGAGAATATAGACAACCTGTATGACAAGGAGAAATACTAGAAAACATTTATTAATTACCGGTTGGATAAAATCAAGTGATTTAAGTCTGCTGTCAGATAAACAATTTTATACTATTAAAATAACGTAAGTCGGTAGTTTCTGGACATCACCATTTTATGGGTCTTGCTGCCCACTGCGCTTCAGTTGCTGATCTCTTCTGATGTTTTTCAGGGTCCCGATTCCCACTATGGAACAAAAGGTTTGAAGAAAGTAATCCATGAATCTCCTACTGCTAGCAAAACATGCTTCGTCTTTTATAGTTCACCCGGTAACAACAATGGCACATCAATAGAAGATGGACAGATACCAGAAATCATATTTTATACGTAATTTCACATGATCATCTCGGATGTGTCAGTATATTATTGGACTTCAGCTCACTATTGGCGGCAGTTAAATTTTGTGAGATGGGATGAATGTGCGAGTGTCTTGTTGGAGACGTACCAGAAACGCTGTTTTCTCTGCATCGTTATTGGCAGAAATTTTAAAATGTCAAGTGGAATAAGTGCTCTGTATATTGAAAAAGATTGTTTTAAATAATATCTTGTGATTAATTGCTTTGTATTTTCACTCCTTCAGTTCTCATGTAGTGAATTGAGTTGTTTGAACTGGAAAATCCTTACTCATTATGAACTTCTTATATATGTTTTACCCAACCTGTCCTAAAAAGACAGCAAAGCTCCTGCTGTTGCCCCAGCTTACACTTTGTCCCCCAGTGACCCTGGGCTGACCCTATGGACATGAATTGCTACTGTGATTTTTTTTTAAGTATGTCAGCAAAGCTGGATTCCTATTGCTGTCATCTTGACTTTTTGGACGAGCTGCTGAGAATTAATAGACTTAGCACTGCAGCCACTGTCTGCAGCTGCGCTGAAGAGACACTGAGTCAAATTCAGCAATAAACAGGTCTTTCCGGAATTTCTCGTAATTCAGAAGGGCTGTTTTGGAACACAGAGCTGCTTATGCAAATAGCTGCTGTATATACATATGTGCCTCTAAGAAAATGTAAAATGTGAAAATGAGAATACAAGACTTATAATGATTATTATTTTATCATTGGACATTCTAATGCTGAAAAAAAATAATATGAACTAAAGATTATCTGTGTGCATCTACTTTTACAGATTGCATACACTGATTTGATGCCATTGATGTATGTATATAGCATTTGGTGTTGTGCAATGTGTGGTGTGTAGTTCTACAGACACGTAGTAGAATTTTGTGTACAGAATCCTGTAACCTCCCACGAATTTCAGAATAAGAATTTCAGAATATGGGGGAAGGAGAAAACAAAACAACGAAAAGCAAAAGAACCACACCGCCCTTGTTCTTCTCTGGTTTATCTTTACGTGTCTGCTGCGGTGCCTGTGCTGCAGTTCTCGCGTTTCTAGCCGCGGTTCCGCTCGCTCCGGACACGGGCGCCTGGCTGGAGCCGGGACGGGCGGGGACAGCGACCTGCTGGTCAGTGTGTGTGCTGCGGGCTGCCGAGGGTGCCGGGGGTGCCGGTGCCCATGTCCCCAGAGCCGCTCTCGGGACACGCGGACCGGCGCAGCGCGCAGGCGCGGCAGGGGGGGCGGAGCCTCGCGCCTCGGGGGCGGGGCCAGGCGGTGCTGGCGGAAGGGCCGCCCGCGCTATGCTGTCCCTCGCGGGCTGCCGTCGGCTGTGGAGCGGCGCGGGGGCCATGCCCCGAAAGGTGCGCGGGGCGGCTGAGGGAAGGGCCGGGCTGCGGGGCGGGTGGCGGCCGCCCTGACCGCGCCTGTTCCTCTGTTTCAGGGGAAAGGATCCGGGAAGGAGCCCGCGGAACCGGGCGCTGCCGCGGGCCCGATGGTATTGGCGGGGGACGGCTGTGTGAGGGTGGCGGTTCGCGCCAAGCCCGGCGCCCGGTGCAGCGCCGTCACAGGTGGGTCTGCCCGGCCCGGGCCGGGGTGCTGCCGGCCGGGGGAGGGGGGTCTGAGGCCGCCGGGCGGGGGTCCCGGGCAGCGGGGTCCGGGTTCGCCTGAGGAGCAGCGCGGCCCCTCCCGCTCTGGGGCGGCCGGCGGCGCTGCGAGCGGAGCGGGACATCTCTTTGTGACGGGTTCTGCACCTGTCTCTAACCCATAAGCTGGGAAAAAAGAAAAGAAGCTAAAGAAAGTAATAATTTTACACTTTTCTGAGAAGATAGGAGTGGCTCTCCCGGGCAGGTAACGCTAGGTGGTGCCGCTAGCACGGTGTGAATTCCTCTGTACGCTTCATTTTTGACAGAGTAGCAGCACACATACTGCCCAGCGCCTCCGTCTGCCCTGGACTGTGCGGGTGCTGTTTGTGTGCCAAGAGCTCGGGCGTTTTCCCTCAAACTGTAAAAATCTGAGCTAATAAAATGTGTTATTGTCTACAGGTCGCGTTTTGCTCATGTACAAATGTAAACTTTTAAATACAGATACATATATGAGGCAAATGTAGTGGGCTGGACTAGAGTGTCCAGGCTCAACTGGCAATGCAAGGAAATTGTTGATGGTCAGGCTGGGGGCACGCTTATTTCTCATGATTTTTTGGGTGGGGTACCCTGATCTGTATTGTGTTCCGTGATGCTGAGCTGGACTGCGCTTGCAGCAGAATGGGCAACGGAGGCAGCTTGAGACCGTGCCCGGGTGTGTGAAAATGGGTGATTCACGGCTGCACTCTGATACGGCTCTGGAGGCTTCACTGCTCTTGGTATTGAGGGATTATCACCATACTGGCCAACAGCCTTTCTGTAAGGGAATTTGTGAAGTGTAAAAATATTGTAACCCGCTGCTCTACAAGTTTGTTTTGTATGAAATTGAAGTGCCTTTGAAAACATAAATATTCAGTTTATAGGAGACTGTAAGTAGATGTTTTATAGGAGACTGTGAGTAGATGTCTTAAAGGTTTTGAGTGTAAAATCCTTAAATATTTGTTACAGATGTGACAGCTGAAGCAGTAGGTGTAGCTATAGCTGCACCTCCATCGGAAGGGGAGGCAAACGCAGAGCTGTGTCGCTACCTCTCTAAGGTGCTAGAAGTGAAGAAGAGTGAAGTTACTTTAGACAAGGTACCTCCTCTTTATTTTTTCCCCCTTTCATTCTTGCCCTACTGCAATTTAAACTTAAGATTTTGAAACTTACTCATTGAGTACTGGGAGCTGCTCTCCAAGTCGAGTCCAAAAGATACTTTAAAGGTGTTTAGCCAAGTTAATGGAATGATTCACTGCGAACAAACACAGTGTAAGAGCCACAACAGATCTTGAGTTCTTTAAGCGGAATAGTTCTCATCGTGATGTATTTTCCAAATCTGAGTGGTTTGTGTTTTCTGTGTTCTTCAAATATTCTCTCATTTTCATGTCAAATACAGTTCATAAAATCTGTGCTTCTTAATTTTCAGAAGTAATTTCTGTATTTGAATGAAAATTTTCTGACAATGGACTGTCATATAGCCAAGAGCATATATAATCACTTGAACTATAGCAGGGACTCAAGAACTTCTTTGTATTAGAATTTGCATGTCTTGACTTGGAGTGGAAACTCTTTGTTTTATTCATTGCACTGAATAAATAATTTGTTTTATTAATTCATTGTACTTAAAGCTGGTCTTTCCAGCCATGTTCATTTATAGTTTATGAACATAAGAGCACAATGCAAAATTGTGCTTTTTAATTTTTTCTGTTGGTTTAATGTAGTAGTTGTAGAACTCTGTTAAAGAACAGTGGTAAATGGCAACATGGTCAATGAATTGAGCATTTTATGTATTGCCAGAAGGTAGAGGTGCAAGGATTTGATTCTTATTTTCTCTGAATTATGGGCAAGCTACTTCATTTGCTTATCAATGTTTTACAGATAACACTGTTTTCCTACCTTAAAGGTATGTTCGGGTTTAACTAGATTATTCTCATAAGTGCTAAGCAGAGCTGAACATAAAAGGGACCGGTGTTGTCTGACCTTCGTGACTCCGTTGTTCTGACCTACGGTGTCCAAATAATTACGTGCTCGTGTTTGCTTTTCACAAGCCACTGTTTGTTCTTGGTGAAGCATTGTGTTACAGTCTGTATTTTACCTGTGGCTTAGATTTTTCCATCCTGATCTGCCAAGTGTAAACAGCAAGTGAATTTTGGTACTGATTGCTCTCTTATGTGCTGCTTGCTTTATGGTAAGTGCTAACATTAACAAGACCAATCCAAATTGGGAAATTAATGGGAAATGATCTGGTACAAAACTGTGGTTACCAGATCTCTATGCAAGGACCTTGATTTTCATCATCAGCCAGCCAGACTGCTTCCAAAGTCTATTTTTAAATTTCATGCTATAGTTCTGTATAGTAAAGGACTTTTTCCTCCTTCAGGATGGCCATTGTGGGCATTTCAAGCTTTCTGCCAGGCTGCAGATTAACAAGCAACTTGTTTCTCATGGTTTACGGAATACTAGCAAAGTTGTGTTTTCAGGCAATATGAAATGAGGTTGCAGATTTGCCAGTTCCTATGTAAAATAGCCTTATTTCCAGTGATAGAAAAACAGGTCAATAATATTTAAAATAACTGTTGTATGAATCTGAATGTCTTATAGGTTATACGAGATGTGATTTCATTTAGTTGATATTATCAACCTGAGAACTCAGCTTTAGAGTACCTTATATTCTGTGGGATACAACTCAGAAGATTTGAAAATACACAGTTATCAAATATAAATATATATATATATATATATAAAATAAATATACACACCCACTTTTTTTAAAAAACAAAAATGCTTATCAGTTGGAGTCTTGCTTCTAGATGATAAAAGTGAATTACAGCAACTTACCATTCTTTGCTCTTCGTTCCAGCCTATAAAAAGAACATCAATTCAGGGCATGCTCTGGGAGCTGTATTCAATTTTAAAAGGAAAATAGATGTTGTTTTCTACCTTTCAAATTACTAGAAAGGACACGAACTATCTCTTGCCACTGTTAATTCTGCATACCAACGTTTTAAGAATTGTTTTGAAGTACCTGATATGTTGGCGTTACAGTGGGGTATTTTTGGAATGTGTTTTTGGTGCTGATTCTCTGAAAGATGTTTTTTGTGTGTGTGTCTAAACCAGGGTGGTAAATCACGTGACAAAGTGGTGAAGATTTTGGTATCAATGACACCAGCTGAAATTTTAGAAAAACTGAAAAAAGAAGCTTCCAGTTGACCTAAAACCAGAGGAAATGGGACAAGGCGTCTTGGTAAACAGACTGATGATATTTCTTACATAAATCTAGTCCTGTTGAGAAAGTGGGTAATGTCTAAGGATAGATGCTTCTTCTACCCCCTCTTGTTAATATAACTGCTGTATAGTTGAAGTTTTTGTGTTGGTTTGGTTATAAAAACTTGTATTTACTGAGGCTCTGTATCTGCTTCTGTCACTACGGACTTTCCCCTTTGGAGAATTAAGATTTGTCCTTTTTCCTGCTTTCTCAGCAAACAGTTTAGAAATCTTGTTTCTTAGTGAAACAAACTTTAACGAAGTGAAAGGCTTGGGGTGACATGTTTCAATGTGAAAAGTGATGCAAAAGGATGAGTCTGGATGGATGGTAAAGAACCTAGAAGAATGTTCTCTTCAGTATCTAGCGGTAGGTACTGGGTGCAGTTTTGCACTGTGTGCACATATGTCCATCTAAAATAAACATATTTGGGGCCAATATGCTGTTGTTGATGACACAGGCAAGTTAGAAGTGGAATCACCCAAGCAACTGAAGCAAAACTGAAAGTTTACAGTATGAAAAACTGACCCAGAGCCTGCAGTGTCACTTCATAATGCTGTGTAGTTAGTTTCCTGAAAAGCAAAGATAAAATCATGTATCTTTACCAAATGTATGTCAAGTGTAATGACTATTTTTAATAAAAGGCGTGAAAAGTATTACCAAACTTTGTTTTGTGTTTATATTAAAAAAAATAAAAGTTCCCTAGAAGACCCTTATTAGAATGTTATTTTTAAACAGGTCTCTTTTTGCAATATTTCCCTGGTATTCCAACCCACAGAGAACTGAGTGGAGTCACTCATAGAACAGAACAAGAAGTCTAAAACAAAATGGGCAACTGTATTCCAGTCTCAGGGTAACGAGGTGGCTTAACTTCGCAGTCAAGCGTAACGTTTAACTAGTATTTCCCAAACGTGGATGTGATATTATACATGTCTATGGTAGGAGTTTGCTTTTTAATCTGCGTTGCTGCTGATGTATTAAATTGTTCTATCTTTACTATGGTGGGCATACTTCAAAACATGTATTTATAAATGTAATTTCTAAATTTAAAAAGAAAAACTGTTCTGAAGCTTTGCTTAAGGTTTGTCACACCTGCTTCTGGAAAACAACGTTATGAAGGCAAAAGTTGCAGCTAAATTTCTTTACCAGCTTCATGCAGTGCAGACTTCATAGCTCATCATTTAGTTTTTCATGGATAAATGTCTTTTGCTTTAGGAAATTCTTTCTGCTTCCTGTTATTCTGAATATTGCAACAATTGTTTTTAGAGTGAGAGAACTGGTGCTTGTCAAGATGACAGCTCCTTCAAGGTGACTTGTTTTAAAGATGTTATTAAAAATGCTATTTTCTTCTTTGGACAGTGTTTGGAGAGCTAAGTCTAAATTGTGAGTGCCGTTTGTGTGATGGTTCACATCTGGGTTCTGTATTTTCTCAGGCTTTTGGTCAGCCGTATGTTGCCTCAGTTGCCTTTGGTTATTTATCCTGTTCAGTCTGTATAGGCTGGTTTTGTTTTACTGTTCTGTCAGTTTTGATTCATGGCTCCTTGCTGTTTCATCTGTTCTCGGCCAGCAGAGGGTACCATGTCTTGCAGGAAAATTAAGACAAAGTAAGCCAAAACTACATATTTATTAATTTTTCTTGTTTCCTAAACTGCTTTTTATTGTGAGTAGAAAAGAGCAATCCAAAACTGAGGAATCCTGCATTTATAAGATATTTTGAATTAGACGCTGCAACAGTCATTATAAAGATTTAATTTGAATGCGAATACCATGTGTTACATTCTATGTATTATATACTGTATTGAAATAATGTGTTACACTTTCCCATGACTTCAGACCCAGATTGGGGCAGGAGCTGGGCAGGCTCTTCTCTGAAGTACATTTGTCTTCAGTTCTGATTATCCACAACAAGAGCCAGTTTAATCTTTCAGTTCGCCCTGTCTTGTCAACAGGTTCTGCCTGGTGTCTTTGCCAGCTTCTGCTTCAGAGCTCTCGCCTTTCCTAAACCCGTTCCGCTGGCATTCCGCATCTTCCTAAGCAGTTAAAGTAACTCGAAGATGAATAGGGTGACTTCAGTGTATTATGCTGTCGTTCTTATGTAATGTGAGCCAGGCATATTGTCATATTCATCACTTGTCAATGAGGAGAAAAGTACCGTTCAGCTAGGAAGGTTATTAGTCCTTGGGGGAACAACCACAGTGCCCTGCTCCCTTTGCACTTCTGTTTCCTATGGCATTTACAAGTGCGGAGGAGGGAGGAGCCATTTATATAACACCAGCTTTGTGCTCGGCCAAGTCAAGTACTTTGTCTTTTGTCTGGATTGTAATATGGCATTTCAGACTCACTTTAATCTGTCCAGTGCAGTCATCATACAGTATTTTTTCAAAACTTGTTGCAACTGGCTGATTTTTAGCATTACTTCTTAGGAAGCAGAAATATTATCGGTGGCATGGATTGAAGCCTGAACTTCCATTGCTGGAGGCTGCACAGTTGAGACCTCAGTGATTGCGTAAAAAAAGCCACAGTAGCAAAGTAGAGGGATAGAAATTAAGTTCTGGGAGTAGTGCCCTGTCTCACTTAAAACTGAAACAGCAGACCAAACAAGTTAATGTTAAAACTGTGATTTAGGCCTAGCTCTTTCAAATCTTGTATTAAAATCCCAACCTGTCAACTGTCTCTTCATGAACACAGTGAAATATCTTTCATTCTCTTGAGAAAATTGCAGTGGGGAACATCCCTAACTTTTCAGCAGAGTATATTTTCAAAAGAACAGAGCTTTATGCTACTGTAGGAGGCTCCTTCCAAAAATTTCCAGAGACTTCTCACATCCCTCATCTCAGAATACAACTTAACTCTTACTCCTAGACCCGTTTAAAAACATCGTGGTGCCAGTTGCTACCCAGCTTTTGCTTGTTGGTCTCTGCTTTATCCCCGTGCCTAAGCATATTCTTTTTTTAAGCAATGTAATTACTCAGCTACTTGAAATCCTACAATTGACTTCCTTATGCATTGACCAATTTCAGTAAAATCTGCCTAATGGTGATTTAATATCTTGTTGCTTACAGACCTCAGCAGTCAGTGCATTTTTTTTATATAATTAAGTTATTTAAACATTAGCAAAATAGAAGTTATCTGAATAAATTTTATGCCAAGAAATCTTACAGTACAGATTCTTGTTCTTTCATCCACGCGGTTACATTTATTTTCTAAAATCCAACTTTGAAACTAGGTATATAGTTTCATTGCAGTGCTGTAATATTCTAATTAAGGTTACTTAATTGTACACTCTGAAGGTGGCCTCTTTGCTCTTTTACTTTCAATCTACTCCATTTATCATCTGCAGTGCATTCTTATCTCTCCTGCTAGCTCCAGTGTTTCTAAATCCCCATTTCTTCAGGTATCATCAGTCTAAATAACCCTGTATAATTGACAACTTTGTCAATAACTGGCAGTGGCAATTTACCAGAAGGCACAGTTTAATATCTTACTTCTTTCAGCCTCCAGGAAGATAGATACACCTGATCTTTCTGCTCATTACTTCACGTCTCTCTCTGTGTTTCCCCTCTCACACTATTTGTTTGCATATGTAAAACTTGAACTAGCTGAGTCCCGTTTTAAATTTGTTTCAGCCTACTATATTGCTCTCTTAATGTTTTCAGCCTTTATCTCAGGAGGATGATTCATTGCCTTATTAGCCATTATACAAATGTGCTCCTCTGTCTCCTTCTGGGAACAGTGATTTACCCGCATGTAAAGCGCATCTTGGTTATCATTCTCTAGGAAGGCTGCTGCACTTGGGGCAAAGTGCTGTTAGTGTCACCACGGCAGAATAAACATTCAAGAAGCTGCTGAATATAGGAAGTACTTGCCTGAAAGAAGGAGTCTGATACTTCTCTAAGGTGCTGGGAATTAATTTTTTCCTGGTCTTTTATGTATTAGCTTTTCAAGTAATTGTTAGTGAGCCATGAAGAATTTTGCTTTCATCTATAAATACTGCATTTATTGGGTTGTGTGTTTTCTCGAGAGCTGGGGAAGTTAGTGATGGAGTCGTCTATCATGCCATCTTACTGCAGCTCAAGGCTCAGTTGTTTGAATAACATTTTGAGTTTCCGAGTGTGAAGTAAGGCAGGTGGAAAGGGAAATATATTACCAATTTAGCAGCTGGTCACTATAGAAACATGCTGTGAAGAGAACAGTTAATGGTGGACTTAAAGGAGAAAAGAATGTTGGAATGAACAACAGAGGGTCAAAGCCTCATTTTGTGCTGCTCAGATAAAGCAGTTGTCTGCCTTAAGAGAATAACTGGGGTTACAAAGTGTAGTTCTGGGGTGATTGTCATTAAGCTGCCTTTGTTGTATTGCCTAGCACATGTGCACGTGGGAAGGCATGTTATGCCTTTTTCTTTGTGCTTTCATTGCTGTAGCTCTTTGCAAATCAGGATGCATTAAGGAATTGTGTTTATCAAAATTCAGAGCTCCCGGTCCATGTTCGGGCAGACTTGGTGCCTGTCTGCCTGAAAGGGGTGTTAGCAAGTTGGATTTTATAAAACAAGCTGTTTCTATGGAACTGCTTTCAATAGCTCGTCTTTAAATCTACGAAGTTCTCTGCATCTTTACTGGTGTTCAGCAGGTCTGCAGGGTTAAATTTGATAGCGATATCACCACACATGTTCAGCTCAAGTGGGTGCCTTGCTGTCATCTCTGTGCCTTGGGTTCGTGTGACCTCTTGCCTCTCACCTTTAGTTTTGCTGCAGCTGTGCCAGGTAAATGCCCTCCAGCAGGACCAGGCTGAATTGTTTCTGCTCTTTATTTGTCGCATTAGCGTTGCTGCTGATGCTTATGTCCTTAGAGGCCACTGCATTTCTGTTTCTTGGGCCTGGCAGCACTTTGAGATGCATTCATTGTGGAAGGAGGGGAAAAAAGAGCTTGTGGTATGATCTCTGCTATCAGAGGGCAAACCTGTCCCTTCCACTGGGGCCCCACAGCTGCTCTGTGTAGCCCTCTGGCTTTTGCCCTTTAATAAAATGCCTCCTTTTGTCTTCACTAAGTCTGACAGCAATCAGCTAGTGCGTATGTGAGGTCATGCTCCTGCTATGAGGAAAGATTGCTATTTGCTAATAGGGTGCACTTCTGAATGCACAATTTTCTCCAGTATTTCAGCTGTTTCTTAGCTGCTTTTTTACAATGGAAGTGCAATCTGTAACTAATAAACCTGATAGATTTATGAGTTTTGGGGGGATCTTTTTTCTCTTTGTTTCAGCTCATCACTGGCTGAATATAAGTGCTCATACATAGAGGGGACCAGCCAGGCAAATTGCACTTGGCTAATTTTATTTAATGAGAATGTCTGATTTTGCTCAGTCGCTTCCTTGCTGAGTTCAGGTTCAGCTACTAAAGCAGACCCAGGAGCATTTTGTTAAATATTTTTAAAAGATGATCAGCTTATAATGATGTTCTCAACTGTCTGAATTGTTTGCTGTGATTGCTGTCACATATCAGCTAGAGTACATTTTTTCCTTGATTTAATACAGTGCTAGGCAATATTTCTGGCAGAGGATAAATGGGAAATTAGAGCATCTGCAAACACCAATTTGAGAACAGCTGTCATTAAGTTGTGGATGTGTAGCAAGGCTAGTCTTTTAGTAGCCAAATGCCTGTGTGTGTAAAAGTGGAGAAGGTGTAAAATCTAATTAAACACAACTTTGTGTAATTTTAAAAGTATATAAATTCTACATCTGGAAAAATAAAGTGAACCTGTCATTGAAGGTGTTGGTATACATGAGATACGCACTTAAACAAAAACAATGTGTAATACTAGAGCTTGCCATGAGCCTTTCTGCCAGCTTTATGGGGTTTGCCATTGCAAATCTGAATTTGAAAGTGTTTTTTCTCTGATCTTGCTATAAGAGAGACCTCTACAAGAAACAGAATGTTTTCTGCAATGCTGTTCATGTCACAAGACTGTGAAGAAAAGTTCCATTAAAGCAGTGTTTTATGGAAAATGGTGTTTAACAACCTTTTATATGGAAAACATTTGGTTGGAACTACTTGGTCTTTTCACCTGGGGAATAATTTAGTGAAATGCTTCAGGTTTTACACACTTAGGCTTATAAACTTAAATAAGCAGTTTCTTTTAGTTAATTTTCAGATCAGATCTATTTCCAGGCTGGGTTTTAGGCTTTGTCCTGCAGTTATCCGGTGGGAGATACCTTGATTAGACTCTCTGAAGAAACAGAACTTGTTTGATTCCTGGGTTTGGATACTAAGTCAATTTCTGTAATCCAGAAATAAAGACAATTAAACATGGTGGGGAGAGGGGAAAGAAGGGGTATAATTTACATTAATCAAGGGTCAGTTGCTGGGAGCACTTTTGCTTGGCTTGTTGGAGGTACATGCTGCGTGTCCTTCTAAGCTCTGCTGGGGAAAACGTGCAGAATAGAGGGTGTGAAAACCTCCAGGTATTTTCTAGCACCTGCTCTGTTGTTTGGCACTTAAGTCAGAATGGGGAAAAAACCTGTCATGTTTTCAGACTGTAAATCTAATAATTCACAATATAACTTTCACAGTTATTTTTACTTGCAATCTATGAATCTAGGTGGGAAATTATATTACCTATGGCTCTCTTAGTGTGACTCCTGAGCCCTGAAGTTTTTCAGGAGGGAAAGATTATCTTCTGAAATGATGTATTCAGGTAAGGGCCATTGATGTGTAATATAGAAAAAACATCTAGTGATGCTGTTCTTATTTAGAGTTGTGTGGGTTAATATACAAATTCAGATGGAAAAGTTGTGAACTGCTCATAACTAGCTGATCTATTCCGCCTTCCCTTCTCGTTTGAGTGAATTGATACTACAAAGGCAGTTATGGTTTTCCAGTATTTTCTCATGTTGGTGTCTGAACATCCTTCACAGCAAGTCAGGGCCGGCGCTTTGCAATTGCTGCGAGAGGCTGGAATGTGCCCTTGGCACCCACGGCTCCCAGGTCTGGTCTTATTGCAGAGCTTGGTCCAAAGGACCTTGAATCCTCCCGCAGGTTCCCGTTATGCCGAGCTGGCAAGGCTGGGGCTCAGGCTCTTGGCCATGGGAGGACCTGCTGCCAGAAATGCTCATTCAGGTTAGTGCATACAGTGCGAGTTCGCTCTGCTAGAGAAGATAACCGTGGACTGTATTAAAAATTGTTTCTAAACACGAGACACTCTCTTTTGTTTCTGTGTCAGAAAAACAAGTGTTAAGAGTCTAATTAGAAGTTTGAAATCTGTGAGATTCATACCCATCGCTGCCAGCTTTCTTCTCTGAATTTTAGACCTAGCCCCTCTGCTGCATTAATTCCTACTGTTCAAAAAGTACAAATACCAAAAGGGGATGGCACTTCAAGGTTGAAGTGAAATCACTTGGGAGTGGTAAAATCAGGTCTTCCAACTAACTGACTTGTTCAATAGTGTAGTATGGGAGAGGGTAAATCAAACACTTGTTTTCTTTTGCTTTCCTGTCTGCAAGCAGCATGGAACAGAAGAGACACCCATCTTTGTTTCTTCCAAATTGATGTGCTTTCTCCACAAAGGAGCCTTTGGTCTACTGCTACATGCCTGTTCAGTTCTAGAGGATAAATACAGCCCACAGTTGTAGAGGATAAATAAATCTGTGACTTCTTAGTTGCAACAAAAATGTGTGACTGGAGGCAGGTTTGGCAGCACAGAATAAGCTATCAAGACTATTGTAAGTGTTGGATTGGCAGCAGGGGAGATAGCTGTATTTAAGGATTTTAGAGAAGAACTTGTCCTAAACAATAAGGTTTGTGCCAATTCTAGAGAGTAGGACTGCTGATTGTGTCTGGTTTCATGAAGGACAGGATCTTTTCCAAAGAATGTCAGACTTCTAAAGTAAGAAAAAAGAGGCATATAAACTAGGTTTAGCAACCTCTGTATTTTGTCCTTCTCTCCAGGTCTTTTGTCTTTTGTAACAACCTACAAGTTCTCATTCTAGATTAGATGCAGGTTCTTGGAGATGCATGTTCCTCTCTTCCTTTGGTGAAGTGCAGTGTCTCTTGTTGCCACTTTAATACAAATAATAATAAGAGCATAATCAAGGTTGTGTTTGTTTTGTGGCTATTCTGAGCGCTAGAGATTTAAAGTAATTATAATGCCATTAAATAGTAATGGAAAAAAGACTTGAAGTAGATCATGAGCCTCCTAGAATGAGCTGAAAATCTTGCTCAGTTTTCTTCGCCACCCCAGATGTTGTGTTCCTGTCTTCTATGGCAAAAAGGCCAACCAAAGATGTTTTCCAGTATCAGCCCCTCCATGATAGGGGCCAAGAGTGCCATATAAAAGACAGGTTCATGTGGGAAAAACTAAACAGGAATGAACTGAGTTTCAAAAACTAGTTTTCTGTAATTTTGGAAGTGTGTTGCATCTGACTGCGGTTAGTATTCAGAGATGCTGCGTTTAGTACCCAGACACAGGAATATAACTGAAGAAAGCAATTCTTCCATGTACCTCAGTATGCCACTCACCATGGGGTCTGATTGCTTTGTCACTCTATGTAGCCAGGGTTACAACCTTATTTCAAAATTTTCGGAGCATGCTGACGCACAGACATTGTATGATGTGTCTCTATGACCCAGCCCTTTGTTCTGTGAAATAATACTCAGTCCCAACATCATGGGTTTGTACAAGCCAGGGTAAGGTGATATTTATCTCCCATCTTCTTTCAAAATGTGTTCACGGTGTAAAGCTCCTGTTATGTGCTTGAGACTTTGTGTGAATACAAGGGATAAGAACATCATCCATCTAGAAGCCAGGTAATGAAATAGGTTGTGCAAAGCCTTAGGATGGCCAGGACCCAAGGGCCAGAGGGCTCTGTGTAGGTTCTGTGCTCTGCAGGTCAGAGGGACCAGCTCCATCCCCCTTTCTCTGGGATGGCTACTTTTGAGGGAAATAGGATTTCTTTTGGGTAGTTTAGTCTGTCTGCTTTATCTTGTGTGAACTACATTGGGCCCTGATTACACAGTGTCTCTGTGGCTGTTGCTGTGTTTACAGTGTTCGTTTGTCAGGGAGAGATGATGTACATGACTTTGGTTAATGATCCTTTAACGCACAGTGCTGCCACCCCAAATTGGAAGAAGGCATCCAAAGAGGACAGGCTGCGCATGATAAATAACCTCTCCCGCTGCACAGTTAGATTGGGCTCATAACAAATGTGAATAATGCAATTTCATTTTCCTTCAGCTTTTCAATTTCCTGCTAATACCTTTCACAGAGGGAAAAATGTTTGTCGTCAAAATCATTATCATTTAAAGCCATGTAAATATGAGAGCTCTTAGGAGCTTACAAAGGTGAGGTAAAATACCGATTTTAATTGTTCCTTTAGCGTACTATGTTTGATTTCAGTTTATTCCTTTACCTCCTTTTGTGTATAGTGAAGTTTCCTGACAAAAGGCCAACGAAGAGGATTTGTGAACTGATTTTAGTATAATCACATTCTGGCCTGTATCAGTATTCAGGATGTATTGCTTATCTTAGGAACCTGAAGCGATGTGTTAGTTTGACTTGGAAACAGAGTAAGATAACGCAAAGTAAACAGTTTATTGAATTAAACAGAATCATAACTACAGATCAGTGATTCTGCTACAGCGTTTTGCTAATTAGAATAGAAGGCCTTGCCGTTACTGCATGGGAATCTGCAGTTTGTCATCTGGCAGCAGATAATCAGCCCCGTTACCCAACTGTGCACGCTCCAGTGCTGCCCGCAGACCGGCATCGTCATGGGGACCGGGGGCCATCGTCACAGGGACCGGCAGAGCATCATCACGGGAACCCGTGGGGCATCGTCACGGGGACCGGCAGAGCATCGTCAGCCTCGGAACGGCACAGACCCAGCGTGGCACTTCCCACCCCAGTTGTGATGCAGATGTTATACGCACAAGATCCTTCATGCGTTATAACATTTGTTTAGGTTCTCAGCATGCTGCAGGGCACTGACTGCTCCTATGTATTTATATCTGTTATACTCACAGAAAAAGAATGTGGTTTATTTAGAAGCTTAATCCATAGGAATTCAAATAAATTCTACTCTTTGGACCCTCTGCTTGTTTTCAGGTCCATACTGTTCTCCACCCCATCTGTGTTAACCCAGACAAATCCTAGTGAGGTGTCAATGTATTTTTTTTTTAATTACCTATAGTCATTTTCTCTTGTTAAATAACATGCTCTCAGCTGTTGAAACTGAGGCATTAATGTGTAGTTAAATGTGAGATTGCCATATGAAACTCATCTCTCTTGCAAGCAGTAGCAGAGGATTTCAGTCAGTGCTATAAGGATCCTGGGCTCTCCTGAACTCAACGGGGATCCCTGAATAAGCTGCTGTGAACAAAAATACTATGAGGTCATTGCCACACGCTGTTGCACAATGAAGCTGCATCAAAGTAGTGAATCCATAGCTGATGATGAAGAGTGTAGAGGAGGAAGAGGTCCCATACTTAAAACGTTGTTAAGAAAGAAGGAATTGGCAATGAGCTCCAGGAGGTTCAGAGAATAGCTGCCAGTGGGAAGTGTGGAAAATCTGTCCCTCGACGCATCTAAAATTAAACTGGACCAAAAACCCTAAACGCAGCTACAAATGTGCAGTGTTTGGAGGGATGGGATGATGGCGGCATCACAAGAGGTAGAGTGAAAGGGGCTGGTGGTGGACAGGGAATAAAGGCTTTTCCATTTCGAGACTATTGTAAAGCCCTGCTCTGATTTGACCAGATGAAACCAAGATGGAGGTATTTGATACGGTCTTAACTCAGGGTTGACATTTTGGTCATCTTGATGCTCACTTTGGGAGATGTGAATAACCAAAAATGAGCTGACATTCACTTGTTAAGATTTCCTTTTTCTTTCTTTCTTTTTCTTTTCATGTTAACAGTTCTTAGCGTTTTCTAGCAATCCTCGAAGTTTATACAGTAGTAGCAGAAAACATGCAGAGCCTGAGCAGGCTTTCTGAGCTATGCCTTGGGCAGCGCGGTTACGGGCAGGTTTCTGCCTTTTAAAACGTAGTATAGGAGGTGTGATACCATTAAAGCCATTCATCAGCTGGTGCCCTGTAGCTCTGCTGCGTGCCATGTGCATGTGCAGCACAAGTGGAGCTGAGCCAAAGAGCAGCTGAGTTTGTGGACAGCTTTGAATGCAAAGTCATGACGGGACCTGCTGGGCTGTCTGGGATCCTCCCCCAGAGCATTAATGAGATATAGATGCCATCTGGAGGCATTTTCTTGCCAAGGGACTGCGATGCCGTCTTTGTCTTCCAGTTCTCATCAATCACAAACAGCTTTTAAATAGATTTGTATTTTACCTTCAGTAAGATGATTTTTGTCTTCTCAGCTACTAAGGACACTCTGACCTTTCAATAGTCTTGTAGAAGACTTTGTATTTCTAATAAGATGCATTTGTTGCAATGGCTGTTGTGTCAGTGTTTTCCTGCAACAGAACCTTTGCTCTCTGATCACAGCTCACTCACCCACTCCTCCCCTTACTACTGTATTTTCTTTCCTCTTTTTTTGCTGTAGGTCCAAAGAACAGCTTTAATATTTTTGGATGTTTAATTCTAGTAGTTCGCATTAAAATTTTTGCATGTTCTTGGTTTAAAAAAGGGCAAGCACTGTAATACTTACATAAGGCTGGAATTTTACTCACTTGCACTTTGTATAGTGTGTGCATTAATGTTTTAAAAATCAATTAAATATAAACTAATAGTACATTCAGTACAGTAACCGTCACAAGTTTTATTGATGCCGAATCTGATTTGCACAGATTGCCTCCTTGTTTTTAATTCACCTCTCTTTAATTCAATGTTAACTATCGAATTGGACTACCCGTACCTCTTAGCTATGACGAGGTTGTCTTTATGCTCTTTAGATTTTGGAAGGGCTTTTCTACTACACCCATAGGATTAGAATCACTTCTGTTTAGTGCAGGTCTAGCTTTGGGAGCTTGCTAGGCCCAGCTGTAAGCCTCTGAGTACCACGCTATATAACTGTGGAGTGACATAAAGACAGTGTTTAAATCAAGTCACTGCCTTCCTAGTATCTATAATGTGTTTGGGTTTAGTTTAAAAAATACTTTAAGATCGGCGAACAAATGAATTCCCTCACCAGAATGTTTCTGATGTGCTTTAAATGGAGCGTCCAAGCAGAGAACAGAGGAGAGGAACAGGGCAGAATTAGCCACTGTTTTAATGGGTAGAAGATGAGACACAAAAGCATTACAAGTGGTTTGTAGCTGAGCTGGGAATTAACACGTGTGTCTGGTTCTGTCTTTGAAAACACCCTTGCCTTTTAACACTCTTTGTAGTTCAGGTAGAATGGCACTGCGGCAAAGGTGTCTTTTTAGGATTTTAAAGTAGCTTTAAAAGGCTTGTCTTCGAGTCTGTTCAAGAGAATAAGGAACTAGTTAAACATATATCCGAAATAAATAGCCTGCTGCCTATGTAGTGATAGGAAGGAGAGTAAAAACCATGTCGGATTTAAACAATATTTTTAGGCCAGTAGCAAGAACATGTCTAATGCAGGTATGGAGGGGAGTAGGATTAGGCTGATCTTTTATTACTTAGCACTAAATCCGTGTCGTCTCTAAAAATTAAAACCTGCTGGTGAGGTCGAAAGAGGTTCTTTGTTTGGATTTACCCAAACTGCAGGATATGTGATCAACAGCCATTTGTTTATCGTCCCTTGGATCTCTCCACCTTACTGAAGAACTGAAACTCTGCCAGTGTAATGAGCCAGCTGCTTAACCGCTTCCACATTCCCAGGTCCATGTTCCGATGGCTTGTTTTATGCCGGGGAGGTCCCTGGAGTCTGTAGGGTAGGAAGGAATTCCTGTTCTCTTCCCCCAGGCTGTGGAGTGGCAGGAAAGTCACTTGATAACCAATAATCAAACCTCAGAACTTATTTTCCACTGCAGGATCAAGGATGCATGAGGAAATGGCCATGAAACAACAGTTCCTTGGGCTGTACAACGTTCCCTCCCACTCCCATCTCATCTTAGAAGAGCACAAAATGTCATTCTGCTGATGGAAATATCCTCTGAGCTGCAGGCTGTAGGAAACAGCATTTGGCCCCTGGCAATTGAAGGTTAAGCTCCTTTCTATTCTTCCAGCAGTGTAGCAGCAGCTGGGGTTCAGAAGAGCGTGTGTGCACCCCAAGCTTGGTGCTCCATCACTTCAGAGCAGACGTTTCAGGTGTGTGGCTTATTAATGAGTAACGTGGGCTTGATCAGAGGAGAACGTGTGTCCACACAGAGCGCTTGCACTGGGCTGATCTGAACCCCCAGACGTTTCGTTTGCCGTATGGAGATGCTCACACCTTTAAAACCCCTGAAGCAGGTTCTGGAGTGTCCTTTAGTTTTAGGTCTCAGTGGCATTCATAAATTGAGATGACTTGATGGCTACCGAAGGGTAAAACTTAGAAACCGAGCCTTTGCTGTAGAGAATTTTATTTTCTTTTTATTTTGTAAAAAGAATAGGTCATAGTTTGGGGCTGTCTGTACTCAGCAATTATTACTATTAATTATTTTATTGAGCACATTTTCAATAGAAAAATATATCATTTCAAGCATTTCTTCAGCAAGAAACTTCAGACATAACTTTAGACAAAGAACATCTGCTTTCTGGTCATCCTGAACTTGAAGGATGGTGGCCAAAAGCTACTCAAAACTTCTTATGGTATGACTGGCTTTTTAACCTTTATCTCAATAGTACTAATTATAATCGTAAGTTATTTAATTTATGTGGGTGTATAAAAACCAAATTGTCTGTTCTCACACTGAAAAGAGCTTTGAAGAAGTTTAGTGTCTTAATGGTTCTTTTAACATGTAACAGGTTTCAGTTTGAAGAATTATTTTTTCATGAATGAGGTTGGGCCTTGGTTATTTTTGTAGTTTTGTAACAAGTAACAGTTGTTTTCTTAACTTTAAGTCATCTTTTGAATAGATGAGGGTTTTTTTCTTCAAACAATGAGCTTTGATACTCGATATTGATTCATCTTTTATTATTGAAGCAAGGTTTTAATTACATAATATGTGAAAAAGAAGCCAACCCATATTTGTGGGGGGAAAAAAGTCATCCAGCTGCTGAAGTATTACTTGAAAATGACACATCTGGATTTTAGGAAAAATCCAACGTTAATTTGTATTCCTGTTTGTTACAAGTAACAAAAAAGGTAATGATTTATCCTGTTGTGTGTTTATTGCACTTACAGGAAAATGCCATTATTACCAACTTTTACCATCTCTTGTAATAAATTTGCATTTTAATAGGAGAGAGCACTTAGGAAGTCGGGGGGTGAGCTGTATAGAAATAACACTTTGGCATCACCGTTTTGCATAAAGAAATGAGGAGTGACAACCACTAAGAGCAGTTCGTGCTCTACTGAAGACGCATATAAACCATGATCAACACAAAAATAAATCCCAGCCTGTAGGGTCTAATGAAAAAATAACCCTCCCGAGAGGCTCCTCTGTAGTGCGGTTGCCATCTCCTCTCCTGGCAATGCTGGAGCCACTGGACCCTGTTTTCATCTTCAGGATTTACATCCGTATCTCTGGATTCAGGCTGCGTATTTCCAAGGTGCTTTCAAGGAAACCTGATCACAGTATCACAGTATGTTTGGGATTGGAAGGGACCTCAAAAGATCATCCAGTCCAATCTCCCTGCTGGAGCAGGAACGCCCAGGTGAGGTTGCACAGGAAGGTGTCCAGGTGGGTTTTGAATGTCTCCAGCGAAGGAGACTCCACAACCCCCCTGGGCAGCCTGTTCCAGTGTCTGTCACCCTTACTGAGAAGAAGTTTTTTCTCAAATTTAAGTGGAACCTCTTGTGTTCCAGCTTGATCCCATTACCCCTTGTCCTATCATTGTTTGCCAACGAGAAGAGCCTGGCTCCATCCTCATGGCACTCACCCTTTATATATCTATAAACATTAATAAGGTCACCCCTCAGTCTCTTCTTCTCCAAACTAAAGAGCCCCAGCTCCCTCAGCCTTTCCTCACATGGGAGATGCTCCACTCCCTTAATCATCTTTGTTGCCCTGCGCTGGACTCTCTCCAGCAGTTCCCTGTCCTGCTGGAACTGAGGGGCCCAGAACTGGACACAGTATTCCAGATGTGGTCTCACCAGGGCAGAGCAGAGGGGAAGGAGGACCTCTCTAGATCTACTAACCACCTCCTTCTAACCCACCCCAGGTACCATTGGCTTCCTGGCCACAAGGGCACAGTGCTGGCTCATGGTCACCCTGTTGTCCACCAGGACCCCCAGGTCCCTTTCCCCTACACTGCTCTCTAATATGTAATTTCCCAGCCTATACTGGAACCTGGGGTTGTTCCTGCCCAGATGCAGGACTCTACACTTTCCCTTGTTAAATTTCATTAGGTTATTCCCCGCCCAACTCTCCAGTTTGATCCACCCCATAATCTTGCTTCTCGTCATCAAAAGATCAGTGCTGTGCATAATTTAAGCAGGGTTATACAGCTCTCTTCTAACATTCAGAGACAAGGGGACAGATTGCAGTGATTTTTCCTGACTGGCCACTGAAAGGCAAGCGAGGCGCCGTTTGGTTGAAAAGGAGCAGTCCTGGTCTCCCTTCTTGCTTCGTGTGCCTTCCTGTCTTGTTTACCAGAGGAGGTGCGACTGCATGAGCTGGATCAGCCAACAAAATTCACCCAGAGTTGTGCAATTCAGAGATTTATATATATATTTTTTCCCCCGAAGGTGGTGGCAGACAAAACCTCAGCCTAAATCTGATAAAAAAGGAATTTTCCTTGCAACATCTCGGTGTAAGAAGAAGCAAATGTGAACGTGTTTCTTGGTTAAGCAGAATGCTTTTGAGCAAATTAATGAGTTTAAACGTATTCAAATATAGAACTGCTGCAATGTAGTCAGGTTATTTAAACAGTGGGAGATTAAATATGGTTTTTGTTCTAGAAGTTGAATGTTGATTATATGTGTATCAGAGATGACACTTGTCTCTCCTGTCTGAAATCTCTACTAAAGAGCCTCTTGAAAGTAGCTCAGCTTCTAACTAACCTTTCAAAGCACGTCTGTGCGTTTCTATTCCCCGCTGCAGAGCAGGATACAATAGAGGTTGAGTAGCAGTGAACACTCGTGAAATTGCATCTCACAAATCACACTAAGATTTTCTTTTTCACTCCGAGCTTTCTTTTCCCTTCAAGTATCTAATGGCTTAGCGTTTTTTTTTAAACACTAGTTAAGAAATTGTGTAAAAGCTGCAGAGTTTTTCTCAATTGTTTGCCACAGCACCTGTAATTTAGCATGATAATTCTTCAGTATCAATTAACAGTCCATACAGAATTGCTCTCTGTGTTCAGGAATGGATTTAGAACCGCTGCAAGAGCCGTATTCAGAACTTCTGGGGCATCCAAACTCTTGGTAATGTAGCAGTCATTTTTTTAATATGTAACATTTATCTTTCTTTTGCTTTATTCATGATAATAATGATGTCTGAGCAAATGTCAGGTGGAAGAGATCTCTTGAAGTCAGATCCCAGACACTGAATTTTAATGTTTACCCTGCAATCTCCAGCATTGTTAAAGCAAACAATTGCAGTAGTGTTTGAAGTTGCAAATGTTAAAGTTAACAAGCTTCAGTTTTGTCATCAGTAGGATGTTGTAATGCACAAACCATAATTGCAGGCAATACTTAGTGGTTTTATTTAGCTTGAGAGAAACAATCAACTCGACTTTATCATAAATACTAATTCATCTAAGGGGAGACTGCTGGAGGTGATACATACTGAATTATGTTAACCTTTCTGTCCAGTGCAAGGCATGCATTTATTTAGAAACTCATTCCTGTGCTATCCCCCATAAAAAAAAAGATTCTTAATTGTTTCGAGGAAAAGTTTTGTAAACTATACAGGTCCTTAAAGTTGAATTGGGAGCTGTAGTGGTGGTGCAGATGGAGTCAAGAATGTAAAGACTGGGAAGCTGCACTGGCCTGTGTCTCTCCTGGTCTGTTGAGAAACTCTGAATGAGAGAGCTGCAATCATGAAGTGTGTGACTGCAACTTCCATATAGACCATCCTAATCTATCTGCTTCTCCAGCTTGGTCACAGCGTTGTGGGTTCTTTATTCACTAGCTGAGACACTAAAAATATGATAGTTATTGGGCTTGAGGAAAGGCAACAGATGAGGCAGGATCCTTTCCTTTTGCCAGGTTTTATCTCGGCCTGAGATGCGGCTCCAGATGGTGAGGAAGAACATCCCGGCGCGGTCTGACTTCCGTGGCAGCGCCGGCAGTGCGGAGGGTGCAGAGATGTGCTCCCTCCTTGGAGGGGTGGAAATCAGGGCTAGCTGGCAGTTCGCACGTGATTCTGCATTGAAAGGGAAATCTGCTGCACCAACTTGCAGCCTCTCCATAGCGCAGTGAGGGCACAATCAGAGAATCGTTTTGGTTGGAAGAGTCCAACCATAACCTGACTCTAGCACTAAACCATGTCCCTAAGAGCCTCATCTGTGTGCCTTTTAAACACCTCCAGGGATGGTGACTCCAGCACTTCCCTGGGCAGCCTCTTCCAGGGCTTCACAACCCTTTCCGTGAAGAAATGTTTCCTAATATCCAACTTTGTATGATCCCGTATTCCCCAGTGTAACGGCTCTGCCACAGCAATGAGGCTTCAGAAGGGTTCTACTGCATTTCATCCGGTAGGGCTCCTTAAGGCAAAACAAATATCTCGCTAAACGATTCCTAAGGTTAAACAACTGAATTCAAGGCAAATACTTCAGGAAACAGGTTGTTTAAAAAGTGAATGAGTTAGCAGTATTATATGAAAAGTAGAAAGCAGAAATATTTAGCAGGTAGGTGGAGATTTTTGTATCATGGCTTTTGTATCACAGACTATGTAAAAGCTACATATAGCGTGTGTTTCCAACATGAACAGTAAACATACTCTTCAGCTCTTAAAAGCATCTCATGAGCTGGAAGACTCTGCTTTTGCCTTCTATGTTTATTGTTTTTTAAATCAAGATGCACTAATCTTCACCCCTTATCACATAACATCATGACTCTTACAACACTCAGCATGGATGGCTCTGTTTCTGTACAACAGTGGAGAAAATGTCAAGTACAAAGAAATGCACTGCTCTCCTCAAACCAATCAGCTTATTACGAAAATGGTGAAACAGAGAACTTTGTCCCTGTTATAGTAGAATGGAAGATAATGGATTAACACTCCAGACGTCTAATTAATGACCAAGTGTCTCATCCTCCTGATTGTAGATGAGCAGGCCATTCTTCTAACTTAAGCCAACAGCTGTCCAGTATTAACACTTAATCTGTTGGTGCTGTTCTGGTGCTGCTGTCAGCCTAGATGACAGTGTTGCAGTTCTGAATGTTTCACAAGTAGGTTTCAGAAATATTCAGAAACATCCTTACCTGTGAACTATACTTTTATTGGGCGAATACTTAAACACAGAACTTAAATTCTAAGAACTGAATAACACTCTGCAATGCTTGTGCTATTTTCTCATGCAAAAAAGTACAGAACAGTAATGATTAGGGTTCCTTTCTTCTAGAACATGCACAAAGTATTTCATACAAACTGATTACAATTACCATCAAAACTTTACAGCTTTACTGAAATGGGAATTCCAAAATTTGTTATGCATACACCAAATTTATTTTGAGTTGCTACAAAATAATCTAAGTCTGATACCACTTCTCAGGTAAATCTTGTATGTTACTGAACTACTATGATAAGATACGCTACTTAATTTTTATTCCAACTTTGAGACTGTGTTTTGAGAGGAATACTGCAAGTAAATTGAAGCCATTAATTCAACCAGACACTAGGCTGAGCCCATAAAATATTTTTGTAACAGCATCTCTCTTCTCAGTCTTAAGGCATCTGAAATTCAAACCAAAGTGAGCTTTTCCTCACTATCAAAAGCTAAACTAAGAAATTCACTGCAAAGAAAGACAGACTATGTCATTTTCAAATAGAACTATCTTCAGGAATGTGCCACTGCTGCAGGCTGTACACAAACCACAGCTATTTTTCCCGTGACCTGTTGTGCTTTCTAAAATGTAACAGAGAACTATCAGTGAAAGAAGAAAAGTGTACTAGTATGTATACAGACAAAAGAATATGACATAGAAATTTAATCTAAGATCTACAGACTCTAAACAAACTGTATAATACACTTTTATTCATAAAAGGTATTCTCTTTTTCAATTCACAACTACAGATAATCAGCAACAGACTGTAATACTGATTCCTCAGTTATCTATAAAACTGTGAAAAAAGGAGAAAACAGAAGTCTAATTGAATATGTTACACAGCATTACAGGACTTTCAAACTACAAGTGTCATCAGTAGGGATGGTAACGAGGCCCTGGGTTGTAGGAGTTGTAGCCGTATTGTCCGTAGTGGGAGGAGTATGATTGTCCTTGCCTGTGCTGCTGGTAGTTATTGCCCCAACTTCTTTCTGGCCTCTGATTAGATCTATAGTCACCTTGCCAGTTGTACCTGTCCCCTCTGAAATATCTACCATCTTGAAACCTGCAATGAAAAGAAACGTCAGAGATTTACAATGCATGAAAAATGTTCCTGGCTGAGCAATAACAAAGCCCAGGGCAGTGGGCTCTGTGGTTCCAGCTCATTCCTTACTAGAAAGCAAATCACTTAATACTTTTACACACAATGCAAAAACTTTGACTATCAATTCAGACAAAATGTAAAACCTCATTGATTTTCAGAGATGACTATTTCTCTTAAACATAGTTACCTATGAAGTAACAAGAAGATACTTCTATTAACAGAACAAATTCCTAACTTTCTTCTGAAATAAGTGATCATTTAACTATATAACTGTGAAACTACCATGATTAAAGAAAAAAATCTGTACCGATCTCTGTTTCTCTGGTTGCCACCAGATCTGTTTCTCCATTCTTCAACTATAGGAGGGGGATCTGCAGGGCGTTTCAGGTATTCTTGGTATTCTTCATCATCTGATGTGAATCGATGAGCAAACATCTTTTCATAGTTCAGGGGCATGTCAGCCAAGGAAGTCATTCTGAAAACTTGAAACATGGAACACAATAAAAGTGGCTTTAGCAATGTATGAAGACGCTTACGGTAATAGCTACCAAAATCCACTTACGGCAAATGAAGGACGATGAAAAGTTACACTCAGATTAACACAGCAATTAAGTTTTGGGCAGACAGCATAGATGACTGACTCTTAAGTCTTGATGATCTAAGGCTATAAATAACTTTGCTGAATAGCTTATCTCTTATGGAAAGCAATTCCAGTTCCATGGGCAGTCTTTGGACATCTATACTGGACATGCAGACACACTGGGAGTGGTTTTAAGGGTCTCCATCCACACAGAAGAAATTCAACTAAAGTTAATACCCAATACAGTCAGCCACTACACAGCAGCATTTATTTTGAATTTATTTTGATAGACCCAGATTAAATGAGGTAGAAAGATATGTAGACAGGTAGAAAGATATGGGACATTCTGAGAGTTAGTAACAGAAAAAAACATTTCAGAATGCACTCCCAATCTACTCCTAATCCATTTTTAACAGGAAAAACCTTACTACCACCAGCTTGAAAAGTTTGCTAAGGTATAATATCATGCAAAGACACATCACAGACACACATAGCCAGCAAAGCAAAATAATCAGATTTATTCACAATAATTTATGTGTTAATAACTTGATTCAGGGAAAGGACAGCACCTAAGAGGATGTTAAATTTCCTCATAATGTGCCTCTCTGATGGTATCTGTGTTTAAGGTCTTAGTTTCCTTGTTTACCTGCCTATATATGAATTTGCCCTTCAGACATTGGTGCCATCTAGTACTGTCCATCAGTAAAAGTCTGGCCCTAATAGCAGATGCTGAGAAGGGCTCTATGCCTAATGTTTTAACAAGCTCTGGGTACTTAGAGAGCATTAAGGGTCTTTGCCTCTAGTCTTCCAGATTAAGCTTGTCTGCTGTCTCTCGAAGATTTGCAGGCAGGACCAATATTCACCTTGTAAACTGGAGGAAAGGAAGGAGATGGGTTTCTTCTGAACCCTAAAATATATACCCTCAATAACCAAGCCCAACTCTTCTCCCCGCTGTACCAATGAGCAGCCTGAGATCGGGGTCAGTGGCATGTTTATGGGGAATACAGCGCATTACTCTTTCTGTAGGCTGAACTCCCCTTTTGTCACCAGAGTTCAGCGTCTGGTGGCACATCTGCAGCCTCCACCTAATGACACAGTGTACACCTTTCTGAAGCAAGTATAGGAGTTATTTCTGCAGGGTGTCCAGTGACTTCATCCTTCTTTATTACAAGGAGCTAAGCCCGTTAGTTTTTACCAAGCTATGTCCAAGGAACTTGGCTCCTCAGGGGCTCCCTCAGTGGGGCCGGGAGGCACCGCTGCCCTGGGGACCCGCGGCCTTCTCCAGAGAGCAAAGGAGCTGCTCTCCTCGCGATTAATAATTGTAACATCAGCGGCCACCCTGCGGGAGCTGGTCATAGAGAGACCCGTCACCCTCCTCCGCCCAAGGCCAAACACCTGAGCAGCGGCCGGGGCTCCCTCCCCGCGCAGGGCTCGGGCCGGGGCCTCGTCTCCTCACAGCGGCTGGGGCCCCGCTCGGAGCCCGCTGAGGGAAGCAGCGGCCCTCGGCTCCCTCCACCCCTCACAGGCCTCCCCGCCGCCATCGCCGCCCCCTCACCGGCTCCGCCGCCGCGCCGCCGCACAAAGCCCCGCCTCTTCCGGTCCGCACTCCCCCACTTCCGCCGGGCCGGGTCCCTCGGGGCAATGGCGGCCGTGGGGCTTTAGGGTGGGAGATCTTACCCCCCCCAGTTAGGATTTGATGCAAAGCCCATTCACATAAATAGAGATTTGTGAGGCTTTCCTTGGTTCCTGCGCGGGTTTTAAGGAGGCGATGCCTGAAATATTTGGATTTTAACGGGAAGGTGCAGCTGCCAAGGGTAAAACGCAGTGTCTGCAGAGCCGCCCTGGCTGAGGTGTGAGTGCATTTCAGGCCTGCGAGAGCTCAGAGATGCGTTGAGTTCTGTGAGGAAGCGAGATGACACGGAGCCTTTTTGGCAGCTAAATAATTCTGCGTGAACCAAAATTACTCTGGATGGCGTCTGTTTCAGCGATGTATTTATGTTTCCACCTGCTGCAGATGGTGGTTGGTCCTGTCGCCTTTCGTGAAGTTCCACCTGAACGTCCAGGCTTTTCCTAAAGGCGGTTTGTTGCCTGTAAATACCTGGAGGTGGGAGCTGCACCAGCTCTCCCGCGCTGTGTCACCAGTTTCTGAAGTGCCACAGCGGTTATTAACAGCTCTCTGCCCAAAGGATTTATGGTGCGGATGTGTGGTGTTGCCTCTCTGCTCTAAATGAAATGGTGTTGGTGTCCCTGTTCCCCTATTTGCCTTCTTTCCGCAGTGCTGACGTCTTTGTGTTGCTGACTATTTTCCACAACTGCTCAGCCAACGATTTTTTAAATGGTTTGTCGTGCTGTGTGCGAGAATTGGGTTTTTTGTAGTACCCTTTCAGAAAACAATATTTTTTAATAAGCTTTACTAGAGACTGTCGTTCACAGACACTGGCAAAGCATAGAGGCTGATAATTGAGAATGTCGTTGAAACAAAATAGCCCAGCAGCAGCGATAGCAGCATTCAATTCTCCGAAAATATTACACCAGCCCTTGTTTGATATAAACAGAAATAATGACAGTCTGCTCTCCTGTGTGACCTATAGCAGGAGTGTATTGTCACTTGCAGAACAGAAACGATAACCTCAATCCAAACACCCCAATGCAAATATCTTAGCCTGGGTAGCTAGTTCTGAGCCAAACGAATTGTCGTAGAGCCTGAAAAATAATATATTTTAGCTTAAGTTTTCCCCATATAATCCTTGCCCTTTTAAAGTGGGCAGAAGTAAGTAGGATTTTATTTCTTCCCCAGACATGTTTAATTTTGACTGCTGGACAGTGCAGTTTCAGGTGTGTCTACGGAGGGTTTTGTGCATAAAATTCATAGGATGATCCTAATAAAAAGGAGATAATTCTTGTCTTTTTTGGGGGGGGTTCTAGTCTGCTGTTGCGTGGGTGACATTTTTCATTAAAAGACAAAACTGAATTTAAATTAAACTTGTAATTATAGACTCAAGTCATCCATACATTTAAGCCTGTATGTAATCTAACCATATCTATAAGTTCTGTTGAAGGCGTGGGCCCCTTGTAAATGCTGCGAGCAGCGCACTTCACAAATTACAGTTTTGCTAAGATGCTTTTATCAGCATATCCTGCACAGAGAAACACTTGCGGGCAATGGCTGAATCGGAGTGGCACATAATTATATGTATGATATATATTTATATATGATGTTTGTGCTTTGAATCTTTTTTCATGACATGTTTTTGTGCCTGCTGTGTTATAACATCAAGAAGGAGATCATGATCCTGGTGGCAATTTCCTAAAACGTCTCATAGACGTTGTGCTGAAGTTCAAACTGCGTGTAAAAAAATCAAAGTGACAGGTGATTTTTAAAGAAATAAACACTCAAAAATGGATATTGCCACCAAGTAGGACTTTCAACACCCACTAAATGCCTCCTGAAGCACATGCCTACATAGTAGGTGCCCAAATACTTACAAGGTCCAGCTCCAAGTGTTGTCAAGACTGAGGATTTGATAATCCACTCTTGCAATCTTCCTGCTCACTTCAAGGCTCTCTGGGTAATTAGTGTGTTGTTTTTGTACAAACATGATCTTGTAATCAGCATCTCTGAAGTCTGCAAGTCTACTGTAGTGTGATAAAGCCTCAAAGGATTTGCCTTTTTTTTTTTCCCCTGCGGATTTCATTATGTTAAATAACACACTGTTAGATGAAGTCTTATCTTCTAAATTTTAAACTAAGAGTTGGTCCTTTTAATGTATCGGAAATTAATGGAGCTTTTGTAGGATGGATCTTCCTGGCTGAACAAAGGCACATAAACTAAAACTAGCAAAGTCTTGTTTGCCTTGAAAAAATTGAAAATGACAGTTCTTTTTGTAATTATTTGGTCTTGGTAACTCGTAGGATTCTGTCACAAAACTTTGCTGTTTACACAGATCCCCAGCTTCTGGACTCGTGCTGTCATTATATTCAGCTTTCATTTGAAAACATATTTCTAGCCCTTGTGATTATGGATACTTTTGGGAAAAGAATTAAGTCTGCTGTACAGAATAACCAGCCTGTACCAAGAAGCGAAAGGAAAACATTATTCAAGTTTTATTTGTTTAAAACCTTATATTTTTTGCAGTTTTCCATTTTGTTATGACTAGGTTCTTTGCTTTATCTCAGTAGGGGTTGACAGCTGTGGCATTTCTAATGAAAAGCCAGCATGTGTCTCAGTAGCAGAAGAAAAGGAGAACTATGGTTTTTCGTGCATTTCTATACCTTTAAACAGAAGGAATCCTTTTACTTCAATGTTAATGTCTACCTTGAGAAATCAACTAAGGAACTAACATCCCTTGTAATTGGGGCCTGTCTGATCCAGGGAACACTCACCTATAAACAAATAAGCGGAGAAACCTCCATCAATTGTTATGGATCCTGCTGGGGTTTTTTTAATAACCAAATAACATATCAGATAATATTTTCGTGAAAAATTATTTATCTTCAAAGCTCTGAATCTGCTCAGCGATTTCCTGACAGCCAATTTTCTTCTAACCCCCCCAACCCCGTCCTTTTTTTCAGTGTCTCGGTTACAGTGTAACCAAAACCCTGGTTTGTTTGTACAACGAAACCCGATTGCCCCAGATAATTTATTCTAGGAAATGGTGATGTCTGGCACTGTTAGAGCAAGACTTTGTGTTCTGGCTGCCGGCGGGTACAAAGGGCGAGCGCGCAGCCCTGTTATTGATTGCAGACTGAAGGGAAGCTCTGCTTCTGTGGGCACAAGGGGCTGTGGGACCACTGGGGGACACCAGTGACCCCAAAGTGTTTGCTAGGCCATTCGTTGCAATGAGAGATAGGTCCGCAGAGATAGTCTTTAGCCAATCTGCAGAAATATCTGGAGTTGTGCTCTTTTTCGAAGACCTCCTGTGCTCAGGAGATCAGTTCTCATCACGGGGTATTATTCCTTTGGCTGGAAAGCGTTATTGCCTAGATGAATCCCACTTGAATAACAAGAAAGACGGAGATATAACAGCTGTTACTGACAAATGCCTCTGAAGCCCGAGCAGTTATTCTGTCAGATCTCTGCCTTGCCTTTGCTGTTGTGTTGTACAATGTCACCGAGCTTCAGAGTGGCTTTCACACGCCTCCATATGGTGTTGTAAAGCGAAGTCCATAAAGGAACAGACTGCGCCGTTTCTACCGACTTCACTAAACTTAATACAAGAAATGTTTCCTTCCCGTAACAATGACCTTTAAATGTTAACTGCCTAAAAAAATAACATTGTCCTTTTTTAAGAAGGGGAAAATGCAGTTCCTGGTGCTTGATTGTGCTACAGAATAACCATTTGGTGCTGTGGGGCCCAATTCCTTTGCATTAAGCTTACAACAGGGTAACACTTGGTTACAAGGAATTTATTCCTGATTTATGCCAGTATGAAAGAAGGCCTTTAATTTTCCTAAGAGCTGTTCTGTTATCAGTCTTTTAAAACTCACAGTCACATCAAATTATATTTCTAGTGTATTATTCTTAAAATTAATGCCAAGGTAGTGTTATCTGACTGTCATTTATACATATCTATGTACATATATACAAATTAAAAATCACTGTATTCTAGCTGCCTTCTTTTATTGTCACCTTTTAAACTGACTAAGCCAGCTGTGCCCTTTGGGGTCTATAAGAATGAATCATTTTTATTATTTTTGCTCTCTTAGACAGTAATTACAGAGCAGTACGCTGTCTCTTGTTTTTTTTAATATTATGGTGCCATTTTAATCCATGGTGCAACACCATTAACTTCTGCAGAGTTACACTAGAAATGAATTTGTCCCCAGGAGGCTTTTCCAAATGTTCAGTTCTTTCCTCATGATTACCCAGAGGAGGGGAGAAGAAGGAGGCAAGACAGAGGGCCCTTTGATAGGAGGAATGTAGTTCAAAGCGAAGCCTTGTTTCTGCCATTCATGGTGCTCCATATGTTCCTCATTTGGGGTGGCGGTGGCTTAGACCCCGTGAGGCACACATGCTGCGGCTGAAGGGCAGGCAGAAGTTTTAACACAGCACATCTGGTGCACAGGTTATGCTCTTTCTCAGATGTAGGTACTGTACAAATGGAAGGGAAAAAAAGTGGGAGGAATATTCAGACACTTAGAGCGTACTTCTGTGGAACTGCTTGAAAGTCACAAAATGGAGTAGCCAAACGCCAAGCTATCAGACTCGTCATAATCGTCAGGCTGTCTAAACTCCAACTCAGATGCTTTTTAGATGTCAAGTAATCCTGCAAGTGGGGATGTATGAATCAGTGCTACCACGGATTGCCTATTGTAAAGATAGATGAAAATATAATGGAGATACTTGCAGAAGTTTCTAGGACTAGATTTTATTCACACTCAATTTTCTTTTATAGTAGGATATTTAATTTTAGTTTGGGCTCATTTCTCTTGTTCATATCCAGCCTGAAACATTCAAATCTGCTGCACTGCAGTACTAACAACTTGTAGGTTAGATATAAATTAGTAGCATCCAGCTGAGTTTAGGAGGGGAATTCAGAGAATTTCCTCTTTGCTGTCGGAGAGCAGGGAGGGACAGGAGCCAAGGGCATGGCCGGCAGGGTGGGGGTCCATCCCGCAGCCCCCAAGCAGGGCTGGCTGGGGGCGGCAGCCGAGAGTTCAGAGGGCTGGACAAGCTCATGAGGACGAGACAAGTCCAAGGCAAGTTGGAAATTCAGTCTGTGGGTCACTGCCTACTTCAACAGGTCCGTGGCCAGGCACAGCATGGCCACAGCACAGCTGGATCCGAGGCACAGCATGGCCACAGCACAGCTGGATCTGAAGCCCAGCACAGCTGCAGCAGCACTGGGCAGGGCCCAAGGGCCCAGGGCTGAGCTTACATGAGCCCCATGCCCAGGGCAGAAAGGGAAGGGCGGAGGGGGGGACAGAGGGGCTGGTCATGGTAATTAAGGCCTGTCAGTGCATTCAGGGCCCTGACATGCACATCTGGTAACAATTTCTATTATGTTTAAATCAGAAGCTCAGATCCGTGCAAAACCTAGGAGCCGGCAGAAGGAAGCGGTTATGCCTTTTTAGCAAACGTCTAGCGTTTCTCCTGGGTTGGATGGTTTATGCAGTTTGCACGTTGCATGCCAATCAGTTGCCTCAGATAGAAACTCATATTCAGCCTCTAAAGAGGGTACCTAGGTCTCCCATTTTATTCCCGGAGTCTCCCTTCTCCGGATGGGGACATTCCCCAGGCACTGGAGCATTGCCTTGAGGCTCTTTGTGTGGGACTCGCGTGTCCCCTCTGGGGCTCAGGTTTGGAATGTGCCCTCACCACCAGCCCTGCAGATAGATGTGATGAGGCCCTGCTCCCACCCATCCTGCTGCTCTGTGTCACAGCCACCGCAGGTGCGCTTCATGCTCAGCTTCTGCTAAAGGCAGTGATAGACAACAGTGTCTTGGTGTTTTGGTCCCTCTCAAGTCTCAGGTCAGTAGAACTGGTCTAAATAATGCTTCATCCATTTGATACTAAACACGTAGTTGGTGTTCCTCCCCTCCTCTTCTCTCTTTCTCTTCTTTCTCTCTCTTCTTTGCATCTAAGGAGAGTTCTTGAGAGTTCTTTGCAGTTCCTTTTAAGGTTAAGGGATGTTAAAGAAAGCAAGGGCTGAATTATAGGCCAACTTTGTTCAACTTTGGAGCATCTTTGTAATCTTAAGTAATTTTTAAAAAAATTGTAAAGTAGAACTTTCATGAGATAACAGTCTATATCGAGACCACACTGTGCTAAAGTGAAATAAGGTATAAGTGAATTAGCTGAGCTGCAGAGAAGCCCGCAGGCTTTTGCAAAGCTGGACTGAGCAGTCTGCTCCTTGTTCTGCTGTCGCCTGTCTACTGCTGTGCACTCCCTCTGCATCCCTGCCTTGCTCCTTGTCCTACACAGAATCTGGAAGCTCTTTAGGCGGAGACTATCTTTTCATTTTATGTTTGTTCTGTGCCGGGGCTGGTCCTTGTCTGGGGGTCGAGGTCACCACTGCTCCTAACAGTAATAACTCTCCCTTCTGTTACTAAACTAGGACTGGAGATCATTCTTTACAGCAGACAAGGGTTCCTAATCTTTCAGGAGATTATACTGTGGCTGCTACCCCTCTGTGTCCCCTCCCGCCCTCCCCGAGACCTCTGCCTCAGGTGTCAAGGCACAGCGTCCTTGCCTCCCCAGTGCTGCTGTGACTTCTGCGTCTTTGTCCCAGCCTCCCGCAGCACTTTCCTTTGCTGGAACCTTCCGCAGTGCGGCTGTTCCCGAGGCTCTGCTCACCCTCCCAATTTCAGCTCTATCCTCCCTACTTTCTGGAGTTGCGGCTGCTTCTTTCCCAGCCCTGTGCCGCCTGCAGAAGCCGTGCTGGGGAGGCAACCAGCTGCTTGGCATGCTAGTGCTCAGCTGAATGCTGCTTTCTAGTGGTGTTGGGAACCAGTTCAGAAGCCCATGCTGACTACTCAACAGTCTAAACCTAAAAAAATATAGAGTTGTTATCTTGGAAAATACAAAGTTCTGATGGAGGCTCATTAAAAACAAGCTCCAAAAAGATCTCACACATAAATGAAAAAAGAATTTTTGGTCATATGTTGAATGTTATTGTTTTATATTATGTTGTGGCTGCTAATAGTAAGAATAATACACAGTTATTTTATTGGTCTTAAATGCTGGTGTGGGGGTATCACAAACTTCCCGAGGATAAACTTTAATTAAAAAGCAAACGTTAATCTCCAAGCGGTGGCATCTGCAGCATATTGCAAGATAAGACTTTGCCAACCTGAAAAACTAAGCAAGATTCTAATTAAATCAGGGAAAGAATGATGAACTAGCTATACATTTTATTTAAGGATGGCAGTTACATAAGTTATCAAAGATCTCACACTTGCTATCTGATGGGAAATGTTGCTGCCAGATCTCACAGGCTATTTCCAGGGAGAGAAATCCTTGTTCCGCTGGTTCCAAGTACTGTTGTGATTTTGCCTTCGGTGGGGTCAGGACTCTGCTGTCCCTCTCCGTTTTACTCGGAAGTCACGTCGGTCCTGTCGAAAGCTGCAGATGATCCAGCAGTGAAGCAATGTGTCAGCGTGCTGTGAGGAAACACCGCGCTGCGAGTGCTGCCATGTTTCCAGTGAGGCACAATGTCCCGACTATTTATGGTTATTAAAGGTCCCCGGTGCACCTTTTGAAATGTAAGGCTCTTAATCCCTGTGTGCTGGCCAAAATCTATTTTCAGTGATGCCACTCGGGCTATCAGCATTTCCTCTGTTGTTCCAGATGGAGATAACGTTGGCGATTGCATCCTGTTCCAAACTGCGTGCTGGGCTCCTCTCTCTTTTGGAACAGCGGATATTTTCCAGAAACAACCATGCTGCAGTGGTGTGTGAAGTGATCTCTATATATCCCTCACTTGTCTCACAGCAAAAGAATGAGGATTAATCAATTACGACCAAATCATGATCCCAGTGAAGTCAAAAGAAGGGCTTTTTTTCCACTGGCATTGTGGGGGCCAAGGTTGGCTGCTGTGTGGATATCACCGGTTTGAGATACCTGCACATAAAACCAAATGACAATACAAAGCATTACCTTGTTGAAGGTGTCTATGTAGTGAGAATTCCTTTAGCTGGAGAGGAAAATGCATTTTAAAGGTGTTGTGGTGTTGGTTGGTTGGCCCTTGTGGCTTTGCATGTCCTGTGCATTCAAAACACACCTGGTTACATGTGCAGGGCTGGCTCCTGCGCTTTTCCCAACGCAGCTCATGGTGTGAAATTGTATCTCAGAAGCCGTGTCCTTGAAAGCATCAACAATTCAGCTTTAAACATTCAAAGAAAGTTGAATATTGAGTAACAACAGCTTCAGGTTATTCTGTTTGACCAAATATTAATTCTTCTGAGCAAACAAGCAGAGGATCTAAACCACAGCAACTCTGGCGAGATTTCTAAGAGATTGCAAAGTATTTCCTGCTTAGATCTTCTGTCAGATGCCACTTTTGATGTCACATTTCAAACTGTAAACCAGTTTACAAGTTGGACAAGTGATATCACTGAAAAACATTTTTGCAGGATTGCCTAATTTCTTCCATGCAAATGTAATAATAGTACATCTCTCATGCAAATATAGGAACGAGTGATCATGGACTATTTTGGGAAAAGCATACTCACCAGATGGACATAGAGAGAATATTCATTCAGCCACTGAGGAGCAGAAGAACAGTAATAAATATTATTAAAGGCAGGTATGGATGAGGATCAGCCTATTCCTGCAGGAGAGCTATCAAATTATATTTAGAAAAAATGTTGGTACATTCACAACATAAATCATGTGCTCTTCTGTAAATGAACAGTAAATGAAAAATAGAGGATATCTGTCATCCATACTTTAGAGCGTTCACTTTATTTTCTCAAGCATGTAGGAAAGGTTTGATGTGTGTATATTAACATTCCTCCATTGGCTAAAGATTAATCTAAACCACAACATAGCCCAAAGCTTTTCTGCAAGTTGCAAGTGTTCTGCTCCATCTTCCACCAGGTCCCATGGAGTTAACCGGAATTCTATAACTGTGCGCTTGGTGTCATCTCCCACGGAAGTTCACGCTGATCCCTCCCCTGGCTCCAAAGCCCCAGATGAACTGTGGCTGAAGATCTTCACATGATATTAATGCACGTTTGGTGCTGCCTGCCATCCTGTCGGGACTTTTTCAAATGCCAGGGCAGCGCTCTGGATCTTGAGAATGCTCCTCCGGGTGCCTGAGCTGCACACATGTCCCTATTTTTAGGGGTTTTTTTAATATTTCCAAGTGAGTAAAACTCTGAAATTGTACCCACCGCTGCAGAAACTCAAGTGAGGGGCAGCAAAATTCGGTTTTGCTTATGCCGCTCGAACTGGCTCTGGTCTCAGGGGCAGGATTAGTTCTGCACGTGACGCAGGACCACAGCAGAGCCCCAGCCTCAGCATCAGGCCCCTTGAAGATCAGACCCCTTCCTGCTGCTATGAGCCTGGGGGGGCTTCTCCACCTCCCCATCCCTCTGCCGGAGCCCCTGCGGCAGCAGGACCCGCACCCGGCCTTATTCATGCACCATGGACCCCGACACAGTCCCTATAAGCAGAATGGCCTAATTAAAAAGGCAACATTGAAAATGCCAGTCTGTGGTTGCTTGGAAATGTAATCCAACTTTGGTATTATTTTCGAGCTTAGATTTTTGAATCCAAAATTCCATGTGATGGAAGAGATGGGTATTTAAACAGATGTCTGCAATTTCTTTAAAAAAATAGAGATTGAGTTACAGATGGTAGAAAGAGCCTGAGAATTAAAAACTCCTGAGCTACAAGAAAATTTACATGTGAGCAAAATGGTTTCCTGAAATGAATGGTCGTGCAATTTTGCCTGTTTGAAAACTAAGCTTCTTTCACCAAAAATGTCAATGTCTTTTCACTTCTGTATTATCTGCTTCTCTACTAGTTGTTATCTGCTTTTCTACTAGTAGCCTTGGCTGTCACCATCATCACAGCCCAATTGCAATATGAGGGTCTTGTTTCTAATGGACAAGGCATATAGCCCTTTCCTTCTCCTATCTCTTGTACAATTTGGTCTGCCGGGACCAAAAATTTGAATTGTTTAAAATTTGAATTAGTTTAAAAAGAAAACCCATCTACTCCATCTGCATAACTGGTGCCTGATTGGTGTAACTTCCATTGTATAAGTCACGAATAAATGGAGTGTTGTGATGTAATCCTGGAAGGAAACCAGAGTCATCCTCTGTACTAGAAGATTAAATGGATTTTTTTTCCTCCTTTTGTGGATTTAAAAAGTAATGACCAAAATAAACTTTGAGTGAAAAAGCCGATAACTTCTAAAGTGACCTAAGAAGTGCAAAGCACTGCATATTGGAAGGGGAAAACTGAACACGTGTGGTACAGTCTCAAGGAGCTGGGAGACCTGTGCATTACTCTGAGTAGGTTTATGAAGATGCGTATGTGCTCTAAACCAGTCACTATTGGTGTGTATGTGAAACAAGTACATAGGCTCAAATACAATTTGTAAGGAGACTGCTACATGCAGGGCAGAGTCCCAGTCTGTCCGCTGCAAAACCAGTTCAAATGAGTTTGATTTCAGAGAAGAGCAGCAAGAACCACTAGAACCAGCAAAAAGCTGCCATGTGAGGAGTGACCCACCTTACTTTACAGTGGAGTGGACGTAATCACAGTGTCTACATAACGAACAGCATTAGAAGGAGAATGTGGAGTATGTTTTCTCTGTCTTGCCTTGTAAGTACAAAGAAATAGGTCTGTTAAAGTACAGGACCAGCTTTCCAAATGTTCCGGCTCAGTGTGCACTCCTGGATGTGTCCCAGGCTGGATTTCTGGTAGACCAAAGTACAGAGGATGCCTAGAGGATCTGTCCCAAATTGTTGATTAATGCTGACAGATGCTCTCTAACTATGCCAGTATTACTAGAAATCCATCAGCCTCTTGCTGTTCTGCAGCCTTCAGCACTGTACTGGATGCCTACATTCAGGGCAGGGAGACTTGTGCTGGCTGGTAGGGCATTATTCTGGTTTTGCTGCCTTTCTTTACATGCCTGTGTTTTTTCCTCTCTAAAATCTTATTTAATATTATTTTTTGGTAGCTGTGTATTTGTCTTCATTGAGAAGGCAGCGTATACCACAGTGTGACAGTGACAGCTCTTTGCATTTACATAAAGATCTGCTTTGAACTGGTATTTGCATATTTCACAGGACAACTTTTTGAAAGTGAGGTAGAACACTTGTGTACCTTCTATTACTCCGCTTAGACAGGAGCTTCCTGGCACTAAGTAATTATACCTGTAAGAATAAACTGCAAGTAATAATAAGAGAATGTTCAACCTCCTCTTTTAAAGATGATTGACTAAATGCTTTTAAAAATGCGCTTCTCCTGTTTTAAAGACACAGAAAGTGGTCCTACGTGCCTGTTCTTGGATTGTTTCTGGAGGAGAGTGGAGAGAACTGCTTTTACCTTAGAAATCACAGGAATGTCAGCTTTGGGGTTAGTTCTGGCTTGCTGCAGGACTTGTTGAAGGTCTCAAGATGTTAATTGTGAGCTCTGACATTTTACTTGAAAGGATAGGAGTGTTGATAACAGCTCCTTTGTCCAAACTGTTTATTAGATACTGGATTAAGTAGGTTTTAACAACAAAAAATATAAATCAGAGCGTTTTTAACACTGACTTAAAATACTTCATTTTCTCAGTTGCTCATCTTTAAATCCAGTGATGTTATAATTACATTAATTCTTCATTTGTCAGGGGATTTTGAAAACTAATTCTCTGTTTCAAATGTAAAAATCAAGAATTCCCCAAAGCTTCTTTGGTTAAACTTCTGGATAGCACTTAAAGCTTGAAAATGGTTGGTTATTTGTCAAAGCAAAAAGAAAAGGTGAGGGGGGGGGGGGATGGCAAGGGTGTGTTGGAGTAAAACAATGCAAATTTCATCAGTCTAGTTTGAAGATAAAATTACAGTATTGACTATTTTATTTAATACTATCTGCCATGGGAACTAAGGAGAAGACTGCCTTGAAGTATCATAGGGGAAAAAGACTAAACAGCAGGTTTTCTGGAAAAAATATATATCTTCAATAAAACAGAGTGGCAAAAGATGACAATAGTGAAAGCCAAACAAAAGGAGAGAACAGAAACCCTGAGAGAGAGGAACAGACCAGTGAGCTCTTTGCTTTTCATAACGCAGGCTGGCTACGCACACCTGATTGCTAGATCGGTTTTCTGAAAAGGATATTCACCCCGTGTCTAGGAATCAAAAAATGTGATCTTTAGGAGGCCCGTGGGAAGAGGAGAAATTTCTCATCTAAAGAAGTTACATCAGTTTACAGAATGTGGGTATTTTTATTGCTCAGCTTGAATCATACCAAGGGATCCTGTGCCTTTAGTATTTTGAGTCTTCCCGAACCGTGCCACAGTAATAAGAGCACACTCGTGAATACTCAATGAGAACTGAAGTTCCATCACGTACACATCCTGCATTGGAGCCAAATCAGAAGTAAAGTGTCATGTCACATATGAAAGCTTAAGAACTGATTAATTTCGATAGCATATTTGTAGTTCTCATTTACAGAGAACTCAAAATACTTCAAGAACATTGAAAACTAAATTATACTAAAATAATGTAAATCAGTGGGAACTACACACGATTAGGACTCTTTGTGATGGCCGAGGCGTTGAAGGTGGAACTGTACGTAGAGCAATTGCCTCATTCAGTATTGATAACGTCAAACAGTTTGCACACAATCTGGGTCTTATTCAAACCCATGGGACTTTTGCCGTTGACTTAAATCGAGGAGAGGATTTCATCCTCTTTTTGGCAGAGGTAAGAGGGAATTTCAGATGAAGGGAGTGTACCTAGAGATACATAAATATGAGCAGAAGACTTGGTTAATTTGCTGTCTGCCAAACCAAATGTCTCAGGGTCTTTGAGAAATGTCCCTTCTAGAAGATGGTTCTGAAAAGAGCATAAATCAAATGGGAAGACCTTATGAACAAAAATAATATACAAAATTTTTTATCATGTGAATTTCACAGCCAATTACGCTTCCATAAGCTTAAGCTTTATTTATCTGTATATATGTAATTGGGGATGAAAATACACTCTTGAATGCAAGATTGGAAAAGATGAAAACATAAGAAAATGCTAAGGCAACTGCAGTTCCGATTTCCAATTTTCATCTTATTATGACACATATAGTAAGTGAATTTTGATCCAATTCCATTAGACATTTGTAAGTCCCATACAGCGATGGTTCCTAAAACACAGTTTTCAGATACTCACCAAAATGAGCTAATTAATCAAAGAGGACTAAGACAACTCCTCTCTGATGAATAGAGTATGTAATTTAGCAAAATGAACTAAATGGTGTAAAAACAGTGAGATAAAATAATCTGATTTATGGGGGGAGTTTTTTCCACAAGATTGCCAGGCTGCTATTTTTTCTCCTCGGGGAATGCTGCCCCTCGCTGTGTCCCCAACAAGAGAGGAACTGTCATATCAAAGCAACGGTCAAGGTTGCAGCCCATCATGAACATGAAAGGATCGTCACTTTTGCCATTACTCTCCTGGAGGAAATGGAACGTTGCCTTCAGCTGGCACAACGGGACATGGGAACGCTTCAGACATCAGTCATGAGGTGAGGAATTAAGTCTCCTTCAACATCCACCATAACATCTGACCATGGTAAAGAGAGCAAATACATTGGAGTGGTGTCATCCCACAGCCTTGTGAAAACATCAGTGTAATTCACCCTGCTATTTTTTTCGCCATGGTGTATGGGTTTGAAATTCCATTTTGGTGTTCCAGGCATCAGGAAATAGTTGTCTATCAGAATGGGAAACGGTTTCATTGTCCATAGCTGGCAGGTGTTAGGCTACTGTTTAAGGTTTTCTTTGAGGGTTATCATGAGATCCACAGGTAATTCTGGAGACAAGCCCAGTTATTATACACAAAGCAAGAAAACATAAAGCCTTCCCCACAACTTCTAAACTTTCTTTGAAAGAAAGCATAGATCAACATGAAATTTAAAAAAGACTAAAATAATCACTCTTGATGGCAGGGTATTAATTATAACTTTGTGTGGGAGAAGATAAAATCCTCTTATGTGTGAATTGGGCATCTTTTCCCTAGAAAAGAATAACTGCGTCTGTGTAGCACAGACCTACAAATACCCAAATGAGCAGGTCCATGGCTTTCCTATGGATTCGTCTCCTGTGTCTCCTACCAGATGTCAGGGTCACCTTTGTGGCTGGGCAGCCGTAACACAGCTTTCCGCACTAGGGCAATTTTTCCTTCCCTGGAAAAGAATCATCCCTCTCTTCGTTTTCATGAAACCTGTACGAACACGATAGCTTTGGGGGCACGCCTGGCACAGATTCGCAGGGGGCTGAGGAGGGCCAAAAGAAGGACAGTCAGTCCTCCTGTGCAGTTTGCACTTCTTGGTGGGGAGCAGCAGGCTGGTGGTAGGCTACGAGTTCCAGATCGGGCTCAATCTGCCAGGCACATTGCCCAAATGCGGCTGAAATTGCCCAGGGGCTCAAAACCTCCCTGGGACGGCGGGGCAGGTACGCACGGTGTTGCGCTCCCTCCAGTTCCCCGGGAAAATGGATTCAGAGCGTGAAAAAACGTGGGGAGGCTTTGGTGGTGGGAGAGACTCTCCTGATTGCGCTTCCCCAGACATCCCCGGCGGTGACATCGCCTCGGGGTCGGAAGGCGCCCCCGGGATCCGCTCCCGGACCGCAACCGTGCCTGCGCCGCGGGGCCGGGGCTGCCGGCCGGGCGCGCTCCCGCTGCGGGAGGAGCCGGTCTGGGGACAGCCGGTCTGGGGACAGCCTGTCTGGGGACAGCCGGTCCCGGGGACAGCCAGTCGTGGGGACAGCCAGTCGCGGGGACAGCCGGTCGCGGGGACAGCCGGTCGCGGGGACAGCCGGTCTCCCGGGGACAGCCGGTCTGGGCTGCCCGCTCTTGCCGTTGGGGCTTCACGGCCGCGGGCGGGACCGCTCGGGGGACCCCCGCCGCACAACTTTACCCGAAGTTTTCTCAATGCCCCGTCTCCCCGCGGCAGGTCGCACCTCTCCGGCGCGGGCACCGGAGGGTCGAGATGCTGAAGCCTCCCACCGGCGCTTCTCTCTCGCCACCCGGTACACCAGCCCCCGCAGGGCCACTCTCGCCGCGGCCCGGGCGGGCCCGGGGCGGGGAGCGGAGGGGCCCCGGGGGCGCGCCCCGCCCCGCCGCCCCCGCGCTGCCGGCTCGCAGGGCGGCGGGTGCCGCGGGAGGCTGCTCGGTGCCGCCGCCGCCCGGGAGGGAGGTTATGTAAGGGGGGAGGGAGGCGGCGGGAGGAGGAGCAGGACGCCTCACCGCCGCCGCCGTGCAGCCGGGCAGCCGCAGCCAGCCGGGGCCGGTATCGGAGCGGCCGCATGTGCGAAGTGGGGACGCGGCCGCCGCTGGCCGCCGAGCGCGGGGAGCCGCCCGGGGGTGCCGCCGCCGCCGCCGAAAGGTGCCGAGACATGGGGTGAGTCCGCCGAGCCTCGGCCCCGCGTGGGCACCGCATCCCGCCCCGGCCCCGCGTGGGCGCCGCCTCCGCCGCCCCGGCCCCGCGCCCCGAACCACGCGTGGGCGCCGCCTCCCGCCCCGGCCCCGCCGCAGGTGCGCCCGGCCGCCGGGAAGCGCTGGGAGAGCCCGGCTGCCCTGTGGGCGCTCCCCAAAAGCGGCGGTTTGTAACGTAATTAATCATTTACCACCCGCCCGGAGCGGCGGCGGGGACGCTCCCGCCCGAGCCACCGGCGGAGCGGGCAGGCAGCGCAGGAAAAACACCCCCGGCGCGTTACCGGGAGCAAAATCCCCGCGGGAAGCAGCGGGGAGGAGCCGGGGGTGTCGCGGCCCGGGGAGGGGGCTGGTGGGGCCGGGGGGGTCCGATCCCTCGGCGGGAGCGGTGGGATGTGCGCGCCGGCTGAGCCACCCGTTCATTGTCAGATGTTTCATGCTCCGGTTCAGCGAGAGCTCTCGGCTGCTGGAGACACCCGGTAAACTTGCCTGAACTGTGCCGATTGTTCGCTAATTTGTATAAATATTGGCCCCACACACACCTTTTTTGCTTAACATGCCGTAAGTCTGACCACATGTGATGGCATCTTGGAGAATTCATCTTGATCTTTCAAAAAAATTGGTCCTGCGTTTTTCCTATCCTTGAACTTTAACGAGGGGACAAAAGCCAAATGCTGGCATTAGAGCAGTTTTTGAACTAAATATCAGGAAACAGAGGCTAACGTTGTGCATTTGGCTTGAACTATATATAGATTTGAGATCCTCTCGACCAGAATGTCCTGGGGGATTCCAAACCCACACATTTAATTTGCTTTATTCCTATCCTATTAGGTTCTCTTACACCTTTTCCCAGCCTCTCCTCACCTCCCCTGTGTCAAGGACTTGTTCTGCAGTTTCTGAGCTTCCTCATGCTGCTTCCAACTATGCAAACTCCCACTTAGAGATATGTTTATGATTGTCAGAGTGATATAATTTGAGACAATATGGATAAATAATGAATTAAAATGCCGTGCATGTGTCTGAAATTGATACCCAGGAGTACTGAATAGAAGTACAGGGGCAGAGGGAGAAATAAGATCTAAGCAAGTATCTCCCCATGTTTCACTTCAGTGTTACAAGGGGCTCGTCTGCTTCTTAATTATGTAAATTTCCACTGGAAAATAAAACAGAAACTGTCATTGGGGTTGGGGAAAGAAGCATCAAAACCTGTCTGGAGCAGCACTGTAGTGCTGAGTCCAGGATGGTCAGAAACACCCACCCAAGGGAAACTTGCCTCCGTCATTTTACCTGGGCGTTTCCAAAGGCAAATATGTTTGTTGTCACCATTTTTAACCATTTCCATGCTGGTAGATCAGTTGAGCTGAAAAGTTTAGCTGTGGCTTGGAGACAATTGCATGGGGGTGTCACAGTGATCAGTCGTAACTCTGGGCTCGTGTGGTCCTGCTCTGCCTCCAGAGCTGATCAAGCTGCAAAGGACTTGAAGGCTTTGGCGTGCTCTGGTTCTGCTCATGTCTGCGCTGTTACATACACTGTGTTGGGTCATGCAGACTTGAAGAGGTATGAGGCACGTTCACCAGTCTGCTTCATTATCCTGATTTAATGTGTTTAATTCCAAGTAAGTTATTTCAGTCTTACACCAGCGCACGTGAGATCAGGCTCCCAGCATCATTCATTCCCAAGGTTTCGGCGTGGGTTGTACTCACGCGTACACTTTGTACAGAGTGCAGACAAGGTGTCTTTTGGGTGTAGGTTTTGCAATTTCTCACATCATTATTGTGCCATTCACCTTTCTGATACAGAGACCTTTGAAGTACGTTTGCAATAGTGTCACTGCAGCCGTGGCTCAGCACACCTGACCCAGGCGCTGCGCTCCCAGCTTCCTCCCTGTTCCATCTCTGCTGGGAAACCCTTCACCTCTGCCAGCTCCAGCTTTTCCTTCTGTGAAACGGGCACCTCGGTGCTCATCTGTCTTTGTGCAGCGTGTTGTGATCAGAGCACAGAGCTCAGTCTTTCTTAGTTGAAAGGATATATTTTATCCCAGGCATTCCAGTGGGATTTGCTTTCCTGGGCACATTTTTGTGTCACGTATGGGGCACGTTCTCACAGAAATTGTAACAATTACTTGACTCTTAGCTCTGAAATATATATATATATTTAATTTTTTTTTAATTTCTGGGAGTGACCATTACTAATGATTCATTTAAATGCTGCCTGTGGATTTGGCAGTGACAGAGCTATGAAACTTGATATAGCCACTGAAGCTCAGCAAAGCTGTTTAAATTGCTTATTAACTGTGAGCGGAGCTATTTAAACTGTTGTTTTAGTTCAGCTTACTAGGCAGAGAGGTAGTGTCAAGTTTTACAAAAGTAATTTTCATGTTTAAAAAAAAATAATGCCTGTAATTTGAGGAATGTGAAAACAATGTTGTAAATAAGTGTCCAGGGGGGAAAATGTCTGCTCCAGTGCCCATTGAAGTTAATGCAAAGGTTCCTGCAGGCTGAAAACCATTGTCTTTGGTCAAGCCACTGTTAAGGATCTCTTAAAGGGAACAATTTTTTCCCTAAATCGCCACTTTCTTCTACCCAACATATCTGCGAACTGTTGTTGCCTCCATAGTCTCGGAGCTTGAACTTGAGCTGTTTGAAAACCTCAATGTAATGCATTTCCAGCTGTAGAAATCTTTGAAAGTACCACCTGATTTGTGTCTTGATGTTGCAACAACCAAGAAAGCCACTCACATCTATGGCTCTGATTTAAGTGAACTTTACCTGCTCATCGAATACCTGTGGTCTGATTCAATTTGACCTCAATTTAAGCAGCCTAAGCTAACTTTCCAGTTATAAAGATGCTTCGGGTTTACTTATTAGATAATTTGAGGAGGTATTGGATAGCTGCTTCATCTGTGCTTGCATTCTTTTTTAATTTCTTCAGTATCTTTGTATTTCCTTATCTGTCCATTACAAAACATTGCTTGTTATGAGGCGCATGACAAGTATCCTGTTTGGATTAGACCTGTAAATCACTTCACTACTGCTGAAGCTGTTATTTATATTATCTCTTGGATTGAAACATAACTAATTTAAATACCCTCTAGCAATAAAATTGAGGTTTAAATCTGTTTTATAAATCATGTGAAAGTGAAAACCAGGTCTCTGAGTGTTAGAAATTGTTACAGAAAGCTGGGTACCAACGTAAAATGTGTGCTACACAGGTTGATGAGGAACTAGTTCACTTTTCTTTTGGCTGATGTGAGATGGCTTCTCTGTGCTGCTTCTGCCGGGGCTAATGTGGTAAATGATCCATCTGTAACTCCCTCGGGTAGGCTTTGAGTCCACACTTTCCTCCAGGAAGATGGGAAAACATGAGTTTCCAAGCTGGGATCAAGCAATGAAGTAACCTCATCTTAAGGAGATTGGACTCATGAACAAGACTCAGCCTCTCCTGTAATAGTTTCATGAGAAGGTGCAGTTGGGGGCCTGTATTTCTGAGAGTAATCATATGTAATGTTTTTATTATGCAGTGACATTTAAGAGCATCAGGAAAGTCTGCCTTGCATTCCTCCTTTCGGCTGTTAGCAATAGCAACGTCCGTCGGTCAACATATGGCTTTGTGTGGGGGGTAGAAGGTGAACAAAAGCGAGGATGAAGAAAGAAGGTGGTGAAGGAAGCAGATGATGTGTTGAAGCCAGTGTTATAGGAAGACATTAATTTTGGATGGCGTTCAAGCCGGCCTTTCCTGGAACCAGCAGTACTCCAGATACCATGGTGATAAGCTTTGCCTAAGCTGCTCTGTAGTGGAAATAGCGCGTTGCAGAGGAAATTCACCTTGGCTGTCGCCCAGTTCCCGCTGACGTCCACGGGAGTCTCATGCCCGCTCCCTCTAAAGTTTGGCCAAGCCATCTGTCCACGAGGGAAGGGGCCATCCTGGGACCCCGAGTGGTGGGCAGGTAATGGCACCTGGCTTTCCCTGCAAAGCCAGCATCCCTCAAAGTGGGACTGGGGTGAGTCTTTGCCCAAATGCAGTTGGTTTGTTACTTTGAGCTCTTTTTTGGGGTTTTAACATCAGCAGCTTTGGTTGAGTTCCTAGCATAGCTGAGGGCGGGGAGATTATGTTGAGTGTCATCCGACTGGTGATAATGCTGATGTTCAAGGAACGGGACTAAGATTTGATAGATTCTGTTAATCTCATGATTTTTGAAGCAGCTGGTTGGGGATGCTCTGTTCTTCACAGCCTTCGTTCCCATTTGGCAGAGTGGGTATAAATGGCTGCTGGTCTGACTTGGAGAATTCAATATGTCTGTGCAGATATAGATGTCCGTACAAGATCCAATGAAGAAGTCAGGTCCAGAGAACTTTAAGTTCTGGAGCAGCATGTTGAGTTCACTGAAGTGGATGAGAAAACTCAGTTGACCTCAACAGTATGTATAAAATGTGTTATATATAATATTTAATGCAATTTAGTAAGGTTAGAGAGGCAGGGAGCTTTGGGGGAAGAAAGAACAACAACAGTAAAAATTAGACAGCTAGTGGTCCCAAGGGTTTGTGTTTGGTTAAGATCTTGGTGTCGCTGCATTCGGGTGAGTGAGCAAACCTGGGATGCTGGAGCATTTCACCCAAGTCTGCCATCAAGTGAGAGCCCTTGTCACCTGTCACACGATTATGGGAAAAGTTTGTAACATTGCAGATGCACATAGCGGAATTTGGGCAAAAATCTCCCCTGTGAATGAGCTTCAAGGAGAACATGGGATTGGGAGAAGTTACAAAACAAGTTAATAAAAGAATAGCAGAAAAAATGCTGAATGAATGATTGGCCTGAAAGACACAGTGGGTTAAGAAAAAGATCTTTGGGTCTGCTAGAGATAATTTCAGAATTTCAGATAATTTCACCATGCCTGGTACAAATTTCACCAAAAATCACTCACGTTGACAATACGGAAAGACAACTTAATGCTGAGACAGTAATCATAGTCAAGTTTCTTTCAGCTACTAGGCTAGTTAATTACCACTGATAATTTGATTATAACTTGAGAAAAAACTTATGAATAAAATATCTTCCCAGAAGCTGGGATGTCCCTCAAGCCCCTCTTTCTATTTGAAAAGAAGATGTTGAATAGGTCTCCTGATAACAAAAGCATCATTTGAAATGTTAAAGAATTATTTGATGTTCAGTTCCTTTAAACTGAAAATGGTTTTAACTGGTTTGAGATCTGACAGAGTGTGTTAAGCTGTTCAGCCTTGTTCCCCCATGGGTGAAATGGGCAGAGAGCAGCAATGAGTTTGCTGAGAACGCAAAAGCAAGGGCATCAGCCTGGTTTTGCACCTAGACTTTCTGCAGTGCTCTTTATTCATTTTATTCATTGATTTGGCTCTATTAGCGCAGTGCCTACAATAAATAGCCTCACCCACAAACATTTATTTAAGGACACGTAAGCATTTTGATTCAGCTCTTGGTTTTCCTGTTGACTTTGTGATAAGGCTGGTGCAGAGTGGGAAGGTTCTTGGTCCTGAAGGTTATTACATGGTCAGATCTCTGCCGGCTTTCACCTTGAATGCTGCCCATTGCCTTTGTGCACTTTGTGCACTGCAAATACAGCATGAGACTTGTTTATACTGCGCTTCGGTCATGGCTTTTTAGGATGTAAATGCGCTTAAGGGAACGTTATTTCAACTATGTCTCTGATAATTCAGCTGAATGCTGTAAATAGCTGACAATCCTGTTATTAAATCTCAGAATGTGACAAGGGCACTGCCTTCAAAGGAAGACAGGAAGCATTTAAGCTTGAGCGTTAAAGAAGCACTTTTAATGGCAAAAGCAATTAGGCAGGGAATAGACCATTAGTATCAGGGCAGGTTGCTGCTGCGCCACAGCCACACATCACCCAGCGCGGGTTAGAGACGGCGCGAGCAGGGCTTGTGTAATACGTGCTCATGCAAAATGTACAAGATGGGATTGGATGATGCAGTTGATCTTTGATTATGTTTTTGATGACACATCCTAGCTGCTCTCTGCCTGTTTGTAAGAGAGAAATCTGCCCGCTGCTGCTGGCTTGGATGCTGTGCTTAGCTCATGTGTGACACGAGTGGCTGGCTGCTTACTCCTCATTGACGTAGCAACTATTAGAGGCTGTTGGGCCCTTTTGCATCACTTGGAAATGCTTCGTAATGGTAATTTTGCCACTGGGGTCAGGATTAAAATGAAGAGAATATTTTAAATAATTGATGCTCGAGGCATTTTAGGATTTGTTTTAGAAAAAAATTGGATGCTGCTGGCTGACATCACCAAGCGGGACAGCCTGCTTAATGACTCATAGGGGAGCAGGAGGCTCTGCTGTGTAGGTGTTTTAGGATTTGTGGGCTTCGTGTTGAAGGCTGGCAAGACTGGGAGCTTTAGCTGCAAAACAACTGTGGCTTTCTCATGGAGAAGAGACTGCAGATTTGACACAGGGGAAAGAGGCCCTGGCGGTGGAGGTGTGAGCAGAAGTGGCTGCTGGTTACTGTGCAAAGCTCCTTTCCTTCAGTGGCGACGCATCCTCCTTTCCTGCCTCCCCCACACGCTCGTCTGGTTTTATTTGTTTGACGTGGCTTATCAAAATGCGAGATTGTAAGAATTTCTGAAGTGACAAACTGTTTTCTTTCTGTCTGGAAGTTGCACGGCAGCCTGCGGGATTTGGAAACTCCAATCCTGCTGCAATTCAGAATGATGTTTTCTGTAGAAGTTGCGCTCTTCTGCCTACACATTAAGGGGCCTGAGAGAGCCCCCCGGAGCAGCCAGGTGTTGTTCCCTGTTAGCATTTGCATTATAATAGTAGAAGTTTTGCAACTGCATTCTTATCAGGGGGGTTTAGTACCTCAATGCAGCAAGACAGCAAAGGCCTCTTTGGAATATGGCTAAAAATATGTAGCCAGCTTGTGCAATATTTTTGCCTGAAACTACTTCTAGTTGTACTGAGGATCCTTCCTCCTGAACTGTGAAATGGTGTGTAGGAGTACTTACTGTATAAATACTTGTTTGCTTAATGCTTTGTGGTAGATCCTCATCAGGGATGGAGCACTGTATTTTGGGGAGGGAAAAAATGTAAAATTTAAATGGTGCATGGCTCTGAAAGGAAATGTTAATTCTATTAGGTGGAGGTGTGAGCATCGTATTTTCAGTATTCGTTGCTGGTTGTTTGAGCCCTGGAGGAAGGACAGGTAGTGTAGCCAGGGCTGGGAGCATTCAGCAAGGCTTTTCCTTTTGAAAACATGCTTCAACATGGACACTGTCACTCCTCATTAATTGCATTGCAGTGACTGACTCAAGTTCTTAGCTTTTGGTGAGTTGCTCTGTAATCCATAACAGCAACACTTTACTGTTGCCTTTGTTTCAGTCCCCGGTTTTATCGGGCTTTTGTATTCCAGCTTCCCGCTATAAATCTGTTGCATGCATCTAAAATGTCTCCCTGCAGTTGTTTAAGTGGGAACATGTGATCTGTTTTGTGATATTGAAAACTGTCAATGAGAGCATTTGAAAAGAAAATGGGAGAAATGCTCTGAGAGGAGATGTGCAAAGTGTCAGTGACCAGCACTCCAGGCTGTGCGGGAAACGTGGGGAGGCTGACATCTTATTTATTTCAGAGATGGTGATGTCTAAAGACCAGGCAGGAGCTCTGTTCTGGTAGGCAGTTCAGACACCAGCACAAAGATGGTGACAGCGTCATTGTCCCCTTGTCTCTGCCTTGTCATCGCCCATCTCTAACCAGCAAGTGCCTGTGCACTGCCCCTCCAGGTAAAGCCCCCACCTCTTACACCTTCATGGAGCCCGAACCCATGGTAGCTCCAAAGCCAAAATGTTCCTCCTTGACCTGCCAGGAGGGTTCTGCCCAACAGGACAGCCCTGAGGTGCCCATGGGCACAATGTGCACTCAAGGGCACAAACCGTTGCCCTTGGGTGTACAACGAGGAGATAAAAGCATCTTTGGACTCTGCTTATGTACGTGTATAATCCAATGATTGTCATAATAATCCTCCTCCAGCTGAGATAGGGAGAAATTTATTCTTTTATGAAACAATAAAGGAGATTTAGTTGCCTAGAACTTTACAGCACACAGGTGAATGAGAGCTCCCTCTCTTCATGGTTGTTTTGTTTTGTGTTTGACAGCTGTTTGTCACTTGTGTAGTTCATTACAGGACATAGCTAATTTTCTGTTCCCTGCTGTTTACAGAGGTGGTCTTTTTAAACTTGTATTTAAGAGACCTTCTAAAAACGCTGATACATAAAAAGGGAGTCTAATTTGGCTTATGGTTCTTTTCAAGACTGGCTTGACTGAGAACAGCGATTTGACACTTCACTACACCCACCCAAACTGAAGGGAATTCTATTAAAAGCCTGAATCGCTAATCTCGGTTGCAATGAAACACAATAGCTGTGGAGCAGGGGTGATGTCCCACGTTGCAGAAAGGGAGCTGGTAGTTTAGGAGTTCCCTGGGGCTGGGGGGAGGCTGCTTGTCTCCTCGCAGGCAGGTCCACAAGAGCTTTTCTTTCCCTGTGTGCCTCTTTCACCCTCCGCTGTGCTTTGGGGCGGGGGAATGGGTATCTGTGCATAACTTGAAATTCCACTTCGTCTTTTGAGAGCTCCGAAGGACAAATAATACCTTTGAAGTTTCTGTGTGATCCTCAAAGACATTCCCTGGACAGAAAGTTCTAAGCATCTGGTTTTTGAGACCTTCAAAATCGCATCTTGTGGAAGACGCATCAGCTTTCAAGGACTTAGTTGTACGCAGCCTGATGCTCGCAACAGTCTCGCTCACCCTGGTTTGTCCCCCCAGACTTCTCCGCGTAGCCTGTGGTTCTGCAGAGGGCTATGGGGAGACATTCCTTCTTCAGCTGGACTGAGCTCCTGGGGTAAACACCTCTCCTGCGGTTGTGCTTACCTCTTTTTCCCTCAACAGGGAAAATCTGCTCTGAATTTTTCAGTCTCGGAGTAGTAATCCTGCATATGTTTTGTTCAGATCTTTGCAAGAGTTTTTCTCCATTGAGTTAGAAATTAGCATTTCAAATTCTATGGGGGAGAAGTTGCCAGAGTTTTTATATTTTAAGCTTAGAGTTTGGAACGGAATCAAAATATCTAATCCACTTCACGTTCCGGGTTTGGTTGTTCCTCCCTGCCTTATGAATTGGCATCCTGGTCCTGAAGGCATTAAACAATATTGTGCCAGTCCAGAAGGCTTCTCCCGTGAAATATCAAAGTACCATTGCACCGGTTAGCAACACACTTTCCAATAACTGTTAAATTAGCATAAGTGGCGTGAGGTTGTAATGGAAAGAGTTTATGTTCATCAGCCGCAGCTCCTGGGTCACAGTGTTGGCTGGGGAGGCACATGGAAAAACACAGGACTAGTCTGGGAGAAACAGGGAACTGAAATGCTCTTTGGCTGCCTTTCATGGGTAGTAAAGCTTCCTAAGAGACAACCGTGTTTAGAGAGATCTGTAATAGAGGCCTTACAAATCAAATCGATTTAATTCTTAGGGTGCTAAAGTGTGAACGTGCAAAAACCGTAGTAAGAATTTCTCAGCAGTTGGCACCTTGTCCTCAGTGGCTGAGTGAGTACTTGATCCGTTCTGCATGCTAACACCAGGCGCTAATTTTAGATCGCAGGGACTACGAAGAGTGCAGTTTCTAGCTCTTCACTTGCTATAATTTTATTATGGCAAATAGGGGAAACTGGTCCATAAACTTTTTCTCTCCCAGCAAGGGAGGCATCTGCCTCCACTAGCAAGGAATATCCTACCATTAGCGCATAACACAATACATAGTTTTTAATCCTATTTTAAAACAAGTACATGTTCAGAATTTTGTTCTGAAAATGAGGCAAAAAATCGAGTTGTGTAATATGGCTTATTATTCTAGCATAAAAGTCCATCTAGAATTTATTGAGCTGATTTTGCTCACGTATCTTTGGTATAAAGAAGCAGTAACTTAGTGCAGAAGAGGATCAGGCCTCCTGCACGTATTCTCCCATTGTTTTGAAGGGTGAATTCGCTGCTGCGTAAATCTCATAAAAGGTTCAAAGCTCCACGGCAAAAGTATTAGTAAAGTATTAGTAAAGGACGCAGCCATAAGCAGGTTTTGTCATCTGGGATGCGTGTCAGCCTGGCGTATTATCCATCGAGTGCTTTGTTTGCATTTGGTAAATACGATGAGCTACTGGCTTTGTGCTGGAGTAGAACTTGGCAATGGCTCATCCAGTGAGCACGACGAGCCGCTCGTCGCCATCCTGTTTGGTTTGTTTCGCAGGATTGCTGGGGCATGGTTCCGTCCTGTCCCGGTTCATTCCTCTTTTGGGAGCAGTCGTGGGGACAGGTAAATGCATGTAATACACGTATAGTTCTGCTCCAGAGACCCTCCTGTGCATGGTTTGGGCCATCCTCTGCTGCATTTGCATAGGCCAGGGATGGGTATGTGGCCACCTTAAAAATAGGGCAATAACTTCAGCGTGTTTTCGATCAGAGGGCAGAGAAGGATTTAGGAAAAAAAATACCAGGAGAAGAAAGTGTATGTATTGGTGCTGGCAACTCACAGGGCAGCTGCCATATCAAGCAGCAAATAGTGGCAACTAAATCAGGGCAACACAGAATGGCGAGAATACAGCATGTTATCCCCTGGCTATGGCAGCATGGCCGTGCTCCAGCTGGGGACCAGGACACAGCCACTATAATCAATAACTGTGATACCCGCAGGCCCTCGAGCCTGCGCTGAATGGGAACCCTGGGAGAGAGCCCAACCCCGCCGTACCAGCCTGTCCTATCCCATCCCAGTTCATGGAAAAATTATTTTAGATCATCTCCTCACTTTAAACATTTTGAGAAGCGTTAATATACTTTCAGCGCAGTGGAAATAATCACCATATGGCTGTAAGATTTGCCATCTGTCCAGGGATGCTGAAATACAATTAGTCCGTGTAGTCCATTTATCAATCTATAAGTGACAATATTCACAGTCCTGGCAACTTTGGCTGCTGACAGAATCAGCACTTGTGTAGGCCTACCTGTCTGGCTTTATTACAATCAATATACAAATGAGATGGAAAAAAATCACGTTGTTCAGCTGTGTCCTTCACTCTTGACAGAAACCAACAAAAAAAAAGTCTATATTGGTGTAGATGAGACTGAGGAAATGTTATGCCTTAATTTTTGTAGCACTAATTGGAATTTTATGTCTAGTAGACCTTAATTTTGTAAGGCAAAGCCAGATTTACTTGCAGTTTTTCAATCAAGAGGTACCAGCAGGACAGAGGGAAAAATTCATTATTATTAAATCCTCTCCTGTTGTATTAATTTCCAAGGCACAAAGAGCTAAATGTTAGAAGCGTGAGAAATGTGATCTTCAGCATCATTCGGGTAAGATTCTTCCAAGGTTTCTTGCTTGACTTCAGCAAAGTGAGAAGGTGGCTTTTCAGCAGAGTGAATAATTTTTTTGAAATAGGGTCAAGGGCTTTTTATTTTAAAATTCCTAATGATCTGACACCATAGGGGCTCTGACTTTTGGCTGCTCCTACAGATCCAGCCCCTGGTAGGTGTCCTAGTGTGGCCGATCAGGACCATCAGCCTCCTTAAAACTCGGGTTAGATTTATAATGGCTAATACATACCCAGAAAATAACCTGAACTTTTAATGTGGTTTTACATATTACCCAGGAAGTATCTTGGGTAATAACTTTATCATAAGAATGTGTGCTATGTTTTGTTTATTGCACACATTTTCAGCCAGCCCACACTGATTTTTGAGACTTTCTGACATGAATGTAATTTTTTTGCATCATTTGCATTATAGCCTGTAGTTATGGAACCTGCATCCCATGAAAAATGCTGGTGCTTGAAATTAAATCCTCCCATAGCCCACAGCTCATCTAAGCTGCACCTCGCAGGACTCACAGTGGTGGAGGCATCAACGTGTAGGAATCAGAAGTGTCGAGGGAGTGGGATTGTGGGATCAGAAATAGGCGCCTGTTGACGTTCAGGAACTTCTGGGATAAGTTTCTCCTAGTATTACCTCCAAATGTGTGCACTTTGCTTTATTGTGGAGTTAGCAGGTTGTAGAGGTTTAATTTTGTGGGTTTATTGTTGTATTTTTTGTGGCGAGGGAAGTATTGGGTCTTTTGTTTTGTAGACTGCTTCTCATAAATGACCTGTTGGTTAAGTTTTTCAGATTTAGTAGTTTTTCCTTCTCCGAAGCTCAGGAGATTACCAGAGGATCTTCACTTTTGTGCCGCAGTTGCTGACAGGTTTTTATACCAACAAATAAATGTACATATCTGAGATCTGTACTGTAAACCTGATGGCAACAGATGGTGTTATATTTTTAAAGAATAAAGTGAATAACATTAGCTTCTAAATGTTTGAAATCTCCTTTGCGTTTTTAACTTGAAGCAGAAGAAATGTGTCATTCAGCGATCTTACTGGCTGCTAGTAAAATACATTAAAGAGCTGCGTCCCCAAGTTCCTTAGAGAGGTGCTGCCTGTGCCCTCGCAGCAACCAAAATACTCCGCTTGTTGATTCTATTAGTCTATTAAAATTGCCAGAAAATGGAAATCTGCTTTCTTCCAGATAGTCTAATTTAAACTGGACTGAGTGGGGAACGGCGCTGGCTTTACATGTGCTTGTTGGTGTCCGACACCTCGCCTTTCCCGACCATGGCTGCAAGCACAGGGGCTGTGCTTGCACTGGGACCTCTCTTTGCTGTTTTTAATGCACCATCTTTGGTGTTCTTGACTACATTTGATGATTTTTCTCTTCTAGATGGTTTGCTCTAGAAGGAGGCTGTTAGCAATGAATCTGTTTAAACATGGCAGTGCTGTTTGCCAGCCCGGTGCTGTTCTCAGCAACAGGCAAGTTGATACACGTACCAAAACCCCAGTGCAGGCATTGGTTTACATCTTTCAAATCTCATACATAGTAAATCTCTTATTCTTTAATCGCGTTGAATTTTTCTGTGCTTAAGTTTCAATGAAGTCGTGCATCCTCGTATTAAGCCATCTGTCGGCACCCTTTTTCTCGCTGTCTAATAAAGCTCTCGGACCCGAGTGTTTTATTAGCCCAGGTGCTCTGGCAGCGGCTGCGGTCACAGCGTGTACCAGCACAGAGTGTGCGCTGCCGGCACGTGGTGCTGGCCACCGAGACAAGAAAAGCCCTATCGCTTTCCTCTGACGTTACGGCTGGTAGAATTCCTTATTTGATCCTTTAGGCAGTAGATCAAAAAGAGTTATACAACTTGTTCTTTAAACTGAACTGATTGCCTTTTTTTTTGTTGGGTTTTTTTTTCCCCTAATATAAGTGGAAGAAAAGCCTCAGGGGAGAGCATTTGAATAGGGTAAGGGAAAGCATATCGATAATTACATGCATGGATTAGTGCACAAAGGTAACTCCCCTCCAAGGATCTGCTTACTTCTGTGGCGTTTGAAATAATGGAGCGTTTAATCATATTATTTTGCAATAGTGAGGCTTTGATTATGCTACTGATTAAAATCAACATTTCAGATTTCTTTGTGCAAAGATAACCTCATCTGCCATGCAGATTCTTATAGCATGGGAGAAGAAAAAGTCCTAAACATAAAGATGCTGCCCCGGTGCTGTTGGTGGGTTTTGCACACACAAACACATACACACACATGGTCTTTCACTTCAGTCTTAGGTTTGTAGGTACAATGTATTTTGATCATATATCCTGTGACATTTAGCATCCTCATTTTTTAAATGAACACCAAGTAGCGCACACAACCTCAAAGTATCCCCGGCCTTGTGCCACACGGAAGACATAGTGCAAATGATTAATAAAGGACTCCGCTAGCGTGCTAAAGCATTTTCCCACTGGTTTACAAATGCAAAATTAATGACTCTCTTTCTCCAGCATTGTGTTACATTATTTTCTACTCCTGGATCGTTTCTCACCAATGCTGGCATTCAATGTGTGTGGCATCTGAGGTGGGGTGCGAAGGTACCCGATGCTCCACATGAGCGACTGGGGCTGCTGGCACCTCATGTCAAGGTCAAGGCCAGTGCTGGGGCTCCTGGGGAGCACTTGTGGGGCAGGTGAGGGCCCTGGGGGGCACTGCTGCCTGGTTCTGGATAGTGCTGGAGAACTAGTTCAGATCTGCACGCTGGCTCCTTGTTTCTCTGTTATAAAACAAACCAGCTCCTGTGGTGTTTCACCTGTGAATGAGAAAATGCACAGTGGCACGGAGCTGTGGTTTTGTTCGGGTTTGGTTGGGTGGCTCCAGCAGCAGGGAGGCTGAGGGAGCTGGGGCTCTGGAGCTGGACAAGAGGACACTGAGGGGTGACATTATTAATGTTTACGGATATATAAAGGGTGAGTGTCAGGAGGATGGAGCCAGGCTCTTCTGGTGACAACCAATGGTAGGACAAGGGGTAATGGGTTCAAACTGGAACACAGGAGGTTCCACTTAAATTTGAGAAGAAACTTGTTCCTGGTGAGGGTGGCAGAGCCTGGAACAGGCTGCCCAGGGGGGTTGTGGAGTCTCCTTCTGTGCAGACATTCCGACCCGCCTGGACACCTTCCTGTGTAACCTCATCTGGGTGTTCCTGCTCCATGGGGGGATTGCACTGTATGAGCTTTCCAGGGCCCTTCCAACCCCTGACACTCTGTGATTCTGTGCCCCGTGGTCGGGAGCTCAGTGGGGTGCCCATGGGCCGGCCCAGCCCCAGCACCCCCCGTAATGAGCTCCCCAGGGGTCTCTCCTGCTCGAGCCTCCCTGTGCTGCGGAGGGGCTCACCGAGAGCTCCCCAGCGCAGGCCCCAGCACCTAAAATGCAAGGCTGCTGTGTGCCAGCGCTTCATCCTTCCTGACATGGGCTGCACGGGGACGTTTTGGGACATGTGCTTGGGTCCGGGAGCCCAGGGAGCTGTCACCAACCTGGGGGTGCCTGCGTGGGGGGGTGGGCGAGGATGCTCTCCCTCCCCTACACACTCACGCTTCTGCTCCGAGATTTACACTCTCAATTTACAATGGCAATCTCTCGCTGTAATATTGCAAGGCAGACATCATGCCACAGAGGAGGCTGTGCTGGAAGCATTAACTCTACTGGAGCTGGGGCGAACCCAGACAAGGTGATTTTTTACCAATCCAAAGAAACAGGAAAGATTTGGGGGTCTGTTAATGTGCTGATGCATCCTCATTTGTCAACAAATGTAAAGGAGATGCTGGGGATAAACAAAGTACTGGTATTTTTTTTGGTGTAATGGAGTTTGAATTGATCCCTATGCAAATGGGATGTGAGCATTAGTGGGGTGCAAATGTATCGATTCTATTTCAATGTCTTCTCAGGAAAAATCTCTGAAGTAATCAGAGTAACACAATCAGTTTCACGCACTCATGCCTCAACTATTTTATTTCCTAATAAACAACCTTACCTGTAGACAATGAGTTCAGGGTCCTCTCAGTTCCTGTCACTTGTGTGTGGGTACCCATATGTATTCACAGTGTCTTGAAAGGTTAATGGCCACCTGGAGATAGCCCAAAAATAAAGTGTGAGCTTTTTCACTGCCTAAGTTAAGCCTTTTAATTTGTATTTTAACTTCATAAAGGCATAATGGTATTGTGAGACCTCACAGATGTTACAATGATTTTCTTGCCGAGAGCTTTTGTCCTGAAGATTTATTCTTTTGGACTTACTCAGCCACAAATCAAAGATGACTTTAATTAAAATCTGTGCTTTTAACAAAAAATTTCTTTTTTAGCTAGCTAGGTTTGGGTTTTGGTTTGGGTTTGAGTTTTTTTTTTGGTCTAAGTAATTGGAACTATTATGTTTCCTACGAATGCAAAGAAGCACTTTTGCTAATTACATTTTGTCTGTTGAAAATAATAATGCCTGTAAAAGAAGTAACCTAAAAAAAAATGTATTTTTTTTTGTGTGAATTTCATATATTTCTGCAGGTGAGCACAGAGTGGGTACCAGAGAATCAGGACTGTGGTTACTTGCATGAGTTGCATGACCTTGCCCTCGATTAGCCCTGCTGCCAGTTTCAGCACTTCTTTTCAACCTCATCGCAAGATCGCTCTGCCTACAAAATAGGAATTTCGGCAACTGAAAGACTCAAAGGACTTTGATTAAACTGTATTTTTAAAATAACTGGGGCTGACGTCCTGTCCCACCTGCCTCCACATCACATAGGAGCAGTTGGTAGAACCATTGATAGCTTCTCTCTGGTCTGGAAATCCTGATAGTTTTTACAATAGACTCTTTTGTTGAGTGGTGAATATTCAGTTGCTGATTTAACCTTTACATTCATGTAATCAAAAATTTCCCCGTGTGGAAGATCTGGTATAAAACTGCCCTGCAACAATAGCAATAGCAAAACTACAGAGAGGAAATGAAGCGACTGAATGTTATTCCCAGGTTTGCTACTGGCTCTGTTATCCTGGGATGCCATCTCACTCTCGATGGCTGTTTCCTCAGTGTAAAATGGAGCCATTACCCACCTGCTTGCTTCACGCTATGAGTTTTGCACCCTTGCAAGTTGAAACAGGCTTTTGCTTTCTGCTGGTTGTGTACGCTGGCAGCCGGCATTCGAACCTGCCTGTCGCAGCTGATGAGATCCGACTGACCCAGTTTAATTAGCATATGCCAATTTGGGCAGGGAGCAAGCTGCCTGCTTTCATAACGCTGGTTTGCCGCTGCCACATCTGTAAAATGTGCAGGGTTAGCGTTCACCCCGCCGCTCCCAGCTCTGCATGTTGCCCATACTGGCTGGGCCCAGCCGGCCATCCTGGTCCCTGACCCCAGCCATGAACTGGGCTGTGATGGATTTTGAGGTTACACTGTCTCAGGAAATTGGGATAAGGTAGCTGAATTTGCCTTGATTGTGGCAAACGTAGGGGGGATGCGCTTGTCTTGAGGCAAGGAGGGGTCCCCCGACTTCATCCTCAGTCATTGTGAAGGAGCTATTAATTCATGTGGTTTTCTGCTTCCTGAAAATATTTGATCCAAGGTGGCATGAGCCTTCAATACATAGAGTTAACAGGCTGGAGGATAGTGGACTCCCTTTTGCTTTGAGCAAAGATTAATTTTGTGTATACACTGCAACTAGTGTGCTAATTACCATAAGCTATAACTTCTCCCCATGAGCTGTAACTTCTCCCCATGGCAGTTATGTCCTTCATCACAAGTCTTCCTTTACTTGGATTTTGGTGTTTTGGGGGAAGGGATTGGTTGTTTTTTTAGAGTTTGAGGTGTGCGTGTATGAATGAGTAGTGTTAGGGGTAGATGAAACAGTATTTTCACGGGTAAGTTTTAGGCATCGTTATTTGCCTGGCCTTTCATTGAGATGAGTATCTCAAATAGGAGAAAAATCTCTGTCTGTGAACTCAGGAGCCATCACGTAACAGCAAAATCTACGAAGGCAAGACAGCAGCAGCCTGGCAGGGCAGCTGTGCACCCCGAGGCTTGGGGACGCTGGTGCCAGCACTGCTGCTGGCTGGAGGGGGACATTTAGTGACTTCTGGGGTCATGGAGGAGCGGCAGAAGAGCTGGCCACCGTCCAGGGGCAGGATGTATTCATTCGGTGTTCTTGGGGACTGAAGGCAAGTGTTTGCCTCACAGATGTGCTTCTAGCCTTTGGAGCTGTGCATGCGTTTTTGGGAAGTCGGAGGCACAGGAAACGCTCGGTGGCTTTGGGAGCTGGTGTGGTTACTGTCCCACTTGTGAACAGGAGGAGAGGGTGGCTGTTGGGGCTGGGGGAGAGCTGGGGACCATGCCTGCACAGCTGGCCGTGCTGGGAGCAATGGGAGCAGCACTCCGCTCTTCAGCAACATCGCCTATTTTCAAATTATCCCAAGTACAAGTGGGACTTCAAATTACATTATATATAAAGATATACATAAACAATTAGTTCTTTTTATTGAACTTTCCGGCAGTAGTAGCAATGCTCAGTATAGGTAACTATTGACACCAAGTTTATCATGTTGTATGTAGCGAATACATTTTTTTGCATCATGACCACAGATGGGGGGTATGTCACAATGCAAGATTTTGCATTTGTATCTACTCCTCTTCTTTCTTGAAAGATCCTCATTATCTGCTACTTGTTAGAGCAAATCCCCACAGATCTGCTGGCACTGTCAGGCCGTATAAAGCTCAGCGTGTGCATGACGCTGGCCTGTAGCAGGAAACACCACGTTCCAGAAACTACGCTGACGTGCTGTCTGCAGGCGTGTGCGCCCTCCACTGAATGGCAGCTATGTGAGGACGTATTCTTTTAAAAATCATATTTATTCCAGTTGGTAAATTAGACATCCAGTGCAAAGCTGTTCTAGTGTTAGTATGGGGAGAGCACACATAATCCTGGCCTGTAAACTAGGAACCCTCTTCACGGAGAATTTTATGTGATCTGTTAATAAAAGTTTCAGCAAAGTGTGCAAATGTGGTTCTGCTTCCAGTGGAGTAACAGAGCTCCTGTCACAAGTATGTTTGATGTTCCAGATCCTGCAACAGGTAAAGGAGCTGCTCTGTTGGGCTCTGTCAAGCCTTGTTGGGCTCTGTCAAGCCTTGTTGGGCTCTGTCAAGCCTTGTTGGGCTCTTTCAAACTGTAGGGCCCTGTAGGGCTCTGTCATGTTATGTCGGGCTCTGTCAAGCTCTGTTGGGCTCGTTCTATGTACTATGTAGTGCTCGGTCAGTTCTGCGTCCACCTGACGCACCCTGTACACTTTGCACATTTAAAAGAACGTGGGTGCTGACCCTGCAGGCACCCACGTGAGTCAGCGTTGTGTTTATTATCAAAAGGATTGCTTGAGTACAGAGGATCTCCCATCATCGGTGCCCGTTTTGGAGCTGGCTCCACGCTCCATCCCACCATCCCACAGCCCTTACGGTGCTGGGTGCCAGTCAGCCCAGAGTCTTCACAGCTCAAGTGATTGAAATCACTGGTTGTGCTCATGATTCAAACGATAAACAAGGAACTGTGAATTAAATAATTTGAACTTTTCCTAAGTGAGAGATCATTCCCGTTGATTAGCAAGAGTAATAGGAAACACATGGCTTGCAGCTATTCACACACTTGTAAGATTTGGCATGGTTATATATTAACCAGAAAGTGATAGTGTATCTCACACAGCTGTGGATGCAGTTAATTAGCTCCAGAGTCTTAGCTTTTGCTTTCTAAATTCTTCAGAAAAGGTTAATGACATATTTCTACATTAATGGAGAATGATTGCTTTTTACTTGAGATTTGTCTCACATGACACAAGGATGGAAATGAAAAGTTGGCTAAAAATGAGTAAAACTGTGACTTGAAAATTGCAATCATATTTATAAATCATGCTGGCCATGTTTAATAATAAAAAAAGCTTATCAAAGTGCATTTTCTGTCTTAATCAGTATTATTAAACAAACAACTATTAGCTATAATTTAGGTTTCCATTTGCTACATTTCAAACAGCTTTACTCTAAACAGTAGATGTTACTGTCAAATTGATTTTTAAATGGATTTTTTTTTTTTTTTTTAAGAGTCTTTAATCAATCATTAACAACTTTGGTTAAAATTCATGAGCTTTTAAACACTCATAAATTCTCTTTGTCTTCTGATTTACGAGGCCGTAGCCCGGCTGGCTGCTCCCTGTGCCCCTGGGCACGCTGGCACTCAGCATGGCATGTACTGTGGGGATTTCAAGTCAGCATTGCTGTTTTCAGCCTAAAACTTGAGAAATACCTGTTAAAATATGAAAAAAAAATGGAAATGAAGGACAACCTGGTAAATGAGGTCATTCCTAAAATGCTTTTTTAATGTCAAAAGTGGCAGGGGAGTAACACGGAATGATCCTTCTCAACTTAATAACCTAATGAAATTTAACAAGGGAAAGTGTAGAGTCCTGCATCTGGGCAGGAACAACCCCAGGTTCCAGTATAGGCTGGGAAATTACATATTAGAGAGCAGTGTAGGGGAAAGGGACCTGGGGGTCCTGGTGGACAGCAGGATGGCCATGAGCCAGCACTGGGCCCTTGTGGCCAGGAAGGCCAATGGTACCTGGGGTGGGTTAGAAGGGGGTGGTCAGTAGGTCAGAGAGGTTCTCCTGCCCCTCTGCTCTGCCCTGGGGAGACCACACCTGGAATCTTGTGTCCAGTTGTGGCCCCTCAGTTCCAGCAGGACAGGGAACTGCTGCAGAGAGTCCAGCGCAGGGCAACAAAGATGCTGAAGGGAGTGGAGCATCTCCCGTGTGAGGAAAGGCTGAGGGAGAAGTTTGGAGAAGAGGAGACTGAGGAGTGACCTTATTAATGTTTATAAATATATAAAGGGTGAGTGCCATGAGGATGGAGCCAGGCTCTTCTCGGTGGCAAACGATAGGACAAGGGGTAATGGGATCAAGCTGGAACACAAGAGGTTCCACTTAAATTTGAGAAGAAACTTCTTCCCGGTGAGGGTGTCAGAGCCTGGCCCAGGCTGCCCAGGGGGGTTGTGGAGTCTCCTTCTCTGCAGACATTCCAGCCCACCTGGACATGTTCCTGTGCGACCTCACCTGGGTGTTCCTGCTCCATGGGGGGATTGGACTGGATGATCTTTTGAGGTCCCCTCCAATCCCAACATACTGTGATACTGTAATGTGGAGCTCTGTAAGGCTGTGGTAAAGTGTTGTAAAAGCGCCTAATCCGGCATTTTATTTGAAAATTGAGTGCCACAGTTTTGTAGCTGCCTGTGTGTGCTTCACCACTCAAAGGAGCCTGGGTGTTTCCCCCTGTGCAAATCCTTACAGGACGTTGTGTCCTGGGGACAGTTTCTCTGCTCCAGGGGGTCAAAAATCTTTGTTTGCACCCAGGAAGACAGAATGAATTTTAAAATTTTTTAAATAATTATAAGCGTTAGAAACATACCTTTACTTCTTACTAAAAGCCCCACATGAATGGATGGGTAGATGTCTATTTCAGGCCCTGAGCTTCATTATGCATTAATTTATCCACTTGGATGTGTGCATACAGCTCCTGTTGACAACAGTAGCTGCTACAAGCCTCCTGAAAAAATGGAGATACATAGTTTTTCCATTCATTCTATTTTTATTATCTCCAGATTTACTTTCTGTGCTTACTGCTTGTGCTGCAGAGAGGCCAGGTATAGTTTTAACCATGTTTTCTGGAACTGCTAAAATGAGTTAGCGGAATTAAAGTTGTCTGTGGAACAGATTTGTGCAGGGGCAACTTCTGAAAGTTTAGACTGCAATATATAGGTCATATTACCAGTAGCAAAACAATTATTAGTAGCATCCACTAAAAATATAGAGCCAAGTAAGAGGCAAAATAAAGTCCAAATTGTTCTTCTCTCGGGGAAAGTACGTGTTTTTAGAATAAAAGAGTAAGCAGCTCCGGTGAAACTTCCCTTCCCTGCATCCCTTGTTGCAAAGAAACTCCATGAGGGAGTGGAGCATCTCCCGTGTGAGGAAAGGCTGAGGGAGCTGGGGCTCTGGAGCTGGACAAGAGAAGACTGAGGGGTGACCTCATTCATGTTTACAGATATCTAAAGGGTGAGTGTCAGGAGGATGGAGCCAGGCTCTTCTCGGTGACAACCAATGGTAGGACAAGGGGCAATGGGTTCAAACTGGAACACAAGAAGTTCCACTTAAATTTGAGAAGAAACTTCTTCCTGGTGAGGGTGGCAGAGCCTGGAACAGGCTGCCCAGGGGGGTTGTGGAGTCTCCTTCTCTGCAGACATTCCAACCTGCCTGGACACCTTCCTGTGTAACCTCATCTGGGTGTTCCTGCTCCATGGGGGGATTGCACTGGGTGAGCTTTCCAGGTCCCTTCCAACCCCTGACATTCTGGGATTCTGTGTGATTCTGTGACCTTTCTGGGTGTTAGGCTGCTAATCCTGTGTAATGGATGATGGAAATATTTTCAAAATGTTACAGAGACGTGTCCCTTCTTTCCTCCCAGCTAAGGATGGGATCAATTTTTAGCATGTGAAATGAGGGTCACGTTCAGTGAGAAACTGATAAGGAAGAGCTGTAGCAAACGCTCCTCTGTCACTGCTGTTACATGACATTCTCATTGTAATGTGAGCTTATTTCATGTAAGTATTTCACAGCTGTCCATCTAGAAACCTGCGCGGCAGTCCCTGGAAAATGTAAAACGTCACATATGTCTCAAAAGCAGAAAACCATTGTTTCATTTTGTCCCTCCTGAGGCCTTGCTGGGCTTTGCAAGCTCACTCCATTTTTCCTGAGCTAATTCTACACTTAAATCCCTTCATCTGTTAGATATTCATAAATTTACTCAACTCTGTTTTAATTTAACTGCAATGTTCGAGATCATGTGTGATGTTTGATACAGTTTCTACACACAGTACCCAAAGCTTTTCTATTCTAAATATGCACAGGTGGATATACAAGGAGCTGAGGATTAGAAATCTTAATGAAACTGTAGTTCCAAAACTATGGGACCAAGAAGAATAGAGTTATATATATATGCATAGGAAAGAATAGCGTGAGAGCACTCTCTGGCCTTTCACCTAACTCTTCATTTGCTTTGTGCAAAATTCAGCCTGGCAACCCTTTCAGTTTCCATATGGTAAACATTTTTGAGCAATAACTCTGTTGTAGTACAGTTGGGTTTGAATCCTGTCATAATCCTGTCAAGTGTAAATTTTCATTATATCATATTTTGTATGTGATAATATATTGAACAGTACATTTAATACAGACCGCTATATACTGTAGCTTTTAAGAACTAAAAGCATAAACACATATATAAAAGCACAGTAGAGCTTGGTTTGCAGTTCATTTCCACTTCTAAACTTGAAATAAAGGTATAGTTGGAAGTGAATGTGGTTTTACGGCCTTTATTCTGATCTTCAACCTAGATGATTTGTGTGTGTTGTTTTGTTCTTTTGGTCCTGCATCTTCTCTGCTTTATGTGTGATTTGCATTGTCACGTGTTGAAGGTAAAACAAAACCCCTCCACTGGGGGGATTTTACAAGTAAAAGCATCCGAGGAGGGCTGGTGTTTAGGAATGGGGTGTCCAGGGCAGTACATCACCCACTGATAGCTGATCTGAAGGGCAATATATATATCTCAATACAGGGTTTCGGTCGTTTTTCTTTCCCCCCTCGCTCTCCGGGATAATTGACCGGCTTTGCATCTGATGAAATTTTCATGCACATCCACAGAACAGTGTGATTCTAAGGAACAGAGATTAATATTTCAGTAATTATACCGTGCCTGTGGATTGCTGGAGTTGTTGGTGCACCCGCAGAGGGACCCCAGCTGTAGGTGGTGGTTCACAGGAGTGCACCGCAGGAGGAAATCCAGCCGGGGGGCTCGCTGTGGCTTTTGGCAAAATATGTGGATGTAGAAAGAAAGAACGCATGTGAGTGTGCTTTCCTGGAAATAAATATTTTGAGGAAAAGGTGGGTACCGAGTTAGTATAGCATGGGGAGAAAATAAAGGAATGCTTCCTGGGTTACGGCAATAGCTTCAGGGCACCGAGGGTCACGTAGCGATGCTGAGGAGCGGTCCCCAAGCCTGGGCTGCGGCTCGGCAGGGTCACTGCTCTGCCTTTTCACTTGGGGGATTGCCAGGCACTCTCTGTCTTGTGCTTTCAACGCACCCGGTCACGGCTGGGCTTCTAGGACATTTCATCTTCCGCAGACTCATGCATCCATTTCTCCTGTCCCTCCCTATTCCAGAGAACAGCCCATCTTCACCACCAGAGCCCATGTCTTCCAAATTGACCCCAGCACGAAGAAGAACTGGGTTCCCGCAAGCAAGCAGGCTGTAACTGTTTCCTACTTCTATGACAGCACGAGAAACAGCTATCGGATTATCAGTGTGGATGGAGCCAAGGTAGGAGGCTGATGGTACCCGGCGTGTTTACTGTGCGGAGAGGATCGTGACTGTCAGCCCTGGCTGAAGATTGACTTAGGTGGCCTACATTGAACACTTAAGTTCATAAATACTCCCTTTTTTAATATAGCGCATTATGGACTCTGGTAGTGATAACTGAAAAAACACAGGGCGCCTTGAGAGTGATTTTGCCAAACATAATTGATTTTTATCTCTGCCTAGTTTGACTTGACAATCTCAATGAGTTTTAAGCGTCCAAATTGAGTCTGTAGCACAGTATCTAAAACCACCACCCGTACTAGATAGATAAGGCTGAGACCTTTTCAGTGAAAAAATGTTCTTTTTAAAGGGGATAAGGAGATGGATATGTGCAGACTAGTGCTTTTAATGTAAATGCCAACTGCATATTCACTTCTGCCTGGTTGAACTGTTTACAGGTTAGCACTTAATTTTCTTGAGCTTTTGCACTGGAGTTCATCAGCCTTAGATGACAAATTAGGCACAAAGACTTCCCCCCCTCACTCTTTCTTTCTTACTTTGTTTTGCATTACCATATAGTGTGCGAAATTATTTCCATAAGAATCCTGTTCAGTCAGATTGAACGAGTTGCTCAGATGAGTGTTTTTATTACATACCAGGGTTATCCCTCTGATTAGTCCCTCCCAAGTAACTTATAAGGTGATTGCTTTTCCCTAGCAGACCCCAGTCGGATGTATAAGTTAAAGCATTTCACTCATGTACAAAAATCATCAGTCATTTCTGTCAAAGCACAAACCACAGGGTAACGAGACAAGTTTACGGCCTGTTTATCTGTGTTCCTGTTTGGATGAGGGTGTTAAATTATCACTGTCCTGGGAGAGGGAGATCACAGAAATCATCCCTTAATAAAGCTTTTCTATCCGTCACGCTTATTTCACATGCTTGTTTTTCCAAACATCTTCTGTGCTGTATTTGGTTATATATTGGCTTATAAATCAGCCATACTGCCTGTTTGGATTGATGGTAATGTTTCTTTGACATTGGTACAGCATTAATATATCACCATCATTATACTGCTTGTGCCAGCGTGTTCATTTCCAGAGATGCCAGCTAACCCCCCGGCTGCCCGGTTTGCAGTCAGCACACACAACCCCTGCAACTTGCCAGGGAAATCTGAGCCCCCCAAATTTTCTGACACCCCTTGGATGCTCCTGCACCTGCTCAGGCGAAGCTGGGGCTGGTGGTAGCGAGCTGGTGGCTTTACAAACCGCGGCGTGTGCGCTTTCCGAGCCAAAACCTGCTGTACTCGCAGCGGTGGGTCGCTTGGTTTGTGGATGTGCATGCATGCATTAAGACCAATTAATGAAAAGAAAGTAATTACTGCATGTGGCAGAAGGAAGCTGAAGGGGCAGCGTATGCCCACAGCCAGAGGCTCCTGCCCAGCGCCGCAAAGTGTCTGCTGAGAACAAGATGGGCATCCAGACTTTGCTTTGTAATCTGCCCAAAAGACATTCCGAAGGAACCACCCCCCAGTTTCAGTGCGTCCCAGAAGAAGGTGAGCTTTCTGTCGTTAAAATTCTCCCTTGGGGCTTTCCAAGCAAGAATCAATTGCTGGCCACATGAATTATTCCTCTTGTATTGAACCTTTGCTGATTAAGGAACCGGTCGAGAAGAGATGCTGCCTTCACTCCCACCTCTGGAGAATCCCCGGTTACCCTCCTGTCTGTTTTAAGAGTGCTGATTTAGAGAAAGGAGGACATTTATCCCCAGCTAAGGTTAAAAGTTGCTTTCCTCCATCAAACAACTATTGTTTAGCATTTGACCTACTTTTCTAGCCAAAAATGAAACTGGGTAGGACTGTGAGGGAAAATATAGACAGCATCGGTTGGTGGTGTCCTGCTTTCCATATGTCTCGCTTACTTATTAGAATAAAGCCTTCCATGTATTGGTAATACCAGCTGGATTAGCATCATGGCATGACTGCTGGCAAAAGTTATCCCTGTTTTAAGAATAAGAAAGCTGAAGCTCAAGGAAATTAAAGGACTTGTCTCTAGAAGGAAGGTGATGAAGGATGTCTGTCTCTTACAACTCTCTCGTTGTCTGAAGTGCAAAGTGGCTGTTCTAATAGTTTATTTTAGGTAAACATCTACTATAATTCCTGTGTCTTTGCAGAAAAACAGGTGCTGTGGACAGTAAGCTTACAATTTATAGCAAAAGATTTCACAGATACCATAGGAGTATGCACTGGGTGATCTTAACCAAGATACCATTACCAAACAAGAATAGATTAGTATATCTTTTAATTACATTATGATTGACTTGTATGTTGTCGAGAAAGTAATTTTATCATGATGTTTTAAGAAGTTTCTAGCCAGAGGCTGTCTAAACTGCAGCATAATGAATGCTGGAGGAAATGATACAGTAAAATGCAAGGGCACACACTGGTTCAGAGTTAATGAGGCAGCCAAGAGACTTTACCCTATGAAAGTGCCCAGTGTCGTGGGCAAAAGTCAACCCTATTGCAAAATGACAAAATACGGTGACGATGAAGGGAGAACATGAACTTGTAGGTGCCCGGTTGCTGTGTAGCGTGTGGGGAAAGCCACACAGGGCTCCTCATTACAAGTGACCTACATTACTCTGCTTTTCAGAGGGGTAGGTTTGAAAGCAAAAACTACTCGGACCGGTATCCTCAGTCATCCTCTGGAATAGTGCATGGTAATGCCCTGGTTGGTTTGTTATTTCTTTATACATTGGAAATATGTTACACTCAAGCAATATAGACAAGGGGGAAAGAATTCTAAACTCGTTTCTGTATAGAATTTGGCTATAGAATTCGGCTGTTCGGATGTTAAATGTCTACAGAACCTGTGACTGCAGCAGCATCATTTTTATCTTTTGAGAAAGAAGTTGTTAATAATGAACATAAAGCTATCTTAAAAATTACTACTGAGCAATGAACCGTGTGGTGAGACATTTTGAGACAGCGGTAGCAAAGTGACCCAGTAGGAGTCAGCTCAGATATCTCTGGGACACGCTTAGACAGATTACTACCAAAAAATTAAAACAGAGTTTAAAAAGATGAGTAGATTGCAAGAGTAATTTTGGGAAGTACATGATACAGAAACAAGGACTTAGTGTTTCCGAGAAAAAAATACTGTCGGCTGACACTCAGTCCCAGTTGCTAGATCATTTAAAAGACTTCATTACCTAACAATTACCTTGAATATTGAAGATCAGCAGCTAAGTTGGGCATAATTGTGTGAAAGTATTGAAGAGAGACCCAGAAAAATTGCTGCGCTTGGAAAGCAAAATCAATGGGTCTATTTCTGAAGTAAATTGCAATTAGTGCGAATAAGAATATGGACCGAGTTTTGCCAATCAGTATTCACATAATGTTCCCCAAAGTGAACACAGTACATTATATGGTATGATGAAGCTTGATTAAGTGGCATATAGACCCTTATAATGGGATCTATCAACGAGTGGCACGGCGAGAAGGGATGGGATGTTTTCCAGAGCAGAGTGAAGCCGGCAGGGACAGAGCCCCAGCTGCAGGTGATAGCAGATATTTAGGAGGGTAAGAAGGGGCAATATGTAAATCTGCTAATATTTTATATATTTTTGGCTTCCTCTGTTCCCGTACCAGTCCTAATTGCTACCTAATTTAACAGCTACCCACCTCTTTGTGACCATGCTTTTTTGGCTCTCACAACCGGAGGCAGGCGTCCTCAGCACACGGAGGTGCAATTCGGAGTTCTTTCAGTGCTCTGTTCAGAGACTCAAACCAAAGAATTGTATTTGCCTGTGGAAATGGAATTATTTTAAGACATAGCTGTTAAAAATATCCCAGGGTATTTTGCCAAAAGGTGACTCTTAGGTTTAAGCAGCTTTCCTTTCACAGTGGAAAAATTGCAGGGTATGGTAGCAAGGATGAAATTCCTTCATCTGGCTGCTTCTTTGTGTTGTTTTTTTCTTACCTTGACGTAAATTCTTCATTCAACCAACAGCACTTTCTTCTCAGGACAAAAACACCAAGTAATTTAGATATTACAAAATTTTTGGCACTGAATTAAAGAAGGTTTCTGGCAATGCTACCTCGCCAGGGCCCTGCGTTGGTGTGGCGGCGTTCAGCTGTGCTTCTAAGACTCATAGATCTGATTTGTGATAATGTGTAGCAGAAACAATCACAAAATCGCTTTCCCTCTTGGCATTCAGAGTACCCGTGTGTGTTTGCCTGACCCCGTGCTCGCTGAATTAGGTCATGTACCAGGTTTTATGTTTTTTAAATGCCTGAGTTTTTTAACCACCTACGTTTTCAGGTTTAATAGTTTCATAGTGAAATGGTCAGAGGACAGCCCTGGGTAGCCACAGATGTAAAAGTGCATGAAAAGTGACCTTGCTAAGTGGCGCGTTGCCTTTTCTTATAATGCGTATAGAGAAATCCTGAACTAAATGCTGTGATTTTTGAAAGGTGTGGGTGAGCATAGATGTGTGTTTCGTCAAAGGGATGGAGATTCCTTTATTTCCCTTCATGCTGTTTCTTCCAGGCTGGGTGGGAAATCCTTTCTTTTCTGGTCGTCCCAGAAAGAGTGTCAACCACAAAACAGGGGGACAAAGCATGGGCTCAATATTGCTTATACTTGTCACGCTAAGAACCAACACAAAAAGGACCTTTCATCAGAAAGGCAGCGTGTGACACTTGTTACTGTTTGAAGACCCAAAAGACACATCCCATCTTAAGGGTGACACCACATTAGGGTACGTCGGTGGAGAGGTGACCAGGTTTTGACCTCTGGAGGTCCGAGGTGACTGATCCAGTATTCCTTGACCATACCTGTCCACAAAAGAAACCTCCATATGCCATAAGAAAAGATTTCCAGTCCTGGCTGATTACTGTAATACAGAAATTTGAGCATATTTTATGCCCTTCATCTTCTCTTTATTGTAGTATGTTAAGTATTTCATGAACTATTGGAGCAAATTTCAACATGATTATTAGCACTGGAGATGATACTGGAGCCATAAAATAGTAATTCCAACAAATGGAAGTAATTAACCCCCCACATAAAAGGAGGAACATCTTTTGAAATACAAAATCACGGTATAAAATATAATTTTAATGCATAATCCTATCTTCTAGTGTGCATAATTTGTACGTATGTTACAATAAACATCTCATTGCTTTTATGCTAGCCTGATGACTATTAAGTAAAAACATTAGTTGTGTTTTTGTGATGTTCATATGTACATAATATAATAGGTAAGTACTGTTGAGACAGAAAAACTATAATAATCATAGAATGATAGAATCATAGAATGTTAGGGATTGGAAGGGACCTGGAAAGCTCATCCAGTGCAATCCCCCCATGGAGCAGGAACACCCAGATGAGGTTACACAGGAAGGTGTCCAGACGGGTTGGAATGTCTGCAGAGAAGGAGACTCCACAACCCCCCTGGGCAGCCTGGGCCAGTGTTCTGTTACCGTTACTGAGAAGAAGTTTCTTCTCAAGTTTAAGTGGAACCTCCTGTGTTCCAGTTTAAACCCATTACCCCTTGTCCTATCATTGGTTGTCACCGAGAAGAGCCTGGCTCCATCCTCCTGACACTCACCCTTTACATATTTATAAACATTAATAAGGTCACCCCTCAGTGTCCTCTTGTCCAGCTCCAGAGCCCCAGCTCCCTCAGCCTTTCCTCACACGGGAGATGCTCCACTCCCTTCAGCATCTTTGTTGCCCTGCGCTGGACTCTCTGCAGCAGTTCCCTGTCCTGCTGGAACTGAGGGGCCACAACTGGACACAAGATTCCAGGTGTGGTCTCCCCAGGGCAGAGCAGAGGGGCAGGAGAACCTCTCTGACCTACTGACCACCCCCTTCTAACCCACCCCAGGTCCCATTGGCTTCCTGGCCACAAGGGCCCAGTGCTGGCTCATGGTCACCCTGCTGTCCCCAGGACCCCCAGGTCCCTTTCCCCTACGCTGCTCTCTAATAGGTCATTCCCCAACTTATACTGGAACCTGGGGTTGTTCCTATCCAGATGCAAGACTCTACACTTGCCCTTGTTATATTTCGTTAAGTTTTTCCCTGCCCAGCTCTCCAGCCTGTCCAGAAGACTGTGCTGCCTTCCAGATTTTTAGCATCGCTTTGAAGGATTAAGGGGGGACTCTCAGTTCAAGGAAAATGTGCCCTTAGGGGGTGATGCTGGTGCCTCCCAGTTACTTCTGCTACATAGACCAGGACTTCATGTTCTTCCCAAAGACATCTTTGGAATAAGAGCGAAAGAAATTAGGGAAAATAACAGACCCAAATGATCTTAAAATATTTGTATTGTTTATATTTGTGGTATACTCAGCTTGACTAAAGTTACTAGAATATTTGGTTCTCACTAGATGTTAAAATACCTTGAGAACGTGCAGAAATACAGCATAAAGGAGCAGCAGAGCTGTCAGCTGAGGCTGACACTACCCACTTGCATCACCCTTTATTTGTTCAAGGTGATATTCAGGAATTCAGGCTGAGGGGAGGTGCAGGATTTAATAACTGGGAGGATGGTACATTGCCTGGAGATGTGTCTGCAGGAGAATTTTCAATGGTTGCTAAGACTGGTTTAGATACTAGAGCAAGTAGCATTGTGCACCCAGGTCCTTGAGTGCTCAGAGGATTGAAGAAGCAGCACTGTTAGGGTTCAACTGCAATAGTAATTCCAAAATTGCTAATACTAGTGGAGTCGAGGGGAAAGAAAAATTAAACATGTTTCCACAAATAAGACCCAGGGCTACAGGTGAAAGAGAGCTTGTCAAAAGCTGAGAAATGGAGCAAAGTAAATCCCAGGAAATGTGGTGGGTCCCTTGGGGCTGCATCAGCCAGAAATCCTGATCGTCTGCTGAGAACGTGTTTTGGTTTAAATAAAAAGTCTGGAGTTGTAGAACTCATATAACTTAAATGTTTCTATATTAATCTCATTCCGAGTTATTAACTTTGAAATGTGAAATGTTCGTTGTCTGGATTATTGCTGGAAGTAAATCCTTCAGCAGCTGGTTAGTAAGCTTAGGAGAGAAGATAACACAGTGCTGGCAACAGCTGTATCCTTGACAGAAGAACAGAAGCACATCTGGCACTGTTTGATCCTGTCTGGCTCATTTTGTCCGCTTGTGTGAACAGTGTGTGTGTATCACTGGCTCAGTGGAAGGACCACGCACAACTGAGTCCAGAATCGATGCTGCAGAAGCATTTTGTAAACACGATTTGTGTTTAAAACCTGTGCTAGATGATTCCTTGTTGTTCTGGGTCGGCTTCCCCTTTTTTAATGTCTCCATAAAATATCAAGCTCCATCAAAGAAAGTATTTCAGTGCGTAACTGCCTCACAGAGCTGTTTCTAGTCACCAGACTTGAGTAGTAATGTGGAATCCAAACATGCCAGAGAGTTTCATTAAACCATGTGATGTTATTGTAAATAAACCTGGAATCAAGCAAGGGATACCTGGTTTAAGTCATGATCCTTGAACTTTGCGAAGCTTCTGAAGAATCTTAGTCGAATTTTTGGTTAAAATAATCCATTCCTGTAGTTAGGTGAAAATTGAGGAAAAATTCAAGATTTTTAGTGACATCATCAACATAGACACAATGTGGTAGAGTTTGCAGATAGTTTCCCTCCTCTTTTTTATTTCACTGATTCAAAGCAAAGCCTATGAGGTGAGACTATATCAGTTATTTGTTCCCTTCTCCTCCTGGCCCCGCTGTAGTGCCAGAGGTATCTAATACTTGGAAATCCCTATGTATCAGACATGCTAATCAAGTCATGCCAGATGGAGCCTATAAATAAACTACACTGCATTGTGTATTCTTAAAATGTGGGCATCAAACATAATTCAAGGCAGTAGTTTCCAAGTTTTATCAAAAAAAAAAGAAAATAACAAAACCAAGCATTGCTTCTTCCTTGATTCTGGATTGTGAAGTTGTACCTAATGGCACAGTGGTTGTTGGATGGAAAATGCGGAGTGGTATAAGTGACTATCAACCATTGAACATAAGCTAAAGTCCAAAGCTGATTCTCCCTGAGGAGCGAACAAGATAATCAGATGAGCCCCAGCTTTATTTTCTAACAGCAAAATAAGGGATGAGACATTTTGAGGATGCAGAAGAATTAGTATTTTATATTATCTCATAGATACATCATGTCTTCAGTTATGGTAGTGTGTTGCTCCTAAGTGTTGCTAGACCTGGTTGAACTTGATTGTCATCTAACAGTGGCAACAACTTCAAGGTGCCAAGTAGAACCTGCCATCTCCTGAAAATAGCGTACCTGCTCTTCTTGGCTATTCCTCATGTCAAGGGACAGTTTTTCCAGATTTTAGAGAGGAAGTGGCAAGATGTCCCATTGCTGACCGCCCACTGAGGTGCGTGGGTCATTCAAGAGTAGAAGAGTTAGGTTATGGTTGGACTCGATGATCTTAAGGGTCTCTCCCAACCAAAATGATTCTATAAGAGTTAGGTTATGGTTGGACTCGATGATCTTAAGGGTCTCTCCCAACCAAAATGATTCTATAAGAGCCTTTAAGGATGGCACATGGCCATTTCTGGCTTCTGCAAAGGGGCCTTCAGGCTTAAGTGAAGCTGTTGTCATACAGCTTGAAAGATGCAGAAAACATGTGCTTAAATTATTCATATAGGGATGTGGTTATGATGTGGTTATACTCTACAGAAAGACTGCATCTTTCTATTAAATCCTCCAAAGTGTGAATATTATATATCTATGGGGTTTCTCAATTGTATCTAATTGTAGATAATGCAACCTTCTCTTTCACCCCTTTTTAGTCACCAAAAAAAATAATAATATCCATTGTAAGCAACTCCCTGTCTCCATCAGTTTGAAACTTTATTTCTCATGTGAAAATAACACAAAAGCATCTCGGTTTGTATATTTTATAAAATGTTGCATGCAATTCCTGGGTAACAATTTGTTCCAGTGTAGAGGGTTTGAAAGTCCTTGCTGGAGATTTTCTTCCTGAAACAGCTGCTGGTGCTTTGGATCGTGTGGGTGGGTGGATGTGTGTGCTGTGCCTAAAAGGAAGAAAAAATTCTAGTCAGATGTCAAAGCAAAAATAGGAGATTTCAGAGATTTAGACTGGGTGGAGGAGGTGGGAAGCCAGCTCTGCAAAGATGTTAATTACCTTGGGAAGAAAAAGAGTGCAATGGAGTAGGTGTAGCAGGAGATTTGCTTAATAGAATTCACATAATCACGAACCCACTTCTGCTGCATTTAGACAGGTTCTCAGCAAGGGCTTTACAACAGAAATATTTTACCCAGGGAAAAACAATTATTAGTCTTTTTATTGGAGAGAGGGGCTATTTTTACATCTCTTTTCATGAAGGAGGACAAGAGCTGTATAATTTTTGTTTGATTTGTTGGCTTTTGGGGTTAAAAATGAATGTCATCGTTCATTGACTTGTCATGGGGCTGCAAGGTCATGCGAACAAAACCAAAATATGTGCCACTGTAGAAATGGCTCTTTTGCAGCAGACACTTTATTCATAGAAGGTGGAATCTCCTCCGTGCAGAGCTCATGTTGGGAAGCAGATGTCTTGGATATTGCATGGTGTCCTGGCATCTTCCTCGCCGCAGAGTGTGCGTGAATCACAGTGATTCCTCTTCCTCTGCTACACGTGATGTAGCTATGGAAGCTTTTGGAGTCCATCGATGGGTGAAATAACTACTGTCCTGGTTAACTGCATAGAGCAGTAGTTTGTAAAAAGTGGTGGCTGGCCAAGGTCACTGCACCATAGGGGTAAAGTGATGGGTACCCAGAGCAAGAGTCTGGATGTTCTGCCTACCCTGTGCTCTGATCCCCCCCCAAGTTGTGCACAGACGATGGAGAGGAGCAGGAGGGACAGCCAAATGGACACACTCAGTGCCTTTCTTAACATACATTTACAGTGCTTCCACTCTGGTTGATCCTCACCCTCAGCCTGCCCCAGTAAAGCACTGCGTTCGTGCCAGGTGCAGCAGGTAAAGCAAAGCGAGAACAAGTGCCTACTTTCTGTTTTCCCAGGCTTTTTTTTCTTTTAAGGACCTTCTACAATGTCTTAGAAGGAAGGGTGGGGAGAAAGATTTGATCCTATCTGCTGGCCCTGATTTGTAAACCAGATATAATTAATCCTCTTGCATTACAGGTTCACTGCTGTGCCCAAAGGCTGTTCTTTCATTCCCAAGTTCTTACGCAGCTGTGAGTGTGTCTTCGTGCTGCTTTTGCTCTATTCTGTTAGGTGGCCTCAGCAGAGGACTCTGTTTTTTCCTGTTAATAGCACTGTCTTGATTAACAATGTGTGTTTGTGTGTGTGCTGGCTTTGTAGGACTAGAAATCAGATGACCAGTTGATCACCAGTGACATATTGGTGAAAAGATGTTGCGTGTAAGCCTAGAAGCTGTCAGGGGAGGTAGGAAGAATAGTAGATAAGATAGGGCAAATCACAGAAACTTATGTGGGTTAATTTCACGAGGGAGTTGCTGAACATTTGGGATAGAGGGACAACTTCTCTGCAAATCCATCCCTGCCTCCTCATCTTGACATCCAGTGTCACAAGCCCTTCTGATTCATGTTGACTCGATGAACTGGAAGAACCTGCTGAGTCGGTGATAGCTGTGGCCAGAGGATTAGCAGCTTCTTTCTCTTGTCAATTCTGGTTTTAGGCTGGGATACGTATTTACTGAAGATTAGCAGCCTGGTGGCTTGGGGAAATTAAATTTCACAAGGGCTGCAAACTGGAAAGCACATATTCAGAAGTGTGAAAGTGAAATCTTAATGAGTGACTTCTTAATGAGTAGGTCCTATGGCCTTGAACCTTAGGGCTTTTCTGGAGGGGAGGTTACTTCAGAGTAACAGGTGATGTGAATTTAAAGGGGAAATTCCAAAATAATTCCTTACCTGGCACTCTTGTCCCAGAATACGGGGCCCTTTTCTGATTGAATTTAACGCAGTTCCAAAATACATTGGCTAATATATTAGGTACCTATTTCATAGCTGTTATTTCAATCCCTTGGACCTGAGCTTGCTCTTGTCTCTGCTTTTCCCTCTCGCCAGCCTGGCACACGGGGGCTGATGCAACCAGGGCGGCCGTGGTGAGCCAAGCAGAGCCCCGTTCACCTTGCATTAATGCATCGGTGACTTGGGAAGAGGTATTTTTAGGAGCCGCTTTGGCTTTTCCCCTTTTGTATGGCGGTGTGATATGGGGAGTTTAGGAGGAGAATGCTTTAAATACTCAAAGCATGCCCTGAAAGAAATAGCAGCTCTACGTATGGGCAGTGCTCATATATTACAAGCAGCATGAGCTGCCAATATACTTATTTTCCTTCTAGGCGCCCAGGTCATCTTGTGACCCCTCCCTGTTTGATTTATTTGGCAGTTTCTCTGCGTGGGAAGGCAGTGGGATGGGTGTGTTACAGTCTATGAATGTTCTGCTCTATACCAGCTTATTTGCATTCACTTTTATCTGATGAGTATACCCGGTTTGTCTCTAAATGTCTGGGAGTAATTTCTGGTTGATGCAGCACTACCTTGTAGTGCGAACGTTGTTCTGTGTCATCTTTAAATAAAAATGTAGATCTGTCAGGATTGTTTTTCTCCCAAAGGAAGTGAAATCAGTACGAGACTTTGTTTGGTTTATGCGGATGTATCAGGAATGTTTGCCATCCGATACTCTTGCATGTAGATGAGAGCCAAGGCAGATTATTTTTTGTCCCTCATGCAGACGACTCAGTCAGTATGATGAATGAGTTTATTATTCTGTAAGGTGCTTATTATATTATGCTCCTCTTTGCCTTTTGTCTTTAGGGAGAACTTTTTAACCACTTCAGGGACTGACTGCATTTGGTTAGAGACTAGTTTGTCTTTTGAATCCATTATCCTGGATGAAAGTCCACAAGTTTATTCTGTTTTCTGATGCAGCCAGAATTGCAGTCTGTGTGTATTATACAAATGGGGACCAAATGCAAAGTTACGTCATAAGAGCCCATTTGAATTGATAAGTGACTTTCTTTGAAATCATAACGCCATTTATTTCTCCTAAATGCAACCAACGTGATTCATCCCTGGCCAATGTAGTGTCTGTGCTCCGAATTGATGACCAGATTTACACAGGGAGCAAATGTGCAGGCTAATGCTCTAAGAGTTTAATGTTATGACATCTTCCCGTGAGCGTGACGGGGTGATGGGGTGAGGATGAGGAGGAAAAGCAGGTGGATAAGTGCAGTGTACCCACAGCATCCCGTTCCTCTGAGCAGTTTCCATGAGCTCTGATTTAATCTCCTAAGCTTCTGCTTAGGTTTTCACTTCTCTGTAGGGATGCAGCGTTTCTGGAGTGTCTGACTGACACAGGAAGATTTAAGGGGGAAAAAGAAAAAAGTAGAGCCAAATTTCAGATAGTTTCACTAATTGCAGCCTATTATACATTTAACAGATGAACTGTCAGTTTCTTGAAGGTGCATGTTCACCACAACCTTTTCTTGGATTCTGCTCTGGCTATAGGAAAAACTAACCTCTAAGTTGCTAAGCTAATGTAGTGCATTTCATCGCTCAATAAGTAGTTTCTTGGTTTACAATTTTCAGGCTTCATTACCCCTTTTATCGTGCCTTTGATAATATTAGACTGTGGTCTAAAAGATAACTTTGTTGTGCTCTTTTATATATTTGTATTTATTATTATTGTAGGAGGCATAGGAGGATTTTATTCTTCTCAGAGTCTGCAGTGAATGAAGCTTTTGCCTTTCAGTAAAATGGGTAATTTTATTAGTTTTCCCCCACAGATGTCTAATCTGATAGGCATGGTAGGACTGAAATAATACTTCTTATCACTTGAAATTTCTGGGTATTTCATAGCTTCTAAAATAAATTCCATAACTTGAGAAGCTAAACATTTGTAAGTAGTTCATCTGCCTGATGTGAGATTTTTAAGGAAGAAATATACATATAGCACTTTGCTTAAAGTTTTTGGAAAGCATCCTGGTTTTTCTCCTGTTCTTGTGACTCTCTGTGTCATGCAGTCCTCATATCATCATATTCCCTTTGAATTGTCAAAACTCTGAATACATTCCTTGATTTTCTTTTAATGTAAATCTCTGGAATCGCACTCAGATGTTACATTGGCTGTTGCAGTCACCTCTCCCGCTTTCCATCCCTCCTTATTCCCATGCAAAAAACAATTTCAGGGGTACCAGCCACTCTGGTTTTATCCTTTTGGTGAAACTTTCAGTGGGAGGAAATGGCAGAAAATTGTATGTTTGTTTGAAAAGGTTGGTGCAAAGAGAGGGAACCACTGAAGCTGAGCAATTGCTATGAAAGAAGATGAAAGCATAAGCACAGAGGTCGGACATCAGGGAGGGGACGGGGCGCGTAAAGGTCTTTGGTAAATTTAATTCAGACTTTTTGCTAAATGCAAACGATAGCTTAGGGGAAAAAAGCTACTTGGAAAACATAGTAAATGGTGTTGCCAGGATACTTCCTGATCATGTCAATTAAACTGTCCCACAGATTTGGCTTAATTACTGCACGATTTGCATATTGGAAATAATGGTATGCATTACTTAAGAAAGCTCCTATTCTGTTAGCGGGAAGAACATTGTACATGAATTAATTTCCAGGGGAAGGAGTCTCTAGGCTCATATAATGATGTATCTTGAAAATAAAGTTAAGTTTTTTGATAATGAACTAACATATATCTCATTCCTTTTTGCAAGATTACGTTTTATGATTGTTCCACTAAGTTCCTTAGAGACCTCATCCAAACAGCCTTCCTCCTGTTGGCTATTTCTTTAATTACAAGAACCACTATCGCTTTTAAGATTGCTGGTGGTGAAGCAGATATCAGTTAACTTGTGTAAAGCGGCAAAATATTCCTCTTGACGCCCACGTTTGATACTGCGTGTGTGTTGTTGGCGATGCGCTTCACCCTCCCAGGTTAAAGTCGCTATTAAGCTGACATCCTACTTGTGGATGCCAAATGGAGCAATGCAGAATTATCCCTTTGCTCTTCCATTCGGAGGGCAGGTGTTGCTGGTGGACACCCCGCTTGGAGGCCTCGGGCCATCCCTGGCGCGGCAGTGGGAGTAGCCGTGTGCTTTTGTAATGCTGAATAAAGAGGATTTTGCATCTGCATGTCCGCCAGGGTGATTTTATATCTCCTGTCCCTGCTTTGAGTTCAGTGGTGTTCCTGCAGCGGAGTTTGACTGCAGGACTGTGATAGTGCTTTGGAAAAAGAAGACAAAACATCAAAGTTCCTGCATGAAGTAAGATAAGATAGGAACTGTTTTGTTTGGGGAAAAAGTCTTCTGAATACACCAATTTCCCAGTTTAGACTGCTAATTGCTTTGGGTGGTATCGTTGCTAGGATACGCATTTCCGATGTGGCTTCTACTTTTTAATTCTTTTCTTTTTGATCTGTTTTTAACCAGGTGATCATAAACAGCACAATCACGCCAAACATGACCTTCACTAAAACATCACAGAAGTTCGGCCAGTGGGCGGACAGCAGAGCGAACACTGTGTTTGGTTTGGGCTTTCCCTCCGAGCAGCAGCTCACAAAGGTACCGGGGCTCACTGACTTTCTGCAAAGTCTTGTTTCTTACCCATGAGTAATTGTGTGTATCCATCCATCCTCTTCCGAGCTGCACGCTTCTGCAAGTCCTTGTCATCTGTACAAGTTGCCCATCTCCCGTAGTCACCTAGCGTCTTTATATGCAGAAGCAGCGTTGCGAACTTTATGATCAAACTTATAAATTCAATCAAACCGCTGGTGATGGTACTAGGAAGGTGATCTCCACAGTGTCTCACCTGGAAGGGCTGGAAGCATTTGTGTTTTCAGATATCTGCATAAACAACCTGAACTCTGTAGTAGTTTTTGGCATCTTCCTGGCCTCTGTGCTCATTTCAGCTGAAAGCAGCACCAAAAGCAAAGGGAACCACTGACATGCCAGAAATGTGCGTTTTGGTGACTCCCTGCTGTTGTTAGCTAACCGAGGCTTGCAGGTACCACTGGTGGTGGGGCTGTGCTCTCCAAGGCCCGATAAACTGATCTGGGTTAAAATAATTCTGCTTTTTTTGGCAGTTCAGCCCTGTGATGTGATTTGCAGCCCTGACCCAAAGTGGTTTTATCACAGACATGAGGGGGAGGCGGTGAGTCATGCCAGAGACAGGGGACAAGTGGCTGGGGAGCTCTGACACCAGGTTTGCTGGCAGAGCTGCACCCCAAACGTGGGTTTGGTATTAGAGCAGCCCTTTCCCGGACCAGGGACTGGCTGCAACAGCAGGATTGTCAAGTCTAGAAGTCATGAATTACCAGTAGTTTAAAATACACCTTCTGTCATTAGGTTAGTGGTCCTGCCAAGTGCTCATCAAGCAGCTGTTTGTTTGTTCATGTAGTAAAAACCCCTACTTATCTAACACCTAGCTGACACTTGAAGCATGGCTACTTGGCACTGGGCTTTGTCAGTTATCTCAATATTGTGTCCTTGGGCATGGCACGTGGTCTCTCGTGTTGCTGTCCTCTTGAGTGCTTTGATATGAAAAGAATCAGGAGAACAAGATGTTTCTTGTAGTGGCTAAAATAGCAAAGGCGTTGCAATGGAAGGAGAACCTTTCCATCAACGTAATTGTTATAGGAATTTGTTTTACTAAGACTGTCTTGCTGAGTTTTTGCAATTTCCAGACAAATTTTGCAACTATTTCTTAAAGATAATGCATATTTTACTTGTCACATTAAGTTATTCTTGGACTTGGGATGTTCGTAAAGGTGCCGTGGCAATAATGTGTTCTTCTGGGATGCTAAGGCCACCCAACTAATCACATGCAAAACTGGTTTTTTAAAAATGAGGTGCTGGTGCTGATTATGTTTTATGATGCTTAATCAAGTGTAGAGGACTGCTCATTTTCACCTATGCATATTCTCCAAAGAGGTAGAGAGATGCTCGTAATAGCTAAATGAGTAGTATGGGAATGTGAGAGGATTAAAGTGGAGCTAGGGGAATAGGTTTTTTTTGAGTAATAGATAAGTGTAATGCAGTGAAACCTTTGGACACTAGATGAAAGAATTAGCAGCTTTGGAGGGTGATTTTTAATCCCAGGTTACTGAAATCGGACCTTTGCAACATGACAGGTGACCGCATGGCACCTGGGTGCTGGCTGGGGTTACACGTGCACCGGGCACCGCGTGGAGCAGGTGGTGATGAGGATGCTCAGGAAAACAGAGTCGCACCAGGACACGAGGTACATTTGGAGCCCTTGCACCCTAATCAGAGAGATATTACCATATTCTCCAAAACTGTCCAAACACATACTTAGAATAAATATACTGCTGGTATCAGAAAGCAACTCATGTGCCTAGACTAGACCCAATCTTAAAAACATGTTGTGTGGGCACAGGGCTCTTGGCACCAGCTGTGTTTCTCTCCAGATCGGTTTGCACATCTGTTTGTGCTGCAGTGTCTGCTCAAGAGCCCATTGGCAATAACACGGCCTTCTACTTGCAGGAAAAGCTTTCCAAATCAGCAGAAAGTCTCTTTCCAGTCAGAATATTGAAGGGGGGCTTAAGGCTGAAAATGTCTTGAGATGATCTATTAAAATAAATCCGAAAGTCATCTAGCTAGAAAATGTTAGAAAACCTGGTTTAATAGCACCATGGAAAGTAATGGGACAAAGATGTCCCTTATCATCCATGCTTCTCAGTTTAATTATTGAACCATTAGTACGAAAGATCAGAGATGGTGGAGAGATTACAGATGTATAAATGTATTGGGAATAGTAAAATCAAGTTTCATTTTATGTTGATATCATTATACTATTATAAATGATATAAATTAAAGCTTGCCACTTTTAGTGGAAATAATTGAAGCTTTTAGTTAGGAGCTGGAAAGACACGGTAAAACTTGTCTAAACCAGAGATCAATAGCCCTGGCTCTAAATAAATAACTAATTAATAAATCTGAAACATATCTACTGAAAGCAGTGAATAATAATGAGACGTAAGAAGAGGTCAGCATGCCTAAAAATGTCTGCATTCTGAAGTATATTGGTTGGCCTAATAAAAGGTATTGCCTCTTTCTAATGCCTTGCTTCTCTTGAGATACTTAAGCATCAATCCATACCTATAGGGAAAAGCAGTTCAAATTAAAAATGAGCCATGAATGAAAACTGCATTCGCTGACCTAGTAACCTAATTACCATTCACATTAACTGGGAGAACCCCAGGGCTTAAAGTTAATGTCCTACTCAGGGTCCTTTTCCCCTCTTGCAAGACTTGCTGACCCTCCTTTCCCCCTTCCCACCCTGTGCCACAAAAAGGTCTCAAGACATTATTCAAACGTTGCTACAGTCAAATCGAAACGGGAATCAAAAGAGAATTAATCGTGTGTTTGGGTGGGATGAAAAGGCAGTGCTGGTGCTGTAAAGGGAGCGATGCGTTTTGCACATGAAGCAGTTAAATACAACTTGTGCTGTCATTCAAGCTGCTTCCACATAGATGTGGTACCTGAGGAGCTGCAGGTAGTCACGGGCATAGGGACGAACTTATACGGGGAGAAACCTGGTAAACTCAAACCTTGCACATCATAAAGCAACTGCATCCAGCATCTGGGGAGCCGGACTTTGATTTCTGTGCATGCATGGGCACCGTATGTGCGGTGTCTGCCTGGCACCGTGTTGTAGGGAAGAAATGTGGGAGCAGAACCTGCCCCTGCCCCCAGCACAGCCCCCCATCCAACCAGCTTTGCTGCTGGGGCAAATTACCGGCTGCTTTCTGCAGTAAATAGCCTTGTTTGCTGCCGATCCGCCTGGTGCTGAGGGCTCATCCAGAGAAACCACGGTGGCAAAACCACATGTGCGTTGTGGGTCACGGCACGGCAGGACCACCGCATCACCCAGCCCTCTGCTAACAGGGAGGGCGATGAAGTATCGATGAGGCCGTGTTGGGTGGGAGCAGCTGTTTCATCTGACGCTGGCACCGTTTGTCAGTAGGAGATGTAAAATACTGTGCCAGATCAGGAGTTTAAAATTTACACGTACAGCATAATGCTTTTTAATATATCAAATGTTAAGAAGGTCTATTTAAATATATATATATATTTCTCAGGGTGACAAACTGGCTGCAGATTTGAACAGCCTTTAAATAATTTGTGCAATGCCAAGTAGCATCCTTGAGTCCCCATTAAATTGCACTGGCCAAGACCCATAATCAAACAGGGCTCCTGGGCTGCGGACGAAAAGGCTTCACAAGTGTTGGTAGCAGCAAATCTTTTCCATAGTGCAGCTTGGTCTCACAGCTTCCTGTGGCTTGGGAAGACACGTTGTATAATCCACGATGGGCTGTTGGAGTGGTGTTTAGTTGGCGTTTCTCCTTCTCCAGCCTTTTTTTGCTGATTTAGTGACACTTTCTCAGGACAAGGGTGGAGGAAAGAGAAGATGAAGGGAGCCAAGATGGATGGAGAAGGAGCATGATGACTTTTTTGTGTTCGTTTTAGATATTTATACATGCATTGCCCCTCAAGACACATTTACCAAGTTTTCATTTACTAAGTAGAAGATTGTTTTACTTTTTAACTAGGAATTTCACGTTTTAAAACCACTCCCTGCCATTGCAATGGTTTGAGAGCTCCAGGTCAACTTAGGTCTTGGTCACACATGGTTTTGTGGTGTCAGTTATTTGGGACAGAAGAAATCAGTGACTGGAGAGGAAGCATCTCTGTAATTTCTGCCAGGGATCGGACACTGTGGCCGTGCTGTCACTCGCAGACCCAACCTTGGCATCTCGGTACCTCCGGCAGCGCCCGTGCCGCTGCTGTATCCATTAGCATTGGTGATGCTGCGCAAGTTTGGGCTGCCACCACTATCTTGCTGCACTCAGAAGACTAATCAAGCGAAAGGCTTTAATTTCATAACAAGCCAAGTGGTCCTCTGTAGCTTTCAAAAATAGCCCGTTAGTAAAATCTAGCAGGTATTAATTAGCTAAGAATAAAAGAAGAAGCAGCCGCAGAACGCTTTATGGACTGGCTATTTCCAAGTGTATGGGGTAAACAAAAAGCAGAGGCAGTCTTTCAGCACCGCTTCTGTTACAGACATCTTTGAGTTCATAGCAACGATGAAAAGGAAGGGTAATATTTTGACTCTTAAAGTTGAAGATCTCTCACTAAGATGGTGAAAAACTGAGTCATTGGTACTTGTTTCTAAATCAAGTACATTAAATACATGTGTCGCTAAACTAGAGACATGACTGAACCTTATTGTGCAATGAGATCGTTATTAGTTTTATATTGAAGATTAGCTTTGCTCAGTCATATACGTTTTTTATTATGGAAATGTGGAATAGCGTCCTTTTCTTCTCATTTCACATCATTTTCCACAGCAGTCTCCTGTGTGCTTTATGAAATAAAATTTGATCGATCACTTCCGATTTTTTTTTGTCTTTTCATATTTCAAATAGTCCATGAAGAACCCTCATAAATATTTCATACTTGCTCATAAAGATTTATTGTGAAAGAGACTCAAATGACCCCTTTACTATTTGCAAGAAAACCAAGTGTAGAACTTCCTGTGGATACAATATTTTAGAAATAATCTGTTCATTGTAGCTGTTTTGAGGAGGAGATACGTCTTTTTTAAAGTTGGAGTTAAATCATTTAAGGCGAAATATAATTTAGTTGTTCCTAATGATCTCTATAGTGCTACAAAGGTAATCAGGTCATTTGTGCATGTAATGACTGATAGCAACTGCTGCCATCTGAGAGCACATACTTGCATATGCAATTTCAGCTGTTGTATAGAAAACAGCTGGATTCGAGAGCTCCATCTTCATTCATAAGCATTGTCACAGAGCGTCGTCTACACCCGAAATTTCATTTGGGTTTGAGGATGTGCATGTCCATGGGATTTATGAATGATGTATGTGTGTTCCTTGGAAATGTCCATTTGTGCGTGTAATACAAAACACAGGTGCCTCCACATATAAACCCAGGTTTCTTTTAGACCAGTTGGAGAACATTTGTTTTATCAGTCTTTATAGTCCCAGCATTTTACTGAAAGAGAACATGCTAAATACCTGCTGTAAAACTAAAAGAAACAAGATAAGATTAGTAAGTAGATAATGATTCTGCCCATTCCTTGCTTATAATCACTTTTTCATGCTTTTATTTACAATTTTTGTCGTAAGTGTTCTGAACTATCCAAGGAAATGATGGCAATCCTTTTTTTCTCACATACCATGCAATAAACCGCCTCTATTTATATTTTTGCTTCTAATATGTCTTTCTAGTATCTCAACTTTCTCAAAGCGCAGGCAAGCAAGACCAGCTGCTTTAGCAGAAATGCAAAGTTATCCATTCTCATACTGGATAGATCTTAATTAAAACATAAATTATGAAGTATGCCTTTCCTTCCATCTTTACAATCCTCCTTTTAAAACTTTAAACACAGTTTAAGGTGCTGAAAGGCCAGCAACGCCGACTGGCTATGATAATACTTGTATTTCAAGAGTGCCAGAATGACTTTGGAGCAAATGTCTTACAGCAACTTGCAGAGCTTGGGATCATTACTTTCCACCTTTATCTTTTCGCTGCCTCCCCCAGCTTGATAGAATCCTCTTAGATGAAGCATTCAAGCCTTTCTTTGAAGTCCTCTGCCTTTATTTTTGCCAGTAATAAGAAAATGAGACGAGAAAAGCTGTGATTTCATAGGGCCCCATCGTACATTCAGATCTACCTTTTTCTCCTTCTTTCTATGTCTCGATGATCCCTCACTCGCATCCTGCAGATGTCTCAGGAGCTCATTTGCATTCATTAATTCACTTGACTTGCTCTTAGGAGCAGAAGACATTGATAACATTTTTATCCGAACATATGTCTTTTATACTTTCAACTTTATAGATTGTCAATATCGAATGAAACAGGAGGGGAAGGAAATAAACAAAACCAATTAAAACCAGAAGACACTAATAGCTCTTCTTTTTCTCCATCGATTTTTACTATGATCAGCCAAAGCTACAGAGATGTCCCTCTTTTAGAAACACCTCCATTCCTTTTGAAAGAACCTTCCTGCCAAAGAATTAAAATGGTTTTCTTGCCAAAAAATTTAAATTATCAACAGTAGTTGTTCACTTTTGGAGATCTATGATCCATAGAAATATAGTAATCTGAACAGTTTAATAGATGATAAATAACAAATAAATATTTGTCATGCTTTTTCCAGTTTGCAGACAAATTCCAAGAAGTAAAAGAAGCTGCCAAACTAGCAAGAGACAGATCTCAAGAGAAAATTGAGACCTCAAGCAATCATTCCCAGGTTTGTAATTTAGCTTTAATACCTGTGTGCATACAGGATAAATAATTTAAAGTTAAATCTTTAATGGACCGTACCAGCTTCTGGCAGCAAGCTTAAAGTATATAAAATGAAAATTGCCGAAGGTAATTGTCAGCTGCTGGACATTAACGTTGTCAGAGGAACATTTTTCATCCATCCATGCTCTTTACCTTCATTTACATCTAATTTTTTTCAGCAGTTCTTGAGCGTTTATAACTTTTTTAATAACAGGGAAAGCTCTATATCCTTTGATTTGTACCGTTACACATGCTTTGGGTCACTGGAAGGTAAGCCAGTGTGGTGCTTCAGCAGACAGTAAATGAGATTCATCGAGATGATGCTGCTTTTTGTCATCCGGTTAAACTAATTTTGTGGTTCACTTCACCGATGGAGACACTGACTTTGTGGCCAGAGCGTTTTGTTGCCTTGGTGTGACTCAGGGAAGAGAGGCAGAGCTTCCGTGGGTGGGTGGAAGCAGCTCATGGTGTGTATTTGTACGATACGCTTTTCTAGACATCTCAATAGAGCCAAGTGCCCCTGTGTCCAGGGAGATTGGGGATTCTTACAGACTGAGGGTATTAAATGTTGTCCCACTCTTTCTATATATGATTGTAATTTCATACACATTGCACTGGGTAAGAATAAACGCTGTTCAGCAGGTGTTGTAAAAACCTGGGCAGATGTTTGGAGAAAAGTTGGGTGAATTTTCATCAGAGAGAAATTCAGATGCATGATCAGAGAGAAACTGCCGAATGCTCCTTAGGGTTGCAACTAACCCCCTTTGTGGGGTGCACAGATATCGATCTCAGAGCCTGACTTTGGATATTCAGTTTTTAAAGACTTTGTGCCCTTTCTGGTTCCCTTTACTTGCTCTCTGTTGGTGATCAGCACCAAGCTGTGTATTAATGGTTTCTCTTTGGAGGAGCGGTATCTTCTATTTTTGACTTTTGGTTTGGATGTTGTGTGCTTCCAGTTGCAATTTATTGTTTCATTATCCTAAACAAAAGAACAACCTTTACAAAAAAAACCCAAGCCTTGACAGTTTAAATGCTTTAAAAAAATTTTGGACGCTTTTAACTTCCATTTTGTGTATAATTATATTTTTTAATTATTTTTAAACATACCAGCTTTGCAGTCGAGATGTAAAGGGTATGTGTTTGCTAGCACAGTTCTGCCAGGAGAACATACATAGCTTAGGTCTCAGCAGGGTGGTGTGAGAGCAAGACTACAAAGGAATTGGTGTTGTGATGTTGCAGGAGATGCCCAGTGTTCATCTGTGTGTTGTGCTGCAGGAATCTGGACGTGAAACACCATCTTCCACTCGAGCATCTAGTGTGAATGGGACAGATGATGAGAAGGCATCACACGGTGGTCCCGCGGAGGCGCATCTCAAGTCTGAGAATGATAAATTAAAAATTGCTCTAGCTCAAAGGTGAAGTTCTTTTAATACCTAAATTGCGCTGGAATAGCATGCTGTAATTATCTGATGCTTAATGGTATTAGCAGAAATTATTAAAATGTAATTGCATTAATTTAAAATGATGCAGCAGAATGGATGAATGAGCAGATTTTAGCAAGTACCTCCTGGTATCCAGTTGAGAGATATTTAGCATTTAGCTTTTTCCCAATCTAGTTCATGATGAAATAAGATCCTTTTTACTCCACTGATGCCAACTCTTGCAGCCACTTCCGTTTGTTAAGTTTTAGAGCTACAGAAATAACATTAGAGCCATGGGGGAGCAATTGCTACTGATAACATGTGAAGCCAATCTTCTTCCTCTCTGAGACTGCTACATTTACTTTGATGAAAAGAGATATGGATATTTAAAATTATAAAAGGGAATGAACTCAACCATAAAAAGTTGAAGAGAGAAATATAATTTCATCAAGCTGCTTAGGCGTCTTAGGGGGCTGTTTCTAAACCTGTGGGCTATGCCCCTCAAAGTCAGATTTTTCGCTGTTTGCTTTGATAGATTATTTGAAAATGCTGAAAAGAGTAATTTGCAGCTGCAGTGAAAATCCAGGCATTGGAATATGCAAAGTTATGACATTAAAATAGAATAATTCTCTACTGGGATCTTGCCTTGTCTGCCTCTTGCATGTGAATGTATCTGTGAATGGGAAGAAAATCTAACAGGATCAAGCTACTCTTAAATAGCTATTTAAAAAATAAGGCAGCAGCACCATTAGCAGCATTGCCCAGTGAGCAGTTCTAAGGTTGTGTGTATTATATTTGCAGTACATCATCTCTCATTATTGACATTTCGATAGTGTAACCTATTTTAAATCATAATGTTGCTCGTTCCTCCTGCTGAAGACACCTCCACAGGCAAGTAGCGTGTAGGGAGTTTCGAAGCCTTCCTTCCATTCACCCTCTAATCTTGTGCTCTACGCTGCAGCTTGAAGCTTTGGGGAATGAGTAGTTTAGTTCTTCAGCATTATGTAACACTTTTGTATTTAAAGCTGAGGATTAAAAAAAAAAATATCAAAATACAGATAGTGTCAACCCCCTGACATCTCTTCTGTACCATCTGCAAATGTGCAGAGTGGCTTCGTAGCTACACGGGCAGCATGTCCTGCCCTGCAGCGGGTGCTCAGCCAGGCACAGCTGCGCTGGAGGCAGCATGGACCATGCATTCCATGGAGAAAACCCCTCCTTGCAAATAGGGCTGATCCCAGCTGTCAGCTTGACCCTACAGCCTGCTTGGACAGCAGCACTTCTGCTCCAGAGCACCAGTTGCTGAAGTTGATAGATCCTTTTTTTGGTCAAATTGTAGCTTTTGTTCTCCTTAGGCAGGCAATGGCCAGAGGCAAGTACCTACATCTGATGTTACAACAACAACTCACTGGTAAACACGCACCATGGGTGGATGACTCTGCAGTCAGGTAAAGATTAATGACAGACAGGATGATAAGGTGAAGGCACCTAACGGCACCTTGGTTTTTCTCAGTTCGTCCAACGTGAAGAAGTGGGAGACGGAGCTGCAGACGCTGCGGGAGAGCAACGCCAGGCTGACCACGGCGCTGCAGGAGTCCGCAGCCAGCATCGAGCACTGGAAGAAGCAGTTCTCTGCCTGCAAGGAGGAGAACGACCAGCTCAGGAGCAAGGTAGCACAAGAGCGCACCCACAGGAGAGCCGGCTCTTCCAGCTAGCTGCTCCTGCCGTTGCTCTTTCTCTTGCATTTCTGCTGCTTGGTCTCTGTGTGTGTTAGGAGGTGGATTTTGTCTTCGAAAGGGAGGTGGATGGGAGGGTTAAGTGAAAAAGGTAGTCGGAGGCGCCGGACAGAGACTCGAACTCTTGTGGGTTACTCTGAGCAGTATTTATTGTAGAAGATTCACAGGAACAGCAGGGTTGGGTCACCTCCTCAGAGAGTGACAATCATACAGCCATACAGCTAGTCATTATATAGGGTTCTAACAGGTATTATGCAACTAAGCAAAATTTATCACTGTCCAGTGGAATTTTCTAAGTATTCACCATGTCACTGTCCACTGGTCTGCGGGTTTCACCTCTTCTTTCTTGATCCATTACTGCAAGTACCAAACGGGAGGTCCTCGGGTCGCAGGGCTAGCTTTGAGGTTCTACCTGTCTCATTTGTTATCCATAGTTCATCAGTCTAGCATGGAAATCAGCAAACCTAAGAATAGCATTTATCAATGTCTTAACTAAAGGTACAAAGCAAGCATAAGGTAACCACGCTCGTGGTTCTGAGTAAGGGCTATACAGGGAACAAGCTGAGACTTTCAGCCTTAGCAGCACAGCTTATAACACTGATATAGGCTTAAAATCCTATATCAGCAATCCCACCATTACACAAGGTTTCTCAGTGGTGTAAGACTGAGGGTGAGCAGCAGCTACAGCAGAGAACAATTGAGAAGTTTAACTTTTTAAAGGCTCGGTTCAGACTAGTTGTTGGTACTGTCCCTCAAATACCACAGTGCTATTAATATCTGTAACAGCCCCATACAGTGTTGGCACCGAGCTGAGGACAGGGAAGGTTGGTTCCCATGAGTGCCACTCACAGGGCTCCGTTCATCTTAAATGTCTTTGGAAAAGCTGGACCCTTTCCCTGCTGGCTTCGATGGATCACTGAGACGTTTGGTATAGAGATTGGATTGTAACAGTCTGGTGAAGACTTTGTTGTTGTTGTTTAGGGTTTGCTTTCAAAGAGGAGAAGGAATTCCGTATCTGTTTGTATGTCAGCAGGCTGCAAATAGTATTTCAGTGCTGGAGGTGGCCTGGGTTGTCTGTCGACACTGAAATTCTGTGTGGAGCAACCTTTTCCCTAGGCAGATACTCTATTTGCCTGTATTTTAGGTGTGCACATTGATAGTTCAGATAGATCAAACCAGAGCTATTTTAACTGATGCTAAGTTAACACATTAATATTAGTTGTTACGTGATCCAGGTTTCTACATCCAATCTCTTTTGGACAGGGGAAAGTGAGAGACTGGAACAGTATAAGAAAACAGCATGATTTACAGCGTCCTTTTTACTTTTCTGTACTGTTGCAGAGAAAAGTTCTTATTAACATTAACTGATGAAACATGCTGTATCTCAGTAGCTGTAGCCTAGATATGACGAGATCATCAAGGCACTGCCTTGCTACAGCTGCAAAGTTGTCGTACTGGTGACCATTGCTGTGCAGCAATGCTGTCTGTGTAATGTACTGTCTTTTTCTACACAGAGAGCTTGTTCTGAGCTTTTCCCCAAGTAGGTTCCTTGATCGGCGCTCATGCTGCACCACTGCAGCACCCTGGGAAGTTCCTTCTTTATTAACTGGGTCAGAATTTTTTGCATATTGCTCTGCCTTCAAATGAGAGAAGCTATAATCCCAAAGCAATACGAAGCTGAGAATTAAAATACATGCTTTAATGAGCTGGCCCGCTGGCCTGTGGGAAGCGCATCTCCGGGGAGCTGAGGCCAGAGCTGGCAAGGGAGGTGTGGAGAGAGCAAAGCAGCTCCCGGGGCGACAGAACAAACCGGTGCACATTGCTCCCAACTGCTTCTCGCCCCAAAGTTTTGATCTCGTGTCCCTCGTACTCCAGCTAGAATAATAAGCACCCCCTGAGGAGGCAAAGCTGGGAACGCTGGAGAGATTTCTTCTCCTTGGCACATTAAGAAAACCCATCCCTTACAGTTTTGTGTTGGTTTCATAGGAGCGAATTGCAGATCTTATCCCCAGCCCCACTTATTTTAGCAGCTCAGTGTTTTGTGCATTCTAGAGTAATTATATGAGATACTGTGCAAGAGAGAATAAACATAGTCCTGGGGCTTCCTAGTGAATGTGTAAATTAGCTCTTTTTAGGGAAAGAAGTGATAATTTGGTTGCGGTGAATCAAGTGCTGTGATCTAGGAAACAGATCCTTGACAAGTTAAACTTGTCGGTGCTTCCCTCTGCTCAGCGGAGCGATTGCCCCTTTCCATCAGCCATGGTCTGCCCCACGTTTCCAGACATTTGAAAAATTTAATCTAATATCTGGCATTTCTTAAAGATTGAAGAACTGGAGGAACAGTGCAATGAAATAAACAAAGAGAAGGAAAGAAATGCACAGCTGAGTAGACGTCTCCAGGAACTGGAAACAGAGCTTCAGGACAAGGAGCTGGTAAGTGCCCTGAGCGCAGAGGTGACGTTCTTTAGAGCTGGAATGGCTCTGGCTGCTTCTCGCTTGGGGTGTAGATTTATGGACTGGCTCACCTACAACCAGAAGCAGCCCGATGTCTCAAGGTGTCACCCATTTCTAGATTTTCCATGTACAGGTCTTTAGCGGTAGTTTGATAGAGTTCCTCAGTCTCGGTTTCGTGGTGTGTTATGCGCTATGCACGCTTTAGTTTGTCAGTGGTTAACAAACATGGTGCTTTTATGTATACAACACTTTACTGCTAATAGAAGAGCTGGAGCAGTGAAACAAGTTGCCCAAAGCCAGACCTAATGCTGAGAACAGAGTTTTGGCTGCCAGTCCCCATGTCCTGAATTCCCACAGACATCAGGACCCTCATTAAAACACAATATTTACGCGGTAAATTGCATTTGTGTACTAAGTCCTGTCTCTTTATCCAAGTGGCTCGTAGGATTCAGCTTTGCCATTTTACAGTCTCCCTCTGATATCAAGACTAATGCCAGGAGTGAGAAATTCAGATTCATTCACAGTACCCTAGTTTGTCATTTTTGACACACAGGGTGGTCATTTTTCTAAGGAGAATGATGTTGATGGCTTGGAGCCCCTGAACAGTGGGGAAAGTAATGGGATCCTTGGTTTTTCCCTTCATTACAGTGACCAAATGCTCTGTGCTGGCTGAAGAGAAAAAGCTGTCAGCAAGTGCAGCGAAGTTTGCCATGTGCCATTACAGCATCTCTGCTGGTGCTCTTAAAAGCAGTGCTGTTAAGGGGATTTAGGATGGCACAAGGAAATAGTTTAGGGAGATGGATTTTGATGCACTGTTATAAATATAATATGTTTTTCAGCCCCATATTTCAAAGGAGAATGTCACGCTTTCTTCCCAACCTCTCTGTGATAATAGCATGTATAAGAACCCGTATTCTCCGCCAGTGTTTCCCTCAAGATTCACATTTTTATGGTACTAAATGAAGCAGAAAATTGATTGACTTGTGAATATCACATGCCTATCTTCCATTTACACCGACAAGATACTAACTTGGTTTCAAACTGCGCACTTACATTAGCAGTTTCTTGATTAGGTCCAAGTCACCCAGAAGTAACCTTCCGTGGTTTGCAATTCAAACCGGCGTGAAGTCTGCTCGCGGATGTGTAAGAGGAGCTGCTGATATCCTCTTCATGAGGGAGAGAGGAGTTTAAAAACATGGGAGTCAAGACAGAAATAGTGACATATTTATGTTTTTGTATGTGCCGTATGTCCAGGTTCCAGTATAGGTTGGGAAATTACATATTAGAGAGCAGCGTAGGGGAAAGGGACCTGGGGGTCCTGGGGACAGCAGGGTGACCATGAGCCAGCACTGGGCCCTTGTGGCCAGGAAGCCAATGGGACCTGGGGTGGGTTAGAAGGGGGTGGTCAGTAGGTCAGAGAGGTTCTCCTGCCCCTCTGCTCTGCCCTGGGGAGACCACACCTGGAATCTTGTGTCCAGTTGTGGCCCCTCAGTTCCAGCAGGACAGGGAACTGCTGGAGAGAGTCCAGCGCAGGGCAATAAAGATGCTGAAGGGAGTGGAGCATCTCCCGTGTGAGGAAAGGCTGAGGGAGCTGGGGCTCTGGAGCTGGACAAGAGGAGATTGAGGGGTGACCTTATTAATGTTTATAAATATATAAAGGGTGAGTGCCATGAGGATGGAGCCAGGCTCTTCTCGGTGACAACCAATGATAGGACAAGGGGCAATGCATTCAAATTGGAACACAAGAGGTTCCTCTTAAATATGAGAAGAAACTTGTTCCCGGTGAGGGTGGCAGAGCCTGGCCCAGGCTGCCCAGGGGGGTTGTGGAGCCTCCTTCTCTGCAGACATTCAAATCCCACCTGGACATGTTCCTGTGCGACCTCACCTGGGCGTTCCTGCTCCAGCAGGGGGATTGGACTGGATGATCTTTTGAGGTCCCTTCCAATCCCAAACATACTGTGATACTGTGATATATATAATATGTGTATAAAAATATATACACTGTATTATACTATATATAGTAAGAGCTTAACTTACAGATTCTGTTACATTCATGTTGTGCTCTGCGTTCACCTGTTAGGGAAGAAATCACCTTCTGTAGCCAAGAAATCTGCATTTTGGATAGGACTGGATTTGCTGTCCCATGTCGGGAGAGCTCAGGAGATATACCACTGTACAGATCCCACTGTACAGTGGAGGACAGCTCGTTACAGCTGTGCTCTGTAATGATGAATATATATATTCAGCTCACAGTGCCATTGGCCTTTTTTACTGCCATATATCATTGAAAATTCATATCTAATGTGCTCTTTGCTACCATCTATAAATTGCTCATAGCATTGCAGCCCTTCAGATATCTCTTTTATTGAATATATCTTTTGCCTGAGTATGTGTTTTAGGTTAAGGTTTCATTAATATAATTAATGGTGTTCATGCTAGGGATTGGATTACACTGTCTGGTTTAGAAATACAAAGTCAAATACATAGTGCAAAAATTCTAGTAGAAAGTTAGCATGTGTTTTGGAATGCAGATATGCTGTTTTGATTATTTAACATCCAGTTACTGTGCAGAACACAATAAAATATGCAAAGTCATTTCAGAATCTGAAATTTTCATTATGTTTTGAATTGAAGCTTGCATTCATTTTTTTCCTTTTATATTTTCAAAGGAACTGGAAGAGTTGCGAAAGCAGGGTGAAGTTATACCACAGCTCATGTCAGAATGTGAATCTGTATCTCAACAATTACAGGTACAGTTCAGCAATGACATTAATTTTAAAACAGTTTATACATTTAATTTCATTCTCATGACTGTGTGCTTTTTCCCTGTTCAGACTTCAGTGTTTGAAGGCAAAAGAGCTCCGATTTGTAAAAAAATTACATGCAAAATACACTGTGCCATTCCTAGCACAGGAGTAATTAAATAGCTCCAGTTCTTTGCCTTGCTGTATGATTTCTATAGGTTTTGGTGAGAAGAAGCATGTGCCTACGCGCATGAAATGGAGAACAATAGGCAGAAGAGCTAATGAGAGGGGAAATAACAGAACGAACTGCAGCAAGGGAAGTGTTATGTGGCCTCCCTGGTCCTTCCCCGGGTTCTCACACATAGTGGAACTTTAAAAAAAAATACCAATAAATCCAAAAGTACTGAATAAAGCAATATTACTCCTCAGGCAATATTTTCTAAGCTTATTTTTCACCGTAGATAATTCTGTGTGTAATCGGTGGCACGGTGTCTAATTCTGCAGCAGCAGCAATGACAGAAATATATGCACAGTGCATGATTTAAATCCAGCTGAATTTTAAGATACCAGCCAAGTGACAAAATCTGATGTAAAGCGTCTTTTCTGGTTAATCTGTGTCCTTCCCTGCATGAGTTTGCTTGCCTTCTAATCTGAGTAGCACGTGTCTCTTGCTCTCTGAGGTGCTTCTCTTCATCAGTTTGCAGAAGTCAAAGCCAACTTTTACAGCCCAGCTGCCATTCGTTGCTTTTCCCTATTAAATGCTGTTCATCCTTCTTCTTTATGATTCACCTTATTGTCTCTTTTGTCTTTAAGGCTGCCGAGAAAAAGAACAGCGATCTCGAAGAGAAAGTCAGGACGCTAAGGACAGAAGTCGAAGAGAGCAAACATAGGCAGACCAACCTTAAAACTGAATTAAAGCATTTTTTAGATGTACTAGACGGGAAGATAGATGAATTACATGATTTCCGACAAGGACTGTCTAAACTTGGGGTTGACAACTAGATGGCAATAGATTTTTTTTTGTAATCTAGGGTCTGGATGTTTGATGTTTTGTTGATCCCAAGCGTGTGTTTTACAAAATATAACTAGAATGTTCCACTTGTTTGCATTGTTTTTGTACATAGAGGCTGAAAATTTGCTGTGGGTTTTTTCTTTGGTTTTGTTGGGTTTTGTTTTGTTGTTTCTTTTCCAAACCAATCGTGCTGCTCACCGAGTTCTGTTGAGATGAGAAACTTTCTGTATTGCTGCTCTGGCTTCGTGGGGTTGGGAACAGGTAGGGAGTTCTGTCTCAGGAATCTGGAACTAGATCTACCTTAAAATGAATATGCAGTCAGTTGTTGCAGGGAAATTTATATCTTTCTTAAGGGCTGTTGCAACCATAGAAACAGAAAACAAGTCTTTTTCTTGTCTGGACTATCGGCACTCCTAGCAACATCCACTTGTATTCCTTGGTGGAGCAGAGAGGAGAGTAGCTGGAGCTCCTGCAATTTGGCTGCAGCCAAGCGAATCACTTCACACAGATACCAGTATCTTTAGGGACCATGTCAATCGGGTCTGATTCACCATAAAAAAGAAGAACCCAGTGGATAACCTCAGATACAGGTTGCACGTGCTTGCCTGGACCCATACAGCACAAAGTCAATGACGTAGAAATGAATTTCGGCTCTTCAGGTCGTGCATCTTACCCGGTAGGTGCGGGCAGCTTCCCTTGCTTAGCAAGATCATCTCTCTCTGGCCTTCAGCTTTGGACCCATGTAGTTGCATCATTATGTGCACCTCTGAAAAACACCCATCGGAGTCCTGGGGCCAGATCTTTATTTCAAAAAGCAACGTGTTGCTGGTTTGTATACAGGGCACTTGCAGCTCTGTGCAGCTTCATCGCTGTTGATTAACTTCTGCAGAAGTGAAGAAGGAGATGATATTGATCTGAAGAGCAATATAAGGTCACTAGGAGTGGTGTTGCTAAGAAGAAAGCTTCTGCCCAGGAGACTGGAAGGGTCATGACCACATGAAATCAGAATCCTTTCCTATGAATTCTGCATTCGCAACTTGTGTATCTTTGACAGTAGGGTGGGAATTAGTCTCCACGTTAGCCTGTCCAAAAAAAAAAAACCCCAACTCAAAAGGCAGACGTGCTCTTGTATCCTGAAACTGATTATTCAGCAGCTCTAACTATGTTTTGAGGAATGCGGGGTCATCCGCTGGGCTCCAGCGAGGGGGGAGCTCAGTTCGGCACAGGCAGGGGTGTAAAAAGGGCCAGAGAGGAGAATCGAGCCCAGGTTTTGCTCTTGTCCTTAGGGCTGCCCGCAGCTTCTTCTCCATAACCTGGTTTGAGAGCCTATTTACACGGGATCTGAAATAATTCAGGAAAGCACTTTTGTTTAGGTGCCATTATTATTTGCTTTAATAAGGCACAAGCTTGGTTAAGCATCACACTGATACATTCCAGCAGTGACTGATATGAAATGGCAGTGGGCTTTTTTTCGCTTTTTTTTCTTTTTATTTTAATTTAAGGGCTTTTTTTCTTTTCTTGGCACATCTGAATTATAAAAGTGACCTTTAGAGGAAAGGCGGGTTATAGATGAACATGCGTTGGATATTTTTTTGCACATGGATCTATATAATCCCCATGCTGGAGATGGGTTTTCTCTTCAATTGTCCCTTGAGTTTTCATTTCATTTGTCACTGTTGAGTTGTCACTAATGCCTGTTGCTTACACTGAACTTTGTGTATTTTTGCTCTTACTCCTTTCAATGAATGGCGGTGAAGCTGGGACCTTTCATAACCATTATGACCATTTAAGTATCTTTAAAATAAATCGCTGTGGGCTGTTGATATTTAAAAATAAAAATCAGGTACATAGCACGTAGGAGTGTGAAAATTAGACTTTGCCAGCGTGGAAGATTCAACAGTTGCATAATGCGGGGTTAGATCAGTCTGCTCGAAACTGAAAATGACGTCAGAAACGGTGTGTGGTTGTGCAAGTAATCCCCATTTTTAGTCTTTTTTATGTGATAGCGAGCCAGATAGACACCATCATTGAGCAGGCAGCCGGTCCCTGCTGTTAGAGCTGCTGAATAGTGGTGGTTTGTTGAGGTCTTATTTTTGGTGGCCAAAATGAGAAATAAACAGCTTTACTTTGTATTAGCACAACACCTAAAAATACTCAGTGACATGAAAAATACATGGAGATAATTACTTTCAAATGCTCCATTAGATGAGGGTTTTTTTCACATTTTGGGAAATGACCTTAGTATCATCTTTGGAATAAATTATTTCCAAATGGAAAACTGATACATTGTTTCCCACCCCCAAGTAAAACAGGTTAATGTTTTGCTTTTTTTTCCTATTTGGCTGTATTTGCTGCTTTTGACTCCAATTCACAAATAGTTTTGTTTGGCCTAAAAGTGCGTTTTCAGCAAAATTAGCACTTGCCAGTGTTTTTCTGTCTATATGTCTCATTGATGTCTCCTTTCCTAAGGGAGCTCGCTGAAAGAAAACTGTCTTTTCTGTAAGAAAACTGTCTTTTCTGTAAGAAATTCAGTGCCACCTCTCACTATGTCCTATTGTTCAAAGGATGCTCTTTTAAAAACACTTTCACACTGGCTGCCTCTGTGCCCAGGAAACAAATGCTGTTTAGACAATGCCTTGTTTCTAGGCAAACGCCTGGGTTTATTTTCACGCAGGCGATTTAGGATGAATGTTTTTGAAAGCTGCTCAGTGAATTAAGGAGAGCAGGAAGGGTTTCTGCTGTTCCTCCCGCTGTCCTGGCCGCTGCCATCGCTTGCAAAGAGCGTAAATGACTGAAGGAAAAGTCCCCATTAGTGCCCACCTTGTAGTGGTGGGAGTTTCTTTGCTGTGCTCTTCATCAGGCAAAGACCAAGTTATCATCTGAATAGTTATTTCTGTGAAACCCTTCAAAGCATCAGTGGCTTGTAAGGAATATAGCGCTGTCTTGCTGAGCCTGGGGATTAGCAAAGATAAAACCGCTGTCGTGGTGAGATGTCCCACTCGGCTTAATGTGCGACTGATGCTGAATCCCAAGGGAAGGGGTGGCCGGGAAATCCGCCAGCAGCAGCTCATTGTGACAATCATTTCAGTGAAGCTCCGGTGAAATGTGCTCTGTACGTGTGCCCAGAGCCTCGGGTGGCCGTGCTCAACTCTCAGCTCACCCACCTTCGTCCTGTAATATCCAAAAGTCCTCAGCATATCGCGAATGTGCGGGATGGCAGGTGAAAGGCCACACGCACCACTGGGCAGTGCTGGTTTATGGTCTGACGCTTTAGGTCAAAAATGGGAGAAGCTTTTGCCGTCCTACGCAGGCTCAGAAGGAGCAGAGCCCTTGCAGAGGGGCAGGTTGAGCTTTCGGGGCAGTGAGGATGTCCAGGTTGAGTGGGTCTGGTTCTAGGCACGATTTAGCAACAATAAGACACAGACCTGCCCTAAAGTGATTTTTATTTCCATAGATCGTGTTCCACAAGCACCTGTGTGTCAAGCAAAGCAATACGGAGCCACAAGACGTTTAATCCAGACACATCCTGCGCCCCCCCGGAGCCTGACGCTGCTTTAGGCTCCTCTTTAGCATATAAACCTGACAGTTACGTAAAGTTTGCGTGTCTTAAATACTGTTCTCTGCGGTAAATGATAAGGTACATGAAGTGAAATAGAGAGTGAGGAGGTGAATGATAAATACGCCGAAGGTGCTTCCCACAGGAGGGCTCTCCTGTTGGGCCGGGCCTGGCTGGGCTTGGCCTATGTCCCTGGGCATGGCGGATGTCCAGCCTGTTTGACTTTCTACCGTGTTTTGTCTTAGCTCTTTTTTTAAATTGTTTTCTTTCTTTTTAACAGATATAGCCTAAACACGCAGTCTTCAGATGAAGGTGCCTATACCTCCAAAAACTTGATATGCACGTTTTGAAATAGATTCCTTTTTCATTTCTGGTCATTTTGTTGCCTAATAATATGGCACTTAAAAGAAAGGCACTTGAGAAAAGTCTGTCTGCTGTTGTAGTTTGGTTTTGGTTTCTTTTTTCTTTAAACACTGGTCAGCAATAATTATTTTAGCCATATGCTAGCTATAAAAGACTGATAATATGTAAGATTTGTGAACTAAGCTTCTAAGTTTGCAGTGCATTGATTAACTTGGGTATGTGGAAAGGGAGCGATGCTCAATGAACGAGTATTTTGCAGCATTTAGATGTTTTCATTTAACTGCCTAATAGTGATCATGAACTTACTATTCTATAAAACTCATCATGAATGACAAACAAAGCACATCATTTTTAACATGAATATATCCCTTGTAGTTGAAAGTTCTGAGAGTGTTTTAGTGTGGTCTGCTATACCAAAATATTTAGATTATGAGATTTTAGTACTGAAGATAAACATACACCCTGTTTTTACTGTTTCAAGTAAAGTTTAGTGAATGACCGACAGTTTGTTGATATACAACTGTGGGAAAACACTGCAGTGCTCTAAATGTATATTTTTATTTGGGTTTATTATATTTAGTATATGGTTTAATGAAAACTGAAGTGTTTACTACAGTTGGATCATTGTAAAAAACATCTCTTACCTCATCATTTTGTCTGCTGTGAAAAAGTACTTTCCTCTTCTTTTATTAGTTTGTTTTTCTTTTCAAATTGACCATAGACAGTCAATGTTAACATTTAGACTCCTAGTAGCAGTAAATGCTGGGTTTTATATATATGAAAGGAAAACTTGATTTTTTTCTTTATGAACTTATATAACTTTGTGATTTTTATCTGATTTTATTGTAACATAAAGTTGTTTTATGTAAAAATATATAGTTTAAGTAAAATCTCTTGTCTCGCTGTCTTCATTGACTTTGGAAAATGAGCATCCTTGTGGCTGAAAATCTGAACTCAAGGTAATGACATCCTTTGGTAATAATAATATGGTTTTGATCTGTAAATAGGATATAGGGCCTTAGATAAAATCTCCTTTTCAGGAGGTGGAGCTTTAAAATGTTTGTCTTGCTTTACTTGGTACCGTTTGCTCAGCCAGAGTGGGTGCAGGACTGGGGTGGGTACAGACCATACTACACTGGAAAAGTAGTACCTAGAAGTATTTTGGATTGAAATTTGGGGCTTAACTGCACGCCGAGGAAGCCCTAATGCTTGGAGAAGGCTTTTGTCGCCCTGTTTGGGGATGGCCAGGACCAAAAACCTGCCTGTGATTCCTGTAACTGATGCGGCAGCTGGAGCTGGTATTTTGCCTGGACTCAGGAGTAACCCTCCTTATCCAAATTAGAGATGTGTCGACACCAGTCGTCTCCTGCATTGCTGTAGATTGGTTACTAAGAGCCCCCTCCGAATAAACTATTGCCCAAGGGCCCCTCTGGTGCCCAGTGACACAAGTCCCTGTAGATCCTTGGCGGGGGATAAGGCCAAAGTCCTTCTACAGGTAGTAATGATGCTCTCAGCAGTGTCATATTCATCAAACAGATGTAGCAAAGTGCAAATAATGGTCTCTGAGTCTTTGCAGAAAAAAAAACCCCACACCTTTATCTGTTGGGATTTGCATAATTATAAAGCTTAGCCTAATAGAAGTACCCGTACATACATCCCATCACCTGCAGCTATCAGAACCCAGCCTCACTCTCCTGTTACCAAGCAAATTGATGATCCCACAGTGTGCGTGTCCATCTACCAGCGATCGCACCCCTCTCCAGTCACACGGGGAAAGTCCCTGGTCACAGGGAGGTGCCTGTTTGGAACGGGTACGTCTGACACTTCGGGAATCGCCTCGTTAAGTCCAGGCTGTATTTTTAGTGCTGAGCAAGGCAGTGGTGCGTGTGAAGGGCTGTTCCTCACCAGCTGTTCGTAAGGCGGGTGACCAGCGGTTCCAGAAGAAACAGTCGAGTGCTGCTGCCACCAGGGAAATCTGCTGCTTGTCTGTGACCCCTTGATTTCCACCTTTCAGATCAGAAAGCTTGGCATCCTCCTACCGCAGTTGCTTGTCACACAGCGCCTGGCCCAGCCAGGTGACACTGAGCCATCCTGTGCCACCTTGGGATGGCTGATGAAAATAGGAGCTAACGTGAGATGAAGCGTAAGTTTAATGTTTGACACCTAAGTGAATGAATGACCCCGTAATATGTACTCCTTGTAGTTAGCTTCAGCAGCATAGGAGAACCTATTTCCTTCCTTTTGGAAGGGGGAGCCTGTGCATAAGCAGTTTAGTGGATGAGACCCCTGAGCAGGAATAGGTTTGCTCCCTCTGTAACACGTGTAACTGGTGGCAGGGCTGAACTTACATAAAATTCAACATTATTCTGTCCCACGCACTCCAAATGCTTTTAATGTTCTGCATTTATTATCTAAAGACATGTCTGCACCAACAAGGGAAGAAAAGAGGATGTGTTAATTATATATTATTCCCTTAACTGTCTTCCTACTTCCTAGAAGACTTGAGCATTTCTGCACAAATCTACTGATACACGGAGAAATGTACATACATTTAATTGTCTTACTTTTTAGCTCCTAAAAAGTATCCAAAAGCTTGTAGATAATTTTAACGGTTTACAACATTAAATATCCTTTACATAATCAGCATTGCCAACCAGAGCAGAACAGCAGCATCAGTGAGCCTAATGCATAACGGGCTGACCTGCTGCTGCGAACAACTGAAATGTATATGTTAGGTACAAAAATAGGGCAGAAGGAGCTGAAGCAGCCGTCCCAGGCTGTGAACATCTGAGACATGGTGAATTTTAAAAGCTTGGCCAACATCTGCAAGGCAAATAGCTCTAATCTTACTGCAATAATGGGAACGTCTGAGCGATGGTCGCAGCTGAGTGGAACTTAACTCTGACCTCTGCCTACGAAGTTTCCACAGGCAGATCTCCGTGCTATGAAATTCCCTTTGGATCTGACACTTTCCTTTATTCCCTTTCTTTTCTCTTTTCACTTTCTTTATTCTCTTTGCTACTCTTTATTCATTTACTCTGTGTTTGGAGGAGGAGACGGCAGAATAATATAATTACGTTTGAAAGTCTGTGCGGTGTTATGAACCAGACCCAAGGCATATAAGAAATGCCCTGTTCACTTTCCATCATTGCATTAAATAACCACTAACATTTCTAGAAAGCATTTGAAAACTGAACATATTTCACTAACTTTCCAGAACTGTTAAATCTCCCCTGAAACACTCTCTGAAATGAAATTATCTCGAGATGGAAAACTGCGGGTTTTCATTTGGGTTGAAATGAAGAGATTTTTTTGTATGCCAGGATGGGCTCCATCCTTTCCATCCATCCCATCCAGGATGGGCTCCATCCTTTAAGTTTGTATATCAGCAGCACTCAGGCACATTTCACTGGGTCGGTCCTGCTCCAGCAGAGCTGTGGGACCTCTTGTTCTCCACCATAAAATGCGTCTCTTCATAGGCACACATGTCCCTGTGTTGGTGTGCATGGTGGTTTGTACCCAAGATCCCAGAGCTAAACGCCACACAGGGCTCAACGAGGGCTTAAAGACCCAGGACAACATTTCTTGACAACAGTTTGCATTTAATTAGTCAAATTCATGAGCAGATACATCTATGGGTACATGAAGCACGTTGGATTGAATGTTTTTGTTTTCCTTTCATGTCCTCTTCATTCATTAGTACTGGCAGTCTATGAAAAGAAATCTGTGGCTGCTGTAATCAAGAGAGACTGAGCTCTTGCTTTTCTCCCAATTTTCCATCATTGAATATGATTTGTTGCATATGCCCTGGATTGTGCTTAATGCATGCTGGCTACAGGGAATTCAGACATTCCGGGAATTATAAATAATACAGCACAGGCAACCTTTTTGCATTATCATGTCACACGGAGGTGTATCAATTTTCAAAGCTATTTACTTTTAGGCTTTTGCTATTTATTTCATTACTACCATTAGCCATGGTTCTCTTTTTGGCCTGGATGCAGGGCTGCACTGTTCATTAGCTCGGAGATGCAAAACAGGTTCCCGGAATTCCCTGAAAAGCAAATAATCCAGGAAATAAAGTATTTATATATTTCAAGTCCCACTTAACTATGGCAGTGTTGGGTGAATTTGTAAAGGTAACCTATGGCTCCGAAACATGAGAAACAGCAGTGATTCACTCTCCTTACGCTGAGGAGGTCCCGTGGTCATCAGCACAGTCATTGCAGTGGGAGGGAATGGCTTTAGGACAGGGATGAGAGAGACGCATTAATACTGTTTGAAAAACAAACCAAACCCAATACCAAGAGGCACAGATGAGTTGCCCTGCAGCCTCGCATTTCCGATCACAGTTAGCGTGTTCAGAAATGTAAAGACACGAATAAGCTATCAGTGATGTACAACTCCTCCTTTCCACGTGTGATAAATGCTCATAGAAGCCAACAGCGGCACTGATGGGAGTGTACAAACAGGGATTGAGAGCGCAACGTTTCAGCAAATTAATTAGGACTCCCTTTGTCTTGCAAAATGCGGAGCAGTGTCGGCATGGCTCGCCACAAAGCCTCCTTTGGGTCACACCAGGTGACGGCGGTGGAGACTCGGATTGAGGGAGGACATTGCTTGTCTGCTTCACCTCTGGCCCGGATCTCTCCTTTCCCAATTTGAAGCTAATTACAGTTGTACAGATGACTGCAGCCTTGCTAGGCTGCCATCCCTTCACCACGGGGAATCCTGCGCCGCGGGCGGTCACCCTGCAGGGACAGGAGCTCAGCCACACAGCCAGCCCCATTTCTGCCATGGGTACAGCACAGGGGGACCCTGCCCTTGGGGGAGCAGGCAGAGGCGCCGGCACACACCGGGGGGAACCGGGGAGTCCCACACGCTGGCTGTGCCGCCCCGGCTGCAGCCAGACACAATCTGCTCCCCTGAGCATTTACGTCTGCAAAGCGCTCTTTGCGACACTTGAGCTCCACTGCTCTGCATGCTCCAGCACACTTTTGAGTGTTTCTATTCCAAAATAACGGGGCTGCTGGCTCGGGAGGGAGGGGAGAGAGCAGAGCTCTCCGTGTGGGCTGCAGGGAGCGTGGGCGCTTGATCCTCTTTCACCGTCACCTCTGCGTCGCAGGAAGAGACCGTGGGAAGGGCAGTGACTCACCTGCTGATGAACAGGGATCTGAGCGTCTCCAGGAGCGGGACACATCCGTTTTGTCACCCTGAGCGTCTGCACTGCCCACTGATCCCATGCTGCTGCTGTCGGAGCTGGCTGATGATCAGCCCCTTGGTGAGAGGAGGATGGAGCAGAGGCTGCTGCTGCTTCTCAGAGAAATACCTTTTGGTTTGGTAAAGACACCCATGGGGTGATGTTCAGATTATTGTCTTGAGACAGAAAGGATCTGCAAAAGTCTCTATAACACCAAGTAATTAACCAACCTTTTCAAGTGAGGATAAACCCAGTAGCATATTGAGTTTCTTTCCCAGCCTGGCCAGCATCTCCCCAGGCTTCCCAGCCCAAGGAGGCGGCTCTTTGCCCCTGTCCTCAGTGTTTTGTCAGGGATCAGGGGCAGGAGGGGGATCTAGTGGAAAATGAGCAACTGCGGTTTTGCTAAATATATATTCTGAGCAGTTTGTGGCTCATTACCGCTAGAGCAATGGTGTGCTAAAGACGGCTGCTTTTACAGAGCGTTTTCACAAGTAGCTGAGCTGTTAATGTCACTGCTACCTGAGCAGACTTAATTGTGCTGCTCCTTGCTTTCAGCTTAGCGTGACACACCAAGAATGAAAATCACATACCTTTTCGCAAGGAAAGAAAAAACGCCACGTTCTGGAGCTGTTTTGAATGCGTGTTTTCCCGCAGAGATTCGTTCACATGTTGTTCGGAGCTGCTTTTCTGCCAAGCTTTGCTGTGGCATTTATTAAAAGATGCTTTCAATACCATTCACTTTTTATCATCACCATGGGTTTAATTGAAATGATGTGTCCCTCTTTCCCACCAATAGCACCTTATTACAGTGTTTAGTGTGCAGATGTAACATGAAATTCTGGAATTAAAACCGTGCTTTTCAAGAGAGGGCATGCATAGCCTTAAATCTCATTTTTCTCCAAAGGGTTCACACTCTGATCTACCAACCCCTTGTTTGTAGAAGAGGACCAAAAAAGAGGCATTTCCCAGCTTTTTGTTAGTCCTAATGAATGTCTTTGTACCGATCCTCTTTGTCCCTCTCGCTCCTGGTGTCCTGGCATGCATGTACATCTTTTTATTTTAAGAGAGAAAAGAAGGGGGCACAACTGACTGAAGGATGGATCGTAGGTTCTGGCCTGCAAAGCGAGGGGTGGCGGGAGGCCGGCGGTGGCTGCACAGCAGCGGTGGCACCGCTGGGATTGCAGCTGGTGGGACACAGGCAGCACTCACCCCTCCTGGGGCAAGAGACACCCCTGGGCTGGCTCCTCTGCCAGGGGGAGAGTAAAGGCCCTCTGAAGAGCAGCTTAAACCTTGACTTCTCGTAGAAACAGAAATTTACTGGGGTTTTCTCCTTGGTTTTAACAGGAAGGCACAGAAAGGCAAATGCCTGCAGCATTCACACACGGTGTGGCTCATGCAGCACATCAGCCTCTTCCAACCACACGTCTTACAAACAGAAGGAAAACACGGTTTGAATGGACATAGGCTTCGGAGATTTTAACACAGAGTCACAGAATGTCAGGGGTTGGAAGGGCCCTGGAAAGCTCATCCAGTGCAATCCCCCCATGGAGCAGGAACACCCAGATGAGGTTACACAGGAAGGTGTCCAGGCGGGTTGGAATGTCTGCACAGAAGGAGACTCCACAACCCCCCTGGGCAGCCTGGGCCAGGCTCTGCCACCCTCACTGGGAAGAAGTTTCTTCTCAAATTCAAGCGGAACCTCTTGTGTTCCAGTTTGAACCCATTACCCCTTGTCCTACCATTGGTTGTCACCGAGAAGAGCCTGGCTCCATCCTCTGACACTCACCCTTTATATATCTGTAAACACAATCTGATATTAGGTGAAGTACTTTCATAGCATGTTTACAGCTCTCTGTATAGCGAAATGCCTGCAGTTCCCACACGCTGGGGGTGAGGACAAGGCATCTCGCCGCCCCTGGCATGTTTCCCATCCCTTGTGCAAACAGCACATGACCTGCTGATGGGGCAAGTTTTTGCCTGTTGCTGAGAAGCCTGTAGCGAGGACAGTGTATCTTTGTGCAATCACATTATCTAAATCAGCATCATGTTATATAAATCACATTACATAAATCAGCATTGATTTCCAAATAGTATTAAATTACTTCAAAGAGGCTCTTTGAAAGTGCACGAGTGAAGTATCATACTTGCTCATGCTCTTGCGAGATTGCCTGGATCACTTCAAGGTGTTCACAATCAGGCTTGATTTGCTTGGTTCAATACCATTTTGCAGGGGAAAAAACAGTCAGTCTCCAGGCTGTGAGTCAGCCCTGTGTGCTGAACCAGGGGGTTGGTTGTGGAGCAGGTTCCTAAGTCCGGAAAAGCGTCACGTCGACAGAAACGCTGACAAATCCATAGCCGCGCTGGCATTAGCAGCTATGGCCACGGTGCCGGTAACGCTGCCTCGACTCCTCTCTCGCTGTGATCAAAGCGCTGGGATTTCAAAGTGAAATGCTTTTTGTCAGACCAAGTAGTCTTTGAATACATTAACTTTAAACCTCCCTAGAAATACTGGCAGCTGCTGTCTGGACTGCCCACATCATAGAGAGATCACAAGCCACAGGGATACTGATTAATAGACATTGATCTCTTTACGTTATTACTGGGCTTTCCAGCAAATCTGTGCACTATTAACTCTTTAAACCCAGCCAACTATATTTTTTCCAACTTAATTTATGCAGCTGGACAGTCAGGGCAGACTATTCCCACCAAGGGATTCATTTACTAGCCCAGGGTGAGATACTTTAAGAAGGGTATTAAATGTCAAAAAGCTGTCACAGCAGTTTTGCGGGTTGGTATTAATCTAGTGGTCCAGTAAGAGCTGGTCATCACGCAGCCAACCCACCACTCCGGTTTCTCCCACGTTATCCATCAGCCCTTGCACGTTGCTGAAGCCTGAGCTCAAATCCAGATTAAGGCCTTTCGCCTCTTGACACTTGCGAACAGCTTGAGTGCCACACCAACCTCAGTAAATCAGCCTCGGGCACCGGGGCCATTTCCTACCCAGCAAATGAAGTGGGTTTCAGGAGAAAGAGCAGGTTCAAATGGTTTCTGAGTGGGCTTTTCAGGACGTTTTTCAGCCTGGGATGTAGAGAGCTTTGTTGAACGCCCCGATCAGCCCCCAGCTGAGCTTCAGGCACGGCTGCGAAAGAAAATTCTAGGTAGGAGAAATCACTGTCCAGTGTCTCTGTTACTCAGGTAGCCTCTCCTGAGTAAAATCGCTGCTGTTAAACACACAAAGGCTGCAAGATTTGTTGGAGAAATTGCAACTCACTTATTCTCTGCATAATTTAAAGCGCTGCATTTAACTTCCTAGCACTGTAGCTGGGAATATAACCACAGTAATAGAACAGCAAAGGGCTTTGCCTTAGACTCCGAGCTGCCATTTGGCAGGAGGCACCAGCCCCGGGAAGGCAGCTGAGCCTCAGCGCCCTTTAGTTCAGCTTTAAATAACCGCACGGCTAAAGGGCACAGCGTGCGAGAGGGTGGTGCTCAGCCCCAGGCCCCTCTGCCCTCCCTCCACTGGGGAAGAGATCTGCACTCTCCAGGACCAGATTCTGCCCTCGGTTCCAGTCTATGGCAAACGTTCAGCGCTGGAGATGCTCAAGTCTGAATGTGAAATAAATGCCCCCTGGTCTCCGCTCTGCTTCACCCAGGCTGGGCTCCGGGGTGGCGTGTCCTGCCCACCAGCTCCTCTCTGCAGACAGCACCCCGCAAGCGTTGAGTCAGAACTCACCTGCTCCGCTCCTGCTTTTGTCTCCACTTGGTTTGATTGCAGGGGACACAAAAAGAAGTCGTTTTCTGATGTCCAAATAGCAGTAGGTGCTGAAACAGTAAAAAAAACAAATGAACTCCCAGCTGTTGCTTCTCACGTGAAAACTGTTGCGTGCATACTCACTGTGTTGATGAAACAGATCTGCTGCTCTGCAGTAAAACAGGGAATTAAAGCAGTGTATTTGCAATTCTGTTACCAAATTACAGTTCATAAATATTTGAGAAAATAAGGGCATTTACATATACTATTAGTGAGAGTTGCTGTATGGCTGCCACTTGCTATCAAAAAACTGTGGTGTACATAATGCTTACCTCACAGCAGTATCCTAAAACAACAGTACACTGAATTCACTTATTCTGTCAGGATATATTTTTATTAAGGGTCAGTAAAAACTCCAAAAGAAACTTTAAATCGTTTTTTGTCACTATCTACCCAAAATAGAAACAGTCTCTAAACAATATAGCTGAATTTTTAAATAGTCAGGTTCCAGGCACATTGCAAATAAGGCTATCAGGTAATTTAAATTCATGAGAGCAGCTATAAACATGTATTGATGTTCTCAGTGGAGAAATGCAGCTCTGTATTACAGGGCCAGATCCCAGAAAACATGATTTACAATATTTTGGCTCCTCCTTTCATGCCAACAGTTCATTGTAAATGTAAGATGTATGAAAAACATATAGCATCTAAAAATTCTCTATATTTGAGCTTCCAGCTAAAAAGTGGACGTTTCAGTAATTACTATAGTAGGGTTTATTTCAAACTTGATACTATTTTTCCCAATCAGCATTATGAAGCCCATTCATAAGTGCACGCTTTATAACATAAGTGAAGTACCCATGTAGTTACTTGAGAGTGAGCTGTATTAGAAAAGTAAAGTGTTAAAGAATTTTCTGGACAACAAGAGGTAGGAATGAAAGGCTCCAGATTATGCTCAGTTTTCTGGTCTGTCTCTATCACTACATATTTGGCTCTACTTTTATCTGACAAAATAGATTTTCAGTTTGTTTTTCACTCCTTAAACCTCGTTGTGAATGCATTACCTACTGTATAGTAACAACCTAAATCACGTATGTTTCAATCCAGCATTTTAGCTGTCTTCAGATGTGAGAACTCCACATAGTTGAGCCAGAAATACCTACAAATGCAATCATAATTTGGAGTATGATTTCTCATGCAAAAATAAGAATCTGTAGCTCCTATAGAAGATCAATAGGATTTTTTTTTACTTTACAAGGCATTTTGGACTATGAGAAGAACACACACAATCACAATGTTCCTTCATTTTGAAAGGGACAATTTTCTATAACGTGCAAAATGAGACGCTCTGTTCCAGTCAGTAAGTCTGCTCAGAGGAGCATCGGTTAGCTGTCCCACTCTCCAGCATTCTGCTCATTGTTCTCCTCTTCTTCAGAATCAGCAGACACGTTCTTAATTCTCTGCATGGCTGCCTTAATGCTTCTCTCTAGCTCATTAGCGGATCCTTTACTGACATCTTTCTCAGTGTCCCGATTCACTTTTCTCAGTTTAACTCCTTGCCTTATGGCAGCGAGGATGTTGTCTTTTACAGAGGCATATGGATTTGGCTGTTCCACCTTGCGAAGATGAACTTCACCGCGTTTTAGAGAAGCCAAAACCTCATCCATGGAACCTGCAACAGATAAATCTATTGTTACCAGAAGAAAGAACAAGGCAACCACACCTGGAGGTATAAAATCCTACCCAAGTGTTCAGGGCTCTTCATCTTTACTAGAGACAGGAAGAAGAATGGTCTGTTCTGGCATGGACTGTTTCAAGCTTCTGCAACACCAGGCTCTGGAATTGCTTTTAAAAATTAGTTAAAAAGCTTTTATATCTTGAATTGAGAATCCAATGCCTGTTCATAATTATACAAGGTTGTGCTCTGAGGAGGGAATTATACACAAAGGAGGGCGCTTCTTTTTCATTACAACTTTATGGGCTTTCAAAAAAATTTCACTGAACCAGTGAAATTCTGTATTAGAAACAATCCACCATTCCTCTTCATTTGCTCAGATGCCCACTGAGACTGTCAATTGCATTTTTGCTCAGCCAAGAGAAAAATGAAAGGATATGAGTAGAGGGGCTTGAAACTGCACCACTGAAGGCAGTGGGATTCAGATCAGGCCCTAAGCAGGCGGGCAGGCAGTGCTTTTCTGTATAGACTTGAAAAAATAATTCCCATTTTACAACATGATTTAAATCTCAAGTGTATGTTTCTGAACTTCACACCGTAAAGGACACCATGCTGAGAGAGCTTCCACTAGTTCTCTTGATACACGCTGTAATTTGGATTTTACTCTTTCTGCGGGATTCTTTATTGCCAGCTTCAGTCTGTCAGACAGGGAGGCAATTTCCCTGGACAACAGTCGACTCCTACAGCCACAGGTTCCGACCATCTGTATCTCACAGCTAGAAGTCATTTTGCCATGCGCAGTGCACAGAATGTTATGTGATTAACATTAGGCGCCTGAAATGTAACATTCTGCTAAATCCTGTGGGACCTTCGGAGACTGAAATGCCAGAAAAGGATCAAGCAAAGATCCACCAAGTTGTCTTACAAAGCCTTCAAGCAACAACGGTGATCAAATAGGCTGCCTGGTAAACACTAGTGAGATTAACAATTATAAAAGAAGTTCCCCTTGGAAAGTATGTTAACACATTACAGACAATATTATCAAGACCAGAATATGAACCTCTCCTGGCTTTTCATGTGCAAAGACATGAGTAGTACATGTGTAAGTAAAACCAACCTGTTTATGAAGCTGTTCCAGTAAATTCCTGCATTAGAATTTTATCAATTACTATTACGGCAATTAATACGCTGGGTTTTTTCATGGTGTAAACGATCAAGCAGATCAATCCAATAAACAAAAAAGGATTTTTCTTATCCAAAAAATAATGAAAAGTGTTAGGCTGTGAATGGCATAATAGTAAATACTAGCTACTAGCAAGGCTGTTCTAGTTGCACTCAGACTAGTCTGGTGCACAACTCCTGCTGGTAATGAAAGAGTATCTGTGCTGGAGTTACCCCACCGACCTCACAGAGAGAAGTCCACATACTGGTGCACTGAACACACAGCACTTTGTCACAGGAACTCAATGGCGTCCCAGCCCTCCAGCTGCCTGTACTTCCCCACACCTTGAAGAACTGAAAATGCTGAACCTTGCTTGGTATTCCTGCCCGTGGTTTGCGTCTTAACTGAGGGGATACAAAGGCTGCTTAAATGTATTGTGAATAGTCTGAAAAGGAAAAGGAATGTACCACATTTAAAGACATGCTTCATTCGAGCATAAGCTCCGCTGTGAAAAATGACAATAAAAAATTGCTGTCTTCCAACCTAGATCAGTCTCCCTGACATAGTCAAAATACCTGCTTGCTTTAGAGATGAAAATAAGCCTGTTAGCAGGATGTAACCAGCGCAGCCTTGGGAGGCTCCTGAGCTCTATTCTCATTCAAACTATTATTTCAATTGCCAAGTTCAGCCTTCAATTACATCTGCATGATCTTGCTAACAAAGCAGAGGTGTAACAGTGTTTGTACGCCAAAGCTATCCAACTGCCTTTTAGCTCCTGGTTGAATTCTGCATGAATTCTCTTAAGAAACCTTTATTTAGAAACCAAGCAAATGGAAGTGGACACAGGATGGGCACACCTTAGAAATGCAAGCAGCCCAACTGATAGTTCTGTAGTACATAAATCATAAACACTAAAGTGTGGCCTAAGTAAAACCACAAATTCACTCACAGCGGTCTTCTGACTTGACAGGTGATTAATCCTCAATCAAAATGCCACATTCAGTTCAAAAGCTGCAAAACTGTGGCAAGAACAAACACAGTAATAAAGGTTGCTTCTCACCAAACAACATGAAAAAACCTCCTCCCCTTGGAATGTCTTCTGATACCTTCCTACCTATTACAGCACAAGAAATGCAGGTCTGGAATTAACATCTCCACAGAACTAACAGTGCTGTGATTAAGCTTAAACTAACTTGCAAGGCCGTACTTAAAAAACATAGTATTCCAGCAGAGATTTGCCCTCATATGTTCTAAAAGATTGACCTGTCCAATTTGACAGCACCTCCCAAAAACGTGAAGTCACACAGTTTGAGTATCAGGACCCAGTGAAGTGTATCAAATGGGATACACAAACCATTGTTACTCGTTTAGCATCCTGAGTTACGCTCAGTGTTATTGTATGTGGTTTCTTAGACTAAGATTTCCAAGAGCTTCATTCTCTTGAGCAAGACTGCACACTATTCCTGTCCAGAACCAGAGGGAGAGAGAACAGAAAACCACAGGAAACAAAAAAAATAAAGAACACTAGTTGATGGGAGCCTTCTTACCTATGCAATTATTTATAGACCTCCTGGACGAGTCATCCTGTTTGTGCAGTGCAGGACTTTCCGTGGGGCCACAGGAGCTAAGGGGAAGCGGTTTATCCTCTATTGCTGGCGGTGTCTTCAACTGGAGAGGTAAGGGTGGAGGTGGGGGAGGAGGGGGTAAAAGAAGAGGGGGCGGAGGAGGTGGTGGTGGTGGGGAAGATGGAGAGACCACCAGTCCCTCACTGAGCTTTTGTTGCTCTGAGTCACCAGCAGTAACAAAAATCTGGACAGGTGTATCTGCTGGGGTATTTTGAGGTGGAGCTTTCGCTTCTTTGGCTTCTACCAGCAGGATGCTCTTCGGCTGCTCTGGAGCTGCCCTTGCTCTCAACGAAGGCGGACGGGATGGTACTGCAGCCTGCTGGGTGATGCTTCGTGGCAGCTTGGGACTGAAAGGCTGCGGACGAGACGTTTTCAGAACAACGTGAGCCGGACACTTCTGAAAAACAGATCATAAGGCAGGAGGTCACATCTCCGTTGGACTGGCCAAAACATCAACCCCAAATAGACAAAAAGCCACAGAGTACAGACCTGTCCCACTCACCCATTCAAGCAGAAAATGCAACCCTGAACAGATTTAAACAAGTATCAAGGTATTTCTTAAGACGTTATTTCCTCACTTGTATTATTTACAACAGGTTCTGCACCTGGAAACTATATTGTTAGTGGATCTAACCCTCTTGACTCATTAGACACAATCCTATCCAAATGGTAGCCTCTCAAACGTGAGCTATGGCTACGTTCTGATGCTGTGTTTTGACACCATTTAGGACTACTGGAGCACGCAATACTTGCCTCCCTGAATGTTTTCAGCCTCTCCAGTGTTTTCTGACGTTCTTGGCTTATCCAAGCTTTCTTCTTTTTCTCCTCTTCTTTTTGTTTATCTCTCTTCTGCATTAAACACAAGCGAGCATTAGTGTGTGAAAACAAGCAGCTGCCATATTCTTCAAGGCTGCTACCCAGTACTCACTATCTGTATGCTGTGATGCTGCTGGAAGCGTTTTTTGCTCTCTTCTGCCTGTTGCAGTCTCTGCCGATGGCTTGCTTCACACTGATCCTGGTAGAACGGCAAAATTCACACAACCCTTGGTTAGTTCACGTTTACTGTGCACCATCTGTGCCATTAACTCCTGCGCACAAGCCACTAAACAGCAACCAAGGCCGAGTGCTTGGCTGTGCCAAGAGGGATGGTTAAGCTCAATCAGTGGCAGATGTGAGACTCTGAAGGTGAAGTCTGTGGGACTCCTTCATGGCTAAAGCAAATGGGATCACTTGTTCTCCTAATTAGTGATGGGGCTATTCATGCTGCACAGAGAACATACCCAGATCTGAACTGATCCCTCTGTCTGACATTTAGGTTAAAAAAAAAAAGGAGAATAAAGAAATAAAAAAAGGCAGCGTACCAGGTACCAGCTGGAGGGAATGAGGAATGGAGGACGAATGCAAGAGGGAAACTAGCAGGGCATTACAAATACACAAAACTACTTCTCCACATCCCGTATTTGCCACAGCTCCCACGTACAAAAGCCAGGGAAGCAAAGGTATGAGAAGCACAATTAATACCTAACAGGGATCCCTTCTGTTAGTAACAAAGCGACGCAGAGAAGCTGCAGCCTTCGATATTTTCTCTGGGAGTCGCTACTTGTGACTGTGCAGAGGGGGATTATCCAGATGGCTGGGTAAGCATTTGCAAATCATCTGGCATTTGGCTTTAGTGTTGTATAACCAATAGACAGCAATTAAATGAAATAAAACAGAAGCAAAGGAAGTGTCTGCTGAGGAAGCAGTTGCAAGCAAGAGATAATGATGGCTCACAAAACATTTCAAGTGTCATTCCCATTTTGTCCAGGCTAATGAGGGGTAAAAGGCAAGACAGACTGGAGCTTAAATTCTGCTCCCTGCCCCAGCAATCTGTGCAGGTGTCAGGTAAGCTCAGCTCACTGGGAAGGTTCATGAGAGTCAACTGTGACCTCACTTGTGTCCTTTCTAGTGTTCTGCTCTGAATGGGAAACAAAGAAAAAACCAGTCCTTTGCATAGAACTGAGAGGCTGGAAAGAGAATTGCAGCAGTTAAACTTTCCCCTCCCTCCCATTCAAAGGTATCACTGCATGGGTTGTCCTGTCACTGCAGCTTCCTTTACTGCAGACCAGGTTTTCTCCTGTACTGTAGCTGCCTTGTAAAAGGCTGACAGGGCACAGCTCCAGCTGGCCACAGCAGGGCTCTGCTGAGGTTTAGCTGACAGGGGAACACCTCCAGGGTCACCCGCGTAAGTTTGTTCTCTCTTAATAAGCTAGAGATGCACTTGGACCACACAGTGGAGTATAAAACTGGCTTAAAATCACATTGCCACTCTTTCTGTTTGGAGGCCTTGGCACTAAGTCACGTATCATCTCGCACGCTCCACCCAAAGCTTCCCTAGCTGCTTCCTGTCCATCCCTCATGAGTCAAGACATCAGCTAAAGAAAATGCACATCTCCAGGACTGCATTTACTTTTTTGTTCCTGAGGTTGGCTCTCCTCGCACAGACAGTCCCACGCTTTGTCTCCAACTGCTTAGTCTTCTGCCTCAGCATCGTCATTTCTGACAAGTTAGCGTAATGTTGTCCCATTGTCTGTTCAATGACCTTGAGCTCCTCAGGATTTTCACAAGTATCATAGTAAACAACTTCATCCTGTTTCTCTAAAAAGGCATTTGGCATTTTTTTAAAAACCCAAAAATTGCCACAGTTATTTAAACATTTAAAGAACTAATGACATTTTAAAAGCCATTGAAAGCAGTGAGTTAGTTATTAGGAAGTGTAATGCTCCAGAGCAAGGCTTGGTCCTTCAAAATCTTACACAAACATGTCATGTTACTCACAGGGGTGCTTTGCAGGATCAAATTTATGCTTTTAGCATTCGTTATTATGTAGCTTCCTCTTTCAAATGTCTCTCCGTGCTTTAACTCCTACCTTCACCAACTAGAGTTTTCCTGGAAAACTGAGGACTGCTCTGATCAACACTGAGTGACTTATTTTACTATTTACCAGGTTTTAATTATGCATCAAGCAGAAGCAATGTTTACTTCCCAGTGTACACAGTAACAGAGGATTCAAAAGCACAAATAAGTATAAACAAGACTGGTATCTAATTTGGTCATAAACATGTTACACAGAGACACTGAATACAGCAGTACTCAAGTACCATCTAGCTATAATCACTTTTTTTTCATTACAGGATGTATTTGTAATTTCTACATGTTAAATTACAACAGATTTGTGATGAATTTCAAGACCCATTTCAGCAGGTCATAATATCCAGAATTTCCACGCAAAGATCTGGTAACTACGAGAGCAGTTAAATATTTTCAATATGAGTTATTCCGTACGCTAAACCAGTGCACGCACATATCGCAGTTGTTGTCAAGATGATCTATCAATGTGACTTTTTTTTAAACTTGTGTTATCAAATTAGTATCTAATTAGTCAGAAGACAAAATATGAGATGGTGCCATGCCAAAGTTTTCCAATGATGCTTTCTATTCTCAAGCCCTGAGCAGTGATAATCACCCTTTTTTTTAAGTGAAAAAAGAGCAGGCTACATCACTCCTGTGTTCTGGACACATGCTTGAATATTTGTTTATTCTTACCTTTAATCTGTCTCCTTAAAGTGTCCAACTGTACAATAAGCAGCATCTCTTCATGTTTCAATACTTCCAGCTGTACATTATATAATTCCAGCTGCGTTTCATAATACTGTATTTCCAGCTCCTCCACTAGAGTCAGGTCCTCTTCTTGTTCACTGAGGTTCTCCAACTGCATAGTCCCAAATAGAAAATAAAAAGCATTAATAATAAAACATGCACACATGAAACACGCACGGATGCACAAATACCTGTACAGAGCCTGGCCTAACTGGCACCCACGTATGTGCTTTGGTATGGAAACAAAATACTAGAAATGGCTCGCAGCAGAAACTCAGAGGAGCAGAGAACCTTGTTAATCTGAACTGTAATTTTATCTTAAAAGACTTGAATATAATCTGCGCAAATAATACTGCTCCCAAGAACAATGATATACGGTGCAGTACACTACTCTTGGAAAACAGATATCAGGTACTCCTAGCAGCAGTTAGATGACATCAAATCAAGAAGATGAGAACATTAAAATTAAATATCTTTATTTTGCACCATCCTCTGAAAATAATATCTGGTCTTTATCTCCCTAAAACTAACAATTTCAAAAGTTAATATCACAAATGCTAATATGACACTTGGAAATGTTTAAAAGGACGTATCTCAACCTTTGTTAAGCGTCATCGTATGTGCAGGAGCAATTTTTAAAAACTGGAGACAAGCATTTTTCTGCAACTTAAAACCATTTTGAACACCTGAGCTGTTTCACAGACAAAGACTTTGAAAGTTGGCTCTCATGACCATTTAGGTACGTTTTGATCAACCCTTCACAGAACAGTGACAGGAAAGGAGGCTTTCCAAGGTCTTACGTTTTTCCGAATGCCAGTTCTCTTCTGTTTCAAGCACAACTCTCTCGCTCTCAGATGCTGAAGCGTTTCTTTAGTCAACATACATTTCAGATTTTCTAGTCGTGGCAAAGCTGATGCCCAGGTGGTTTTACCAAATCTTTCCTGATCTTGTTCCATCTGTTTGTGCATTGCTGCAGATTAAAACATTGCAATAAGACACAAGAAATGCGGTGTACTAACTGTCCATGTCTGTTTCTACTATAGCCGCCGTACTAAAAATGCTGATGCTATTAAACAATTTCTGAAGCTTCTTTAGAAATTACAAGACTAAAAGGTTGAATTTATGATTTTATATATGTAAGTAAAATACATCATTGTACCATGGAAACATGCTTTAACAGTTACACAACAGTCTACTCAGTTCACATGCTGAAATCCTTGAGGCTTGTATATCAAGCATTAGAAGTGTGCATGGTTTTTGTTCCAAGGTTTGCAGCCATAAATCTCAGGTCTTGATAATGTTTGTATGTGAGCCAAATGCAAGCTGTAAACCAAATCAGTTAAAAGATAGAAATCTGAAGTGAATAAAATGCTTCTTTCTTAAGTTGGACACTCATTCTAACCTCAGGGTCTGCAGAGAGAGACCAGCAAAGGTGGTAAGAAGAGTTCTCAGTCCCCTAAGTTAAGTATTTACACAACTTTTTGTGTAAATCATTCCGATTACCTGCCAGAGCCTTTACAGTTTCCTTGAAGTAGTTCACAGTGATATCCTGGATGGAGCACACAGCATTTTCAGCTCGCTTAGTCCATTCTTCAGCATCTTTCTGCAAAGCTGCTACTCTTTTAGGCCCCAAATTATCATACTGTAAAGACTTCTGCAAGGAGACAAAATTCGCAGTTACCAACTGGTCACCACAGCGGTGCAGCCTGCATCATGCGATACTTAGAGACATTCCAAGCACAGCAGAGAATGGGGGCAAACGCGACCTTCCCCTCACCTGTCACACTCATGCCCGTGTATTGCCCTGTTCCTCATTCTCTGGGCCAGCTCCTAACCTTTGCTCCCCAATCATGACTTCATATATAACTTTGGATTAATTTATTTCTTAAAATATTTTTAAACTGTAATCTTAAAAATAATGTTCAACACAAGTGTTTTCACTTGTTACTAAAAGTAACTCAAAACCACTCTTCTACGTGCAATGTTCTCTTCTATTTTTCCCCACGTGTTGACAGCACATTGCACTGTCAGGTTCTCCAGTTTGGCAGCTCTTTCACACAGGAACACAGATATAAAGAAACAGAAGAGAGTATTTTCAAGTCCACAAAGTGTACCTGGATACAAAACTAGTATTATGTCTTGTTTTTTTTTTAAAGAATTAGATTTCAAATGAGCCTAAACAGCCTTTGGGGTTGTTTTTTTGGTGGTGTTTGTTTTTTAATACAGAAACAAACTGTTTCATCCATTCCAATTGTCACTTTAATTTTCAGTACAGCATACTAGATATTTTATCTTCACAGATCTATACCTTCAGTATCTAAGAACCTTAGTCTAACCTTAAAACTGTTCTGCTCTTTTTGAGAACAGCTCATCTTAATTTTAACAGACTATTTAAGGAAAAATCAAAACAGTAGATGGCTGTCTTTTCCAGGGGCATCTTAACTTTCAGTATGTGCTTCCAGTTTAAGATGCACATAAAATTAAATGAAGCGACAGCTGATGTTTTAATCTGTACTTCTAGAAGCTTGTAGCAGCGATAGAAAACTGCTTTGTGTGGTAAGGTCTCTTCTGCCTTCTGTTATACCACCACAACTGAGCTATCCTGGTGCATCAGCATTGCAGGGGGATGGCATTCGCACGGTCACAAACTCATTCCACTGACGGTGACACAATGAAGACTACTTAGATCTCTGTAAATTCAGCCTACCTGAGAGTAAACCACAAACAGCTGGAGCTTGGGAACGTTTTCCTTTTAATTCCTCAGAACAGAGGAAAAGTGGGACACTGGGGGTAAAACAGCTGCCACTCTGTTCACGCCAATACTACGGACCCCCAAGATCCTTCAAGAGTGGTTCTGCACTAACTTATGTTTGGTGGCTTGGCAGGGGAAAAAAGGAGGTAAAGACAGAGGCAGGGAATAAGTGATTTGAGCCTAAACTGCTCTGAGAGCAGCTGACGCCCTAGTATTAACTTGGCCTTTCACCCTGGGAAGGCAGACCTACCAGGATTTCCAGTTTGTACAGTGTTGCCAGCTCTCGCATATCTCTGAAGGGCTGCAGTAAATACTGGTAGAATTGTGTTGCCATGGTGACCAAATCCTGATAAGCTTCATCTTCTTCTTCATAAACCTTCATCAAAGCCACCATTGTGTCAGCATTTTTATGCTGCTGAAGAACCTAGCGGGATAAAAGGTAAATCAGACTTGAGTGCTTTGCATCCACATGTGCTGACTGCTGATGAGCTTTGGTGGAAAAGACCTGCCTTGTGTCATCTGATGAACAAGCAAGACTTCCCACTGCACCTAACTGCAAATATCATTAACACCACACTGGTAAAGGCACTAATTGCTGCATATTGCACTGGGAGACAGCAAGAAAAATCATGCCTAGGGCTTCCATCACAGAAATTCTAATAGCTGTGTACAAATGACTTGGTTGCTGCCTTTTATAAACACAAATGGGAAACTGGGGAAGTCAGTATACTGGAAGGACTAGTAAGGTACTCCTAGCTCTTGCATTGCTTCCACAATTACTAAATGGCTGCTAATACAAAATGATTTTCTGGATCTAGAATTTCTGACTTCAGGCACAGAAAAATCAACTTGCCATTTAAAGATAAGAACTCAGAAACAGATTTCTCCTTCTGATATACCCTGCAGCTAAGTCCCTTTAAAACTGGCAACATTTATAACAGTTTATTCTAATCTCAGTTCTAGTGATGTTACACTTTTTAACAAGTAATTTTTCCACTGAATGACTACCTTTCTGATATACTGCTCCTCATTTAAGGTCTTTATTTGCTTGTGCGACAAAATAGAAAGTTGGAAACTTACAACAAAAGGCATTAAAAACATAAGCTTCATTGTGTTGCAACTGAAGAGCACTGAAATTAAACCATCACCTTTGCTCTTGCCAGCTGAGTCTGGGTAAGACAGCAGGAGCAAAGTTCCCAGCTGTGGAGACATTTCTCCAGGGAAAAATCTGTGAAAAGTCAGTTCAAGAGCATTTCACACCCATCCTCGCTCCAGGCCTGGAACAAGAGGACCTGAACAACATTTCTGACACGCCCAGAAGTTCTGTAGCCCCCAAAGCTTCTCCAGCAGCTGGTGGTAGCTCAGACACAGTCCTGGGGCCCACCTGCAGCAATTCAACAGTCTGCTTTCCCCTCACTATTGAAACCAAACAGAAATACAATTGTTCAATTTCTGGTTTCCATACTCAAAGCAAGTAGTGAGGGCCATGCTGCTTCTGGAGCAGTGAGTAGAGGAGAAGTATTAGTGAAACTTTAAAGTCAACTCATGAGAAAATTACTCATTACAAGGGTTTGGGGTGTTTCTGGGGGGTGTCATGGTGTGACATTTTGTCTGTTTTGAAGTAAAAGCCTTGCTTTCACGCGAAGTGATATTATTTTCATAAAATTCTGGATCACAATGAGCCCAAATAACTCATCTGGTTCTTGTAACAGTATTGTTCTTGGATTTTTACCATTGTTTTTGAACACACAAAAGAAAGTAAGTGTTTACACAATAGTACTCTCATCCATCTTGTACTGGTATCTCCTGCATTCTTCATCCTCTGGGCCAGGGAATTCATTCTGAAGTATTTGAGAACAACATGAATAGAAAAAGATAAGAAGGATGCTCTGATACTTAAGGCTAGCTCAGTGCCAGAAGGGGTAGGTTGTATTTCCTGAATCTTACATAACTTGGTCTAAACTGCAGTCTAATGAATTTATGTCCCTGTTAGGCCTGTGAATACACCACCACCCTACAGCATGTTCAGCCATACCTAAAATATAGTTGGAAATAGCAGAATAACTGGCACTGAGTTATACTTAACCACCAAACCCCAAACTGCCGCATGGTCGTACATGCTTGTGCTGCTCACAAAAGAGCATGGTGTCTGGAACATTTCTAGCTGGGCCATGAACTGTTATAGTCTGTTATGGAAACTCTAGCTTTTGTTGACAAGACTGTACATGAACTTCATGTAAACTAAAGTTGTCTTTTTTAAAAACTGGGATGTTGTTACAGCTGTTAGACATTGAAATAGGAAACAGAAGGCTAACATCAACTGTCTTTCCTCCAAAGTATGATCCCTTTCATAAAACACTGTTCAGCTTCCCTTGCCAGGAAATAGACTGCAAACAGACACTGCAAGAAAACTACACCAGCAACACACTGGTGATCTTAAAACAATGGTTACAGATACCTTAACATAATGTCCTAATTGCAACCGTGTTACCAGCTCCCACCCTTCACAGTCATGCCTACTGCAACAGGAAGAAACACAAGGAACATACCTACAGCAGGAAGAAACTTATGGTACTACAGGGAGAAAGGACTAATATCATCACTTGTTCATACAATCATTGGAACAGAATTTGACACTTAAAAAGCATAACACAATTTCTCTGAATACAAAACACCCATTTGTTATAGGTGCATGGCAAAGTGTGGTTTTAATAAAAAACTTGACTGAGAATCCCCCAGTTATAGGTATCTCTGCAAAAGGGCATTCCAAGACCTTCATGTGGAGCTTAGGAAATTAGACCACGATTGTACTCTCCCCTTCAGTTACCATTCCACCCGTTGCACAACAGTGCTGGATATTTTTAGCAATGTGTTTTTGTAGGAGCGCTTGCAGCTTAAGTAAGCACCCCAACGTCTTATAGTGCCTGCCCACCCGGAGCTGGCTTATTCCCCACTTAATAAGGTAGGACTTACAAAGGCTGATGACACTCAGTACTTAAGAAAGTTGACTTGGCTGTTTCCAGATGATCAAAAAAGTGTTGGTGTAAGCACTCATCTGAGCGCCGGACAATGCTTTGAACAAGATGATATTAGTGACTTGGTCACCCTTGCTCACGTTACCCAAACACGAGCCTGACCCGAGTGACTGAAGCTCTTGCTGCAGAGGCACCAGCCTCACACACGCCAGCTCCCGGGTGAGCAAAAGGCACCAAAGCAGCGGCTGGGATGGGCGCACCTGTGCGCTGGGCTCAGCACTAAACAGAGAAGGTGCCCGATACCGAGGGGAGCCTTTCCCTGCCCGCAGGGAGAGCAGGGGCAGCACCCCCACCCCGACCCCTCAGGGACAACCCCGGGCCGCTGCGCTCCTCGGGCAGGCCCCGCTCCGTCCCCCCGCCCGGCCCCGGGGCCCGTACCCGCCGCAGGGCCTCCTTGGCCCGGGCCAGGTGGCCGCGCAGGGCCTTGGCGCGGAGCTCGTGCAGGCTCTCGAAGTACTCGTCGTCGTGGCGCCGGTCGTCGGCGAAGAGCGCGTCCAGCACCACCCGGCCGCCGCAGAGCTCCAGGGCCCAGCCCAGGTAGCGCTCCAGCTCCCGGCACAGCTCCTGCACCTCGGCCTCGCCCGGCGCCGCGCCGCCAGGGAACAGCACTGCCCACAGCCCGCCAGCCGCGGCCGCGCCGGGCAGCGTGGGCGGCAGCGCGGGGAACGCGGGCTCCAGGCGCGGGCACACGGCCGACAGCTGCCAGTGGACGCCGCGCAGAGCCGGCGCGGAGAACAGGCCGGCCCAGCTCTGCGGGGCCTGCGCCGCCGCCTCCGCCCGGCCGTGGCAGGTCACGGCGAACGCGCCCTCCACGCCGTTCCAGGCCACGAGGAAGCGGAGCCGCGGCGGCTGGGGCTCGGCGAAGGCGGTGTCGCGCACGGCCACCCACCCCTCCAGGCTGTCGGGCTGCGGCTCCATAATGGCGGCGGCCGCGCAGCCCCCGCGGAGCGAAACAGAAACCGACCCGCCTTAAACGGGCCGCGCGCACACCGCGGGGGGGCGGGCTCCTCGCGTGGCGTCACCGACAGCGCGCGGTCCCATTGGCGGGCGCCGCTCGGGGGTGGGGACAAGGCGTGGCCACCGGAGGGGGCGGGGCGAGCGGCGGCAGTCACCCAAATAAGCAATAACAGTAAAAGAGCGGGAGGTGTGGCCTGTGCAGCGCACGCATAAAGGCCCCGAGTGTGCAAAAAGCAAAATATATCTATCTATATATATTTGTGCTGTAGGAAACAATTATTTTGCAAATATGGACAGGATCTCTCAGCAAGGCATATTTTAATAATGATTTTATGAGACCAAGTGTTCTACCTAAAGGCAGGCACACCTAAAAGGGCAAAAAGCCCCAGCTTATATCCCCCCAAATCCCAGCTGCAATTTCCCTCCCCTGTTCCCCATTGATTGGGTACTTCAGGGTTTGCAGACTACCCCAACACTTGACTCAGTTTACATACAATACCCTTCCCCCTAAATTAACTTGTAAATACAGGTATCAGTATATATTCCAGGAAGAGACTGTGTTTTACATTAAGGATTCATAGTCCAATGTCTCTTGGTCTTTCCACCTGAATTAACTTGTAAATACAGGTGTCAGTATGTATACGGGTATTAGTATGTATACAGGTATCAGTATATGTTCCGGAAAGAGACTGTTTTACATTAAGAATTCATAATCCGATGTCTTTCGGTGCTTTCCCCCTGCTGGGGTCAGGCGCCAGGTCCTCAGTTAAGTAAAAACAACAGTTCTTCGTTAAACATTCCTTACAGTGCAATAAGCAGTTATTTCTGGGCAGGGTGCACAGTCCACCTCACGGGCGTTACCTCAGGGCGTCCCCACGCTGCATGGAGCCTCCGCCATCTCCCGTGTCCCGTGCTCTGAGCCGTTGGCGCTGTGGCCACTGGCTGAGGGAAAGCTTTCCAGCCATCGTTCCAGCAGGACAGGGAACTGCTGGAGAGAGTCCAGCGCAGGGCAACAAAGATGCTGAAGGGAGTGGAGCATCTCCCGTGTGAGGAAAGGCTGAGGGAGCTGAGGCTCTGGAGCTGGACAAGAGGACACTGAGGGGTGACCTCATTAATGTTTACAGATATCTAAAGGGTGAGTGTCAGGAGGATGGAGCCAGGCTCTTCTCGGTGACAACCAATGGTAGGACAAGGGGTAATGGGTTCAAACTGGAACACAAGAGGTTCCACTTAAGTTTGAGAAGAAACTTCTTCCCGGTGAGGGTGGCAGAGCCTGGCCCAGGCTGCCCAGGGGGGTTGTGGAGTCTCCTTCTCTGCAGACATTCCAACCCGCCTGGACACCTTCCTGTGTAACCTCATCTGGGTGTTCCTGCTCCATGGGGGGATTGCACTGGATGAGCTTTCCAGGTCCCTTCCAACCCCTGACACTCTGGGATTCTGTGTGTGACACCAGAAGCAGTTACACCTCATTGTCAAAATGCAAATGAAATCTCCTGGATGGATCCCCACACTACAGCAGCAACAGTCCCAAAGGAACACCATGGAGCTTCCAGGCAAACAGGAATGTCTCTGGGTAACAACTTTCCCTGCAGCCAGCTGCGCCTCCTCCTGCACTTCCTCGGTGCAACAAACCTCATCTGGGTGTTCCTGCTCCATGGGGGGATTGCACTGGATGAGCTTTCCAGGTCCCCTCCAATCCCTGGCATTCTGTGGTTCTGTGATTCCTACGGGCCCAGCAAAGTTTGTTCCCAGCCGAAACCCCACACTCCTTCCCTGCCCTTTGAAATGGAAGCAGCGCTACCCTGGGCCAGTGTTCCAGCCCTGGGGTGGCGTGTGGCCCCGGGCCCCACCGCCTGCCATCCCACATACCACAGGCCACGGCTGTAAACCACTGTGCAGTCACATGGTGCTTGTCCTTAAGTTAAACTCAGTCCTAAGGTCGTCATTATACTGCCTAAATACCACCTCTGAGAGGAGCAGAGAGCAAAGGGGATTTTATATAGCACATGTCTCGTGTTCAGGCCTTGTGTGCAAGGCTGAGTTTAATCCACAGTAAACAGAATGTTATATTCTATTCTTTGGAAGTAAAGCTGGCAATGCTAATTTTTCAATAAGTTGAGGCCTGCAAGATAGTGTAGCTTAACAGTATAAGGGAAAAAATAAGTTCTCATTTGGAAAAATTAATAAAATCTGCCTGACAGCAAAAATGTTAACACTTCAGCAACGGCTACATCGTTTATGTGAAAACATTTCTGCTCTGATCTCACAGATGATAGAAGCACAGTCAGTGGTAATGAGATCATGACTACCAAGGGAATTAACTTGTAATTCTTTGCCAAAACAGCAACAATTGCACTGCTGGGAATGTGAGGAAATGACACCAAGTTTAATTGGAAAAGGAGGGAAAAGCAGAGCTGTGTCAAGATCCAACAGACACTTCCCCTTGTGCTGTCCCTGAGCTCAAGACATATATAATGCAATGATCTAAAACGTGCTTAAAAATCTCTTGCCAGCAAGGCTGGTGCAGGAGCATGTTCATGAGCAGGAGGTTATAAATACCGGACAACCGTGAGTTTGAGTAGATACACAAAGCTCAAGTGCCACTGTAATTGTAATAATCAGTGGTGATATACAGCCTGGTTTTTATCAGATGAACCACTACTGAACGCAGACTGAAGGGATACATTCCCATGAAAACCCTCCTTAGCTGGGCTGTTGGCCACTTTCTTCACTATAATTAGGTTTCCTGAGGTCTAGCGTACACATACAGGGTGGGGATATATATATATGTATGGTAAGTGTATGCAACAGTATGATTTCTTTTCTATATTCTGAATTTTAATATTTTTTTCTTAGAACCTGGTCTTGATTCCAACTCAACCCCATAGTAAAGCTGCTGCTAATTTCATAGAGAGGAGGACTTTGCCATTAAACATGTGCGAGGACCAGGATACCTCCATTGAACTGTGCAGCCATGCTGTAAGTGTGTGTCCAGCCATTTCAGTCTGTGCAGGGTGTGTTTGGTGAATCACACACATGATACTCTGCCCAGCACCACAGCCTTGGAAATCCCACCTACAGTCAATGACTGCACCCTGCGGGGTTTATTAATACCACCTCCAAAAGTGAGAGGGTGCTCTGGCTTTAGCGAGGGCTCCCTATAATTGTTCCAAGTACTTCAGATCCAGGAATCAACCTTCAGATCCTTTTCTCAGTGCATGACATTCATCCTGGTGACACTCAAGCTGCTGAAGGACGGCCAGGGCACGTCTATATTTGTTCCATTGCTCATTGCTGGCATGTCCCTATCTGAGCAAAGAGACGGTCTAGGGTTACGGCAATAAGTCTTCCAACTGCAGTCACAGGAAAGTGGCAGGAATTGCTTTCTTGTGAATTAATTTTTATTAGGGGAAATAAATGTGAAGTTTGATGCCATCTGAGCTACCTGAAGAATTTAGGACGTCTTAAGATAGAAGGCAAGTTTTTAGGTAGTCACATTCTTATGTATTTCCGATAACTCATGGTCACGGACTTAAACATTCTTCACTGTAATTGTATCTGTGCCTGTAAACTGAGAAAACACTGAGCAATCTGAAAATCTTATTTAGGCAGCAGGGTTCCAGACGAGCTTAATTATGCTCGTTTTAATTTTTATAATTTAATTTCATTTTGGTAGGAAAAATACTTGTTAATTCACTTTTCTAGTCAGTAGTAGCTTCTGAAGCAAGCCTTATTACAATTATGGGGACAAAAGTCTTTGTGGGAGCCAGACAACATCTTCTGGTATGTGTCCAGACCTTGTCTCTGTTTGATGTGTTAGAATTTGCATGATTTATTTTATCACCTTTAGCATAAATAGTATTTCTGCCTAACTTCAGTGTTTTTGTCGATAGTAAGATATTGCGAGCTGTAGAATCTACACCCATGTCTGCAATGCCAGACGACAAACGGTGAACTTGTGCGTGTGTTTTCAGACAGATCCAGCAGGCTGGATTATTTTCCGTCATTGATACAAAAACGGAGTGGGGAGTTTGTTGGCATTTTTCACTAGTTTGAGAAGTTGCTTTCTAATAAGTCACTGACTGTGTTGACTTTGTTAGCTAAGTAATCCTCAGGAATATTAGTAAAATATTGATGAAATAAATTAGAGGTGATGGCAAGTACTCACAACTACAAAGACCATAAAAAGCAGTTTGAAAGCAAAGCTTATGTGAAAGCTTCTGCAGAAGCTCTGATAACCTTGATGTCTGACTGATCTTTTGGGTTTTTTTTCTACGAGAAAGTGGTTTTAAAGCTTTCCTGTGCTTCACTGAGCCAGGACTAGATGTAACTATGGGTTAACTAATATTCAGCTGAAATCTTTCCATGAACTCTTTTGATTGTACTAGTAACCTGCTGAGAAAATTGACCTGAGTATTTTTGCAGCTGTGATTTTGTCCGGAGGGCTGCGGGGACGTTTCAGCTCTGGCAAAGCACTGTCCTGTACTGGCATCATTTCGTGTGCCTTTCTTAATGCGGCTGGTTGGAAAGAGTGGCCTTGAGGAGTCAATGTTAACGTTGCTCTTGCACCTTTATTGTTGTCCCACATGCATCTGCTTTATCACACAACTTTGCATTTCACATCCACACGCTCTTTTCACACCTCCCACGTTGCAGAAAATGGACAAAGAGTGTGAGCTCCAGGTCAGAGGAGACTCTCAATTCAGGGGTCAATGACCTGCCTTTTTTCCTAGTTACTGATGATCTCCATGATAAAGCATACATCAAACATTTTCCTGAGCTTCATTTAGGTTAAAATATATACCTTTACAGCACCCTAGAACCCTCAAAGGGCAGTATTTTTCCCTGTTTTATAGAAAGAACCCCAGACCTGGACTGAAAATAATCTTAAAAGAGACCTCAAGTGTCGATGTCAAGAATGGCCACTTGAAAAATCCAGGACAGCAGCTGAAGGATGAGCAGACTTCAGACCAGGCCACCTCCAGTGGCGCAGAACTGTGCTAGGTGCACCTGAAGCACATCTGCAGTGTTGAGCTGGGGACAGGACTACTCCACTTTTGGGAAATCAGACATCAGGGTTATAGATGAGACACTCAGAAAACATAAGATGCCCACCACAGAGAGATCTCTGCTCTGCTTTGCAGGAAACTGAGAAAAAAACAAGTTTCCTGGGGTTTCCCTTTAGTATCTTCTCTTAAGAAGTGAAGCTGCTGGCTTTGGGCTTTCCTGTGGCTACCTCCAGGTCCTGAGCAGTCCTCAGCCAAACCTATTCCATCTATATATTGTTAGGCAAAAAACCCTCATGCCTGGTATCTAAGTATGTAGCTAAGGATTTTTCTTGTCTTTTACAGGTTTGAGACTTGTCATCTCAAAAGCCTCACTGAGGATACCAATGTCATCCAGATCTGGCAGAGCAAGAGAGTATGAAACTAGTGACCAGTTGCCTGGTCGTTCAGCTTCCCCACCAGCCCCAGAGTTTAGCGAGACTGAGGCTGAAGGCTTGATATTTTATCACATGGATCTTTACGGATCAAAGGAGAGGTTTGATATCTTTCCTGAAGAGCCATCTGGTCAAGTAGACAGATCTCTGGGAGATACCAGAAGGGAATCCACATTGAATAGTGAGAAATTTCAGTGCTCACAAGAAGCTGGATATGACTTGGAAAAGGAGGTTGCAGAGTTGGCTAGGATGTATGGACTTGATGAGGATAGAGAAAAAGAGCTTGAACTTCTTGGAGGACACCTGGAGACAGTGGAGAGCAAATGGCCACCTGCCCACGCAGAAAAAGCAGGATCACAGGGCTCTGTACATAATGCATCAAAAAGCAGCTCTCCAGTGAAAGATCAAAGTCAAACCACAAAGCAACAGGGACTTCCTAGTGAGGCTTCTCAAGATGAAGATCAGAGCAAAGCCAGAGCGGAGGATGAGGCTGAGAGCCACACATGGTCCAGAGAGGGGCTTAGCAGTGGTGGCATGTCAGATGAGTGGAGCAGTCAGCCTGTCAGTGAGGAGGAGGAGGCGGCAGATGTTTTTTGCTGTACCTGCAAGATGCCAATCCGAGCTTTTGACAAACTGTTTGGTGAGCACAAGGATCACGAGGTGGCTCAGCTCCCCAGTGCTGTGGAAAGTGAAAAGGTAAGAGTAACACAAGTGTACTGAAGTGCCTCTAAAACAGCATTCAGACATGCTAAGAATCACTCTGGGTGTTTTGGTAGGAGGAGATTCATAAGAATATGTGCAAGTTGGAAGAGCAGATTGCTCAGATGGAAAACTTCGCCAGTCACTTGGAGGAAATCTTCATCACCGTAGAGGTAAGGCATTTTTTCTCGGGCTGTGTGGTTCTGGCGTTAGAACAGTTTTGATGGTTATAGCGCTCAGTTGTTAACAAGGTGAGTAATTATGGTAACAGAGCACAGTGTTATCCTGGGGTTTACCTAGACTGAGGTATTAAGGAAAATTCATCCTAAGGAATTTTTTAAAGTGGGCTTGTAAAACCACATCAAATATTTGCACAGACGCTTGCATTCAGAAGTAAAGTGACCCCTACACAGGTTATCTTAATTTTAAATGGCCCAAGACCTGTCATCTAACTATTCCATCCAGAGTGTACCCCTTGTGTTCACTCAGTTTCATTCACACGAGTGCCAGATACAGACAAACCCTTGGACCAGCTGCATTGAGCTGCAGCACTTCAGGGCTTGTGCTCCAGCTCACCTGGTGTCAGCTTGGCCGCAGGGGAGGGGGCCCAGATGGCAGCAGGTCAAACTGAAGCAATAGCTCAAGACACCTACTGGCTTTTCTCTGCTGCACGTGGCACAGAAGGACGTCGGTGCCGGAGCAGCGGGCAGCTGCCGGCAGTAAAGCCTGGACTGCTCCTTATATCTTCCTTCCTAACGCTTTCTCCAGCAGTGAATGAGGAAACCAGCATTAGCTGCTCAGCTCCCCCAGCACAAATCCATGGATCCCACTGGGTTGCCATGGTTTCTCTCATGGAAGAATGTGCTTGACTGTGGTGGTGGAAACACTTGTGAGATTACAGCTAGGATATATCCCTAGTTGAGCTCCCCGGGCTTAGGTTGGAGACAGTTGACTTGCAGCATTGTTTTTATTATAATTTCTGATGATCTTATTATGCCTGGAACCAAATCCAACACTCTCTTGTGCCTCAGTGGGGGTGAACGATTAGAATAAACTCCTAAAAAATGCAAATTAGTCAAATTACAGCGTCTGTGCACTGGCATTGCCTCCCTGGCAAGGAGAACTTTAGCCAGACCTGAGTGGGATTTTTCTTTGGCTGAGCTATGGATCAAGCCTGACACCAAGGAACAAACCCCAAATGCCTTGCAGGAAAACTTCGGAAGGCAGGAGCAGAACTTCGAGGCGCATTACAATGACGCGGTGCAAGTGCTCGCTCAGAAGTACGAAGAACAGCTGGAAGCTCTGGGGGAAGAGAAGAGGCAGAAACTGGAAGCTTTGTATGGGCAGCTGGTCAGTTGTGGGGAACATCTCGACACCTGCAAGGAGCTGACAGATGCAACCCAGGAGCTTTTCCTGGAAAACAACAAAGCCAATTTTATGAAGGTAAAAAGCTTTAACTGGCAAGGCTGTTTCTAAATGCTCTTTGCTGCTTGCAAGTAGTCCCCAGCTGGGCTTTATTTCTAGAGAGCATTTGGGGTGCTCAGTCCACAGTGCTGTCACTGCTCCAGGTGCCTGGCATGGTGGCATTTACTTAGTGGGGCAACACAATGGGGGCAAAAGCAGAAGCAGCAGCAGAAGTTTGTAACTTAGATGCTCAATGATATATGAGTCTCACTGCGGTTCAGAGAGAAGATATCTCTAAAAAGCTTATCTCAGGAAACTCTGGAAGCACGAAGCGTTCATTGCCTCGTGTAGGCTCAGCACTCTTGCTCTATTCTGGGCTCACAGCAGGCAGGCTGATGCAACCACTTTGGAAGATGTTTCTTTTTCTTCTTCGTTTTATTGGAAACTTGAGCTGAACAGGAGGCTCTAAACTGAATACATCAGGAGCTCCTGCAAAGTGATGGATGAATCCCACTATTGAGGAGGTGTCGAAAAGTTATTTTGCTTTAGCAAGTGGAAAAATAATTGGAAAAAAAAGAGAATTTTCCCTGCTGATGAGTGATTGCTCTAATCTGAGCTGTCCTGTGACTCAGGTGGGTGGGAGCATTTCTATAGCACAGCCACAGGAACTTCTGAACCGGACAGTAAGCAAATCTCCTAACACCTCCAGCCTGCTCCAGTGGATCAGCTTGCTGTGTCACTACAACCTGTTGAGTTCTTGGCATGAGCTGACATTTCCCATTCCTCTGCCTCTCTGAAATAACCTGATTTTCTCCTTAGCTCATAAACGGTTTTACATCACCCCTAGGAACCATTTTTCACCATGTCAATAGCTCTTGGTCATGAGCCCTTGGCTGCCTACATTTCTCCAGGGACTGTCTTGCAGTGGCATGCGCTGCTCAGGCTCCCTCCAATGCAGATCATTTCACTAAATTATTTTCCCCAGCTGCTGTTGGTTTTTGTTTGTGAAGCATCTGTTGGCACTTTGGACACTTAAGGGAGGGTACAGTCTGGAGTCTGGATGGGCAGACACTTCACTGCCTGATACTGCACGTTATCTTACTCTAAATTCAGCCAAGCTCTGTCCCTTTGAACGAACAGTTAGGCACGGCTTTGTTCCTAGAGCTGGGCGAGAACCAATTAGCTCACTCTGAGGACTGCACTTGGGACAATTAATGTAAGACAGGTCAACAGCATAATGTACACTAAGGCAAGAAATGTCTCTTTTCTGTCTTTTAACGCTCTCTCTTTTTTTTTCTACAGGCAGCAGTAACCATGGTTGACAGGTAGTATCATAGTCTGCAATTTTGTGTCACATTCCTTCCTGATAATTGGGCCTGTTACTGGGGACACTTGAATGTTCTGGACTGTTCAGGCACACATATGTTATCTAAGCTACTAGAGCTATTGAAATCTTCAGTATTTCTGGTTCAAACTACAGCAGAAAAAGTTGTTCCAAGAAATGTAACGCTCAAAACTAGTTTTGAGCCAATTTTGAAAAACCCAAAGGGACAGTTAGAGCCTGAATAAATCACTGTTTTCAGCTTAGTCATAAGGAACTAATTTCAGTGACTGAGAAACAGGATTGCTAAAGATCATGAAAGAAATGCTCTGGATACAAATCTGCCTAAAACTGAGCTCCCTAAATAGATTAGTAACAGGCCTACTCGTGCATTAGTATAGATGAGTAGAAAGTCAAGCTGTGGGAGCTCAAAACAGATACTGAAAGATGTTAGAGGAGCTGGAAGATATCTTAAGGCACACTAAATCAAGTGCAAAAAATATACACTGAAATTGACTGCCATCATTTACGAAAACACAGAGAAAAGAGACCCCTTTTCTTCAGTTTCACAACACCTGGTACCATGAGGTCCTAAATTAGTGTCAGAAATTCTAAATAATGAAAATTATTAGCTAATATATAGCTAATATATAGCTAATAAATTATTAGCTAATAGCTAATAGCCCCCATCCCATCAGCATCCAGCTCCCCCTGGCATCCTGAGCACTGATCATTATTTTAAGGAAGCAGCTGTTATTTTAGAGTTTGATGTTCTTTTCCTCTTACCATTAGGTATCATAGAAACCCAACATGATGGTACTTCCAGTTAGTCTTTTCTTTTCTTATTTTTTTCCCCTAAAATCACAGGCTGGAAGAATTCTTAAAGAAAGAAGTGCACTTAGAGCTTTCAACACTGCCAGACTTTGAAGAGCGGGTCATAGATTTCTCTGAAGTTGAACAACTAATGAACTCCATTAATACTATTCCAGGTACTCTTCCTATCCAATCAGTATTTCATTTACATTTCATTAAGGATATGTATTAAACAGAGGTTCATTACTTGTTCTAAAGGAGAACTACAAAGGCAGAATTAGCTTCTCCTTAGTTTTCCCTCCAGATTTTTTTTTATTGTCTAGATATACAGAGACACTGGAAGCTGGTTTTGATTTTTGTTTTCATTTGTTGTCAGTATAAAATCACCAGAACTGCCAAGTTCGTCTTCCTTGCTGTTCTGGATGATTTCCCAGCAGATTCACAAAGACTCTCCCCTTCTGTTGAGGGGTCAGGCATCCTTAGTTGGTGATAACTTGTCTTACCTTGTGGTTGCTTGAACAAAGGTAAAGGACACCAGGCTGCCTTAAACAACCTTTAAGCACAGCTTCTCTTGATAACCAGATTTCAGTAGCTTGTTCCTCTACTATTTAGCAAATATGTTTCCTGTTAAACACAGAAAACAGAGCAAAACCCAAACAAATATATAATAATTAAAAAAACCAAGATATTACAGATTTAAAATCTTTTCTGGCACACCACAAATGGTCAGAAAGAACAATATGCATTTTTTTATGCCCATGAATTGTGTTTTCTTCAAGTAAAACATCATTTGCCTGTTCTGCAATTTGAAGCAAAACTAGTTTATACACCAGTGACTTGATTATCATCTGCAACTATTTACAGGGTCAGCTCCTAACTTTTCTCCACATGGGGGGAATATGACTCTACTCAATGCCTAGGCTTTGTGTAACCAGCTTTGTGAGGGGAGAGCTGTTTGCCTGTGAACAACATACCATGCTTATACATTCAAAATCTGACCTGCTTTCCCCTCCGCAGCTCCTTGTGCCCCTGTTATCAATCCCCAGGCTCCCAATACAGCGACTGGCACCTCACTGAGAGTTTGCTGGGGCCTCTTCTCAGATGACACCATCGAGTGCTACCAGCTGTGCTATAAACCAGTGAGCACCGAGAGGCACAGTGATGAACAAGCAGGTAGGGAGACCTGGACCCAAAGGACACTGCAGCAACCAGTGACAAAACCAGCTGGTTCCAAAATGCCTTGACTTGCTGCAGCAACCAGCGCACCTTCTGTGCACTCTCTCTGCTGCCCAAGCTGTCCTATCGGCCACCACGTTTCCTGCTTCTGGCTTTGTCACTCCTCCCCTGCCAAGCTGTTGTTGCAGTGGAGCCCATCACAGGAGCACAGACAGGATGGAGCAGCAACTGGGAGAGTGGGAAGGGGACAGTGGATGGAGTCAGGTCTCAACAGCAGCATTTCCTCTCCTGCAGGTGGGCGCTGTGTTAGACACATGTGCTGCATCTACTGCAAGGCACAGTATTTTTAGAGAGCAAATCATCACGCCCACTGAAACCCCCACAGTCATCTTACAGTTTATCTCTGTGCTAATAATAGGCTGTAACTCCCCATCACCCACATGCACAAAAAAAGAACCACAGAACCATCCTAAAATGTCCCAGCTTTGTGACAAAACTGCCCTTGCTAATAATATTCTTGCAGAACCTTTTACCAAAAACACCCAGTCACTTCTCCAGCAAAGGTGGAAGCCAGTAGAATGCCAAGTGGCCACTTTAGAAAGAAAAGCAGAACCTGTCCAAATTGTATAAGATGAAGAATGAGAAAGGAGTAGTGAAATAGCTCCAGCTCTTGTCCCACTGCTGGGATGAGCTGACCCAGACAGCATCTCAAGAGTGGGAACATGCAGAGTCTGTTTAGAAAAAACAAACAGGTGGGTGGGTGACCTTTCCTTTTGTTTTGTTTTGGCTTTTTTCCTTCCTTTGGAAGCTGATGCATTATCTGATTTATGCCTCCTTAGAGGAAGCCATGGTGAAACAGCCTGACAGCTAATCAAAGGGTATGGAGCTCAAGGAGCTCTCCTGTTCTCAGCACACAAAACAATGCACCTCAAGTCCATTATTTGAGGCAGCTTTGGGGAAGGGTGGGCACCTGTGTAACGCCACTGTAAATACTTTGTTTTTTCAATTTCAGAGCATACACTGAAAGTCAAAGAAACATACTGCACCATTACTAATCTGTTGCCAAATACACAATATGAATTTTGGGTCACTGCTGTAAATGTCTCCGGTATCAGCCCACCAAGTGAAAGAGCAGTTTATGTCACAGGTAAAATTTTATTCATATGATGATGTGATGTTCATAGTGAAATTCACAGTCATCTCTGAATTTTATGCCAGTAATGCTTGCTGGGCACTTTGTTTCTTCTGATGTAAGTCTGCTGACTGCATGGGAATTTCTTACTTTCATTTGAAGACCCTATCAGGCCAATTTTCCCTGTTTTAAAGTTCAAGAAACAGAAGCACAGAGACAAAATAACCTATTTAAATGTAAGCATGTAGGAGAGCTGGAAATAAGGCTCAAGTCTCCCGGTTCTGCCAGGTGGACCCGTTTTACAGCCCTCCTTTTACTTACCTGTGTGCATTTTGTGGATTCACCTGCTATGCTGCCCTTTGTAACTGCAGTTCAGTCAAGCACATTTTGATGAGTGTGGCTTGTCTTGAGGAATTCTTTCCAATAGCTGAACTGCAGCTTACAGACCCTGGTTCTCTTCTGTGAAATCCTGACACCAAATTGAGTAAGTCGGAGTGCGATCTTCAAGCACTTATTCCAGATGTCTTTGGCATCTTAAAGCGGAGAAAAGATGCACTTTTATGACGAAGATAAAACCAATGATAGAAAGAAAATGGTTGTGTAATCAGTCTTTATCTATGTTACTTCTCTGATTAATTCTCTTGGGACCTTTGTAGTTCAAATTAAGTCTTTGAATGGTACTGTTAATCACCTTGCCTGCTGTTTATTTTCCATTGGGGGAGTAAGTTTCTATAACTATATAGTATTAGTAAACAACTTTGTTCTACTTTTTAAGTCTTCCAAGCCCATTTGTTGCAAACCTTTCCAAGCAACAACTTAGAATTGTTCTTTTGCCTACTTTTTAGCTCCTTCACCACCTACCATAAAGCCTAAAAAGATCCGAAGCTGTGAAAATGCAGCACTGGTGTGCTGGGAATCTAGAGACATTAACCCTGTCGATTCCTACACAGTTGAACTGTCCAAGCTGACAGATGAAGAAAATGGTGAAATTACTGAGTGAGTCACTTTTCTATCAAGTCCATGACCTGTAGAGATAAAACCATTTCAAGCCACATGGCATCAGATAGCACTAAGAAAGGACCCATGACCCTTGGGTCAATTCACCTTTCTAAACATTCCTGTTATTATAGAAAAATTGATTGTATAAATGTTAATTGAAAATGACTATACGGGGTATGGGAAAAGGGTAGGAGCAAATGGAAAAATCTGCATAGTCTGTCAGAAATTGTCTCTCACCGCCACTACTGGCAGCTGTACAAGGTAAAGTGGTGTTGATGGGTTACAGGAGAAGTTGATCATGTAATTTCTTCTTTGTTGTTCAGAAAAATAATCTCAAAGGCCTTCCTTTGTTCTCTTCCCTATCATTTTCCATTGATTTATTTCCTGTAGATCTATTGTTGGGATTCCTAACTGCGAAGTCCTAATTCACCTTCAGCCAACACAAAGCTATCACATCTGTGTTAGAGCCCTAAACCTGGGTGGTTCCAGTGAAAGGAGTGAACCTGTCCTGATACACACCACAGGTACTGTGCAGTTGGAACAACTCCAGCCGCCTGTTGCAGCATCTATTATTTCAATAGAACCATTCCTGCTGGTTTCAGTGGCCCCCATCAGGCCCTCATCTCTTACCTCTAATTACACACCTGGTAACCTTTTAGGAATGGAAAAAAACACTTTTTGTAACAATAAGTGCCTTGCTTTAGCTCTGTAATTGAAAATTATTTCTGCCCAGTGCATTTGACACTTGAAAGCTACTAATTTCTAAACATTTAAAAAGACTAGATCAACCCAACACCCCCAGATGTTGCCAGTTTGCCAAGTACTGCCACACCAGTGAAGAAAGTTATAGCGTGATTGTACTTCAGAGATTACCTTATAACGCTGCTGCTGGAATGGGTGGTTGAGACTGTCAGTCAGCACTTCCCAGAGTCATTTGGATATGTAAAATCTTCCTGTGTAGATATTCGAATGTCTCCAGCTTGGCTGGGAAGCTCTGAGGGCTGGTTCCCTTTATGCATCAGGAAAATGTTTATGCATCAGGAAAAAAGCTTCCTTTCAGCTGGAAGCTTTGCTTTTGGTAACTGACACAGCGTTATCACCTCTGCTCTCAGAGCCACACTGGGCAAGGATTAACCTTCTCCCACAAAGGGGAGATGGAAGCCCTTTCACCCCCCGGCCACCTAATCAAAGCTCTGTTTAATTACTTACATAGGTAGACCCCTGTGTTCACTTTCACCACTGCTATTACGATGCTGCAGCATGACTGGGGTGTCTCAAACCTCCCACATGCACTCACACCATACCTGCGTCTCTTCTGCACTTTCCTTCCAGGAGAGAGATTTGCAAATTTGCTTATTCAGCAAACTGACCACACAGCCATTAATCTGCTGAATATGTTTCAGTGAGAAACCTGCCTGCTACACATCGGTGACACCACAGAAATAGTCATTCTTAAATCCCTGGAGAGGAAGACTGTCATTGCATGTGTGTATTTTAGGCACTTAAATCAAACTCAATATTAGAAATTGCCAATTCCGCTTGCACAGCGTGTGTTTGTTTTCAGCAGCACGTACCTGTAATGGCCCTGTCATTGTTTGTATTGTATTTGCATTGAAGTAACCTGCAGTTTGATTATAATGATTTCATTTGGGATTAGCATGGAGAGATTTATCTTCTCTGAGTCTACATTATGCAAACGGCTGATGCAAATGGATCTGTCAGCTGCAAGCGCTCACCTCCAACACTGGGAATGACCTTTGATTCTTCCTTACTGGGGCGGATACACAAACACCAACTACAAACAGCAGCTGTGACGCACACGGCTGCTCCTCAGAGCGCAGCGTGTCAGACCTGCTTTGTGAAGTCTCCGAAGGGAGAAAGGCAGAAGTGCTTTTATCCTGGGCTGGCTTGGCCGATTTACTTCTCTGAGGGCTGATGCTGCATGTGGCACCTTTGTAGAGATCCCTTCTCTTCAAACTGTGTCCAGCATTTATGTGGAAGAGGCCTCGGGGATGCCTTTAAGCCCCCTTCGCCTTGCAGTGATTAAAAATAGATCGCTTCAGCTCTGAGGAAGAGGACTTGAAACTGGACAGTCCATTGCAGGGAGGGCCCTTCATCATTGCATAGCTGCTTCCTGCGCAACGCCTGCAGCTTTGAGCCCTGGCTGGGTTTAAAACCAGGTTAAGGCCCCTTTTCTTTTCTTTCACAAGGCTGTAACTAAACCGAGTTAAGCTGCAAAACACCCATTTATTTGGAAAACTCAAAATGGGCAACACTGTCCTGTCAGCCTCAGCCACAGATTCCTTCCAGAGCACTGGTTAATCTTTTTGTGGATCCAAACATTTCACCACACCCTTGCTGCAAACCCTAATGCCTTCAGTTGTTGCTGGAGTTACCCTCAGGCACTCTCCTCTCTTGCAGGCACCTACTTCTGCCTTAACGAGGACACAGCCCATCCTTTACTGGCCATTCTAGATGATGGATTTACAATTGCATGCGATGAACTGGAAAACCCAGAGTGTGATCTGCCTGTCTACGATAACAGCTTTACAAGGTATACACAAGAATTTCAGTTGCAACTAATGCATGTGGTTTGCAGCTGCTTTGCCCACAACACACTCCTACCTTGAATTTAAATCCACCAAAAAGGTTTATGGGTGTTGCAGCTTGTCTCACTTTCAAGCCAGGCACCACCTGAGTTAAACTTCAGACTGCACATGTATGTACAATGTATAGTGTTTTTTTCATAAGTGATTGTGGTTGTCTTCAGTTTTAGACAGCTGCAAACATCTTTGTCGGTCCTTTTAAAATATGGATTACTCATCTTCTAGAAAATCACTTGGAAGTTAATGCAAGTTCGTAAAGAGGATTACAGATACAGCCAGCACAGTTACGCGCAAGCCCACTTACACGTTGGGCACCTTGAGCTAAGTCTGAACAGGTATTTAAGTGCCAAAACAAATGATAAGGAAATGAGACGGATCTGAATACTTACATCTTGCTGAAAGATCTAGCTGATGCTATTTGGGCCTACAGATTTTACTTTCAAAAACCAATTAGGCCCTTTGCCATTGAAATGAGAGACTTAGCTTGCTGAAAGGCATGTTTCCAGTCAGAACCATGGAAACAATATGTAACCAGGACAGGCATCTGCAGACACAGGATAATACAAGCTCACGTCTTAGTCCCTCCATGGAGATGTAGTGTTACTAGAGGGCTTGGTGGAAAAGAGCCAGGAGAGAGATGATTCTCTTCATTAAAGTCATCATGATAAGCCTAAATGGGATTTCATCCCACTTCCACAGGGTGCTTTTATGTTTCACATAAACAGCCAAAGCTGGCACTTATCTCATTCTGAATTTTTCATGCCACTGTGAACTTTCAGAAGCCTCTTTCACACCAAGATACTGCAGAAAAGACTTAAAAAAGCTCCCAAGCTGCAATGACTAACGCTTGCACTACAAGGAAATTACATCACAAACTGTTATTTCTGAGGTGTGTGTGATCCCTGAAAGGCTGATGTGTTTCCTAACCACAGCAGCTCCTACGGTCTGACTCAGGTTTGCCTTGGTGGCTTTGTAACTCTCATTACTATGGCAGTACTTCGTTCACAGATGTTTACCCATCCATTTCACATCATTCCTTTTCCTTCTCAAGCTGTAGCAACACGGCCTCTTCACAGCCGATTTCAGCAGCCTTTAAGCTATTCCCAAGACATCTACATGCACTTGCAATGAACTGTACACTTGCTTTAAGTGATTGCTGCTGAGGTGGCACAGAGTACAGCTGTCTTACTGTGCATGCCCAGCTCCTGATGGTGAGCGACATTTAAGGCCTTGGGCTGTTAAGGAAGAAAACATAAAACCTGCAGCCTTTTCCTGCTGCTATATCGGGGTTCACCAGAGCACTCTCTTTTCTAGCAAGTAATAACTTTCCCAGAAAACCCAGGCAGCACAGGATGCTGTTCGACCTATTCCTGAAAGTGCCCAGGCCACTCATTTATACACACAGTGGGTGTCACAAAGAAACTTGCAGGTTCTGTGTCAGGCCCTCAGCATGTGGACTTCGCTGTAGTCAAAAATCTATGCTGCACTGCTATGGAAACAGTAGAAGTGGCCTTTGTTTATTGATGTGTAATGTCCAGGTACATAATGTACCTAAACATTGTAAATAGCATCGCAGAGTCCCTGCCGAAGCACATATTCGTGTCTCTGTCTCCCACAGATGTATTGGGATCCTGGGCAGTCTGATCCCATTTCCAGGAAAGCATTACTGGGAGGTGGAAGTTGAGGAGGATACAGAGTACAGAATCGGCGTGGCTTTTGAAAACACTCCGAGGCACGGTTATCTGGGGGCAAATAACTCATCCTGGTGCATGAGGCACATCATCACGCCATCGAGGTAAGGGCTGCGGGGGCTACAGGTCTCCTACAGGAACACCTCCTGCGTGTACACCTGCAGGCAGAGCAGCAGAGAGCTCCTGTGTACAGGGGTCAGGCAGAGATTTTATATTAAAGCCCAGACCAAGCGCTTAACCAGGGGCCTCTGACATTCCACCATTGGCACTGTGAACTGGTGTTGGATGGATACCAGAACCTTTAAGTGAATCCTCCTGCTTAATGACATTCTTGCATTAAAATAGACAGTCCCTGGAACAAATCTGAATAAAATCTGCATTACTGTAGCTGTAAAGGCCTTGTTTTAGGTCACTGAACCCCTAGAAACTATGTATCTGGCTAAACCCTGTTTTATGCAACTGTTCTTGATCTCTCTCCCACCTGTGGAAGTACCTAACAGGCATACTGCACGCAGAAATGCCAACTCCCCTTATGGCTCAGCTGACCCTGCTGCTCCCCCCAGGCACCATATTAGCATTATCGCCTCTGACTCCCATGTGATTCAACACCCGTGTAGCATCCAGGAGCAAGAAACAGGTCACACCCCCAGGCATCCCCGAGTATTATCAGAACACCTCCCCGCCCAGCCTGCAAGAGCTGCCAGGGTGCTGCTGGGTCCCCTTGCACAGGAGCCTGGATGTCACCCGAGTGTCCCCGGCACTCACAGCCAGTAAATGGCAGGGATGGCAGAGCATGGGCCCAGTCTGCCTGTCCTCTGCCTGCTGCTACACAGGGAGCGCCCAGATGCAGATCAGTTGGCTGGAGCACACGCTCCTCCCCAGGTACCTGCTGCAGAGCCCGAGTCCTCAGCAGCGCTGGCATTCACCTCCCACACTGCAAGAAGCACTGCTTAATGAGGGAAACAAAACCCACTAAAGCTAATGACTCTCCTATACACTGCAGGCAGGCTAATTAGATTTCCTTGCTACGTTAAGCTAAGAGGTTTGCTCTCATTCTTCTGGAGCAATGAGCAGGGACTTCAGAGAGATAAGGGAGCTGGGCCATTGCTCAGCTTGAGTCACTGTCATCACCGTTTCTGCAGGGAAATTTCCTCAGGTTTGAGCATTGTGGGCGGAGGAGGTGGTTAGTGAAGAAGTTGGCCCCTATGAAATGCCAGTTAACTCATTTCAGCTGAATAAATTGTCTGATTTCTGCTCAGAAAGGCACATGTTCCCATTAAAGTCTTATATTTTCAGTTGCAGCGTGCCACACTAGGGAGAGTTGTTTGAGTAACTGTTAAAGGACCCCAGCACTACTTGAACAGTGCCTACATGGGGAAGAAGAGGGCTACCCTGACAAAGCTGCTTACCTACAGGGCATCTTCCTGGCCTCCAACAGCTCAGTAGTGCAGGAACAACAAAAGACATCACCCTGTAGTAGATGAGCATGAAGACTGGAACTCCCCCATTGAAACCCACCCGGCTGAGCAGGAAGGTCTTGTAGGAAAAGCAGCCAGGAGTGTCATTTAGAGACTGGGGTTTGAAAAATTAGGTTCAATAGTGCAGAGGATGCTGAGCCACGCTCCTCAGGGAGCAAGTGGGCAGCGTGGCAGGGTCTGTAAGGACAGGATTGTGTCATCGCACCAGCTCACTCCCTGGCAGCGCCCACAGCTCCCCAGGGCAAGGCCAAGCGGATGCCAAGCGCTGTTGTGGGGCAGCCTGACGAAGCACAGCTCCAGCGGCAGGGAGCAGATGGACAGAACGGCCACGCTGCCCTGAGACATGGGAAAAATGCACATTCCCATGTTGTGCTCTGACCTCCATCTCTACAGGCAAAGTGGGTGGGTCTGGGACAGTGACCACAGGGCACATGGGAGGGGTGGGACCGTGAAGCAAGAAGCTCACCCTGGAACGCACCTACGTGCAAAAAGCGCTTCCCTTTGAAAGCAGCCGGCGTTCCCTCAGGTCTTTTGTCTGTCCTTCTTGCCTACAGGCACAAGTATGAATTTCTGCACAGTGGGATGACACCAGACATCAGAATTACTGTCCCACCCAAAAGGATTGGCATCCTGCTGGACTACAAGAACTGCAAACTGTCATTTTTCAACGCGGATATTGCTCAGCACCTTTACACATTCAGCTCACAGTTCCAGCATTACGTCCACCCCTGCTTTGCTCTGGAAACACCTGGTATCTTACGGATATGTACTGGAATTGCAACACCCCCCTGGACTGCCCTCCCATAACCTGTGTTCTCCATCTACCACATCTGTGTGTAGCTGCTGAGCAATGCCCTCTTCCAGCACTTACTGCTCCATCACACTCCCTACAAACCACAGAGCAAAGCAACCCTGACCCAAACCAGCTGCCAGGCCTGAGCCCTTACAGCAGTCTCTGTTCTCTGAGGTGGGATCTTAGCCGACAACCATTATAGTCACAAGATCCATCAGCATCCCAGAATTCTCCAGTTAGAAATGGACAGCATCCTCCTCAGAGGTGACACTGTCACCAAGCAGCAGTGGCAGCTGGATCACTGGTTCCCCCAGTACCCATTTGGTACCTAGGAAACTCCTGTTCCAGAGCAATCACCAATTCCACTCTTGTGTCTGCTGAAGAGCTAAAAACTGAAAGAAAAACAAAACCAGCAAAAAGCATAATCACTGTACAGCCGCTAGACAGAGCTGAGAACACTCCAACCATGAAGCTGATCTCGCAATCAAGTATTCTTGTCGCTACATGAACTCTGTGACACAGGATAATCAAATACACCTCCCTTGTGTGTGAACCGTGAGTGCCTACCATACACAGCGGGGCTTTTTGAAATGCCCAAGCGTGCGCTGTAGTCTCACATATTAAAAAGACACTTTTACATAATACCCATGCTTCTCATTCATTTACCCACAGAAAAAAAACCCAAACCAAACCAACAAAAACCAAACAAGAGGCCTTTTGCGGGGCTTGATCGCCCCTATAGAGCAACCTAAAGCACCATTTTTGCTCACCTCCACTTGGGTATGTCCTCCATACTCACAAATCCATTCTCCCGGATGCTCTGGGTGCCCCGTGAAGGCTGAAGCACTCTGGTGCAGCCGCTTCATCTCCAGACACCAGACAGGCGCTGCCTGTCAAGCAGCTCGTCCAGCTCTGAACAGCCCTATTCGTCTACATCAAAAGTAGCCAAATTCAATCAAGAGCCATTAAGCTTTTCCACATATTTATTGCACATTCATTACAAAAATAACTGTTTCAAGTTTCCGTTCTAGGGGACAGTCAGGAACAGGTGGTGGCCTCTACAATATACAGGGTCTCTACAAACACAGCCTGGCAAAACTGAGGAGATTTGATGTAGAACTGTGTGCCAAAAGCTTCCTGTTCTTTCCCAAATAGCTTTAAAAAAGTTTCCATGAAACAGACTTTGCAGAAATCATGACAACAGAAGCTGAATATGTAATTATAGCAGCAATTAGTACTGTCTTCTCCTGGATACCTATTTCTTTCGCAATACTCAAAAGAAGATGGGTTTCGTGACGCTGAGCTATGTATGTACAGGGTGATCTCTCAGTCTACCAGGAATTCAGGGATTTCCAGGGCAGAACGGTGGTTACAGTCACTTTGTCAGCCAGCCAGTCGCTGCCTTGCAGTGAGCACAACCCGTGTCCCTCCGCGGCAGGTGACGCAGCCACCGCCACTGCAGAGGCCACGAGGTGGCCACGTGCGCCCTGCTGACGTTGGCAAGGCCATGCCAGAGAACAGCAGCTGGAGCGTGCAGGGAACACGAGGGAACGAAGGGGTGAGAAAGCACCATTCTTTGCTTCAAAATGCGGCAGGATCCAACTTCCACCCACTGGAACATGTTTTACCTTTTGTCTTCCAAAAACAGAGAGCCACGCTCTTCTTTTAAATAGATATATCTGTAAGAGTGAAACACACAAGTATCAGAGCAGAGGTACGAGGACATCTGTCCCTCCCAAAGCCTTTAATGCAGAAAGGGTTCTGGTGAACCCAACAATTCTGATGAAAGCAGATACTCTGTTGTGAACAGCCCCACCGCTCCTCACCAACAGCTTTCACCTCAAGTGTTCAAACCATACCTGTATCCTCGTGCCAGGATTCACCTCAGATGATACAAGAACTCAATCCAAAGTGTTTTTCAACTGGTGAGCTCCAGGGACTTCACAACACTCTCGCAGGACTGATCTTCTGAGCCAAACATGATGTTCTCAGCACTGGAGTGGGACTGTACAGGCACCACACAGCTCCGTCACTCTGTTGCCAGCTCGATGAACCTCTTGGGGAGCACAGACCTGGTGGCTGAGTATGGAGCAGCCTGTTCAACAGAATATGACTCGGTGGTCATTACCAGGCACTATCTGGAAAAAGAACAAACAATAATTGGCCACCAAGTTAAAAACAACATGGGAAATGAGTTTGCATGTTTCTATTTAATAAAAGCTTCACCTGTCAGCAATAACCCAAGTATGGGTTTTCTCTTAGGAAACCCAACTCTGTCCCTTAAATATTTATACAGCCAAGGAAAAGTTATGAACCACCTGTATTTTTTAAAAGCCAGCTGTCACTGTGAATTACCTTTATATAAAAACTGTACAGGGAGGTCACCACTTCCATACAGGGCCTGTTGATCAGACCAGCACAGCACCCAGGGCGGACGTATCAACCTCATCTTTCTGTGTAAGTCCAGCGGACAGGAGGAAGTGCGGTACATCTGTCCAGCTGTGAGTGAGGGCCAAACCCTGCACAGAACTGGGAGCTGTATTTGACACCAAAAGGAGTCTCGTACTGAAGCTAAAGTGCATTAACAGGTCCAGCATGGTATGGGACCCCAGAGCAGACTAACACCACATGTATTTATCTGGAATCCTGGATGTAACATCCAGGGGATGCTGGAGAACTGTGTTGAGCTGTTGATCTGAGAGCTCTTTCTTTGCATTGAAAGGTGTCTCAGATGAAGCAAAACCAGTTCTCATCTCTGGTCTATCTACAGGAACTCTGCCTCACTGCATGAAGGGACAACGGTCATTTAAAAATGAGTGCTTCAAGATGCATTTTTCCTGGCACCTGTTGGCATTTTTCTTCCTCTCTGTTCCTTTTCACTATGTGCATTTACTGGTACACCGCAAAATTCACCTTCTGTGAAGGACATGAGCTCACGCCTGAAGTTCTGGTGTTGGCCACCCGAACCCCACAAGCTGCCCCGATGTGCAGCGGTGACCCGTGCACCCCTGCAGAGCTTGCAGCAGCAGGAACTGCCCAAGGACGCGACACCCCAAACCACAGCTCACCCAGCAGCTCCTCCAGGGCTGCCCAATTACCCCTGGGCTCAGTGAGTCACCCTCAAACCCCTCCGGGGTAGGCAAAAGGGATCACATCTTCCAATTCCTGTCCGCTCTTCGTTTAAACTATCACTGCAGGCTGTTGCCACTGGAGGGCATCACACAAAGCCCTTTCACAACGCTGCACCAGTTATCAGACACGTTTACACAGCAATCAAGTTTCCAAACTGGTTACCATAATCCTTCGTCCAGCGTCTCCGCTCACCCAGTCCTGGAGCCGGGAACAAAGGGATCCCCAGACCTGCCAGCAAAAACACAGGTGAGAACGTCAATAGCACAAACACAACAGGCAACACAACAGCACTGAAACATGGTTTAGCGTGTTCAGTTCAAACCAAACACGCCCACCATTTTCTGCAGAAACACCTTTTAACTTGTTCCCTCTAATTGCCATTAAAATCTTGTAGGCAGACGAAGTAGGTCCTGACTTTATCTCTCAGGCAGGCCTTGTTCTTCCACCATTTAATTTAGGAGGATAGTATCAGTGCAGTCAATATAATGTTACTGGCTCCACTTTCTTAGTCCTCCAGATGAGTCTCCTCAGAACCCCCAGGGAAGGCGCAGGAACTGGCCGTGCTGTGCCAGGGGACACCGCACAGCACCACCCCCAGCGCCCCTTCCTTGCCTGGGGTTCCAAACCCAGACGGGAACCTTGCAAAGCTGCGCTTCTCCTGTTCAGCTCAGCACCGGGACTGCCCTGACCCACCGCACCACCTGGGACAGCCCAGGATACACCACTTTCTGTTAAATTGTTGCATTTACGTTGGCGTGCTCACTTACCAGTACATATAGGACTCGGCTGGCCTGGGCGCAGCTTAAAGCTTTTCCAAGCAGGCTGTGTTTTAAGCTTTACTTGCCCTGATGCACGCACCGCCGAGCCCACGAGCTGCTCCGTTACCGTCTGCGAGGGCTGCTCGCCCACCCGGGGCAGCCGCCCCGCGGCCGCAGCTGAAGAGCGCGCCCGCACGCACCGGCGGCTCCGCACGCACCGGCGGCTCCGCCCGCACCCGGAGCCGCAGCAGTGGCCAAGGGGTCTAAAACCAAAGGCCCGGGCAAGGGGCCGAGCTGGCACCGCAAGAGCACGGGCCCGGGCAGCACTCACCTGCCGTGGGGGCGGCAGCGCCGCCTCTTCACCGCGGATTTCCACGCGAGACGCGCATCACTGCGGTGGACACTGCGGGGCGGGACTCGGGTGATGGCGGCAGAGCCAAGCGGCCGCCGGGCCTCCCGCTGCACCGGGCCCGCTCCGGCGGGAAGGAGACACGGCCCGGCCCGGCCAGCGCCGCCTCCCCGCGTGCCGCCGCCATTTCCCGCGGGCGGCACAGGAAGGACGCCCCGCACCCCGCCCCGCCCGGCGCCGCTTCCTGCCCGGGCGCGCCGGCTCTTCCTTTGGCTTCAATAGACACGCACTCGGAGCGGGCGCCGGGAGGGCGCTGCCGCCCCTTGGCGCGCCGACACGGCTCGTGTTTTACCGTGGGCTCTGCCGCCACGCGTGGCGGGGAGCGCGGCCGCCGGCGCTGCTGCCGCCTGGCCCCTTTCCGGCGGCGACTCGTTCCGGACGGCTGGGGCTCCAGCCGCCGTGCCCGCAGGGTCTGCCCGCCCGCTCTAACGCGGCGTTTTCCGCAGCGCAGCCTGCCCGCCGGCGGCTGTTCCCGGCGGTGCCGCCGCCCGCAGCCCTCTCCCAAACGCCACCATCCTGCGTGACACTTACTTATCGTGTCCATCTCTTTCCCACAATAAGTGCCTCATCCTGCACATTTAAGCGTGTGAATACCATCGTGCTGCGGGGTGGGTCAGCAGGTTCCCAGCCGCCCGCTCGCAGCCCCGCGCTCCCGGCAGCGCGGCTGGGGCCGCCGCAAAGCTGCTGAGTTACCGGCCCGCCGCTCCCACAGCCTGTGGACACCGACCACCCACACAAAATAATGCAGAGTCCCTCTGTTGGGAAGTATTTTCCGGCCGGTTGGATTCACTCGAGTTCTCTCCCAATCTCTTAACAAAATTCCTTACGTTCTGTCTATAGTGTCGGGAAGTGCATGGCCGGGACATGCCGGGGGCCCCCCCAATGCCCGCTGCCCTGTCCCTGCTCCACGCTGACCTGCACGCTGCAGCTGGGCTGCTGGACTAAACCTGGTTATTGTTGCTGTGCAGCGAGAGCCAGATGTGCTTCACAGCCTGTGCAATAAAGTGCTTGATGAAATGAACACTGAACAGCCCTGCCATTTATCATCTGAGTTTGTAAACCTTTCTTGTAGCAAGAATCAGTAGTAGCCCTGCTTGCCTTCACTCCTTTGGTGCGGCTCCAGGAAAGCACCTGGTGTGTTTAGCACGGCCTAAGCTTTGGGAGAGCTTCGGTATCCTCAGACTAAACCGCGTTGTGTCTTAGAGGCTGGCCCAGCACTAGGCGGGCTGGCCGGCCCAACGTTGCCATTTCTGCTGCAGTGCGTGGTTGGGAGGGCTCAGCTGCTCCTCTGTGCCAGCTGCACTTTGGGTTTCACCGCACTCCTAATTCCTCACCGCACTCCTCGTCATTCCTCAGGGCTTCCCAGGACAGCCAAAGGCAGCAGAACCAGCCATGGGAAGGACCGTTGGGGAATGGATCCTTGCTGCGGCTCAGGTGGGGACAGGCTGCTGGGCTTCACTCGTAACTTTTTATTCTTGCACAGGGCAAAGAAACAGCCAGAGGTGAAGTGCAGCAGCTGTAAAACACCTCTGCAGCCTCCACAGTCCGGAGGTAACAAAGCTCTGCAAAAGAAAAGCAAATTGCTCATCAGACTCCTCTTCCAAGCACAGTAAACACTTTACCTCCTGCCCTTGGAACAGCTTATCAAAGAGCAGTATCTCATCAAAGCCTCTTTCAAACCTGCGTTAACTACTGTTCATGCTACTATTAACCGGAGGCAATTTGGGAAGGGGAGGTTGAGGCTTTGATTCCTCTGACATGAAAGAAGAGAAAGAAGTCATCGAATCGACCTGTGATGCCATGGCATACAGATGAAAGCCAAGCTGTCACTTCTGCCTGCAGAGCCTCACTGTGACTTCAGTGGCCTGACTTTGGGGTAGCTCAGGCCTGATTTATGAACGGTGGTTTCCCCCCTTTCCTCCTCTCCAACACCCCACAAAGGCCGGGGGGCAGAAGTCACATCACCTCCCATACATGGAAGCGTGTGATGATTTATTAAGCCCCAAATTTCTGAGCATGAAAGAGGTCACTTGCATTGACGTAACCAGAAAGGACATTTAAGAAGCAGTCTGACTTCCTCACAGCCCATCAGATGTCAAATAAAACCTGTGCTCCTGGTGGAGAATTTCACATTCAGCATCATCGTTACAACCTGTTCCCTTGCTTTGCATTCCTCTACGCATCAACCCTAGAGTTAATACCTGGCTCTTAAAAAAGGGTTAAACAAGCCAAAAGGTCAAAGGATAGACAGACAAAAATCTGCTTAATTTAGAAATGGATATTACTTTTCACTTTTGCTGCACACGGAATAGTAACCATGGAGTTTAAGCTGCGGGGTGTGCCCTCTCGGTCCCCGCGTGGCTCTCGGGGTGTCGCTGCTGCGCCTTGGCTGACGCTGGGCCAGCTCGGTCGGGAGGCTCGGAGGAGCAGGTCTGTGCGTGGGGGTCTGTGCTCACAGCACTGCTATCAGACTGGAGAAAATCTAAGCTCAGGGACCTGCTGATCAGAAGAGGTGGGAATAGGTCTGAACGTGGCCCGGTCACGGCACCGTGGCATTTCAGGCACTGACTGCAGTAAGGTGACCATGTATGTGCAACCAGGCTCAGGGCAGGCTGCCTTCAGAAAGCCACAATGATCTAAGATGGGCAAAAAATAACACCTAAGAGGCAGATTGTGAACTGAACAAAGTCAATGAAAGTATAAATAACTGAAATCAGTGCACTGGGGAGGTTTTATAAGAAGGTGGGGCTACTGGTGGGCAGATGTTTCTCTGTGGGAACAAAACCCCAAGGTCTCTTTTTTCAGACCACCTTCTAGAAACACTATTGACTCTTGTTACAACAAAAGCAACACAAATACCACTTTGCTAATACATGCTGAGCCAGACTTAAAACATGTCCCTGATATTTACTTAACAAATATTGTTAGGTATGTACTCTGATGTGGTTCAAAGAACACTTGTTTATTTAAAACAGCTTATTTTAAAACAAGGCTTTTTGTTTTCTTTCTTTTTTTGTTTTGTTCCTGGCATGACGGTGCAGCTGTAACTTTCTGCTTTCTGACCTTGGCTTGTCAGAGATTTGTCATAACAGGGGACAGCATGTTTGCACCGAGTCTGCCAGCGCGGATTTTCAGTGGCTGAGAGACGCTGCTCACTTTTAGAGCTCGTTTATACGGTGAGGAGAATCTCACTGTGCTCTCACGATGCTCTGTCTATTCATGTAACCGGAGTCTTCCTCTCGAACCATCCCCAAAGCTGTGTGTGTTAGGCGAGCCGCTCTTGGTGGGGTGGCCGGGCGTCTTACCCGTCCCGCAGCGGTGACATTCACGCGGTGTCACTGCAGCCCATCACTTACGGTAAGCGGTGTCCGCAACAGCCGCTGGGGACAGGCGCTGGGACTCGGCGCGCACACACCGCTGGCACCCGGCTCCCCGGGGTCAGGACGCATTTCTGGCTTCTCAGGAGCTCTGACCGGTATCTCTGCAAAGCGGCGGTGACGAACCATTAGGAAAGCACGTGCTTTCTAAACATACCTTCCATCTTTTTTTTGGGAAGTCGGCACAGTTGAAGCCAGAGCCCTCAGCAGCCCCAGGTCTGGGCCAGGGTTGCCCATGGGGGGACACCCCCAGCCACGGCGCTTCCCTGCAACTCGCGCTACTCACCTGCCAAAGGGAGCCGTCGGTCTTCTTGTAAAGCGCTTAGGGATCTGTAAAGGAAAAATGACGTTTTCTGTAAAGAAAAATATTACAAAGCAACTTCTTTTAGGCAAAAAAAGGAACAGTTATTGCTGGAGGTGCAAAGCAATATTCCTCACACATCCCACGCTGCAAATGCCAAAGGAATCTCATCAGACATATTTCATTTCATCTTTAGGCTGAAGACAAAGCCGTACTTAGGAGCTGCAGGATCACCTGGGTGACATCGTTCTACGTGGTTATAAAATGTGCTGCGCGCTGCACTTGGCACCCAGCGCGCTCAGGGTGAGCTCAGAGCTAATGTAATGAGCTCTGGGGAAGGATTTACATCAAATACCACTTTGGAATATTAAAGACATACAGGACCAACTTCTCGCTTGAATAATTACACACTGACTAAATTCCTCCTTTCATTTCAAAATCAGGCAATCGCCTCTTTCACCTCCTCCCCGTGTTGAGCGCTGTGCTGTTTCGCTGCCTCAAGAGAAACATCTGTGATTACAGGATGAAGTAACTCCTGTTAATTACCGTGGGCTGCACTGAGATGAGTTGTAGCTCTAGCAATGACTCTCACCACTCGAGCGGGGGAGAAAGCAAGCCAAGAAAAGAGAGATTCAGATTTCAACAAGTGTCCCCAGCTGCTCGTATGCGCCAACACCATCTCAAAGGTGCTTGTGAACGCTCCTGAACTTCAGTTTGCTAGTGGGGCTACAATATAAAAGACTTTGCACGCAGTAGCAATGCAGTGCTCACAAGCTGGTTTAGTTCACTGTGTTTGCATTCTCCATCTGTCTGTAGGTAGCAGTGTAAAGCTTTCAGCCACTGTTTTTTCCAGGCTCACTTTGAGTCAGAAAAAGAAGATTTTCTTGGGGTAAAAGTTGTTGTAAGTGGCAAGAATCAGTTTTTGAAAGGCGGGACTTAGTCCCAGCATTATGGCTGCGTGTTTGAGGGACATTCACAGCCGGTGGAAGTTAAGGGAAGGACTCCTAGCGCATGGGACCAGAAGAAACAAGGTAGACAGAGAAGCTGAGAGGGGAAGAACGAACATGAGAAGAGCAGAAGCCTGTTTCCTGGCCTGGGGAAGACTTGCTGTTAAGCACAGGCACAGCTTGAAGGTCCAGGACTTCAAAGGTGTTCAGAAGCCACAAACCCATTTTGCTTAGTGACTCTGGGTCCTCTGGCCTTTTCTAACTCATTTGCCTTGCTTGTTAAAGAGGATGCTAACACATACCCTCACGGGGCTTGCGAAGCTAATTTCCCTGAGGTTTGTGAGGGAGGAGGTTCTTAGAAGACATTTAACATGGGAAATAGAGGAAAACATGAGACATTTTGCCCTGGTAACGTTCAAAGCAGGCACCAGGAGAAAGCATTACAACACAGAACTCCTTGCCCATAGAGCCACAACTTCAGCAGAACAAAAGCCCCTGGACATCCCCTTTGTTCCGAAGCAGCAGTACAGGCTGCACAGGGACACGCAGTCATTTAAAAGCTCGTTTTCTGCGTCCGAACTTCGTGTCACCGTGAAACGCCATCCATCGTGCCATCATCTAACGAGTGCCCTGGGGACCGCTGGACCGCGGAGGCACCACGTCGCACGTCAGCGGAGATTATTTGTTTTGAAGCTCGTGAATAGCTCCGAGACTCCATGTCAAAGTGCTCCACGCAGTCATGACACAAATCCTTCTGCTCTCACAGAAGGGCACAACTACAGTTTCCCTGCGCTGTTTCTGAGCATCCTGTAAGGGATTCGTAGATGTTTGATTGTATTATTATTATCCTTTCTTCTCTGTAGGAGACGCTTTGTCATTGCTTCGGTTCCTTCATGCTCATGACACGTTTTCTTAAGTGTCGTATCAATGATGTCTGTACTGAGACAGGTGGAGACAGCCGCAGCAAAAAGCGCTGCAATGGAAACCAAGGCGTTCATTCCATTTCAGGTGATTTTAAATGTATATATAGCCATTGGGAAAACCACAGTATGAAAGCCATCTTCAGACTTAACGACAAGGCAGCTGTGCGCAATACCCGTCTGGTTTCTCTTCTTGTAAGAATAAGCAATTATTATTACGCAGAATTTTTTACCTGTCCCTTGAAGGGCCCAAGATCTCCATCCAGGGCAATGTGCTGAGGAGCCAACATTTTTTTACCAGATCATAATAGTTCATTCCTATTTGGAAGCAACTAAAGTGATACTCAGGTCTGGCAGCATCACCTGACTGAAAAGATGCAGCACAGAAAATAGAGCAAATCATTCTCGATGGGTCATTTCATGCTGAATTGCTGAACCGTTTTCAGTTTTAAAACACAAAGCTTAAGGATTAAAACCCCAGAGGTGCATAACGGAGTTCTCCTTCATCACGTCTACATTAGAATTTACTCTTGTATTAGCATGAAAGCAAGAACAAATGAAAAGTGTAGACAGTGCATACGACTGCCAGGGAATAATTTCAATCATACTGTTTCAGTTTGTTCTTTCCATGGCGCGGGCTCACGCTGCGTATGAGGCTGCGGAGGCGCTCAGCGGGACGGGATCTTCAGTGCGGATCACGCATGGTGGTTCCAGGCTTTAATTACAGTCCGACCCTGGCAACAGCGAAATTCAGAATCAACAGAGCTGCACTGAGTGCTGCAAATCAGTACTTTATGTTCTATGAAACTATTGTACACCTATATGGACATAAACCTGGCTGATACAGAGGGTTGATTAGCACAGCTCTACGCATGGCATTAGAGATGCAGTGTGAATTTCAGGGAATTAATCATATCGATTGCATCTTTTCAGTGATGATGCATCAGGCATTTTTATAGCAGATTAAATTAATTGCTTTCACCATTCATTAGTACAACACAGAATATTAAATATGCTTATTAAGAAATATTTTTACCCCCTTCCTGCAGACATTCTCTGGAGCCATTTGCTGTTACTTTTGCTCTCCTATCCTTTTCACAGCAAGTAATTGGAGGAGATATTGACCGTGTGATGCAGCTTCATGGAGGCAGAGCAGCTTTTCCTTGAACTAGACACATGCAATAGATTAACCTCAGGCGGCAAATTACAGCTGATTACAATAGGTGCATGTATATGGAAACACAATGCAATACTGCCAGGAGAACAACGTATTCTGGCAGCCAACTCTCCCTCTCCTTGCATGTTCCCTTTGTAAACAGGATGCTTGATTTTTTTCAGCCTTCAGCATCAATATATCTGCTCCTTCAGTATCGACTGTAGAACCCCTGGAAGGTCAAAGACCCTGTGCCCTCCGTCCTGCTGTTGTCACTGAGACAGTGGTGAGGTCTGGGTGAGGATCTGAGCCCCACCAGGTTGGGCAATGTACACACATTGACGAACTAAGCAAATCATGGAGGGGAATTCCCTGCCCCAACAGCATATAACGCAAATACTCCATAGGAAGGGAGAGTACACACGCAGAGTCAGGGCAGCGCTGGCAAAAGGCAAGACACAAACACAGTTGGGAGCTACAACTGCTGACGGCCCTTGAGTCTCATCGGTTTGGAGATGAAGGAGGAACACGGAAACAGGTCACAGCCGCAGAGGCCACCTCTTCCTTTCTTACCTGCTTCAAGGCTCCCATTGCGGCCGTCCCTGGGCTCCCCATCCACCCTGCTCGCGCTGCTTCAGGGAGGGTTCAGAAAGTCTCTAATGCCAGTTGCCCCCACAGCCAGCAATCGTTTCGGTGCTTTGGGGCCTTGCTGCTTCTTCTCGGGATGCTCTTCTCGTCCTTCAGTGGAATCCACGTGGCGCTGCTTTTAGCTGTGAAGAGACTTGTCCAAGGGCACACGAGGGTCTGATGGGCTTGCCAAGGCCGGGCCACCAACACGGAGCCTTGGCAGCCACAAACCACCTTTCATCACACTTATGCCGGTCCAGCCCTCTCGACTCTTCCCTTCCCCGACAGCAAGCATCTCAGTTATTTTTCTCTAAATAATTTCATGTATCTATTAGTCTGCAAACTACGAAGGAAACGCATTCCAAATTAAATGGCTAGGACTTTGACACTTCTTAAAATACACATTTTATTATTTTCTAGTGTTTGCTATGAAGGTTTAATTCAAATTGTGAAGGTACACAGCCTTTACAAACTTCTCGAGTTCAAGGTTTTTGGGGGTGGTTTTATGTTCTGTTTCTCTCATGGCAGAGGAAAATACATAGGCTATAAAAATGCTGAAATTCATTAGATGTCGCCTCCTCGTATGTGCTGTGGAATGCTTTGTAGAAATACCATATAAAATAAGGCAGACTTTGTCGGGGAATTCAGTCATAAAATTTCATGGGAGAAAACAAAAAGTTCCAACATATTATTATTTTTGTAGTGAAGGGAAGATGGGGTGGTCGTCACTGGTTTGGGGGAGAACTGCTGCAGTTCTGCTGCTCAGACAGCATACATTTCTGCTTTATTCTACTATTCTCAAGTGAGACCTTTTCAATAGAACTTATTTTAATTAACATAAATCAGACAATATTTAAACATACACATCTATCCTTACAGTGCAATAAAAATGTATCATTGTATAGTATTTTGTATTTGCATTATGAAAATAAAAGGTCTGTACATCAATGAAATGTATATTAATGAGTATGAATCATGTAAATTTGTAATGCATCTAAAGTTGGCTTTGGCTTTTAAGTATTTATAAATTCATAGAAAATATTGAACATCTAACAAAATAAATAAAACATATCATTTTAATCATAGATGCTAACGATCAACCTCAAAAATTCTTGTGTTATTTTTTACATTTGCTACTAAATTTCTTAAAGAGAACTCACTTTCAGTAGTGCTCAGAAGTGAATGATTGCACCTTCTGTGATGTGAAAAAATAGAGTACGTGTATTTGTCATAGATCAAAAATTCCTTCATAGAGAGTTGCATTTTAAACGTCTGATTGTTCTATGTAACTGTCTTAAGTGCTCGTAAAAAGCATGTAGCTTTCTCAGAGAAGCTGTGAGTCTCTATCAATAGACATCTCTTTTTCACTTGCGGGATTGAGGATTAAGCAAAATCTCCTAGCGAATGTCCTTCTCATGGGGATTCTTCAAGGTTCTCTGGCTTCACGCACTGCTATGAAGATACCGCGACAATATGTTCGTTAATAAACCCTCTTCAGTACAAGTACTGCGGCAATCCAGTGTAATTCCACTCGATAGGCTTATTTCTTTGGAGTCCGCACGTGGTGGTTTGTGGAAGTCAACTGCTGACCTCATGTTCTCTCGAATGTGAAAGTTCCCCAAGCGCAGGGGCTTGCCTTACTGTAATACTGAAGAGACCAAAACAAATCTGAAATCACACCAATAAAAGTGAGCTTGAATAAATATGCGTCTGGTTAGCAAATCACACACCATGGTCTAATTGCTATTCTGGTGGTGGTCGAAGGCTCCGCAGCTTCCTTTCATCTAGTCCTTTCCAGTATTTAAAGTTATTATCCAGATGCTGCATCAAATTTGGCAGGTCTGCAAATGCTAGAGAAGAAAGGGCAGAGTGTATTTAGTTTGCAGAATTGAAACAGTTGCATGATTCTGTTGGCTTAAATATCATTTGAAATGTCTGGGCAGCTGTGTTAAATAGGAAAGCTGAAATCTGTCATACCGATACTCAAAATGGTTTTGGCTCTATAGCTCTCATCACTCACATATCGCTCAGGCCACCAACAACCGTTCTGTAAGTCTACTTAACACGGGTATTGCAAGTCCCAGCAAAGGGATCCAGTTTTCCAGGAGGGGCACAGCTAATTATGCTTGTAATTTTTCTACTTCATCAAATCTCAGTCACATGTCATGATCTGGCATTCAGGAGAGTCACATTTCTGACCACTTTTACCGCCGAGGCAGCACTTGGAAGGAAATAGCTGCTCCCCCAAGCAGTTTCCAGGCTGTAGAAATTTGTCTTGAAGAATAACTGATATTAACATGGACAAAACGACTGTGCCCAAAGTGCTATCAAGGAGAATACGTCCTGTTCTCCACTTACAGAGATGAAAGTTAAACATTGCCTGGACCTAATATATTAAAGAGAATCCAGAAGAATGGCTTGTAGCAGTACCAAAATACTTCTAAGCAATAATGAAGTTATTAAGCTTACTTGGACTGCAGAGATCTTCCCTTTTCTCCCCCTTTCTTTAGGAGCAATAAGAAAGCGATTTTTTTATCACAGTAGTTTCAAAATGCTTATTGTCAGGAAGTATAGCAGAGTTTTACTTACCATCCCAGGCATCAAACATATCGGTGATGAAGTAATCAATGAATGATATTTGGGATTTGGGGATGCTGCAAGTATTTCTGTCAAAAACTGGCATCACGACGGGTAACCCTTGCCTCTTTTCTTCATCAGTCTGCAAAAAAACCACTCTTGCGATTATTCATCTACGACACATTCTGTTAATGGGCTTCGTTTAGCAGCGGATTGTCTGGCACTGACTAGAGCATGCAATGGCTAAATAAACAGAGGAACCTGAATCAATCTGAAGAAGCAGTGATTTAATTTCAAGCACCTGGTTGTCTAGGTTTCAGCAGACAAATAGTGCCTTCCAGTGTTTCCCACAAAGTGATCCATTGACCTTCCGCATCTGCACACAGAGCTGAGCCTAAGGAGCTTCACACATTACTGAGTTATGACTGGAGATAAAAGATGCTCAGCTATTCTCAATCTCTGATGGAAGCCACATTCTGTACAACTCAGGGATGGCAAAAATATGGTTTTTTAACCTCTTTCTCCCCACCTCAAAGTACCAAGTCCCAATTGGGGTATTTGGTCTATCATCTGTAATAATGATTCTGCCTCCTCCTTCTCTTAATCTTAAAACCTTGCTTCAGCACAGGTCTTACAGCATTTTTTGGAGGGAGTGCTGCTCCTGTGCTAACAGGACCCGATGACCCTGTTCCTGAGGCACCCTTCTTTTCCCCGTTAAAGAGATGCTGATGGGATCTCAGCAGCGCGTTCCAGCTGCCTTACCTGTGCAAAGTACTCCTCGGAGATGCGTCCTGCCCACTCGATACACTGCTCCATGGGCCTGCACGGGTTGGAGATGTCAGCGCACTTTATCAACATGCGTTTGATAAGGATACGGTTTTCGGGAGACGTGAGAACAGTTTTGATTGACTCTCCGTCACCATTATTCTGCAACATTCAAGAATTAAAACCAATCCATTAGCAAGATCTCTGCGCACTTACTCAAAAGCTTTGAGCCCTGGGAATGCTTTCAGCACGGATCAGTCCTGCTACCAGATACCATATTCGATATCCAACCAAATGTATAGGGGGATTATGAATGTTAGCCACAGCTCTGAACTAGCGCTGAACTCCAGTTTCTGGATTCAGTCACTGTCTTTGTGACAGATCTCTTGGACATCTTTGGGCAAGTCATCTAATCCCCCTCTGCCTCCTTAAAAGTGTGGAGAGGATCCATTCATCACCACACACATAGTTATGAGCACTCTGTAGCCAGAGAAATGTAATTCCCTGCTGAAATCCAAGGATTAATGGACTTGCACATCAAGAGTGGAAGCGCTGGTTTTAAAAAAAGGACTGACCCGAGATGCACGGTCATCATCTGCACGCAAACCTCGTCAGCATGAGCATCAATCACTGCGACAGCACCGCTGCTGTTAGGAGAGGCAGATCCCACACTGCACGCTCGTTCCCTTCCCCTGGAGCCGTGTCGGTCCATCAGTCTCTGACCTGACCGCGAATTTTGCTTGCTGAGAGTTCGTCAGTATTAAAGCCATATATTAGAAACATGGTTCCGAGTAGTCTCAGCTTGCCTCTGCAAGTCTAGGAAAGTTTTCAGCCCACACACAGCTTATATTTGGTTCCCAGGCTGCGCATAAAAGCACATCAATGGTACTCTGTATTTGGAGCCGGTGTACAGCTACAATGAGTAAAGGCTCCAATGATCCAGGCTAGAAGCTCCTTTCTGTGGAGCTTTGATGAAGTAAATTTCCAAGTCTCTTCCAAAATCTCTTAAAAAATTATGTATAAGTACAACATTATTACTCCACTCTTTCAGGATAGGTAGTTATAGAAATTCACAACACAGTCTACTTGGAATAGAAACCCTTTGAAAGCAAGAAATACATTAGACTTTCCTGGCACCTAACAAGGTCTTGGTCTATAGTCAGGGCAGTGAAGTAATAACAGTAATAATAATGATAATTGTAATAATAATGATGATGATGATGATGATAATAATAATAATAATAATAATAATAATAATAATAATAATGTGCCAGCAGTTCCTGCAGTACGAAGAGGGAGATATAAAGCAGCAGAAACATTCTGATCTCTTATTAGGACATATTTTTCAGAAGAAAGTTCTTGTAGGGAAAAAGTTCTTCATGAAGGAAGAAATTAACAATAATTTTAAAAATATATTATTTGGTGGCATCCTGGTACAGAAACACCAGCTCCACAGTTCCTACCACAGTGAGACTCCCAGAACATTTATTTTCCCTCATTTTGAGAAATGTGGAAGGGAAAATACAGAGGAAACAAAAGTGGGGTGCGTACATCTCCAAAGGCATGGCAAAACTACGTATGAGAAAGCCAAAGTGAAGTGATGGAAGCTCCAGAAACACAATGAGGGTGTAAAAATTAAGAATGGAAAATGATGAGAGATCATTCAGTTCTGGACAGCAGAGAGTGTCCTCGTAGGTAAATCACCAGGAATCGAAAAAGGATGTTTGCTTCCGTGATCCGTTCAAACCAAGGGCACGGTTCCACTTGCTGGATGCGGATGTCTTGGGAATAAAATGTGCTAACTGTGCGTAGTCCCAGCATCCTGCTCAGAGTGCAGAGGTGTCCCTGCATGTCAGATGGTGGCTTCCTGTCATAGGCTTAGGTGACATCATGAAGGGAAATGGGAGGATAAAGGATGCTGGAGCTGGAAAGGGTGGGTTTTTTTCAGTTTATGAAACAAAAGAAGAAAGGAAACAAACAGCGCAGCTTCTCAGCGTGGCTCTTTGAACAAATACGTATAAAAATAATAAATAAAAAAGTAAGTGGAACTATCCCATTTGGAACACACGGTTGGCAGCTCAGCCTGCAAACACTACACTGAGTCACTGCCATGGCTGGAAACCCGGCCAGGAAACACACGCTGCTGTGCAACCGGACAGACAACCAGGCTGGAAAGGGGATCAGCGCTGTTCCGCGAGTAATGACCACAGTACACGACTGGGCTTACCCACTCACACACTGCAGGCCTTTCAGGAGGAACCTGCTGAAATGAGAAACTCCCAACCACAAGAAGGGAAACATTTTGCGTCTTGTTTTCAATAGAAGTTATACAGCCTTTGTCTTTCTTCCCCTCCCGGGGCAGAATTTGCCTTCTGGAGCAGATTATTTCCCTTCAGCCCCAGGGGATCAAAGGCAGAATTAAACATTTGATTTCTATATGTCACTGTATTTGTTTTTACAGGTCCAAGCCTCGTCCTTCACAGAATCCCAGAGTGTCAGGGGTTGGAAGGGACCTGGAAAGCTCATCCTGTGCAATCCCCCCATGGAGCAGGAACACCCAGATGAGGTTACACAGGAAGGTGTCCAGGCGGGTTGGAATGTCTGCACAGAAGGAGACTCCACAACCCCCCTGGGCAGCCTGTTCCAGGCTCTGCCACCCTCACTGGGAAGAAGTTTCTTCTCATCTTTAAGTGGAACCTCCTGTGTTCCAGTTTGAACCCATTACCCCTTGTCCTATCACTGGTTGTCACCGAGAAGAGCCTGGCTCCATCCTCCTGACACTCACCCTTTAGATATTGATCACCATTAATAAGGTCACCCCTCAGTCTCCTCCAGCTCCAGAGCCCCAGCTCCCTCAGCCTTTCCTTTCTCAGGAGTACTGAGAGAACAGGTTCTCTGGTGAGCCGACATGCAGGCAGCACCGAGCGGGGAGCAGGGTAGCAGTGGGGTGAATAAAGCAGCTCCTGCATCTGCAGACGATGGTGCACAGACAGCAAAGCCTCCTGCCTTTTCCTGGCCGCCTCTCTTGCTTGTATTGCTCCCTCTTCTTGTCTTCTTGATTGTTACACTCAAGGAATGGAGCAGAGAAATGCTTGGCCTCACAACTTTGAATCCATTTTGCTGGCCTTATGCTTCCATTAAAAATGGAGTAAACATACCGGTGTGTTATTTCTTTAAACCGTTCTACGCAAAACTGGTTCTGTGGAAAATTCCACAATCGTAAATTAATACATACAGATGTTTAAAAAAAAGGTCTGCAATGAAACAGCTTGATCATGTACAACCAGGGTTGTAGGCGAGGCTGCAGGCTGACACTTCACATTAAAAGGTTTTGTTTAATACTGTTCATAACTGCCAATTTAAACTGTTTGGTTGAAGTTTCCCCACCAGGTGTCCGCCTCAGGCAAAGATCGTTTTTTTCCTCCTGAAAACTGCAGTTAAAAATGTTTTGGTGGCTTCTAAATACGAGGTCAGGAGAAACAGACTCTTCATGCTGCTGTTAAAAATGATTGCTGTTTTTCACTTTTTTAATACCCTCGCATCTTTACGAGTGAGGACCTGGAATTCAGTCAGAGGGATGGTTTGGGGGTAAACCAGTCACCACCCCTGCGAAAATCTGCTTGACAAATTGCAAGCTTTGGAGGAAAAAAAAGCTGTGGTTTGCGTAGACTGGGATTGCTGGAGCCTGGGACTGGACGCAAACAAGGCGAAGAGGAGCAGAGTGGCACAAAGTGAACTGTGAAGGAGAGAGGGGGCGCATGAGCAACCAGAACTGGAAGAGGGGTGAATGCTGACAAAAGGGGACTTGTTGAGTGAGGAAGACAGTGCTGGGACACGGAGGAGGAAGAGCCGGAGGGAAGCCAAGGAGCACAATGGTGGGTGAGGAGGGAAAACAGGAGGACAAGACAGCGGGCAGCGAAGGGGCTTGGAACTCAAAACAGAGTCAGTGAAAAACAGGACGCGATGAAAGCACTAAGGGCTGACGGCACCATGTGCATATAAACAGAGTCGTTATGTTGAAAAGACGGTGGTAGTCCTGTCACTTGGTAACCTCTGACAGCAACTTCACAATTTAAGCCTGGTTTTCACTGTGCTTGCTTTATTTGTAATAGGTAGAAGACCAACTGTGCTAAGCCTTTGTTATGGCTTAGCTATTAAATGATCAACCTAAGGACTAATGTGTGCACCAACTAGTTCTGGTCTTCTCTAGGTTCTGGTAGCAGGGAACAGGCACTTGTAACAAAATGTAGATCCATCCTGTGCAACGAACTTCATAATTACACAAGGTTGAACACAGCACCCTCAAAGATCAACAGGATTAGTCTGTCTGTGACTTTAAGTCACATTCTGCACCGTGAGGCTGTCTGGGAAAAATACTTCATAACCACAGACTTAACAGCTGTTCTCCTAGTTTAGCCAGTAAAACCAGAATCCTACTGGGACTTTGGCTTCACATAGTTCTCATTAGTAGTGCTGGGTGCCAAGAACAAAGCTAATTCTAGCATATCCTCCTGTGGACAAAGGTACTGCCCTCCAGTTAAGCTCCAATCTGCTTCTGATGGGTGAAGGAACAAGACCCGTTGCTCTCCAGCCTTCAGATAATAAAAAGACTTCCTCCCCCATTACGCACAACAGTCATAAATGTGGCTTTCTAAAAAACATGGTAAGAAAACACAGAAAACCGTAACAGCTCCTGCAGGACATTGCTGCCGATGCAAACTTTATTATAACCATTTCTGAAAATCTTCTCTTTGCAAAAAAACATTCCAACAAAATTATACGCTGCTCTTACTGGCAACAAAACTGCTGGTTGAGGCTGTTACTGAAACTGGTGTGGGTTTTCAGAATGAGCTCTTAACAGGCAATTTCATTGTGTCCACGGGGTTCCAGATGGCTATTGATTATGTCTATATGATACATAATGCTACTATCATCTATTTTAAAGATTAAAAAACAAAGCAGACAGAAACCCCACGAATGCTGCCAGGCAGCGCTGAAGGCTGAGGGGCCTCATTTCCAGAGCATGCATCATCTGGCAGTCAATATACCAGCCCTGATGCTGCTCTCCTGTTGTGAGGGAGTAATTCAGTTTCTGTTCCGAAGGCAAATCTTGGCACTTTTGCAGAAAGGACCAACAACCAGTGGCTCTTGCCACTAGCACTCCCTCCATGGGAGCGACTGGGTTCATCAAAATCACATTTTTAACAGGAAAATACACAAGCCAAGCTTCTGGTCCCAAGTACAACATCATAGCGCTGCAATATTAATAGGATCCAAGTGAGTTTCACTCATCCTGAGAATGTGTGACAACCACGTTAAGCAGAAAGGGATTCAAACCCAGAGGTGAAAGACACTTCTAGTCTCTCTCCACGTTTCTGATAAACCTTCTCAGAACACCATGTGGGCATTTCCTGCTGCCAGGGTTCCCCAGTCCCTGCCTAGTCATTTTAAGGAGGACTTGCAGTGTTGCTTACCCCGTTTTCTTCTAGCGCTGCCAAGGGTTTATTAATGCTGTTGACAAACTTGTTGACATGCTCAAAGTGCTTTGTCATTTCTGTTGCTAAGACCATGTCAATAATGGCTTGGCGAAGGGTTCGATACTCATTCCTGTTTAAAGAAGGAAACAATTAAGAATGCTGGCTAGTTCACAACTTGCTAAAACAAGTCTAACAAAAACACTACAGACCATTTCCATTGAAGAGAGGTGCTGGGGAAAGAAAGAACAGTAAGAAAGGCTCGGGATCTACGCTGGATGAAGTACCTTTTGGTGTGCCAAGACACACGTGCTAGAGGCATGACTGGACCTCTAGGAGAAACAGCATAAGAGCCGGTCAGGACAGACAGCAGCTCCTCAGGAAGGCTGCCAGGACGTGCCACACCAGCACGTCCCCAAGGCTTCCAGCACAGACACTCGGCTGTGGCTCATCCTCCAGCCATGTTTTCAGCAACGCTGTTCTCCTGTGTTTTTAGAGGACTGAGGCAATGGCCGCATCATCGCCCTAAATGCCCTTTTAGACTGGAAGAAGAACAGGTCCTTCACTATCCTTCCCAGAGCAACAAGGCATTTCATTTTTAACTGCTGCTCTGTGACTCTTTATATCCTTGTTCCACCCAACAAACATCTACCCACTCAGCCGTAGCTTGTCTTCTACGTCCAACGACACAAAATTATTCTTCTAGACTTGCTAACATTCAGATTTACACTAAACCCCTTAGATAGGATCTACCTTTTTATTCATGGAAGGAACTGAAACCATGGGATTACTCCTAAGTCTATGCAGAACAAGCAGAAGCCCTCTACTGGTTTAGAAGCAAACTTCTATAAGGGCTGCAGATATATCCACAAGGCACTGCCCTCCTCTAGGATGCTTATTTGCATTATCTTCTGTTACATGGAAGAAAGTGAGAGATGCTAATGGGCAGACAAAGGACCCTGGGTTTTAAGCTTACCTCTCCATGTTTTTAAATATATTGCATTTGTCATCCTGGGTGGTGAGCTGGAAAGCCAGGGCAGCGTGGTGGCTCTCCAGCACTGCAGTGTCGTTGTAGAGAATCGCTAGCTCGCTGCCAGCGTTGCACAGGAAAGAATTTGTTCTTCCTGGGTGATCCACGTCATGGACTGTGGCAGCAATGAGCGCAGCAACCTCATCAATCGGATCCAAAGTTTGCTGAAAATAGAAGGATGCTCAGTTTTTCTGGCAGACTCATTAGAAACCCTACACTGTCCATAAGATTAAGCCAAGTTGCTGAGGAACAAAAGCCAGAACTCTGAAGATCAGTAAGGGTCAGACATTCTAGGCAGAGCAATGGAAAATTCATTATAAGCTTCATTGAACACTCCATGACTTTTTTGGCCACTTTGTGCCTCTTCAGTTTTGCCTCAGCTGCACCTTTGACAAAGCACATCCAATTAAACAAACGCAAAGTAATAAATGAGTTCGTGTTTTCTAACAACAAAGAAACCACCTTCACTTGGAGCCAGGGTATTTGGCTTGGAAAAAAAGACCAATACTGCTAAAAATTACTCCATTTCCAGCAGACCCCTTCATTTCTTTTGGATACTTAATTAGTCCTAATCACATTCCACTTATGTGACGGCTAGATTTAAAGTTTCTAAGGAATGTTTCCCATAGATCTAGTTCAATAATAACAGAGTCCTGGGGCTACAGCTAATATGAATTCTATGAAGAACACTTGATGGTTTACATCCATGGGAAAACTCCATGATACTCTGTTCTGTAATTTCGGTGTCAAATTCTGACTCTCTTAGCATGCTGCACTCCGTGCTTTATTTCTACTTACACTGGTCATTGCTTTATGTTTAATTGTATCTACTCTATAATGAAATACAGAACTATCTGAGTTTGAGTGTTTTAATACTGTATTAATAGCATAAAGGAGAAAAAGAACCAAGCATCATATAAATGTGTTGTATATGCTGTGTTTATACTGGGCTTTTTGTAAGGGATCGCAGATGCAAAACAATTATGTTAAAATTTTTAATAAAATGAAAGAGACACAGGAGCAGAAATGTTCCCAGTTGGATCTGGGAGCAGGGCAGATAATTTCCATTCCAATTAACTTGAATTTAAGGTCCAAATTATCTCCTGGCTTTGTCAGTACCATTCAGGATGGTTAGACTTGGTAGGTACAAAGACAACCCCTACCGTACTGTACACCTCCCAAATTAATGCGGTGACTTCACTTTGATGGAGCAAAGATCTTATTCATTGAGGCCTGTCAAGAGCGTCTTGTGGACAACAAGAAAAGGCAAATAATTATTTCTACTCTAGGTTCATGGTTCGCATTGTCTGCAATGCTATCTGCCACATGTTAGCTTCTTGCTTTCAGCTGCTGCTCATTGGATTCTATTTTTGTGGGATGAAGTTAGGAGAGGTTTTTAGAACAGGTTCTCCCCAGAAGGACACACTGAGCAGTGCTCAGTCTGGCTGAGACAGATGGGAGGTGGCCAGAAACTGGACAATACTTGACCTGTAGGACCACAGCAGTGTATCTCACACCTCTTTCCTGAGTCTGACATAACAAACTATGCAGGGATTTACAGCACCTTTACCCCAGTTTGAGGTAAAGGAGTCTAAATTTGCCATCCTTACTCCTGTGGCACAGATGTGGAAATGATTCCGATAATACTGCTGCAATTTGGGAGACAGAAAAAACTGCCAGGCAAGAACAGAGTTCAATTTACCGAAAAAGAATTGTCTCAGTGTGAATCTGAGTGGCAGAATCTGGCCTTTTGTATTTAGGTTAAGTCGAACTCTAAACAACACAAAAGCAGCTGGGCTGTAACTTTGAAAAGATAAAGGGAGAATTTTGAACTTTGATCCTGCTCCTTCTGCTGCTACAACATTTTGTTTCTCTTCCTATGCCTACAGAGGAATGGAAATAACATTCTGGAAAGGGAGGAGGCAGTCATGCTTCTATGGCATTGAAATGAGTCCAGATATTGTCTGGTTTTCATAGATATTCTTGGGAAGACCAGCTAAACCTCTGGCAAATCAGGGGCTGAAAATATCCAGTGAAGTTCTATTCCCACTTGGCATATCGTATTTGTAAGTCAGCCTCTGGAGAGCACACTAATGAGCTGCAGCTCCAGGTTAGGAGACTTCTACAGTTTTAATGAGCTGTCAGAAGCCTGTTTACAGTCACAAATGTCTCAGCCAGGTGCCCGTCACTAGCACTACCCTTAGGCGGGCCAACTCGGGATAGAAAAGTCTATCCAAAAATGCAGCTCAGAAATATGTCCTACCACTCCACCGCATACACATGCAAGCACTGTTTTAATTCCACTTCTCCAGTCTGCCCTCTGGGCATGCGAGAACAAAGTTTGCTCTGATTTATTCTGGTTGTCAGTGTCTCTAATTCGTCTCTTCGAGACGTAACTTTGAGAAGTAATGTGTTTCAATACTCTTCTCCAATGCAGTCTCTTTAAGCCTCAGGGCATCTTGTCCAGTGGGTGATGTGGCTTTGGAAGCACTAAACCTATTTTATGGTCTATACTGTCCTGGGAGCCTTCTGCAAAATTACCATCACGAGGCGTAAGATGTGGTGGTTTATTACATTAAATCTGTATATGGTATGTACCACCACAAAAATAATCATGCCATTTGCTCACCCATCTGAGGAAGTTTAACTGTAAGAAGGTTTTAAAAGGAGATTTCTTATTCTCCCACCAAGAATACCTTGATTCCCGTAATATTAGTATCCATCCTTCCACACATTCTATAAGAGAGATCCTAGAACTCATGTAAAGCAGCCCAGTTCTTTCACCTCGGAGCTGCTAAACTGGAAGGCACTTGGCACCTTTTTTAGAGAGATCTTCCTTTGATTGCATTTGTACTTCTCACCTACACTGTTTCTTATAAACGTGGACTTACCTTTACTCTTTCTTTAGACAAGAAATAAGCAGTGGCATGTAGTACATCTGCTGAATGAGTAGAATTATGGTAGGAGTTGGAGGAATGGTAGTTGGCTTCAATAACTTGTAACCACGACCTCAGAGTTGATTCTGAACAGTTTAGGAATTCACAGATTCCAAAGCGAGCAAATATTTTGAGACCCAGATAAACCAAAGGCCTGTGGAGAAAAAGAAACACAGTTTCAGAACAAATGAGCTTGAAAGAATATGATATAGTATAACTAGGATTAATCTATAGAGCATTTTTAACCAGGGACATGTCAGATTAAGGTGTTCTGGCAGCAAATGGCTGGGCCAGGTTTTGCCATTTCTTGGCTTTACTACCATATATCTGCTTGGACTTGAAGACAATACTAATAACATAATTCATAGTTGTGATTCATTGAAGATCACTTTAATTCTCTTAATAAATGAATCGCTTTATTTAAACACAGCAGGAAGCAATCATATTTACAATACCTTTAATAATGGGACAGGCAACAAGTGCCTCTTTTGTCCCACTGTGATCTCTCCAATCAACAGGAACAGAGAAACCTATCTGTTGATCTCATGCATGTTGGCTGGGATAATTAATTCTTAAGTTACTGCAATGTGTATATTAAATGTTGTAAATCACACAGACAAGACTACATTTTGACTTTTTTTTTGTTTTTAATTACTGTATCTATAGCATATAATTAGAAAAGGGAACATTGTAAAGCAAAAAACATGCTAAAGTAACTGGGTGCAATTTCTTCACTTACAATAAAATCACTTTGAAGAAAAATTAAAACCGGATTTTTTCCCACTGTTTTTAGCTCATAAAACCATGGTCTAAAAATTAACTGCATATATGTTAACTAAAAACCTGATATCTTCCTTAGACACTATTTTTGAATATATTTCAAAGCTCTTACAGGTCTGAGATTTTGATGAGGGCTTAAGATAGTCAATCAATTGCAGGATCAAGCCTCCAAATTAGTGTCTCATAGAAGCTTTAAACTAAGACAAAGCACGATACATGAAACTAGACCCCCAGGAGAACTTTTGATAGGCATCAGCAAATAAAAACAAGGATTTAAACACAAAGATCAATTTACAGTCTTAGTGGGAGCATTTGCTGCTAATGAAGCACAGTCTATCAGAACTGCTGATCTGCTTTTGAAAAGTTCTGTGATGGGAACTGGTATGCCCTACCTTTTATCAGTAAATATTCTTCAGTTAATCTTATACAGAAAATGTAGCCTGCCAAGGTTTGAGCATAAAGACCTTGCTCTAATCCCAGAGAAAGACAGCGGGAATTCCGCTGAAAAGACATATTTGAGCTGTTTAGGAATAAAAGTTACCCAATTACATAGAGAGAAAATAAAACATGATCTGTATCAACTGATCAAATGAAGACCAGCACGTTGACTCTGTGTGTAGTTGGGCATAATTTGAATCCCCACAAGACAACAATTTTATTTGCAGAACTTCTCTATTATTGAGAACAGAAAAGGAACGCGTTTAAAATGATGTTGGTTTGTTACTATACCATATCAAAGATATATAATCTTCACTTACATCCACTGGGAATCTGCAGGAAATAGTGTATGATGAAACAGAAGATATTTAAGGGATTCATACAAAACTAGAAATGACAGCAAGAAAATCTGAAACATTTGCCTTTGAAAATAAAAGTAATTCCATTTTAAAAGCACACGTAGAGAAATTAAAAACATTTAAGTCAGTTTTCAGCAACTTCCATTTAGGAGCTCTTGGGTTTACTGACCTTTTATGGGTGGCAGCCTCAAGTTCAAAGATATCAAAGTCCCAGTGTTCCTCATTTTCCATCGCCTGTGTTATCCGCGGGGGGATGTCATTGAGGGAGATTGGAGAGATCAAACTGCCAGCGACCTGGTGAGTTTCTGTTGAGGAATGTATTTGCAGATCACTGTTAATAACCCTGAGATACAATTTTACTCAATGTACGTGTTTTCCGTAGTAAAGCCTGGCAATTATCATTTCTACAAAGCTCAATAATGCTGCAGAAGAATGCTTATAAATAAAATTAAAACAAAGTTTATAAAAATAAACACCTGACCACATTTCCTCCGTTTCTTACATTTCTTAACAAGCTTTAATATCTCAGTAATTGCCAAATAAAAACTTACGTTTTGCTGACAATATGTATTCGTTCCCTGATAATCTTCGTAAACCATCCTGTTAAATAAAAGTTGAGAGTTACATGCAGGGTATTGTACAAATGTCTGTAAGATGCTGACACCAAGCAGGAGCACAATGGCTCTAGGGACCGTCATCAACGCCACTTCTCTCTTATTTGTGTGTACTGGTCGGATTTACCTGTTTATATACAGCTCATAACGGATGAGAAACCGCAAGATACGGGACACAATATGAAGTCGGGTACAAGCTCAGACGTCTCAGGTGCAGGTGGAGCGACAGCCTCACACCCACCTTTGTCTGGACAACACGGACGAGGGTTCTGGACGTGTGTCACAAACCAGACACGGCCAAGAATGACTCTGAGGCTTCCCTTCCATCAAAACATAACATATGCTTGCTTATTCTCCAACTCCGTGCCTCCTAGGCGTCAATCTGGCATGATGCCTAGATGTGCAAACTGAGATGAAAGATTAAAACTAACAGAATCATATTCTTAATGTTTACTTTTCAGCTCATAATTCTAAATGCCGTGGCCCGTATCCTGATTCCTCTTTCGATGTATACAGCAGCTAGTTACTGCATATTAATGTTTAGCCCGTGACGTAAAACAAGAGTTATTAAAAATTTAAATCTTTCTGAACGTTCCTAACAGTGCTATGCACCCGAAATATAGCAGAAGTGAATGTGGATGCTATATCTGAACACGCGATGCCTGCACTGAATTGTTACATCTCATTTTTATTTTCACATTTGTAAGTAAATCAGGCTGGAGTTTTGTGATTTAAAAGGGAGTTCTACTCCTGTAACTGGCTCAGTGACCCCTCAATAGCACTGCTATGGCACAAGTATTTAGGACACCAGATGCTGTGTATCATGCTGAATCAAAGATTAGTTTTTTAAGAACTGAAATACCAGGTGTAATTGTATCTGGCAAATCCATCTTTGAACTCCAAATGCCCTTCCCATCATGAATTCTGCTTGAGAGTTCAAATCCAATAACCTGCTACTTGTTCCCTACTCAGACATAACTTTGAACATTAAATGTAATAATATAATTTTGTTTTCAACAGACCCTTTGCGGGAAAAATGTTTCTCCCAGATAATTTTAAAACTTGTAATATACCATATACCCTCGTGCTCTGAAATGGATTTTCTCAGCTTTTCTATTGCTCCATAAAATAGCCTTTGTTTTAGTTTTAGTAAGGACTTTGTGTTTCGCAGTATTGTTACCTACATGTGCTGGAACCATAGACTGAATACAGTCAGAATACAAATGTATCTAAGAATCAGCAATCACAAAAAGGAGAAAACAGTTGAGTTTATGGACTGTGTGCATCCAGCAGGAGAAATGATTCACTTTGAGACTCTAATGATTACAGGTATCAATATTCTTCCTACATATTTATAGTGAAGGTAACAATATATTTTGTGTACTCTGTTAGTAAATTCAGCCACTCAGGTCTTCTCCTGGAATCCTTAAAGTCTCTTTTACGTTTCTCATGATTAAATATTTGCTCCAGGATTTCAAATGGCAAAAATATAAGTAACCTGTTTAAACCTTCTGATGGATACTGCAGAGGTGTCTTGATAGTTACAGCATGAAATGATGATAGCCCAGATAACAGCTCACCTCTTGTGAGCCTTTTTACACCCAACACACTGTCAATTTTTTTCCTGAGGTAGCTTTTTATATGCAACCTACAAACTAATGGGGATATTTATCCTTAAGGCACAGGTAACGTTCATCCACGTTCACCGAGTTATTATCAGGAGGGTCAGACACCAGGCCCTGAAGGTTTGAATTCAATTCTTGCTTTGCTACATGCCCTTTGTTCAACTTTGGGTACAACGCTTCTTTTCCCAATGCCCACATTCCTCGTTTCATAACATAACAACATAATACATGCCTTCTTCAGTCTTTTTCTTGTGTTAGTTATTTAAATTATCAGTTCTGCGGAGCAGGATTGTATTTTAAAATGCGAGCATTCATGTTTTTAGCTCAAAGCACTCTGGTCTTTCTATGAGTCTCTACAGGTATAAATACAATCCAAGAAATAGCAGCAAAAAATGTATTTTGCATTCTTTTGAAAACACATTCTTTCTATACACTGAAAAGTTCCCAAAACACGTCAGTCTAATCCTAATTAAGAAATACAAATGTCTAGCTATCTTTCTTTCTTCCTTTCCCATCTCTAGCTTTCTAAAATGAATCACGCTGAAGAAGGAATTGGTTTCCCTTTCCATTTCTAGCAAAATTAATGCTTCAAAGGCACCGGTCAACTATCTGCTCATTTTCAGAGCTACATTATTAATATAGGGGAAAAAACCCACCAAAACAGGTATGCAGTTTGCCCTGAAAATCTGGGATTGTAGAGGCAAAGCACACGCAGATGATAAAGAACAAGTAACCGGGAAAATCAATCAGCTGAATGTTTAGCAATAGCTGTTTGTGACAATATGTACTTACTGTCATTAACCCTCCAACGAGGTCACTTGTGTGCGGATCCTCATCTTTTGTCCCCAGTTGTGGAGAGTACAATTCAGTGGTTCTTAAAATCTCCAAAACTCGGTCTAAAGCTTCTGCAACTGGCATGGGACTGCTCTCTTGTGCAGCATTGATGATGTTTATTACCTAGTTTAGCATTAGACAAGTTTTCAATTTAGAAGCGATTTAAGAAAACAGAGACAGTCATCAATTACTATGGAACACTCATACCAAATAAACGAGATCTACGACTTTAATCCACATGTGGGAGAATCAAACTGAAAGGGATGTTAATTAAACACTCATGTTTGCTACTGGCTCAGGGAACAAGATCCTGGCCTCAAAGACAGCAGTCTTGTTAATGACTTTCCTGCTCGAGGCAGCGCCTCAATATGTCTCTGAATGGACTTAATACACCTTCTCCCATTTGCTTCTCTCAGTTTATTAATGAGCTGATTTTTGCCAAATCCTTGAATGGTTTCAGAAGGCAGTTTACAATGCCTTAGTGAGAAGGGGAATCTCTAGTCTCTCCTTCATGTAGACAAAAGTCATTAAAAAGGACCATGCAATGGCTGACACTCTGCTTAGCAGGCTTGGGAGAACTTTGTTCAGAGCCTTTGGCTTTTTGGAGCTCCAGCAGCGGGCACGGGGAATGGGCCAAGAAGTTGCCCCCGAGGCCAACGCTGCCTCATTCCTCAGCCTGGTGCTGTAGTGGGGCCTTGTGTCCCAATTTTCCAGTACAGCACAGGTGACAAAGGCTCGTGACAGCGCACATTACCTTGGTGATGGGCGCTTCGATAGTCATGGAATGTATCCTGGCCATAGAAGAGTGACGCCTTTGTGAGCTGCCTGTGTGGGAAACAAAGCAGAGTTTGTATCCTGATTTCAGCGACAAGGCGAGACAGAAGGATTCAGTCAAGAAATCTTAATTCATTTCCTGAACTGTTCACCCTACTACGCACTTCAGAGGCAATCTATAGCGGAATGCATACACATGCTTGCTATGCTGGGGATGCACAGGTGCAAAGAGAGGCTTGCTGAACTGCTGACATCTCAGATTAGAGATAAGTAGCTGTAACAGCCTGGCAAAATAATGTTTGGTGGTTTGTTTGTTTATTTTAACTATTTAAAATGTTCAATTGAAAACTCAGTTAAAAGACTATACAGATGTGTGTGTATATACTGTCAGGCACAAGTAGGTAACTTGGGTTATTACAGGATATGTCTACATTTACTGCCTGATGCAACATGACAAGACGTAATGATTCGGCTTCCAAGCTGAGGTGAAGCTCCTTTGAAGTGAAGGCAGCTATACAAAATTGAAACAGCAAAGGTTCTGGCCAATTATTCATTGGAAATTGAAAACCAAATTTTTTATATCAGTTAGCAATTTCGGTTCTGTAAAGAAAAGGCAAAGATGGGATTTTTCTGGATAATTACGCTGTGCCGTCTATAAAATGCAGACATGTCTCTGTTACTCTTTGTGCTGAGCAGCTCTGAAGAAGAATCAATGCTATTTTTGCTATATTGGAGTACAATTGCATTCTCATTGCCACAGACCTACTTCCATGTTTCACTAGTGTGTCCCCTAGACTGCCTAGACTGTAATGATGTATACTTGAATAGAATCATGCAAGTATCCCAACACAGTGAAAAGAAAACAAAATTAAGAAGAAAATATTTATCAAGAGAAGAGGTAAGACCTGCAATAATTTGTCAGGTTTAGAGTTTGACATTTGAAAGTATTTGTGTTGAATTTACGAGGTCTTCCGTGCAGGACGGTAGATGATTTGCCTTCCATTTTCCACTGGTTCAAAAAAAGACTCAAAGTAGTTCAAGAGCAGAAAACGGGGCTATTTGACAAATGTAAAGTTGTTCATGAATTGATGACTTGATATTTCATTTGTGTGTATGTGTGTGTGTACATATATATATATATATATATACACACATACATCTTTACTTATATGTGTATGTATGTATGCACATAAAAATCTGAATATATATAGAAATCAGCAAAATCCACTTGTTTAACATACCATCACTCCCTCGTGATGTTGTGGATCTGACATCTAGTGATCCTTTCCTCCTGTCCTTGTGTCTGCAAGTCTGAATATCTGTGAAGAAAATGATATTGTACGATGGCATTAAGTTGTGCCTAAGATGTGTATTAAAGGAACAGAAACTCAGAGAAAGCCTGATGGCGGCCGAGTGGCATTTACCACAATGTTTCAGCAGATGAGAGCAAATAAAAGCTCCTTTTTAAACTCTCACTCAATTACACTGTCATGAACCCAGTCACGCTCCCTGGCAGAACATGCCTAAGTGTTTTTGAAGAAGGAATCTAACAGTTTGGAGGGAAAAGTCCCTCTCTTGACTCCGTGACACAGCGGTAGCTTCGAATACAACTTGTGCAACACACCTGAGTTCATCCAAGTGACGAGTGCCACAAAGAACTGGTGGACCAGAGCAGACTGCATGCCAGCAAACTAGGTGACGTATCCTGGTCCTTTAGGGACTCCAACAGATACAACCTGGGCTACCACGGCTACAGTTAATAAGTATCTACAGCGCAGATGCCGAGGATCTCTTAACTGAAGCGTTGATATGCGGGATGAGGGTGAATGATAGTGTTGGTCATCCCCATTTCCACTCACATGCAAATACCCCACAAGACAGGTAAAAGCAATGCAAACATAGATGCCACCAGCTACAGAACAGCCATGGCAACGCGATGACTAGACAGCATCCTTCTTATTTCTAATGACACTCAATCCAGAAATACCAAAATACCAACTTGGGACCCCACTACTGCTTTGTGAATGGTGGGTGGCTTTATATCACTCCTAAAGCAAATGAGGTAGGTAGAGAGGGCTTGTGTTTACTCTCCTGCCTTTTGAGCTGGATTTCCAGCTTATCACTATGTCAACACTACGGTTCAGACTGTCCTGTGCAACTGTGGTTTTCAGTCGGATTACTAACAACAGGCTTTATTATCTCCCCAGGTACTTTCTCTGCTTATTAAGACAGTATAGATGTGTCATACCTGTCTGAGATTCAGCCTGAACACGTTCACATGTCTTCTCTGCCTACAAATCGGTACGAGAAATCCAGTTAGTCAGAACTTTCCCACTAGTTTGTAATATTTAGGGTTCAAACTAAAGCAAGCATAGCACTGTTTTCACTTACCTTATTGTTGTCATTGCACAGTCTACTAATTGACACATAGTGTCTAATCTTTCTGTAGGCAAAAAACAGTGTGTTAATTCCCATCCAAACCTCAGCTCTAATTCAGTGCTGATACATAAAATGGGTAAGACCAACCAGTTAATAGAGGACAAATCCTGTTCTGGCTGGAAAGCTCAGCTAGGAATGGGAAAAAAAAAAAACAGTTCTGCACATGATGGGGAATATAAAAGGGAAGGATCTTTGGCAAAGATTGTCTCTTACACTCTGTGCTCGCCCCATCACAGCCCCCAGCTTCTTCTGGGCTACTGTAGGATGGTTCAGGTATGATATAAACAGTGCAGTCCAACCATCAAAACCTTCCATCGGATTTAGGGATAGAGCAACCAAACTGAAAACTACACCCTCGATTACCAGGAAACTTCTAAGCCAGCTTCAAAGGGGCTTAGATTGTTCCATGAGTAGCAATGTATGTAATATCCGTCTTGCAAGCTTGGAATCTTAAGCTAAAATATGTTTTGACTCTGTTGATGGAAAGTAGAGAATGTAAATTACTTCTAAGGATTAAATCAACCCAAACCCCATTTTTTTTTCAGGAAGTAACTCTACAAAGAAGCTGCATTTGGTCTTTTCTTCATGAAAACACCCCTTTCTAAAAGATTATCTCGGCCAAGTCTGGAAGATAACGTGCTGTGCTTTTAAATTCATTATTTAATTAACGATCATGTTGCCTTAGAGGGCTTTGAAGCCACTACTGCACGAAATCTGATCCACTTTTCCAATATAGTACAGAAGGACTCATCATAAATGTACCAGTAACTAGCATACACCTGTGTGCTTCAAATGCTCCATTTGGGGACCAAGTGGGAGTCGCACAAAAATCAAGACGTGCTTGAATTTTGACCAGGATCGAAGCACACAGTGCAACACAGAAACACGCTGCAACAGGCACGAGTAGGTGAGCACGGGGGGACACAGGACAGGTGCACAGTGGAATGGGATGTAGGTCCTGATGTTCCCAACACAACACATGGGAAGAGAGGAGGCTGCACTTGCACTGCACACGTATTAGGAGATTAAGAGTCACAAGTGAGCACATCTGGATCTTTGGCTCCTTTTTGGGGAGAATCAGGAGAACTTCACTTGCTCTGTACACAGCATGTAAAGTAGATGTTTCCCCAAGGAATTAAATGCAGAGGTCTGAGGCTCCCTTCCTTGCATAGGTTTATCTTAAACTCATTAACAAGATAATCCAATGTCTGCTGAAAGCAGCTGAGCTCTAAACTGAGCCTTGATTCAGGTGTAAAACATGGCTTTAGCTTTCATACTTACCCTCCCTGTCCAATGACAGGTAGTATCTTCACATTTTGTTGTATGCTATCTCCGTTTTTCTTTTTCACATAGTACATTCCTTGCCATTCCTGTAAAAAGAATTCAAGTGGAAGGAAGTTCAGATAAAACAGGAAGAACAGCTGTAGCTTCATAGCTTTTTTTTTTCACTGAAAGCCGTCTTACAACACAAAACCAGTCAGGGTTGGTTAAACTGCGCTTACCCTTTAATTCCTCCCCTGTAACCAACCTTTAGGTCACCGTGTTGCTGCCAACGCACAGAGAACTTAAAGAGGGACAACTATCATATCGCTGGTTAACATTAAATATACCAGTGACTAAAAGCGCTCTGGTATCCTAGTGCATCAAATTCCCACACTGTCAGTTCAGTCTGCAAAAGAGGTAAAGATTTATCCTGGCTTTTTTAAAGCAAAAGAGAGCCTACTAGAATAGCTACTGTGCCTCCCATCTGCTGACCTCCCCTCTAAAAGCACTCCGGTTTCAGGATCGCATTTAGCTAGACGATTTTTGATGTATCAGATTGCCAGTATCATAGGTTTTTGCTGAAATTCATAAATAGAAAAAAAAAAAGACAGGGTGGAAAGGAATTTTTTCTTCTGGAAACAAGGCATTTGTTTCTAGTGCAGAGCTTCATGTTCCGTTTCGATGAGGCTTAGGAAATGTCCCTTTCTCCCAATCACCACAGCCAAGACGCACACACCACAGCACTGACAGCCCACCCGGGTCTCCCTCACCTGTGCTGCCTGGACCAGAGTTGCCCCCTCACAGGGGTATTTAGCAAAACTCAGGTAATGTAAATAAACCATATTTACTGGGTTAAAGAAGTGTTCCCTCCAGTAGGAATCATAATACTACTAAGGGAAGTATTTAGCTACAAAATACATGAAAGAAATGTAGCATATTGTTGATTCTGTCATTCATAGAACTACTGATTTATGGCACAAGCCAAATCAATGGGCAAAATTTAGTTTTCAAGAGGGATTCTTCTTACCAGCTTTGTCTATTTTCTTGAGTAAGACACAAAAACAGTGTAGAGCTCAATTCTACCTTACTATAGAAACCTGTATACTTTGAATGATAAAGAGTATAAATATGAGACTATGTAAATGCATACCTCAGGAAATATATATTTATGTGATTCACAGTAGACAATACTAGCTAAACTGGCTGTTTCAAATGTTTATAAACTTATATCAAGGATACAACTTTGAAAAAGGCCAAAGTGCTGAAAAATCATTAGCTAATCATTACAAAGTTCTCCCAGGGACATTACTTAACCATCCAACCAGTCCTCTGTAACCTGGCAGCTGACAAGATTTCCAATTTTGCCTACACTTTTCCACCCCTAGAACAGTTGTTGGTGGTCTTTTTTCATACACGCATATTTTGATCTGGGCATCTAATAAATACCACGTGATTAATGAGTAATTGATTCTACATTGCATATTCACTTAATATACGCTACCTGCGCCAACTGCTGTCTTTCAGTTGACTTTGACAGACTTTAGAACAGATCTTACAAATGTATATGAAAATATCCTTCATGAGGCACATGATACACATTTATTTATGTTAGGCTGACAGATCTTGCAGTGAAACAGCCCAGAGCACAGGTACAGAGAGAACAGTTCTGCATTTATGTTGACGGAGCCAGCAAATCAAGACTCCAGCCCACAGAGCTGCCTGGTGACAGGCTGTGCAGAAACAAATATGAAAGGCTTTTCCAAGGATATGTCAGAGAAGAGAACTGAGCACAGCAAATTGGGAGGCGAGCATAACATCCTCTCCTGTGAGCTGCATGAGGAATACAAATGAAGACACAGCAAACCACAAAATCCAAGGCTCTCATAATTAAAAGTATGCATATCAATAGCTTCCTGACAAGCAAGAGATGAGGAATCGATCTCTAACCCAGGTAATAAACCCGGAAAAGGCACAAAGGGGTGAAGTCACAACGTACAGAGCGGATAATTCTCGCATTGCAAATGCATCCTTTTCAAGGCAGGTTATTGTGTTGTTCGTAGTGAACAGATTGATTTTTCAACCTGTGAATTTCTAAAACCTGCAAAACTGTCGCAGGAAACGTGTGAAGGAGAAGATCAGCAAAATCCTGAGAAATAAGATATCCCAGCCAAACTCCTGCTGGTAGGTAAAGTTCTCCCAGGGACGTTACTTAAACATATTTTAAGAAGGCCATATGCTCCCTCGCAGCGCCTCTGTCAGCAACCCAGCAGAAAGAGCTGCCTCCCAAGACGTGCTGTCAGTCAGGCTCGTCATCACGTCTACGTTACAGCCAGACAAGTACAGCGATCAGCCACTTCTGCACGGCCTGGCGTGCTGGGATTAAACGCTGAGCAAAATCCATACGTAGTAAAAAACCACCCCAACAGTTTCACCCTTTACAGAGTGAATCAATGCTGAGGTTTCAAACTTCATTAAGCAAGCCATGGTATGCATCTATCCACTGAGCACTCATATATGCACAGGGAGTAATCCCCCGGTTCAGCCTTCCTTTTGGCTTCTTGCGCTAGACAGACGGGTCCAGCAAGTGACTTATAGAAAATGGAGCAAATCAAAATAAACACAAGATGCCATGAAAACAACCTCACAGAAAGTAAGGCTGAGTTAGGAAGGAATTGCCACAGACCTCGATCATGGAGCTTGATTGCTCTCCCAGCCCCTCAGCAAAGATAATAAGCAAATAATTCCCAAGGAGTGAAAGGAATTGCATGTCTTGTCTGCTTCAGTGCCACCTATCCATCTCGCTTTAGAAAAAGCAGATAAACAGCTTTGTGCCAAACTGCAGAGATCAGAAGCAGCAAGAATTACAGTCAGAACTGCACATTGCATCTTAATGGATGTAATTTGCATCATGAAACAGAAGAATTAAGAAAGTACAACTTGTTTTTTAACTTCTCAAGCGTGGATGGGTGAAAATGCCTTTCGATAACGTTGGCTTCTTGCAAATTGCACCCAGCTGTAGTAACAAAAAATGAACTTATAGAGATTTTTTAAATTCGCTAAGAGAAACAACATCATAACCCAAGGATCCCAACATACTATGCAATTAGCAATTTTTGTGTATAACGCCTATGAACTTTTGTTTGGATACACTGAGCTTGCTCATAGCGCTGTGTATGTCAGGGAAGAGGGGAAATGCTGTGAGAGCTCATTTTCCTAAATTCCATCTAAAGACTAGAGTTTCCCCAGTGTCATTTCTCCCTGGCATAGTTTGCCCCATGTGTAAGTTCCCGAAAGTCTAGTTCACTGCGAACCACGCACCATGTAGGTGGTTTTGTGATACTTACAGCAAGGGAACTGGGGACAAAAGGAAAAATTGGACTGCAAAAATGAATTGCAGTGAAGTCATCCAGAAACTCTCTCTTCGGGTTTATTCGGCAGCTTCTGGAGAGCTTGTCTGAACGCAAACTTCAAAGTGGATCAGAAGCTCAGCCTGGCATGATCTAAACATACAGGTATTACTTGAGATGCGTGTTTTGTTCCAAGCTCTGATACTGGTCTGGAAGGAATAAGGTATTTGGGAAAGGTAATTAATCTGCCTTTGATTTTTCTGTAAAATCAAAGTAGTGATATCAGCTGCCATGAAAACATGTGGAGATAGCTGAAAGTTATCAATTATACTAGTAAAATCACTTACATGATTGTCTGTGGTAAGTTTCCCAAACTAGACTCTTGAAATAGCTTTTTTCAGTAAAATTCCCTTGTTTCATGCCTCTTTCCCTCACATATACAGAATACAAGAAGGATCTCACTTTCTCTGGCTTCCACTTAATTGCATTAGTCATTCACCTCCAAAGGCATGTGCCTCGGGTCCAAGTTTTGCCAACAACCAAACCAGGGAATCAGTCTTTTAAATTTAAGATACAAAGAGATCACAAGCCTGAGAACGACACACACACCCCCTGTCAGAATGATCCAGGCAAGAGTCAGGCACCTCTGACGATGCTGTAACACCTTGGCATTAATGATTTCCAACTGAAGCACCTTCAAAGGGCTGCAGCATTTCACAAGTTGCTTCACACAGTTAACCTCTACTCACAAATATTTCCTGCAAGAATTTGATTTGCAATTCATTTTTTCTATTAGTACGTGATGTAAGGCTACATAGATTGCATAATAGAAAATGTTCCAAAGGGAAATACAAAAAAAACATGTAAACAGAATATATCCATCTTAAAACGTGTAGGTTTTTCCATATAGATAGCTTTAAATATGCAGTATTTCATTAGCCCTCACAGTTGCAATTCCTAGAGCCAGCAGTGAAATAAGTGCAAGGCAAGAGATGGATTGGGGTTAGATTTCTATCATTCATGGAGTAAAATATAATTCCGCTATTAAAGACATTTTTATCAGCAAGCTAAAATATTAAAAATTTGAACGCTTCATATCTTGAGAATAGATGTTGTGGATTTAAAGCCTGACACACGTAATGTATTTGAATTATTATTCAATAAATACTCCCGCATAATACTGGTTTTGTATTACACACATTTACTGAAATAATTTCAGTCAACAGAGGCGTGAAGCACCTTAATCCAAGCGATTGTCTAATGCTGGAATCTCTTCCAAAAGGTCAACACACACAGAAACAAGTGACACGTTCTTGTTGCAATGCACATGCAAACCGCACGCAGCCGGAGCGCAGCTTCTGTTGATCAATGTTTGTGTTACTTCCCCTGATTTACGCATTTTGACTCATCGTAACTTTGCATCGGTGCTTTCGCATCACTGCCTCAACACATGGCGTGTGTGATTCACTGGAGCAGCTCCCTGCCCTGTGTCAGCAACACGGCACTTCCCCGCGGACACCCGGGATGACCCAGCTGCGTCTGAGCGTGGGCTGTGACGCATCTGCAAACACATCCATTCCCAAATCTCTCTTGTTTTCTCCATGATCACCTTCCAGTGAGGTATTATGACATGTTCAATGACAGCTCCAAAAGGACAGGGAACTGCTGGAAAGAGTCCAGCCCACGGCAACAAAGATGCTGAAGGGAGTGGAGCATCTCCCGTGTGAGGAAAGGCTGAGGGAGCTGGGGCTCTGGAGCTGGACAAGAGGACACTGAGGGGTGACCTCATTCATGCTGACAGATATCTAAAGGGTGAGTGTCAGGAGGATGGAGCCAGGCTCTTCTCGGTGACAACCAATGATAGGACAAGGGGCAATGGGTTCAAACTGGAACACAGGAGGTTCCACTTAAATATGAGAAGAAACTTCTTCCCAGTGAGGGTGGCAGAGCCTGGAACAGGCTGCCCAGGGGGGTTGTGGAGTCTCCTTCTGTGCAGACATTCCAACCCGCCTGGACACCTTCCTGTGTAACCTCATCTGGGTGTTCCTGCTCCATGGGGGGATTGCGCTGGATGAGCTTTCCAGGTCCCTTCCAACCCCTGACACTCTGGGATTCTGTGTGTGACACCAGAAGCAGTTACACCTCATTGTCAAAATGCAAATGAAAGCTCCTGGATGGATCCCCACACTACAGCAGCAACAGTCCCAAAGGAACACCATGGAGCTTCCAGGCAAACAGGAAGGTCTCTGGGTAACAACCTCCCTTGCAGCCAGCTGCGCCTCCTCCTGCACTTCCTTGGTGCAACAGACATTTCTAATAGAAATCCATCAGACAGCTCCCATGTCATTAGGGAATAAAAGATACTGGCAGCTGGCGCTGCCTGTAACTGTCGAGTGATACTGTGAATGTCTCTTCTGATATTTTCACATTCTGAACTTGCAAATCGTTTTCCATATTTCGTGCTGAAATACTTCAATGTGGTTCTTTTCTCATTTATATCACACTGGATAACACTGGCATCCATCCCACCCCTCTTTGGTATTCCAACACCTTTTGCTACATACAGCATATATTATACACAAACACAGCAAGTCACTTATTTTCATGTAGCTCTTTCAAGCAAGAAAAAGGAAAGAAGCCCCTAAAATGAGCATTTTTTACTTTACTTTACTTTTTACTCTTCTTGTTTGAGTAACAAAGCTGCAAATGCTATGTGTCTGTAAAGCTGCAATTTGCATCATGTGTCATCCCTGGACAATAATAACTTATATAGGTCGCAAATTATAAGTGACACAATGCTATTACTCACCTTTCCTATCTTTATGCAGGAATTAATAGTATCTAGGAAATCAGCTTTTTTTTCATTTATAGGCACTTCTGTTAATTCCTTTCCTATTAGTTCGCCTATTTGATAGCCCATCACTGTTTCAAAAGCAGGATTGACGTACTGTGAAATAAAAACAAACAAAATACCGTTTAACAGAGCACTTAAAGCACAACAGAATTCCTTTTGGTCTATTTGCTAAACCAAGGGGTATCTTTCTCTGCCTGCAATAAATCTCTGCATGTGCTGCTCATGAGAGAGGCGCCTTCGTTTTTCCTTTGTGAAGCAAAACAGGAATGTCCATGCTAGAAGAGTCGCACAGTTTGTGCACATGAGCAAAGAGAGGGAAATGATGGAAACAGGCAAGTATTGCACATCCACAGAGTTCAGACAGACAAGACAACCTCCTGAAAAATGAGCTCTGTCCCTTCTCAAACCTATAAACCTCAAACCTACCTCAGTGCTCTAAAAAATCACAAATTTAAATAGAACGTCCATTAGATTTGCTTTCCAAGAGCATCGAAGTAACATACAATATCTTGAGAAAAGAGTGCACGCAAGCCAGGGGCTGCATTCATTCACGATATAAAAGAATTATTACACAAAATAAAAACAATATAGTAAAACCTTATGCATCCAGAAACAACGATCGCCCTTAAAATCAACTTGATTTCTGCAAGATATTTGAAATTGAGAAAATTCTACTCAACAGCTAAACTCATTCCAGTCTTTTTAGAACCACTGAGCTGTGTTAGATTCTTGTACTATAAGAAAGAGTAAATGTAATCATGGATGAAATAAAATACAATCAGTCCACAGAGCAGTTTTCTGTCCTTATAAAAATAACTGGAACAAACCTGTATTACGTGGTCTTCACTTGTGATCTCAATGGCTTCTTGACTTTTCTCTAATGCTGTAAATAATGAATTACATGCCCTGGACACAAAAGAAAAAAGGCATCTGATTAAATTTAATTTAATTAAATTTAATCCACGTAATTCTTATTGTATATGACAATAAGGTATTGCAACTCCATACTGACTAAAGTTGTACTTTAATCATTAACATGTTTTCTTCAGCTAACTGACATTCTGTAATTAACTACAGTACAGTAGGATGCATCTGAATCGGCATTTTTTGTTGATGATGTTTTTGGTAAAATTACCTTAGTTTGAATTGTGCCCGCACCTCTCCAAATTCCAGCTGAATCAACTCATTGTAACAGGCCATTATGTTAGAATTTTCTACATATCTCTGAAAAGAAAAGGTCAGAAATTTTTCATTAATACACATTTCACCACTCGAGGGTGTGAAACTCCGTTTTCTTTTGCTCGATAAAGAATTAAAAGGGAGTGGATATGCCAAAAATAAACGTGTTGTAACACAAGCAACATGAGAAGATTACTTTTTTGGACTAGTAAAATTTTTCAGGTTATTGTAGTTTGAAAAAGTGACAGATCCTCGTGGCCACAAGGATTGACCAATCTGTTTATTCTCTGTGATTGTCAGCATGACCAATATATAAAATAATATACCCTTAATGAAGAAGTTATACGCTTTCATGCTACTTATTGAAAATAGCAGTGAAAAACTAAGGTTGTGCCCCAAGTCATCAAAATTTGAGGTTATTAAGAGTTTCCAATTGCTAATACCTCAAATTGTATACATAGAAGAAAGCAAAACGTCCTGACAAATATACATGCCATTGGATACAACTATTCATTTCAGGCCTTGTATAGCAATGACCTGAATATCTTTGACGTTCTTTTAAAACATCTCATATTTACCAGGTACGAGCCTGAATATTAAATCCTTGTTCACGCTAAATTCCCACAGACTTTGATAGTTTGGGAAGGAGGACTGATTATCAAAAGTAACCACATCAAGGTGCTGAAGAAGATTATTTGCGCTTTGCTATCAGCCCCATCTCCAAGGCTCTGATCCATAAATAATTTGGAACCTGTGTCGATTGCTTATGTGCTCACTGGAATGACACTGTATACATAAGTCCTTTTATTTTCCAGCTAGCATGTCTAGCATTTCCTGTGGTAGGACCTTACTACAAATCAACAAATAGGTGCAAACGGATTGCGATGGGACAGCAAAAAACCTGGCGAGCATGCAACCGAATACTCCGAATCACACTGTGAATCATGTCCATTTTTGTTTCATTGTCAGATTAATGCAATGAGGAACTCACTTAAGTGACACACTAATAAGCACCTTTCCTGCTTAACTGGAATAGTTGCCAAGGAACAGATTCAGTGTAATACTTTTCAGGTGCCTCCAAACAATAGGTAATAGCACTTGACAGTGTCTGGAGCCTGTTTACAGATGTGAATTGGCATCTGGTAGAAGAGATTTCCCACAGCACATTCTGGTTTTCACTGCAAGCTGCTCCCTGCTCTGCTCCTGTCCCCAGTCAGTTTTGTCAGTGTCTAGCATCAAATACTTACTCTGAAATAAGTGTATGAAGCAGAAAAGTCTCGGCACCACTCCTTGTATTCTTCAAAACATTCACCTGCTTAGTGTTACTCTAATTCTACTGGTGTACGGTAGTTCCAAATCGGGATATATATATAAAAGAATGAGCAGCACAAAGAAGATTTACAGGTTGGATTACTGACACAGACAGTCACCAACAGCCAAACTTCTGGATAGTTTCTTGCCTGGTGATTTTCCAATATCAAAGCAACTCAGCAGAGTATAAAACATACATACCCTTGTGAAGCCAGCAGAGATCAGGGGCAATATTGATGACTCCTCACGATCAGCGTGCCTTTTAAAGAAGGATGATAAAGGCAGAGATTATTTCTGTAATCAACTGAGACCAAATTTCACCAGCCATTGACATACCTGTACCCTAGATGTCACACTAAAGCCTAATATGGCCAGATCCTTATAGCATCTACGAATAAAACATATTTTTTGTGTTTTGTCTTTGGCAACAATAAGCCAAAATGTTCTTTTCTTTTTTGCATGTAATGATCTGCTGACATCACAAAAAACTAATGCTTCAAGAAAACAAATTAATGGGCTAGATTGTTGGACTAGTCCTCCTTTTTTGGTGCTGGATTCTTCTTGTTTACAGTTTCCCTCATCTAAGATGCACTTGAAAGTCCACATGGCCAAAGTTTTAAGAAATTACTTTTATCTGAGTTTAGGTTAGGGTTAGGGTTAGGTTAGGCTTAGAGCTAGGGTTAGGCTTAGGTTAGGGTTAGGGTTAGTTTTAGGGTTATGGTTAAACTTAGGTTAGGGTCAGGGTTATGGTCGGGGTAAGGGTTAGGTTAGGGTTAGAGTTAGGTTTAGGTTAGGGTTAGAGTTAGGGTTAGAGTTAGGTTATGGTTAAAAGATTTGATTAAAAGATTTGAGTGTATAAAATCTTAGGTTGCAACTCAAGATGCCTGAATGAAGATGAATTTTCTTGCACCGACTACCCAGCGCATTCTAATAGGTCCCCTGGGGATGACATACTCCACTCCTACAATGAGATATCTGAATCACACTATACTAACTATTAAAAGGCACTCCAACATACGTGAATGTATGGATGGAATCTGGAGGAAAGGCCATTATGTTAAGTTTCTGTAAATGAGTAGATGGAAGCTGGTCAAGTTTAGCAGATGCCACAACAGTTTTTAGTTACGTCTGACATTTTGCATCTCGTGGCACCTCTTGTTTTCCGTGCACTTGTTTCTTATGCATGAAGAGAATGATGCCTACTGAATTACAAGGTTTGCCCAAGACTTAGAACAAAGGAAAACCTCCCCATTCCTCATGCTGGCGATTTGGTAACGCTCCCTCCCAGAAGCAAAAAGAAAGAGGACGGACAATCCGCAGGGGAAAGAGAAAACCAAACTCAACCCAACCCAACGAACAGACATAAAAACACACAACCAAAAAGAATCCAAACCCTGAACTGCAGGAAAATAAAGACCCTCCATATGCTATTGGCTAAATGTCAGGCTTTTTCACAGATAGGCTTCTTGCAGCAATAAAAGAGATGCATGAAAGTTCCCTGCCAGTGAAATCCTATACGGCGACTTGAGAAAGCTTGTGTTCAGCACATGGGAACTTGACATGGTCAACTCTGCCCCAGTGGAAGGCAAACTCACTTCTGAACAGCTTGAGAACTCAAGCTTCTGAGATATCGTCACCACAAGGGGCTATTACCTTGTCACAACACACAATGGGAATGTCTTGAAAAGACCAAAAATGAAGCACGGGGAGAACCCTCTTTTGAGCAACTTTCTAATTGTGAGTCAGCAAGCGCGGCTTCCAAACTCGCACCAATGCGGAGAGAAACCCACAGCCCCACGGGTGTTGCTGGTGTACATGAGGAAGCTCTTGTGTTACTGTTTGTTCTTTCCTTTTTTCCCTCTTTTCTTTTGTGTTCGTTTGATGAGACACAATTCTGATTGTAGAAGCACTAGTTACCATAGTCAGAAAACTTCCTGGTATAAAAACATTAAAGGTGATGTTGACAATAGAATCTCTGGAAATGTTTAATTAGGGTCTTTTGTTCACTAGAGATGGTGGCGGAAAATGGATTTTTAATGGGAAATTTAAACATCTCAGAACCAGCACACAGAACGAGTGTATTCAGAGAAACGTACATTCCCCAAAATTGTACTTTAAGGAAATTTTCTGTTTAATTTCAGATTAAATAGATTTGTTACTTCTACGTTATTTTATTATATATAAGTAATGATTTCAGAAGGAGGAAGAGGAAAGAAGTATATGTACTGCTTTACTGAGATGCCATAATATAGCCTATTTTATTTTTAAATCTTCCATGATCAGATGCTACTTTATACTGATCAGATTGCTCTGTATCTTTTTTAGCAACTCAACAGACCTCTTGTTTGTGCCAAGATTGATCAGACTGAAAGACAGACCAATAAAGGTTCAAAGTGTTGTTTCTATCAATACGAAATGCAGATCTATGGGGCAGTTCCACAGTTCCGTGTGTGATGTTGCAGAGGTTATTTGAAATGTGCTCCTAAAGCCTCCAGTGACCAGAAGAAGGGAAGGAAAAACAAAGCAAACCAATCAAAAGTGAGACTTCATTAGTAAAAACTAGAAACCAAAAATCCCATCCCAATCCTGCGGCCAAGGATGGTGAAAACTCATATGGTATAACACCTTATCACTAGTACAGTGAAAAGTTCCAGTTCAGCTTCTGTTATGTAGTATTTACTTTTCCAATGCTAAGATTTACATTTTGTTGATCACGTGAAAGCAAAGATATGAGTATTTACCTTCGTACTACACCAATAATGACTGTATTTTCTGAGGGTTTCGTTGTTCTGATAGACCTTTAAAGAAAAAGCAAGATCATTTAACCTTTTTCTTTTAAGTTTACATTTCAGAAAACGTGACTTTACAGAATCTCCGCATGGTACTTTTCTTAAAATGTCTCTTTTAAAGGCCTTAACGACAAAACAAAAATCAAATCCTGAGCCTGCTGGACCACTAAGAAAGGAGAATTAGTTTAGCAGTGTCTGAGACTCACACAGAGAATGTAGGTTAAACCTCAAATACTCTCTATGGGAGAACAGCAACAAATCCCCCCTCTGAAACAACATGTAATAGACTTGTTTGAAAGACTGGGTGTCACTCATTTAAGGAGCATTTTACTTTATTTTGGGACAGAATCATAATAAAGTAACAAGGGGAACAGCGCTGATATCTCATCTCAGGCTGACGAAGATCTTATCCAGTTACTTTAGCAAGAAGAGCCTTTGTTCCAGTGCCCCAACCCACCAAACCCCGGGGACGCTGTCTGACCCCATAGACTGGTTTTCAGTCTGGACACGTTCCCAAGGGCTGTTTCACTGGAAAGGCACTGAAATGAGGCACTGCTGCCCGTCTGGGCTCCAAAAAGCAAATCCTTTCCCCCTTTTTGCACAATTTACAGCAGCTCGGGAAGTATTTTTGGAGTCAGTCTGCAACTTTGCTCTTCGTAACAGATTTTTAAATGTTGTAGGTATGGAAACGTGCACACAAAACACAGCCTATTTGGATCTGGAGTTACTCAACGGCGAGTGACATTTCAAAAAATTCAGAACACTTAACGAAGTGAATGTATTCATTAAATTGCTCGGTGGCACCTGCGATCTTTGCAGTTAATTTAATATGTAAACAGGAACAACGTATTTGAAATAAAAAAAACCCAAACCAAACCTAGTACACTATGGGAAGAAAGTTGTAAAATGTGGCTCCACGCCAGGCTGAGCTTCATATATCATAGCACACAACCAAAAACGCTGCAGCTATCAGATGGAAAGCACCGAGGGAACATTATTTGATGCTGCCGGTGGACATCTGTCCAAAAAATACCAACGTTCAATAGATTTTATGAAAGGGTCATATAAAAGCAAAAAAACTTTGATGATGTGTTAACTATCTAGCTGAGCATTAATTACACTGAAATGGCGCTTACCTGCATAATGCTTCTGCATCAAAGTATCTGGAATGTCTATGGTCAATAATGATAATGTCATGGTGTTTATCAAGGAAACATTCTAGTGCCGACTCAGGTGTCCTGGCAATATTACATCGAAACCCAGCTTTCTCACATGCCCAACAGAACCCGTTACTCTGGTTATCTTCTTTGGCAAACACTAAAAGTACCTGGGTTAAAGACAGACAGAGAATCGTTACAAACGAATCATACATACCCAGTAGGTTCTGCGACTTTTGCCTACTGTTGGTTTTGAAAGCCACTTCCAAGGCTTAATCCATTGATTTTAACAGAGTTGCTTTATACAGATTATTGCTTTTAATAATTTTCTGTATACAGAGGTGTTTCAAGTGGATAAAATATTCTGCTAGAATTGTTTATAACCACAAGCTTGGGAAGCGGCGCCCTCACCATTAGCTACGAAGAGAGCTTAGGCAATCCGTTGAGACTGGATACCTACATTTCAGTGTATATGAAATAACAGCAAGACTACTTTTCTTCAATGAAATTGTCTCGCATAAAACTGTTTACCTGGGTTTTATTTCTCTTGCCAGGATAATTAAAAAAAAAGCCATGGTTCACCTCACGTGAATGAATATTTAACGGTGCTTCAACAGCATGGTGAAAAATGTGTTTTCCTTTCAATCTCATCCTAGTTCCATAAAGTACTGCATGTGGCCCACTCTGCAGGGTCTCTGGAAAGAAACTACAGCCAGGCTGGTCAAGATGAATGCACACAAGGCTGTAACCACAAGTGATGCCTCTGCATATGGACTATGAGCCTCTGTGACCCCTATGCAAAGCTTGCCATGGGATTTATATCATGGAAGGAGATTACGGTGGTTAAAATGCACAACTTGAAATCAGATCTATGAGCCAGTATTTGCTCTGTCCTAACTTGCTGTGGAATTGCCAGTAACATAACCTCTCTGAGCCTTTTCAAAATCAATGCAATGCCTACATAAAAGTATGACAAGGCCCAATTCCTTCTAAAATGTACTTAAAATTCTAGAACTGAATATGGCACAGAAGATAAAGTCTACCAAGGAAGACTCTCTCTGATGTGATTGTGCTTTGCATCAAGATAATATTTTGTAGAAGAAAATTTCTTTGGCCTGAAAGAATACACAGAATAGGAGACTATAGATCTACGTTACTGTTGATTTTGTGGATGACTCAGCACACGCAGCTTTTTGGGAAAGATGGATAACTAGAACAGCATTTGGTCTATTGTCCCAAGACACCAATCTTTCAGTAATTTAATCAAACCACACTTGGATATATGCTTTGACCAGACAATAATGTAAAGCATGCGTAACTTGCACCCATCCCACTGCCGTTTATCTTCTGGGTGTTTTTAAGGATTCCAGTGCTGGTTACACTTTGGACCAGGTTAGTGGAATGCCTATCAGTAAATCTTAACATTTCCATGTAGCGCATATTTTTGTAAGAAGGGAGGACTTTGTACTCATTCAGTTTAGATTCCTTTTAGAGCAGCCTGCAAGACTGTTTGCAAAAACATGTCGTAGTTTGGGCTATATATAGTGAAGTTAATTTATAACACTCTTTAAGAACGGAAAAATGGTCTTCAGCAATAGCACAGAAAGTCAGCAGGTCTGAGCTGTAGGACGGACTCTGGCACAAATGTGATGTTGTCTGACTTCTCCCCTCCTATCTGCCAGCTATAAATTGGTATATAAATTGCCAGGATAAATTGGTAGAATTTTAGAGTGGCCTATGACTGGACAAAAGCAATGAAATCATTAATAACAATAAAGGAGGCAGAAATATTTGAGGTATGTTTCCGATTTATACTTGGGGAGCAGCTGGATGAGGCTGTCCCGAGATCTGATGTCTGATGCCATTACTGTCTGTCCTGACAATAGCTCAGGAAGATATTGAACTGCAGTTCTTGAAGACAGACGTTGTCAAATTATCAGGTCCGGATTACTTTAACTCAGGAGCTTTTTAATTACTGACCAAAGAACATTTTGGATTAGTAAAGGTTCAGTATGTCTTGGGATAGAGGAGAGTTTTCAGACAAAGTCCAAAGGAGTCGTGTATCTGCAAACCTCACACCCATCCCAGTCAAAATAAGGGGGCAACTGACATACGACCTTTATTAATAAAAAGATAAAGGAGGATGAATTAATGCCAGTCAAAAATGTGTAACAAAAAACATACTTTGCCAAGATCACTTCATACCTTTTGTGATGATACCGCAGGTTTGGTTGATGTTTTTAACACACCTTGACAGGACATTTGGCTTGGTATCATTTTGATGAGATTCTGATTGAGAATTGACTACCAGTAAAATACAAAACAAGGCACACGCTAAATTGATTACAACCTAACTGATAACAGAAAGAACTACAGATATCTCTATTTTTATGAGCTGAGAGATGTTTGGAGAAAAGAGTTCGGCAGGATTTTTTGGATAACACATGGAATATCATGATAAAAATCAGTTAGGTGGACAATTATAACCTGACAAAAATGCTTCGTGAAGGTCTCCACACCCCAAAAATTCCAGGCATAAATTTCAAGCTAACATCTGTAATGTTTTAGAAATGAAGACTTCCGTTTGAACTGCTGTATTACCTGAAGTTGATCTTGATGAAGTCTCATAGGGCCAAACTGCACATCTGTTACTGGTGCCTAGAAGAAATAAGAAGGGATCTTATTAATATATATATACACCTAGGGAACAATCAAAACCAGCTCTATTAGAGAAGATCATTCTTATTTACTGCTGTCTCACAGATACATTGCTGTCATTATGAGGCTGCTTCTTCATGAGGGTCTTTGTGAATTTATATGATAATCTGCATTAACACAGTTAGAAATCAACAAACTGTTCTTCAAGTTTTTTTATCGTTATTTTAAACATAAAGTAATGGATTAGTCATGAGAGTCTGGTGGACAGATTGTTATTTTTCTGTATCCTGTGTTACTCCAGCTGTTCTACAAAACACGGACATGTTTAAAAATGGTTCCTTTTCAAGTCCCAAAGAGCGTTAAATCTCCGGGAGAAAGGCAAAAATATGTAACTCTGCTTTTAGGATTTCACATTGGTGCTTGATGATGCATTTATTCATGCAACCCCACTCCGAAAACCCTGCAAAACCGCTGTCACACGTGCTTTCTGCATGCCGGCGATTCCTGCATTGGATTCTGTTCAAGTACTGCAGGCAAACAGCTCAGCTCAGGGTGCAAGAACCGAGCTGGGATCCCTCCGCGTGTGTCACTTCAAGCAATGGGGGTCAATGACCACAAGTGCTGTTTGTCACCACTGGTTGTCTTTGATACAATTAATCATTAATCAGTCCTGAACATGAATGACTCTTCAATTGGTATGGGATGGACTTTTTCAAGTAGTTACATAAATACAGAGGGAGATTCCACCGGATAACACAGGTCTGATCCTTTCAGAATTTCCACAAGGCAAACATCTGCACTTCCATGTGCTTAAATGTATTTCTCTTGTCTCAGAAATTAAAACTAAAAAGCAGGAATAACAATGCTCTTCATTCAAAATGGGAAACGGAGTCCCTGGAGCTACACAGACTCTGCAAAGGCAACCGGAGTAAAAGAGCAGAAGTAAATTGTTATTCGCAATGCAGTCAAGACATCTTTGGATTCATATGTACAAAGATCTGCTGAGCACACAGGTGGCATTTTCACATTGTTGTTTTTCAAAGTAAAACCACACTTGAAGATCAGATTTATTGCTTTGCAGCCTAGAATTTTTCCAGTAAGTAATTTTAAAGAATCATCAGCACGTCCCACAGAAAAATCTTTTAGAGTTACACGCTCCATTCTTTCTACGGCCTTATGGCCCCATTGCTTGGCCCTCAGAGTTTCTCATGTGTGATTTTATTTATTTATCATCACTGCAACATTAAATCAGCAAGAAAGATGAGTCAAGGAAAAATGGTCCAGGAGCCAGTGTTTGCCTGTGTTATTTAAGAGCGCCTCTAAAAGCCGATGTTAAAATGACATAGAGGGGGTTCAGATTTACTGTCCGTCATTCCGGATCTGATCGGCTTAATTTAAATACCTTCTAGTCTTTTTTTTTTGGTCTAATTTTGAGACCAAAAATCTCTCTAGAGTGGGAAGAATCAAGCTTCTTTATTCTCCCTTGTGGCCCATCATCCAATTATTTAAAATCTGCATTAGAAAATAGCAAATCCTTTTGCTGATAATGCCCATAGAGAGTCCAGCTCCTCACACCCCATACGTCAGGCCAGCAGAGCCCTTGGACTATCAGTCTCAATCCAAGCGGAATTTTAACGAATCAGATAAACCCAATATTGCCAGTTATTGCTCTTCAGATGCCTCTTTATTTTTTATGGACTGAGCCCGAAAAACACTTTTCTGCCAGAAACCTGTGGCCATTTGTACACTGAAAATACTTGTCTATGCACCATTTAAGCCTAAGTTACAAGGACTGCCCATATGACATAAACTATCTTGTTACACATTAACTTGCTGTCCTGAGTAGAAGAAAAACCCTGGTCTGCATCTCAGCTGGAAAATTCTGGTGAACTCCAGTTAATTCTTAATCCTGTTGAAATCTGCTCAAATAACTTGATTAATCATTTCACCTTTCTGTGTGCTGCTGGGAGCGCCGAGAAGTAACATACTGATTAAATACTGTGTCACAAAACAAGGCTTCAGCAGGGATTAGCAGAAACTCAGCTATCGGTGAACTAAATGAGCTTTAAAAATACCTCTAATGCTGCAATCTTATAACAAAACCAAACCCAGCCGAAGCTTGCACGTATAGCAACCACACAAGCACAACTTCTGCTACATCCTTCCCGAAGTTTCTTTGGCTACTTGAAAAACAAAGACCCAATTTTCAGATATGACCTATGCATGTGAGAGCCCTCCGGGCTGGCACAAACCTGTATGAAAGTGTGTGAGGAGACACAGAGCTAGAAACTAGTTGTAAGTTCCCAGAATTGATCCTGAGAGAGTTGCGTCCCTTACCAAACTGCTGCTGACGCAAACTTCATGAGTAAGTGCCCAGCATAGGTGACAGGGACAAGACCTGAGCTCAGGACACTGAGCATGCTGGTTATGGCCTTCTGAAAATCCTTCCTTGGCCAAACAACCGTAGAGACCAGCCCATAATTTGGATGCAGGGATCAAACCAAGCAGACGGCAGGAGGGTCCTGCTGCAGGTTTTGGACAGCACAGCCCAATGCTCGAACCAGCCCGGGAGCGCAGGCTGATGCGGGCGCTCATGGTCTCCAAGACATCTAGAATAGATGCTAGAATAGTTTGTAACACTAACTGTTCCTCGGGCTTTTGAAAATGCAAATCTTTTTGGCTCATCTGTGCTTGTACAACTTCCACAAGGGCTGCAGCTCAGTGTCTCTGGGTCTGTAATAGCAGGCTGCAGCTCAGCAACTACTTGTTAGCTTTAATTGCAGACAGCAGCTCAGTTACTGCAGCGGCAAGTGTTTACAGCCTCTGCTTGGAGACACAGTGGATAATCAACTCCAGGCTACTTTAAATGCTTACACACAGCCATCGCAGCCATTTTACATTCTCTGACCTGCTGAACTACTGCTGGTAGCACTTATTTTCCCCCAGATTTGCCTTTCTTATTTAAACACTGTGTTTTCAGTACTGTTGAGCCAGCATGCCCCAGGCACAAAGTGAGATCCGTCCCAAGGCAACGGTATTAGCTACACATATGATAAATGTCTTCTACTGGCTGCTGTGTGCAGCTTAATACTCACTAGAAATCATCTGTATGTTGTAGCAGCTAAGTTGCAAACACTGAATTTGCCGTGAGAAATGCTTTGTTTCCATGTCCAGAAAAAAGTGAATGTTTGGTAAATAAAAACAACTGAAATAAACTTTAAAAAGACAGACCCAAGTGACTGTGACTGTCCTGATTAAACTACAACAAACTCGACGATGACTTGATATGACCTGGTAAAGTACTTCTCGCTATGAGTCATTCTTCACATTTCACCAGAACAGAATCTACAGGAATGCTCTGTTCATGGTTGCTGGGTTGTTTTTCTTCTCTTCCTACAGCTAGAAAAACTTTAAATGAACTTGCTCAATGAATAAACGTACAAAGGAAAAAAAGGGTGGAAATAAAGCCAGCTCGATCCACACGCTCCCTGTGGCTGGCATGTGGGACACTTCAAAGCAGCCCACCGGTCTCCTATTTGCTAGAGGTCTCATATCTTGGCTTTCTCCAAAATGACTCTCTTACCAGTTGGAGAGCAAACCTCCTAAAAGGGCAGAGTCAGCCCCCAGAAAACCTCTGGGCTATTAACTCCCATGCAATACTCCTGCTACGGAGGGGCAAATACGGTCCTTCTGGAGGCTGATTTTCTTAAGTCACTTTTGCTGAATGGATTGCAGATGGGAACTGCTGCTTTACAGCTAACATCCAGGGTTAGAAAGCAACGGGGAAATAATCTGTTAGTAGTTTAATGCTAAATAACTGCCTCTTCAGAGAAAGATTTCATCCTCAAGGTTCTGACTCCTTCTAATATAGAACTACAACGATTAGACTCTATCGCTGGTCCTAATGGACTACGGCCAGCAAAATTCATCATTTTATGCCAATCAATATTTTAAGACCTCACAAAAAAAAGTGTTTTATCTAATTTTAAAATATATAGTTAAGTTTTCTACATACACCAGGTACACGATACAAATCAGCATGAGCTGACCCATCACAGCAAGATTTGACCGTCTTGATCATCAAGATGTGCCAAGAACACCAGGATAGTTAACATAAATTGAATTTTGATAATTCTAAGAAAAACAAAGGGATGAATTTCACAAAGAAAAAAACAAATATCCTTTTTCTTAACCTGCTGTTTGAGGCATACATTTATCAGCCCAGAAAATGAAAGCTCAAAGGAACTCATAGATTTATACCATACCTTAAACTTTAACTGTTTCAGGATCTATTAAGAGCAGACCTTGACCGCACAGTTTTGTTACGAACACAACGTTGGCACACGTTAGGTACAATGCTGGCTGAGCAGATCTTCCTAACACACACACACAACCGTTCAGAGCATAAAATTCAGAGCAATTTCACCAAAGAGAACAAGCTGGATTTACTTCAGTGTAAACGAAGTGGGAGTCTGGCCCCATGCAGCTACTTCTTTTGTTGTCTGAAGGCTGCAACAGTTCAAATAAAGAATACGAGGGAACAAATTGTCCAAGGCTTCAACAGATTCAAGGATAAAGGTAAGCCTGGCTCTCAAAGATCCTAAGTCATATGTAGCCAGGTTATTCTTTGCTGAAATACAAAGACAAGAGTTCTGAAGAGCAACTAAAATTTACCAAAACTACTGCTCAATCTAGATGAAGCCTGTTAATTCCAGCCCCTTGGTATTTTTTTCCTATTTCTGTTTCATAAAAGATGTAGACAAATGTCACAGACTCAGTAATTTACATAACACAGCATTCTGACTCAGTGCAATTTGCTTTGATAAAATCTAGCATTCACATTCATCTAAATCAGGTTCCCACTGATGCATCTCTGTCAACAAAACAATACAGATTTAGATCTATATTACAAGGTCTGAAGATCACCTGAGGTTCTGTTCCAGTATCTCCTTCCTCTTATCAATCTTCTGGTTTAAATTGATTCCTAGAAGAATTATCGGCGATGCTCCCACGTTAATGATACAACAGACAGTGTAAGTGATGGGGTAACACACCCTCTGTTTTCTTAATCCATTTCTTTAGTTTTAGTACCTGCACAAACGAGCTCAAGAGCCAAACTCTGGCCTCTGATTCACATCATTAGCAACACAGAATCTGGACAGCTTGCAGTTTTTGTGGGAAGAAAAGCTTTATAGAGTGTAACGAGCTGCCCGAGCTCTCAAGTCAGGCTGGGCCCTGTCAGCCATGACAGCCATCTCTGAGTCCGAGCTCCTGAACGCCTTTACCGCTCCTAAAATCCAGCCCCGCTCCCACTCCTCAGCAAGTTTGGGGCAAATTTTGGGTTAACCCAAGTCTGAAGAAGCCATCCCAAAGATATTTACACCCAGCTGGGCCTGGGACGGCTTCCCTGGTGTACCAGGACACAGAGCAGCCATCCCAGTTTCACCAGGTCTCTCCCAGGCCCAAGGAGGACCCGGCTGATTTTTGGCTACATGTTGGGCTTGCCACACATGCCACCCATTATTATGTATGGTTGTTCGTTTGTATTCTAGGCCTAATTCCCCACTGCATTTCTTCAGTGTTATTCCACTGCAATAAGCAAAGCTAAACTGGAACAGAACTGGAGTAATATTGTTGTGAAATGGGCTCGCTGCCTCCTAGCACACTTCCAACACAACTGAGAACACGCATTTTGTACTGTTTGTAAATTCTCCCCTTATTCATTATAGAAAACTTTTGTTATCGAGCTGCAAAAGCACGGCACTAGCAAAAGTGAATCATTCCATTTTGCTGCAAATAATGAACAATGCTGTTCCAAAATGACTTTTATTATTATTTGTAATTTCGTACGGCCCGGGTGGCCTCTGGCCCAGACAAGTGGCCGCTGTGGTAATGCTGTACAACGGCAGGAACAAAAGCCAGTCAGCATCCCCACCATTGTTTAAGGCCAGAACTTTAACACAGAACGTGCTAATAATTTGAGAGATTTTTTTTAGCTCTTGATAGGTTATTTAAGCAATAAAATAAGTGTCGTGCCTACAAGTTCGCATGCCTGCAGCCCGATTACACAGATTTCAAACACCATTTACGATACGGCTCGGTCACTGCAGAGTTATTGTAGGTTCCTCAAGTAAGCGAAGCAAAGTGACTACGCAAATCTCACACTACGTGCCTCCACAAGAGTTTTCATTTGCAATGAACTGCGTATCAAAAAGGGAAGGAATAAATCAGAGACAAGTCAGGAAAAGAAAGTCATCTTCTCATTAACCCACCCTGACTTTTTCTGTCCAAAGAGAACAAAGTTGAATGGAAATCCGTTCTCACATCGTTAGCTATTCAAATCTAACAAGTTCTATTTGCTGAAGCATCTACCTGATTCAGAGACTCCTTACAGACCTGTATGCTACGCAGAAGTACACAGGGCTTGAAATTTCAGTTATTTGTCTGCTTAGAAGAGAAAAAATGTGAATGATGTGTTCCATAACAGGCCTAGAGGTGTGAATACCCTTAATGGTGGACTGTGACCCATGGTGATAATTTTGCCGAATGCTTTTATGACCAGCCAGCCCTGAACTGAAAATGCTCTAGGCCTTCAGCACCTTAAGATTTGGGATGGCTCAAGGTCTCCATTAGGGTCCCCACTCTCTGATTGAAAGTTCTTCAAGAACAACTCAATTCGGGCCACATATGGACAGACCTTTGTCTGGAGACCGTGAGCTCTCGCCACATCAGATCCCTGGGCTGCTCACTAAACCACAGCCAAATACTTCAGTGTGGTGAAGGCTTTAAAGCATTTGTAGTTATATCTTGCACTAAGAGAAAAACAGCAGCTTGAATGATCTGGCTCGTACTTTAGAAGAATTTTTTAAACCCTATAATAATGGTTTTCTATACATAGGTTGCAGAAAAGGATGCCTTTATCAATGCAAAAAAAACCCTCTAGTATGAACATTTTCAGCTGTTCAAAGTTAAATGTAGTTTTTAAGCATTTATCTTTTTGGAGAGTCCAGCTTAAGGGCAAAACGAATAGAACCAGCAACAGGCAGAAACTTAATTGCTTCAGATAAAAAAAAAAGAGGTCATCTTCAAAGCATTAGCACCTAATTCCATGTCTCATTTGTTTTTGACAAAATTCAAGGGCCAGCTAGAATACCCAGCACTTCAGAGCAAACATCCTCCCAAGTCACGCATCCCTGATAGTCTGGGGTCACTGCAAAGAAGGGTTGTGATTGCCTTTGGGAGACGTTACCTTGCAGGTGGCTGAACAGGTCGTACGGGTGGGTATGACACCGCTCTGGGTTTCAGCAGCTATTCCCCTGTACTCCAGCAGCTCTGAGACCTTTGCGATCAGGACCAGCCACACTCTACCTCACAAAACGCTTTAAAGGCAGCCACCTAAAAACAGTGCATCTAGCAATTCCCAGAAGGCTGAGATGCCTATTTCCTCGCCCTTTTGCCCCTCACCTGACACAAGTCTGGGCCTAGGAGAGCTATAACTGACTCTGGGCACCAACTAACTCCTCATACATCGGTGTCGATACAAAACTTTCAGTGTGCTATCATCTGTTGGCAGGAATAACCTTTGCTCAGACGCTAGCCAAGAAGACAGAGAAGAAATTGGGACTTGAAGTCTTGCAGGTCATCAGTCAAGACAGGTTTGAAACCAGAGCATTAAATATGTTGGGGTTTGCATCACAAATAAATCTGGTCTCTGCTTTACTGATATCTTTGTCTAGCTGAAAAGGAACTTCTCGTTGACCCGCGGCTGCCTCAGGTGTGTGCATTCTGCAGGCACGCTGCAGCTGCCATCCCCGCCTTGAGCAGACGCTTTCATACAAATACTACATTCTTCTGGCCCAGAGGGAAATTCTTGCTGCCTGCACTTTAACAGTTGAACTGCACGGCACTCTGGGAGACTTAAATATGGCACAGTAGTTCTATTGTTTAATATTACTATATTAAAACTGCTTGCTCTCTTGTGATTCTGCAAGATCCTGGAGCGTAGCAATAAGTGCTGATCTGTTTCATATCTATCAGCTAGTTCTCTTTTCTGTTGGCTACCTCTTGCTAGTATTATTTTAGAGATGATTACAGATGCAACAGGCTACAACATGTCTCCATCACTATCAGTTTTGTTTTCTCCTTTATGCACATGAATTGCAGCGGCAGTTTTCCTTGAACCATCTGGATTTGAATAATCAGCTGACTAAAAGGAAATTCCAGCCTATGGGGAAGCTTTCCAATTATTTTCTTTACGTCAAACAAACTCTTTATGCCTTGATCTACCAACACTGCAATGGCCACAAACAGACCAAGGAAGCACAGCACAAAGACAGCATAAACCAGTCGGTGGATCTGCTAGGACTCCTAAAAGAAATGGTTTATCCTAAGCCGTCCATCTGCTAAGGAACAAACCTGCTTTTTCTTTTGTCCAACACATCCTGTGCCCACCTGAAGCAAGAACAAAGCAGCCTGTGCTCCATCGGGTACCCTGCCCGGGAACCGCTCTCAAGGACAGTAAAGATGCCATCGCCGAGGTGCAATTACGCTGGCAGAATAAACGCCAAGTCGGTGGGACAGAGGCCGGTAAAATGAAAGAGAAACATTTAATATTGATAATAAACATTTCAGCAATTTTGGTTACTGAATACAGGTTTACCAGATTGAGTGCAACTGTCTACTGATATTTGAGAAAACCAAAAGAGAAGTTCTTGGCTCTCAAACCTTTTCTAAATAGAGAACTGTCTCCAATAAATGGATGAAGATTTGAGACTGTTAGATGCCTTTGTAAAAAATATGAGGAAATTCACAGTAGTGCCTCCTTTTCTCAGTCTAAGGTTTAGCTGTAATTTTGCTTGTTCACAGCAATGACCAATCCAAGAGGTTAACTCCAGCTTTTATCATAAGGAGGAAACCAGATAAACAAGACACAAGAGTGCTGAGGATCCCTTCTTTCTTTTGACCACTAGAAACCTGACTATCTGAGGGGATGAGTGACTGATTTCCTCTAATACAGATGTCTCTTCATCTCTGAGGACCTACAGGGTAGTTTGAAAGCTGACACTGGTTTTCTGTGTGAGGCTGGTTCAGTAACACGCGGTGCTTCTGCCAGCCCGCACGGCTTGTTAAATATTACACACTTGGTAGATGGGATCACTCTTTTTTTCCCTAAAGTACAGTAGAACCTTTTTACAGTTATGCCGATCCCCCTAAACTCTGCATGTCTAGAGTAAAGTGAGGTTTTCATTATAATTAAAATTGCAATTAAGTAGAATTTGAGGCAGCAAAGCAACTTTCCGTTCTAGTTCTCTTGTAAACCGAATTTCGCTCTATGTGGATTTGTGGTAGGAACACTCCGTTTTATTTAACTTAAAAATCTCTATTAAAAAATTAACTATACTATATATCTTTGATACAAAGCAATCTCTGCACGTTCTGCCTATTGAATAGCATTTCCTTTACAAAAGAATTGCTGGATATACCAAAGACGACACTGCTGCTTTAAAACTAATTATTATAGAGTCTGACTTTCTGTTTAGAAATGCATAAGCAACCAATATGTTACCACTTCCTAGTAAAGTTTCACGGGACTAAAGCTGCATTAATAAGGTCACAGCAGCGCAATCTCCAAGGAGGCAGCTCCTATTTAATAAACAACCCATCAGCATAAAAGCCCATCACTCTGCCACCATCGTCCTTAACTGGGAAGCAAATTCAGTTGGGTATCAAATATCCACTTAAGATGAGGTCCTGCCCACCGCAAAGTTCATTGACATTGGTACCGTCCAGATATACCCCAGGTACAATGTTTATATTTCGCAAAGTACATGGGCCATAACTATGCAGATAATAATCTATAGATGTTGAGTAGCCTCATATAAATTCTATCTCTATTCAACCTTGAGATTTCCAGGAAAGAGAGACCTGATCTGGAGATAGCTGCATCAGATACCTTTATCAGTTACACGACAGCAGTGACACTTCCACAGCCTTGCTGCAGTTGCAAAGTTTGAGGGAAAGATCTGTAACACGCAGGAGTAAGAACACGGAGCGAGAAGATGCAAAACACAGAAGCGTGAGGAGTCGGAGCTGTTCTGTCACATGCCACCGAGCTCCACAATACAGCACTTGCGCAGCGACATCCGCGTTTCACCTGCATAACCATGAAGAATTAGGAGTGTATGAAAGAAAGGGGCTCCACTTAGTAATTAGACAATGAGATGGTGTCAGCCTATGCAAAAACAAAACAAAACCCCCGACTGATTACTTGCAAGGCATCCATCCAAAACCAGTCTCCCTTGAGATAAAAACTCTGGCATCTGCCAACATGGACGCTCGATTAATCTCTTTTGCAACTGTCCAACATATTTTTCTACCCTGAACGTTTTTGCGTTCTCACTCTGCTGTTTGTTTCTAAGAAAGGATGCGAAGGGCCCGGGTCTGCTGCTGCGGGCGCGAAAGCTTTAAGCCCAACAACAAACACGAGAAGAGAGACATTAAGGTCCTGTCTGGCGACACCATTAATAAGTTCACAGTCACCATTTCCTTCTTCCTCCCCTGCACTAAGTGTTGCTTCCCAGACAGTGATCCAGACTCCTGATAGCTCCGGCAGGGAGCTTTTACCAGAAATTCGAGCAGGAAATGTTAATTCACAAGCCTCGGTGTCCTCCCTCAGGGAAGAGAGATGGATCTGCACAACCAAACCGCGGGGACCCCGGGCTCCTCGGACCTGCCCGCGGCACACGGGAGCGAACCCTCCGCCTCTAGCAAAGCTGAGCAAAAAACCAGCTGTACTCATTTATTTTCTTTAGCCTTTTCCCCCCAAGCAATGAAATACTAGAGGAATGTCCAAAGCAAACAGAAAAATTCTATTAATGAAATATCCGATTTAGTACAGCTTCATGGCGTAACTCTGAGCTCAGCCTGATTTCCAGCACACAAAACCAAGCTGGGAAGCTGCGGGACTAGAATAAACCAGAACTACTGCTTTGTGTAAAAATTTGACTGTGTTTCTAGAAACCAGTTTAATGGTAAACACTGTGAAACAGTAACTATAACACATGGATCACAAATAAATCAGATATCAGCAATAAATAGTTTTCTAGTAGAAGGTGTAAAGTCTCATGCAACAGAAAGGAAAAGCCAGACTCACTTCATGAACAGTTCCAATACAGCTACAGTAAAACTACTTGAAAAAATAAACTATAAACTCATTGAAAAATGATGTAGATCAGACTCTTGGAAAGTTTTATTACTCAGATGGTTCATCTGATTTCTTTTTCTTCCTCTATGAACTTTGAACCTAAGGCTGTAATGACTTACTGCAGATGCAGGAGAGAACAGTGTTCTTGATTAGGAAAGCTTTTATCAATCACGGGAAGTTTCATCTGACTTGGTTTATGTGTTCGCGTGTTCCTTTGAGCCAGGACAAATGTTCTTGCTGCATTCATATTTGTGTGGTTAGCAGATTTTTCTGCATCTCTTTTGTCCTTATCCTCCTGAGACAAAACAAATGGTGTGCTGCTAAATGTTGAATTTGCAGTTTTAGTCCTGCGTCGCAAGAGGAATATATTTTGACTAACTGCAGGAATCACTAACATGCACAGTCTAGGCAGCTACCGCGGAATACCAAAGCTTTACATTTTTTTCCTTCACTGCTTAATTTGAACCAACATATCATACACTGGATGACTTCAGGATATACTATGAGGTGTATAACTTAAGCCAGTTATATTTTGTAATCCGATTTTGCTAAGAACGTTCATATGTATTCCAATAAAACAAACCTTCTGTGAAACAGCAGGGAAATATTAGAGGTGGCATCAAACCACTACTCCACTAGACATCAATTACTCACAGTACGTTCCCCACAAAACAGAGTAACAAAACTCGCAGGCCACAATACAAGGTTGTACCCAGAAATACTTTCCAGATGAAGCAAGTAAGATTTGCAGCGGTTTAGAGACACAATCAACAATTTCCTGCTGTTGGGAGAGAGATTATCGAGCGCTTTGGTGCATGATTCTGTCTCCTTGCACATCTCCTTTGGCGAGGTCGGCGAGCAATGAAAGCTAAAAGGACACTTGTACAAACGTAGGGTCCATCACTGCTCCGTGTCCTCCCTCCTCTGTGCCGCTGAACACCGAATAGCTGATCACTCGTTAATTATTGTGTCAGACAAATCTAACAAATACATTACCTACCAAGTGTGTGTGATATTGCTGCTTCATGCCCCTTCTTTATGCTTAAATAATACAACCCTGCCATTGCTACCCAGGTACTCTTTGGAAGTAAAGCATGGCTTGTTTGAACCATAAATACTACTTAATGCATTTCAGAACGATTTATTTTTTAATAAGAGAAACATGACTATGTTGGGAATAATGTTTTGCTGACATGGTAAACATGGAACTGTGGGTGTCTTTACTCATATCCCACATACTAAATTTCTGCTTCAAACAGAGTTGTAAGACAGAATTTCATAGTGTTTATGATAACCTAATAGCTTAGCTGATGATTTTGCTTTGCAATTCTCCTTTGTATTTTTAGCTTATTCTATTTTTTTGTTAATCTGCACGGTATATAGAATTACCAGGACTACCACCTATCTGCCTTGCTGTTTCTTCTAGAATAGGATGAATCTGTTTGCTCTGCCAGTCAAGAAAATCACCACTTCCACCAAGTTCAACTTTGGCTATTTAGGTACAGCCTTTACAAGCAGCACTAAGCAAATTAGTGTTTCTCACGTAAGATGTTTTCCAGAGTCTGCAGCAAGAAACACTGCCTGATAAGTACATTTCATTTCATTTCACCCTCTGTCCTGTCACCTAACACAGCACCGAGCAACTGCAGCCTCAGGCTGATTATCTGAGCAGTCCAGGAGTCAGAGGCAAACATCTGGAATGTATCTGTTAGAAATCACATCTTTCCAGGAGTTTTAGCTTGCACCTGTACTTATAAATCTCCACGAAGGCAAGTTATGAATAAGTGTCACGAGCAGCAGGAGGCAGGAGGCTCTGATTTTGAGCCCTTTGGCTCAACTGCTGTCAAGGGCCCCAGGAAGGATGTGGGTACAGAGATGCCCCAGAGGCACAGTTTGCTCAGAGCTCTCCTGGTCCACTGGAGGATAAGGAATACGCTGTATTAGGCCTCCTGGGGCCCACGGTGCTGTTGGCGCACACGTCCGGCCAGCTCTGCAGAGCAGGTTGGGTGGCAGAACCTGCTCTCTTGGTCCCTTCTCCCTGGGAAACTACAGCGGGTCTGTGGAATCCTTGTCAGAGAGTAGGGGAATAGAGATCAGCCTTGAAGATATTAACGTTTAGCCTTGAAAAGGATGGGAGTAAAGGAGTATCCGGAGATATTAAGTTGTACTCGTGCGAGAGAAGGGAGTAGAAGAGTAACATGGATGATAGCAAAATTAGCCCATGAGATGTTACTGATGTAACTTGTAAACAATAGTGAAGAGACACATGAATTGGTAGAACTGTATAAAAACGCACTTGTAGCAAAAAATGGCATCTAGTACTTTCATCCTGGAAGAACTCAGTCCATGTCATTTGTCTGTCTCAACCGTGACACCTCTCCTCTAACCCAGGCACCTGCGAGTTTCATCCAGCTTTACCACTGGGGAACCAGAGTCCCCCAGGGTTATTTTTGTTGTCTGTAACACCACGAATGGCTCAGACTTCAGGACAAGCTGTGAAGGGGAATGGGAAAGAGGAGAGGAGGAATTGAAGAGGACAGTACTGCAAACACAGCAGTGATGAGGGAGGCAGAGGCCAAAAGAATCAAACAACACCGCTGTTATCCGACTGGAGGGCACAAAGGTACAGGATGAACCTCTGACAATATGCAGAGGTGGGGACAGAGAATACATAGAGAGGAAGAGGGCAGGGGAGAAACAAAGAGAGAGAAGCCGCTGCCAATTGTTTGGCTGCAGCGTTACCTCTGCCTGGGCACCGAGCTCATTGTCTGCAGCGGCTCCTTTCCTGCTGCTTTCCTGAGCCTCCCCCAGCACAGACAGCGCTCGTTCCAAATCGGAAGGTGACTGATGCGGGTCCTGTGCTACGGGCAGGTCTGCGCCGGGGACTACATCAACGGCTTCATTTTTGTGCAGAGTGCAAGGTTTACACTGCAAGGGTTTAACTGGAATATTGTGTCCAGTTGTGGCCCCTCAGTTCCAGTAGGACAGGGAACTGCTGCAGAGAGTCCAGCGCAGGGCAACAAAGATGCTGAAGGGAGTGGAGCATCTCCCGTGTGAGGAAAGGCTGAGGGAGCTGGGGCTCTGGAGCTGGACAAGAGGAGACTGAGGGGTGACTCATTAATGTTTGTAAATATCTAAAGGGTGAGTGTCAGGAGGATGGAGCCAGGCTCTTCTCGGTGACAGCCAGTGATAGGACAAGGGGTAATGGGATCAAGCTGGAACACAAGAGGTTCCACTTAAATTTGAGAAGAACCTTCTTCCCGGTGAGGGTGGCAGAGCCTGGCCCAGGCTGCCCAGGGGGTTGTGGAGTCTCCTTCTGTGCAGACATTCCAACCCGCCTGGACACCTTCCTGTGTAACCTCATCTGGGTGTTCCTGCTCCATGGGGAGATTGCACTGGATGAGCTTTCCAGGGCCCTTCCAATCCCAAACATACTGTGATACTGTAACTGACTGAAGTACAAGCTGACCACATCTTAGCCAATTTGGCAGCCTGTCTCAGAGAATGTTCGTATTTAGGGATTGGTATGTTCTTAAGGAGACAATCCCATTGCAAATGCAACCAAACACCTGGAGATGCAAAGCAAATTCACACATGCACCAACGGCTGGCTACTGCATGCAGTTCATTTCTCTATATACTGACTGTGGGCCCTATTAGGGATGCAGGATGCTGGAAGAACAGGAACTCTGTATTGGAAAGAACTCATTATATTCCTTCCCGACCATAAAGGAAGATACTCTGAGGGAAAAAGCACTTTTGTTTCTGCACAGACCCAAACATGGAGTCAGAAAAGACAAAGAGAACCCAGCATTTCAATGAGCCCAGATGCTCCAAGCTCAGAACCTCACACTCAGACTGCTTCCAGTGACTGAAAACACGACCGAGATAGTGCAGCAAAACGTAACGTAGTAGGGAAATACACCAGGCAAAATGTTCTGGCCATACCTTCAGAAAATCAAGCAAACTCAATGTCCTCCATGGAGGGCAGTTCCTACATCCACCTCCAGCACAGCCTGTTGTGCTGCCTCTCATCAGATGTCCCCGACTTTTTCATGGTGGGTGGGTTTTTTTCTGTGTTTGTGGGGTTTTTTTGTTTTTGTTTTGTGGTTTTCTGTTTGGTTTTTTTTGTTTGTTTGTTGTGGTTGTTTGTTTGCTTGCTTGTTTTTTTGGGGGATGGCGGTGTGGTTTTTCGTTTGGTTTGGGTTTTATACATAAAGGGCCTTAGAAGATTCCTTACAAGAACCGCTTTCATGATCCGCTGCTCTTTGCCAAAGACACGAGCTCTGCGGAGAAAGGAAAAACAGGATCTGGAGACGCAGTAGCGCTAAAGCTGGGGAGAACCATTTGGAGCAGGACAGACCTACAGACGAGACAGGGAAGCACAAGACGCAGGTACCATAAGGCACACAGTGCGCCCCATTTTTACAGAGGTTGTTTCTTTTGTTCAGTAGGTGCTTCCCCTTGCTATGGATGGCGGGAGGCTAATATGATGATGTTAGTATTATCAACTAAAGCTGCCTCAAGCTTTGTCTGGAAGAACCATTGAGCTAAGGGCTGCGCTGCTCATCACCGGTTCTCCTCCAAGTGGAATTTAATAACCCTGTGGCACGGCCGAAAAACCAAGCAAACCAAACCATAAGGGGATCAGACCCCTGGCAGAGATTCAATACGCCTGATCTCAGCAACCAGACTAACTTGTAATGAACTTCTGATGAATTCGTCGTCCCCATGCCTGCACCATTACAGCACCAGAAGCTTCGCAGCGCGCAGCTTGCAACATGTTTTTCAATGCATGGATGGAGGTGTTTTCACATACGCACCATACAGCACCGCATTTTAAACTATTTCAGGCTGCTTCAGGAAGCTACTAATGGAATTCTGCAAGAAATCACACTCGTGGGAAAAAAAAAAAAAACACAACTTGAAACAAATGCAAGGTTTTATCACCGCTCGGTATTTAAACTGTCAGCTTTATCCTTCTGGTAAGTAGGCAGCTCTAGTTCACAACTGAACACCTACTTTATTTATTTAGCTATGCTGCGTTTAAGCTTACATCCTGTCTGCTGGGTGCATCCGGCTCCACAGATCTCCATGCGGCAAAGCTTTAGCATGAGGTGGGGGAGCTACTTTCCACAAGCCAAAAAACAGGAAATTCGATGACATTGTTCAGTGAGCAGACGTCAGCAGAGAGTGATACAAAAGAGTAAACAGCTTCCTAGCAGCAGCAGACAAATGGGCCGGAACTACTGGAATCCTGTGATGTCTGGCGCGTTTTGCATGAAAATGACTGTCTCAATGAAACGGGGATTGATCTTTGGCTAGTGCAGATTGGAGCTGCTCCCTGGAAATCTAGGAATACACCGGTTCGGTCTGCTTAAAAGATCTGGCTCCAAGTCTTTACCTTTGTGATCCCCAAAACGTCATTTTTTGAGAATTCATGTTGTTGATATTCTAAATAGTAAAAAAAAAAAAATCTCATTATTTTAAAACATGCAAAAAGATGATTTGAATAAAAAGGATAAATTCCAGCGAGTGTATGAAAGGCAGGGTCAGAAATGAAGGTGCCGCTTCATCACGATCACACTACCATCAATCTTACACATATATATAATGTATGTATACATATATAATATTCATGTTACAATACTTTGATATGAAGGAAGCTCAGCACTCTGCTGGTGGAACCAAACAGTAGGGGTGACATCTCCTTTAGGGATTTCAGTGTTTGCTTTGTGGAACCTGCCCTCAGTTTTTCCAGCTATGGGCAAATGGCAAATATGATCCAAAAAAAATAACCTCTCAGCCCGACATACAATGACTCAAAGTCAAGTTAGAGCAGGCAGAAAGAAAACATAGGGGAGGACATTTGTGCTCTGAATGTCATTCTGCCCATCTCTGTCCAATTTGAAGACCTCTTATCTGCAAGATGTAGTATTTGATCATTGACCACAAGTATAGAGCTTCACTATTGCATCCTAATCAAATGGTATCCTGTGAAAAACTCTTCCCTACTTGTAAAGAGACCACTGAGGCAATATCATTTTTCAGGTCCCTTATATTGCCTTTTGAGCTATCCCTTTCAAAGGGATGTACAGAATTAAGTGCTATTTTTCAGCTCTGAAACTCTTGACAAACAGTCAGACCAGGGCCTTGCTGGGGTTCTATGATCCGGGAATATCTGGCAACCTTACAGAAAATACACCGGGGGGTGCAATTCAGTAGGTAGAACCACAGGACACCCCTCTCACCCAGGGATCCCTCCCAACTATCATCTAAGCAGAACGGCCTTCTAAGATGAAAATTAGCAGCTAAATTTAGAGCTGTCCATGAGACTGCCCCGCTCCCAGTACCAGAGCGAGGGAACAACAGGAAAGAGCCAGATGCTTCTCAGCTCTCCTTGCCAAATTCTGCTCTCCTCGGAGACAAAAAATGTAGTATGTAATCCCGGGGAGGAAGACACACCAATAACCATGTCAACGCTGCAGTCGAATGACAAGGCAAGGGCCAGATCTCTAGTGACACGAGCAGACCGTGTTCTTCCTAAACACTGGCAAGTGGGTGGAAGATGGCAAATGGTTAGGCAAAAATAAATAAAAACACATGCCCAAAGAGCAACGGATGCTGATAAAAGCAGTAGGTCTATAACAAACCAAAAACCTCCTTCTCATTCCTCATCCTGTCTACATGAGAATTTTCCTGGTTTCAGTTAATTTGTCGTTTCAGCGGAGTACGAATTTGCACCCGTTCTGTCGTTCTTCCCCAGCTCCTCAGTTTGAATGTAAGAAATAAGGGCTTAGAAAACAAGCTCCTCTCTGAAACTCATCATTCTCAATCCTTTAGCTTTAGCTACTCAAAGTTAAAAATATATGCATCACTAGCAAAAACCTCCAAGAATAGGCAAATCAATCTGGAAGAACTCCAAAGTATTTATCAGAGAATGATATTCACCTGGGTGCGCCAGCAATGTCAAGAAGTTAATCTTGTAGAAGACAGGTCTTCTGCAAAACCCACATGGCTTCTGGATGGAAATATTATTTGAGATCAACTCCCATTCCAAATTTCCATTCCACTAAGGTCTATGGCTAAGAGAAGGATGGGGAAGGACCTCGCTGTGACCTGCAGCAGTGATGATGACACGACCCGAGAGGAGATACATGACCACACAAGTCTGTCATCTCCACGGCACGCTTATTTAGGGCCTTCCATTGTTCAGTTCTGATTTATATCAATAGAGGTGAACGTGGTGACCCAAGGCAGCCAGCACATGGTTTTAAATATAAATGAAACTCTGGAATCCTATTGTGTGCAAGAAAAGCGGTGAGGACGGCATAGGAAGGGTGGGTGGCTGTGCTGAGCAATCTGCACCTCTTCTGGCCAACAGGACCATAAATTCTGCAGGATTTCCCTCTCCTTCCCAATGGCTTGAGGCCCCAGGCTAGCAGGGGCCTTAAAGCACCTGATTAAAAGCACCTTTTAATCAGATTAAATGAATAATAAAAACCTAAGCCTAGTTTTACTGGGAGGTTAACCTGGAGACCACTAGCTACGGTATTTCCTATATTTTACACCTATTTTGGGTCACTTTACGTTACATTAGCAAATGGACTAAACTGAAGTGTTTTCCAATATAAAAAGAGGGCTTGTCAGGAGAAATGACAGCACCTACCATTCGCCCATCCACAAAGGGGAATGTGTTTCTTACGGGATCGCTGCACAGTGCTCAGCTTTGTTTCTGTCGAGATTTTGACATATGGCTGAAGTTAGACCTTAAATTAGAATATTCCTCTTTGAATTGAGAAATGATCTTTCTGTGCAAATGAATAGTGTATTCAGTGCGAATAAAGCTTCTGCTATTGCACAGTTCATCTTATCTACTGATGTCATTTCCTTCGTTGCTTCTGTAATATTAATAATCGCCATATAGCCAAAGAGGTCATATACTAGGAATGTATGCTTTAAAATTCTTCAACATCGCAGAAGAGTTTGAACAAAAAAATCTATGTTTCTGGCTGGATGAACACACTGAATGACTTACAAGGAGATGACATTACATCATTGAAAGGTGGGGATAAAGAAACCTGTCTACTGAGGGGAAAAAACTCTGAACTGCAAGAGAAATGCAAGAGTCCAACGTAGAAAAGAAAATCGCTAGTGAACAGGGAACCTTTAATAAGCAAGAAGGGGTCATAAACAAAGTAAGCATGCAGCAAAATTGATGTTTTTAAAGAGACTGGTATGTTGTAAGGCAGGGCAACCAAGATGCTGAAGGGAGTGGAGCATCTCCTGTGTGAGGAAAGGCTGAGGGAGCTGGGGCTCTGGAGCTGGACAAGAGGAGGCTGAGGGGGGACTCATTCATGTTTACAGATATCTAAAAGGTGAGTGTCAGGAGGATGGAGCCAGGCTCTTCTCAGTGACAACCAGTGATAGGACAAGGGGTAATGGGTTCAAACTGGAACACAAGAGGTTCCACTTGAATTTGAGAAGAAACTTCTTCCCGGTGAGGGTGGCAGAGCCTGGCCCAGGCTGCCCAGGGGGGTTGTGGAGTCTCCTTCTCTGCAGACATTCCAACCCGCCTGGACACCTTCCTGTGTAACCTCATCTGGGTGTTCCTGCTCCATGGGGGGATTGCACTGGATGAGCTTTCCAGGGCCCTTCCAACCCCTGACACTCTGTGGTTCTGTGATTCTGTAACTGTCTGGTATGAACTTCTCAGAACATCTCAGACTAGAAAGCTGCGGTATCATTTTTGCGCTGAGTGCTCTGCTTGGTGGGACTGCGGCTACCTCCAGGGGTTATCACAGAATCATAGAATATGAAGCAGCTCTTTGCGCATAAATGGGAATAAAAATGAATCTCTACCACATATGTTGAGGGAAATAGAGGCCCAGGTCCACCCTGCCTCGTCTCAGTCTCATAACCAAGATGCCAGCACTAAAGAGCTGGAGATCCTGGTCGCCTCTCTAACTCCTGGGCAAATGCAGGGGGATTTGGGAGATCTGCCCCTTCCAAATGACCTCACAAGTATCTTGGTGGGGTTTTGTTACTTCGGGGTGAATACAGGTCTATGACATACACTCTACTCTTTTATGTATTGGAAATCATTCTTTTAAGTATTTCAGAGCATGGAAATACTGTTCTGGAAGAGATCCAAATACCGATTTGCCAGGGTCTTTAAACTAAATAATTTTGGATAGGATTTTCTTCCTTGTAGTACTTCAGCTTTACGCTCTCCCTAGAATTCTTCCTTTGTTTCCTTCACTTGTAAGTACCAATGTTGCCAGCTCTAGAATCTCTTCAAGGGATCTCAAAATAGTTGATCAAATCTCAAGCTTAGTGCAATTTTTTTGGTCTGGAATAGTGATTTTTACTGCTGGTGATACCGCAGCAGTGCAGCAGAAACAGGTCCCAGCCTCTGCAGGACTTTGGTCTGAGCAAGAAAGGCATTAAGTGCGAAGCAAAACAAGGCGAAAGGGCAAGGATTAAGTCTGATTAAGTCTTGTGCACAAACTCAGACCCTCGGTCAATATTCAGACAGCTGTCTCCAGCACCCGGATCCCAAATACGGGACTGCCGCTTCTGAAAGGAGACATGCAAGAGGAAAAACGGCATTTGGGTTATCACACATCTAACAGACAGGAGTAACTTGGGCTGCCATCTATCACACACAACGGCCAAAGCCGGGAAGAGCTGGTTCCACTGGGTGACCTCGGAAACAGGTAAACCGGGACAAAACGGAGCCAGAGATGACAGGGCAAAGAAGTCAGTCAATAATTTATACTACAAGAAAAGCTCACGCTTTCAGAGGGCAGAACATCAAATCAGACAGCTGGAAGGCATCTGCAGAGGTTATCTAGAGCATCCTCTATCCCAAGGCAGGATTAATGCAGTTATGTCACCCCTAACACACATTTTCCTAAGCTCGTCAAGCCCCACGGCTGCCTCAGCCACCTACTGAATTGCTGCACTGTCCTCTCTGTTGGGAGCATTTCCCAACTCATCAAACTTCAATATTCTCTATAATTAAGGCTCAATATAATATTTCTTGCCCTATTCACCATGGAAATGAAAAATTTATTATCCCTCCCATTACTATTTATTTATTATTATTATTTATTATCCCTCCCATTCTGCAGCAGCCTTTCCCAGATTTAAAGGCTGGCTACTCTGCAGAATTAAAGGACTTAATATTTTCCTTGAAGTCAAAGAATTTTAAAACAATTTTTTAAAACCAACACACACACGAAAAGTTGTAAACACTTATGGGAGCTGTACACGCTGCAACTTGTGAGCAATCGCTCAAAATAGCTTGAGCACAACTAATGGGGGGGATTGCAGAGGGACACAGAAAGTGCATCTGGATATGACAATCCTTATTCCTTGGATCCCCATTTCTAGGAAATGCCTAGACAGAGTACAACACTTACTTCCATGGAAATTATCACGTTGAAAACCAAGGCCCTGCATCTCCACTAAGAAAGGACTGTGCCCAAGCCAACACACAATCATATCTCATTAAAATCAAGATAATTTTAAGTTAAGCTTGAGCTTAAGTGCTTGCTGAATCACAGCGTGGTGTTATACACAAGGAAGTTTGTGATACACATTCATTTTCAATCAGACAACTGAGACATGACAGGAATTACATCTTGCTCTTAGGATTGCGCTTGGACTGATACTGTTAGTCCCCAAAGAGAGAATTTCAGTGTTTATTACAACAGCTGGAATTAACTATGTACTCTAGTAAAGACATTAGAAATCCTAGCAGGAGGTAACCGTATAATTACATTTCTCATAGATATTTCAGAATGAAATACAAATCTCAGTTAGCGCTTACTGACATCTCCAGAGCACATAAACTCATAGAAGCTTTCATAGATTTATAAAAGGAAAGAGAAAAGCTTCCTGGAAAAGAACAGACTGGCCACACTTATCTTACTTGATTTGAATGAGGCTCTGGCAGACCAGAAAGAATAAAGGAAATAGTTGTGTAATGCCTAATGACTGCTTAGAATGGAAAAATGTTTCTTCTTTTATCTTGGCTTGTTACAAGGGGATGGGTCAGTACAACACAGCTTGAATAGGAAATTATGCCTATGATCAACCCAAGTTTTTAAAAGCTATGTTGCACATATTGTGCAGTAACAGGTTAGCTTTGAACCATGTCAAAACTAGAGTAATTTCTATTTGCTAGGAAGTTATGGGTTTAACTTTATAGCAGAAAAGCAATACTTGACTTTCATGGAACTAAACCAAGGAGGACAGAATAAGTATTTTCATGACACCAGGAAATAAATGCAGCTACATCGACATTCATAAAAGTCAGGCTAACACCTATCAAGAGTTTTACAATTCCATGCCAAGAAAAACACCTCCAGTACTTTTGGTCTTGAATCTGGCATTTCTTGTTCATTCAACTTCATTTCTATGTCTTCTGAGGCAGAAGTACCTTCAGTGCACCTACAGTTTATTGCAGTTACCATCAACCAAATAGGCCTTATTAAGGGGCACTAGAATATTACGCTAATGAATATGAGTAGTGGTAGCAGCAGAAATGCCTCAGGTGAGGATCTGACCCTTCTGATTATTATTTAGGAAGCTGCACTTTTCACAGTTGCAACTGACTGAAGAACTTTGCCAACAGCTTTCTAGATGTGTTATAGAACTATTGTAAAAGCTCGAGACTGCCTAACAGATGATGTTAAAATCACAGCCCTTAAAAACATGAAAGGCAACAACAGCAACGCACAGGCTGAGCACCAATGTCATCATCGTTTTACACTGGACATCTATCAAGTCACTGGTCATTATTCCACTGCTTTGCAATCATTAATCCAAATTCATTTTGACACGGATGACTAGATTTTGATACTTTAGCTCCTTAATAAGTGCAGCACCTTACTCCTTGAAAAGCCTGGACGAAAGAAAAATGTTGGCAATCTGATTTAAATTTAAACCAAATCTGGGAAGATCAATTTAGAGTGCAACTGTAGGAAAAACCCTTCACATGTAACACCGCACTGTCTGCAGCATTTCTAACAGATTTGAATGAGCAGTCAGCAAATAACCTCTTTGATGGCTCTTCAGGAGCTGCTGAGAACTGGAATCTCTCAGGGAAGTAAAGCAATGTAAGGAGTTAAGTCTAACCAGCATTTACAGATGACAATTCATTCCTACAGAAACACAGTTCTGGGCCAGAACAGCTCCCAGTCCAGGATAGAACAACAGCAACCAAGTCTGAGTGTTCATTCCAACAATTTCTGGACGTCTTTTTGGGCCCTGGGGCTTTGTCACAGGTACCAAATGTCTAAGGCTGCCCGGAGGTTAATGCATCCTTTCCCAATTCAGCATATTCTCCACCTGGATGTTGTTCCTGTGACAGATGAAATCCAGCCCTTTCTTCTGTTGTTTGTCCTCAGAAAACAAAGAAATCTCACAAAGGGTCAAAATAGATCATCTCTGTTGCCAGCTAACAATTCCTTATCGCCATTACTCATTTATACTGTTTATGTTTTCCTATTGCCATAGTAACAACACAGACAGCTAAAAAGAGCTTCCATGAAATAAATCAATGGCATCTGCAGACTTGAAAGCTGCTCGATTCAACAACGGTTCGTATCAAGGGGAGAAGGTGAGGGACAAAACCTGCAATATGTTAATACCGGACAGTTTTTTTGTCCTTCACATGCTAGTAATTGGCAAACAGTGTCTGAAGAAAATTGGCTAGTATAAAATCTAATAGAGAATATAATACAAGGAGGAAGGCTTGAATGAGATGGTCATGATTATTCATTGTTGTTGTAACATATTAATTAAGTGTTGCTATTACATGCAAACATCAGAAATTTGGCCTCTACCCCAATGACTCTGTAATGTATGAGACACAGCCCTCGGTTCTTCCTTACATCGTGTCCTTTTCTTAGATGAACGGCCTCATCACATGAGATGCAAGACTTGAATCAGGACTTCATGATAGACAACACATTGAGAAAATCATTCTATGAATGGTGATCTGCATGAGGCTTTAGAGAGAGCACGGAGAGGGGCTGCTGGATAAAGGACATCCAGGAAAGTTCTGTGCAGTTTGGTTTAGAGTTTTTAATGCTCACTCTGCTTTTCCCCCTTCCCAAAATAGCAAGCATTCCTACAACACGCAAAACACATTTACTGTAGGTCTCTCGTACTTTAATTAAGTACATCAGAACACTGATGCCCTGAAAGAGAACTTTTAAGATCCACAGACGTTTTGATCTAAATACAGGTGTTTTGTGCCATTTGAGGTCTTCCACACGGCCTCTCCTGCTGGTCCTGAGGGTTGTTTTTAGGTGGGGTGTTAGGTACACGGTGTAGCAGCCCAGGAGGATCATCCGAGATACTGCAGCACATCACAGTGGGCACATACCAGACGTCTCTGGTGCCCAAGTACCTTGATACTATCACCTAAGCAAGTGGCTTAAAGATCACAGCCATAGATGAGGAGACTTAAATCACATCTCACTTTACTGGATTTGGCTCTTTCTAACAATCTTTACCAGTTATTGTACAACAGGAAATCCTCAAGTGCCCTTTCAGCTTTGCTCTCCCATCAGCTCCACTATCCGTGTTTATTTGCACCGCCCGTATATCCAAGAGCCCTTTTCATGGACTGGGATGCTCTTGTGCTATATCAACAAAACACGACAGCGGGCAATATCTTACAGATCTAGTGTGTGAGATGGAGCTAACGGTGGAGATGGATGGATGGGTGTAGCACAAGGAAACAGCACTGCCATAGCAGAAGGCAGAGCTTCCAGCAGACCAGAGACAGCCGTGGGTAAGCGGGTCTAGCGTGGCTGCTCCTGATGCTGCAGCTCTCAGCAACACTGGAGAGCTCATCAGAACAGCAAATAAGCCCAAAGAACATCCAGTGACAGACAGACCTGAATTTTTAACACGAAATGTGTCCTTCATTCTGCCCTCTTCCTGCTTTTCACCATGTTAAGCCTGGGTACAAAGGAACTTGCAAAGTGAGGGCTGGGAGGATCCATGGCTGCGCTGTGAAAATGCCTGACCAGAAAAAGAGCAAGCAGAGAAAAGAACTAGGGAAGCTCAAGGAAAACCTTGGCACAAGGTGAAGTAGGTATCAACTCACCATAAGTAAGTTTAGGCTTGGAATAAGGAGGATTAGAAACCCTCAGAAGAGGAAGGATCTGGAACAGCCTTCTAATAGGAACAGGGAAAGGCTGAAAACTAATTAGCTTTGAGACAGTACAGGATGCATTTATGAAAGGCATTCAATGCTGTGGCTGCCCATAATAGCAGAGGACTGACCTTCATGACCCAGGTCATCCCTCCCACTCCAGTAACTGCATCTTTCCCGAGAACACACAAAAAGCCAAAACCCTGTTTGTTCAAAGCCTCTCTGCCTATATGCTTGTTTTGTGTTTAGTCCCTTTCTACAGTAGCCAATGGAATAGGGAAAAAGTGGTATGGAACAAAATCATTAATCCAAGAAAACGCATTAAGCAAAAATAGAATAAGCGACGATATCAAAAAATCAAATGTGCTGTTTTTGTTAAATCTTCCTTCCCCAACTCCAAAGTAGAAAAAAGCAAAAGTGACTGGGGAATCGAATCTTTTGGTTTTACGTTTGGCATTAAACAGGTCATAAAAATGATTGACCTTGGCTCTTTATGCCTTTAATGCATTAAAAATAATTACAACCGTGCCCCAACTGAAAAGCAGTCTCAGGAGTCAGCATGTGTATTTAGGCTTTTGAAGACAAGTAACGACTCAGCAGCGCACAGAGCTCATCCCAGAGGAGGAGAGAGGAGAGGGCCGGCAATGCAGCCCCTGTGCAGCCCTAAAATCCCCCACTACTACCGTCACCTCCACAGGCAGTGAATCCTCAAAACTACAAGAGAGTTGCTTAAGTTCTAAAGGGAAGCAAGAAGGTATGGTGGAACTGAGTCAGGCACCAGCACCTCAGAAATTACCTCCCATTTTGAGAACCTCAGGAGACACTTCACAGTATCACACTATGTTTGGGATTGGAAGGGACCTCAAAAGATCATCCAGTCCAATCCCCCTGCTGGAGCAGGAACGCTCAGATGAGGTCGCACAGGAACATGTCCAGGTGGGTTTTGAATGTCTGCAGAGAAGGAGACTCCACAACCTCCCTGGGCAGCCTGTTCCAGGCTCTGCCACCCTCACCAGGAAGAAGCTTTTTCTCAAATTTAAGTGGAACCTCTTGTGTTCCAGTTTGATCCCATTACCCCTTGTCCTATCATTGTTTGTCACCAAGAAGAGCCTGGCTCCATCCTCATGACACTCACCCTTTATATATTTATAAACATTAATAAGGTCACCCCTCAGTCTCCTCTTCTCCAAACTAAAGAGCCCAGCTCCCTCAGCCCTTCCTCATAAGGGAGATGCTCCACTCCCTTAATCATCTTGGTTGCCCTGTGCTGGACTCTCTCCAGCAGTTCCCTGTCCTTCTTGAACTGAGGGGCCCAGAACTGGACACAATATTCCAGATGTGGTCTCACCAGGGCAGAGCAGAGGGGAAGGAGGACCTCTCTCGATCTACTAACCACTTCCATAGGTGATATTCAAAAAGTTTGCAAATTCACCGTTTGTTTTCTTACCTGGCCAGGCAGTGTGATTCTCCATCTTCCTGCTCCTCACACGTGGCACAACACACGCAGTGAGACTGTTAGATCTGCGGTGGCCAAGCAAAGCAAAACTCAGCCCGAATCTCGTTGCCTTTCTTGTTCCCTTCCTACGTGCCGATGTAGAAAAGGCCGCCTTGCTTTACATCTGCTCAACTTTGCTAGCTCTCTTTAACACTGCAATGACTACAGACAACATTTATCTTAACAAAAGGTTCCACGGAAACCAAAGAACTTGGCATCAACCTTCAGCACAAGAAGCTTCATTGTTTCTGTTTACAAGTCCCATAAAGCCCAGCTGAAAGCCAGCTTCCCAATTCATGTGAAGGCATCCAAATGGCATCGCGAAGCTACAACAGACACATGGTCTTTGGAGCCATCAGCATGTTCAGTAAACATGGGATAATTAAGCACATACATGAACTGTTTCTAGGTTAAAAAAAAACCAAAACAATCATTCATGTTTAAGTGATTATGTTAACCTTATCAGACATTGTCACCAGATCAAAGGCGTACGTTCGCTCATAGCACAAAACCACCTATGTCTCATTTTACTACGAAACAAAGACCTTGGTATTACTAAGCCGCAGAAACATTCTTCTTCACTTGTCAAGCAAGCTCAAAGGGGGATCCCCACAGCACTGCACCATTTAGGCCATGGTCAGCTAAGAGAGGAGCCTTTCCGCTCCTCATCTTTAGCTTCTGGCTGCAGGAGCTATCCCAGTGCACACAGGCATAAATCTCCAGGAAAACAGGGACAAGTGGGGCAGGAGAGAGACAGTCATAAGACACAAGGCCCAGCTCTGAGACTGGGCAGTAAGACCCGCTGAGGCCTGCCAGGAATGAGAAAGCAGTAAGTAATGGATCACAAATTGGTGCGGGGTGGGGGGACAAGGGGGATAAGCTTTGGACTGGTTCCTTTCTAACCCAGTCATAACCGAAACAAAGTCCACATCGCCAGGCTACGGGCACCACGGGAGGCGTCTGCCACCAGTCAGGAGCTCCAACATCCACGGACCTTGGAACTACTTGCAAAATCAGTGCTGTGAACCCTATTTGCCACAGCGAGCAGTCTTTGAACCCATTCACATCTTGTCCAGCCTGACTGCAAGCCATGCCAGGCCTGATATGCCATCCTAGGCGTGTCTGTGCCCGCCGTGCGAATGCCGCAGCTGCGAGCGCAATGTCTCCCGTTTCCCCCCCCCGTGTTTTCAACTCAGCTTTGAATTGTTCGCACTGGGAAACAACAAATACACCAACCCAAACTTTCCCTTGAAGGAGATGGTTTATTTCTAAGGAGACCCAGGAGTATGAAACAGAACTCCGAAGAAGTCTGGACACCAAAGAAAGCCATAGTGATGATAGGAATCTTCACTTTGGCAGAAAATGGCACATGGCATATAAACAACATGCAGACTAAGATGGGAGCTGACGCGCTGGGGTTCTGTGTGCTATTCGTGACTCCCAAGCACGGCTGTGTGCTATCTTGATTTAGTTACCTTATTTGCGTGGATTTATTTAGAAAATTCTATATAGCACTAAATGACTAAATATCTAAGGGGCCTGGAGAAAAGCGCACACAGAATGCCTCATTTACACCACATATTCAGTTTCCTGCTGTCTACTACATAAGATTTGTTATTGAACCACAGAGATTCTGCAAACTTCTGCTCTGCTATTTAATTTGTTTGACAGCGCCGGTTCTGCTGACCTCTGGGGCTCCCTGCAAGGCCTGTTTTCCCAGACCGAGCTGGCTTCAATGAGGAATGTCACATTTACTGCGAGCTGGGAAAAGATGAGGGCTTTGCTTGGTGCTGACATGTGTCAACTTTAAACCTGCAATAAGTGCATTTTTAGGAACAGAATTGTCTGCATGCTTTTGTCCGGAGCTGACTGTGTTGTGTCACCCTGACGGAGGAGGCACAAGAGGATTGTGAGGTCATATAAAACTGGATTATGACAATGAATCAACAGGGCATTAGGAATAAGCTAATTAGAAAGGAAGAATCTGCATGCACACACGCATCTTGCTAATTGGCAATTATGGGAGAGAATGGAAGAAGAAAACACACAGCAGCTAAACAAGATTTTAACATGATGCTAGAAGAGATCCACCGAGATTTCCCTGTGAGTCTTCTGATATCCATGGTGTTTATACACTGGCTTTGGCTTTTTCCACAAGGCTACCGAGTTCTCCCTGCAGGCAGACAATGTCTTTGAAGCGGTACACACAATAAAACGCCCTTGGTTTTCATTTTTTAAAATGAGGGACGACAACAGATCTTTAAAACACAGTATTAGACCTTAAAAAAATGGTTTCATGCTGCTAAAGGAGGCTCCTTAATATGCAGAGCAGCTCTAACAGCATGTTCCTGCGCACAACAAAACCTGAAGCACAGGCGAAAACCAGAGCTAACATGCAATGTAATTAAGCGACAGTAAAATTTAGCCTTGGTGAAAGCAGTAAAAACTTTTAAATTGACATCTAAGACGAAGTAGCTGAGGTTACCTCCCTATGCTGGAGTGGAAGCGTATGGTTGCAGGGCTCGTATTGCAATAACAAGAATTGTCCCAAGAGAAGACACCGACTCCTGGCTTTGTAGCATTCCCAACCCGCTTGTGCAGGATTCTTAGGGCTCACGGTGTCAGCTGAGACGCAGGAGCATCCCCACTCCTGGGGCCATCTGTCATCCTCTGCACAACAACCACTATTAACTCATTGGCACTGGGAAATTGTTTACTTAATAATACATTGAGTTGGCTGTCCTTCCTGCACAAGAAAGCTGTTCCATAAACATCAGGAACTATTGCCAGACCTAAGCATTTGACGCTGGCTTCCCTGCCTATTCCAGGTTCTTCATTTTTAAAATCTCTTGTTTTGAGGTAGACTTTTATGAAGAAATAGTTTATTCAATAGTTTGCTTGTCATCTTCAATAGGCCTGGTTAATAAAAAGACCAAATCAGTGTTTCCCAAACTACTTCTCAAAGTGGAGGAGGAAAATACAAACGTTCCCAAGCTATGCCAGTGACTATGCAGAACTGCTTTCATTTTAAAGGCAGACACCTACTCCTCATCCCGCTCCCCATAAAGTCATTTACTCATGGTATGTTTTTTTACAGATTGGGACCCATGATCCTGCAAGCACTTGAGCACTGAGTATCACATTATCTCTGTAGGATTCATTCAGAGATGTAAGTCTGCAGAAATCAGGGCCAGAGTTGTATTTCTGAATGCTGCTGGAGTATAAAGACAAAAAAGACACAAAACCAAAAAGACACAGTGCCAACAAAACCTCAAGGTAGAGCAGCGCCCTGGCTGGTGACTGAACTGTGTATCTCTAAGGGACTAGAAATGATGCAATCCTGATATTTCCATTACTTTACAGCAGGACTTGTAACTGGAAGGACACAGTGGCAAAACCCAATTTAACGTAAGCCATGATCCTCAGCACCCCTTTAGAAAACAAAACAAAACCAAATAAACACTTGGAGACCAAATCATCATCTGAGCTGACTGTGCAGTATTTGACTCGCTTTCAAAACCGTTTTGTGTTTTTAGAAAATACTGCGGGTTCTGTACTCTCTGCGGTATTTCCAGCGGACACAGATCTTCCTGTGGTATTAGACCTGGCACTGCCACAAGAACTTTGCCCCTGATTGTCTCAATGAAAACACCACAAAAAGGAACACTTTCCACAACTGGCTGAAAACATCTAAAATATACATATGTACAGGGATAGGCTTGTATATATAATCAGGAAGAGGGAAAAGAAAAATCTGGTAAACAGATGAAAACGCAATGAATGATTTTACCAAAAGGAGGAAAAAAAAAAAAAGAGAAGGATTTGGGGGAGGACTTTTGTTTGCTTGTTTGTTTGTTTTTTGAGAAATTCCAGTCAGACTCAAAAGCTTTGCTCATTTTTAGCTGGTGGATTTGAGCCAGAGCCTTTCCTTGGCTCCAACTCAACTCCGCTCCAGAGCTTTGATTCACTGAAATCCCGGCCCTAGCTGGGGGAAGGGAGCCTTGTCGGTGCCGCTCCGGCCAGGGCCGGCGGGAATGGGAGGCGCCGGCTCACCCAGCTCCATCCCCCTCCCCACAGCGCTGGCGTGGGGTCCCCTGTTCCTGGAGCCCACTCGACTATCACACAGAATCACAGAATGTCAGGGGTTGGAAGGGCCCTGGAAAGCTCATCCAGTGCAATCCCCCCATGGAGCAGGAACACCCAGATGAGGTTACACAGGAAGGTGTCCAGGCGGGTTGGAATGTCTGCACAGAAGGAGACTCCACAACCCCCCTGGGCAGCCTGTTCCAGGCTCTGCCACCCTCACCAGGAACAAGTTTCTTCTCATATTTAAGTGGAACCTCCTGTGTTCCAGTTTGAACCCATTGCCCCTTGTCCTACCATTGGTTGTCACCAAGAAGAGCCTGGCTCCATCCTCCTGACACTCACCCTTTAGATATCTGTCAACATTAATGAGGTCACCCCTCAGTGTCCTCTTGTCCAGCTCCAGAGCCCCAGCTCCCTCAGCCTTTCCTCACACGGGAGATGTTCTATCATTCTTTCCACACCGAGTTACCTGATCATCTCACCTCACCAAATCTTTTTTCATGTGTGAAAGCGGCGCCAAAGGCAACGAACCCGATTCTGTATAGATAATTACACGGGCTTCAAACGGGTTCCGCTAATGTCACGCTCCCCGGGGTGCTGGTGAGGACACCCCACAGCCACGGCACAGACACCTCCGCACGCTGGCAGGGAGCAGGGCGCTCGCACACATTTCCAGACTAGTTTTTGCCAAGTACAAAACAGTGCTTGGCAGCGCCAGGGCCCCGGCACAGCCCTGGCAAAGCGCCCCGGCGCTCCCCAAGCAGGGCCAGCTCCACGGATCAGCGGCGCTTTTCTTCGCCGTGCGTCGGCGCGCTCAGCCGAGGCCTCTCGATGGAGGCTCCCAGCGCACAACCAGGGCCGCGGTGGGTAACCGGCCTTCTAGGAACGGCTCTGACTCCGCTGGTTTATTGCACATTAACGAGCCGGGAGATGACAGAGACTTTGCAGCACGGTCAGATCTAAACTGATGATACAAAGCCTCCATGTTTCATTCAACCGCTCAGTTATCCAAGTCATACAACTCCCTCTGTGAGCTCAAAAATACGTTATAGAGAAAGAAAATTGTAAAGGCTTAGACAGACGTGTACCCTCTGGGGCACATGGCAGGGAGGCAAGGAGAGACACAGAGCTAATTGCAAATTGCTGCCATTGCCATATTAGTCATGCAACATAAATGCTGTCAAGTAACGAGCTTTATAGGAACAGACTCTGATTTCTCTGACAATGCCAGAAAGCGGCACTGAGGCTAAAGGCTGCAAATTAAGCATTGTCAGGGTTGAGAGAAGTGGTCCAAGATCTGTCAGCTGTACCTAGCAGGGAAACAGGCTGTATTTAAAAAGACCAGGCTAGTTCTGCAAATAGGGCTGACAACTGCTTGGGACGCCACAGGGAAAGGGAAGAGCAGCTCTGGAGAGCTCTTCTTCCAGGTCACGGTAACCAAAATGTATCACCGCTTGGCCAAGTGTTTCCCTCATTTTGGTGCAGAATCCATGGTCTTTAACCATCTGGAGATTTTTCTCTGCAGTGATACTCTTCATTAAGGAAAACTCCTTTATACCCCAAAGCTGAATAAAAAAGGTAGAGGTACAAGCTGTGGGTATCAGGGACGACTTGTTTCCTTTAACAGAAATAATTTTCAGATTTGTTACGACTGAGCTAGCTCTATTTTGCTGTGCCCTGCAGTAATTAGTATCATGACTCCAAAATGCCAGTGTACGACTTCTCGGCGAAAAAGTCTTGAAGAGGATGGGAGTCAGACATTCAGCTTTCTGGTATTTATCCTCATCCAAAATGAATCTTTCCTTAACACAGAGCCACGCAGTAACAGCAAAGAAATACAGACCCTTCCACAAAAATAGATTCTAACACGCGAAAAATGCAAAACTGAGATTAGAGAGACTCAAAATGGTGAGAGACCATCACTCCAGAGGGGTAGCTAAGCAACAACTGCTTTGTTTTGTTTTGAAATCTATATGAGGAATAAAAATACCACCAAGCATAGAGTCAGCCCAGGAAAAATATTCCCTCCTCTGAAGAAGAGCTGGGGCAGTGTCAGCTCATCTAGTTGCATGAGTGCTCGTTGTTTTAAACCTGCCATCCCAAAGGTTCTTTTGACTGTCTCGCAACTGACTGTTCAACGTTTCAGATACCGACAGGATGGCTTTATTGAGGTTTTTATTGATGGTTCTATTTGAAAAGAGAGTATTTAAGTGTTAACACTCTACTTGCAAATAGAGTATTTTGAAAATATTTACTATTTATTCATAGTAAGTCTGAGAGCCCGGCGTTCACCTGCTAACAGAAATAAAGCCTCCCTTGGAAGTCATATGAGCCCACATGCAGCGAGCGGCTTAACCAAAGGCAGAGGTTTAATTAACCTGATGAGCACTACATTAAAACCCTATTAAACCAGGAAGTTCCAAAGGGAACACTGTCCTTTCCAAAGCCAGCTGTGGTCTTAAATTCATGAAAAGGCAAAATAAATCAGTCCCCAGGTAAATTCTGCTGGGTGAACGCTAAAACTTGGGCTGAGAGAGCATAAGACACTTACAATATACAACAAGGAAATGAAAAGGATGACCAACCCAGCTGACTTTGAGGCAGCTTCATAACCAAATAATTACTAGGCTGAAATTTTCTTACTGAACCAATACAGGGACAATCTTTATAGGTGTTTTAGCACATAAAGACAGAGACTTGACTCATCATTTCCCAAAGCATCCAAGCAAATTGCTCCCACATAAGGTGAGGATCACTGAAAATCCTAGTTGATGCCCACACGCATTTTGGGAAGCTGTCATAAACCTGCCCTTTAATCCCTCAAAGAGCAGTGGGTTTTTTCAGGCATTTACTGAAATCCTTCTTAGCACTGGAACATCCTGAATATCCTGATGAATATCTGAATATCCACATAAGGATATGCAAAAACCAAATGAGCTTACTTCTTCCATTTTCTCTGCCTTTCACATGGATGTAACTTTGTCAGTATCACTGGAAGAACCTGCCCCAACATTTATAAATACTACTCTCCCTTTGTCATATGAGCAGAATAATATTATGACACATTCCGCTAACATTTATAAACACATTTTATCCAAATCACAGAATAAGGTTTTAACAGACTGACAAAGAAAACTCCCTTCTACACCAACGCAGCATGGAACATCATCCCTGTCCTACAGATGGCCCGGTGGGAGGTGGGACTCTCCACCGGCACATTGTGGAGGTCCGGGTCTCTTTTTTACCGAGGTCAGACAGCAATTCCCCTCATTTTGAAGAGATTTGGATTGGATCATACGCGATTTATATCTCACATATTTCAAAGCACTTCAGCCCATCTTTAAGCAAGCAGAATCCATGTTTGAGCACCTTAAGAGGTATTGCCATAATCGCTGTTTTCAAGTGAAGACAATCTTCCTGCCCCCATAGCACACCAGACCACCAAGTCACTGCTGTTGCTGATGTTGGTTAGACTAAAAGTAGTGGAAGAAGACACAGATGAAATGAAATTGCAATTTCATTGTGATGAGTCCAAACAAGCAGCCATTGGGGCTATGACCTTCTCATTCCAACAGATGGAGACAGAGACCTTTGGGTTTAAGCACCAATCTCAACATCTAGACATTTAGGTATTACCCTACTTTATCCATGCAAAAGCTTTAGACTCTTGTGTAACTTTCTACCAGAGGAACAACAATAATAAGGGAAACAGATCAGCTTATGGGATTATATATAGAAATAAAATGGAAATGTATAAAAAAAACCACCTCATTTTTTCATCTCCCATACTAGACTACACCCAGTCATAGTCCAAAAAGCAGTGTAAGGATGAGGTAGGTTTGCTTAAATTGTATTTAACCTATTTAAGTAATAATACTCTCCTGAGTTCTGGGAAACAGTCTGATAGTTGGAGGAAAAAAACCCAGATCAAAGATTTTCGCTGTTTGTCATACTCTGAAGGTTTGGATGCTCTTTATGCTTCGTAACTGCTGACTAGGCAACTGAAGCCAGTGAGGGTTCTGAGGTGCTCTGGATTTCCAAAGAGCATGTCACATCCCCAGAATACATCTGGTTCCCAAAAACACTTTGGGAAGTTAAGTCTTTGAGTTTCTGCAAACCATGGAAACGTTGCAGTAGGTCCTGTTGACACTACCGTCTTATGGACTCCAAGGAGACAGTCTTTCTCAGCAACGCAGAATCCAGGAGAAACTGATTGTCTGGGCCATGTAAGGCTACTGAACGCAAGATACCTTTCAAAATGTATTTATCTGATAGATTTGTTTAATACAGCCCCCTCTCCTTTTTCGGGGAACACATGGTGAACACACTATCATTTGAGCCATGACACCTCCCCATCCCATCTCCATTCTAAAGTCATCTCTGTAAATGTTTTCTGGGGAGCTGCAATTTGCTGTTATCGTGCAACATGCACGTTTTTTGCCCCAGTATATTCTTTATGGTCCAGCCCACGACACTCACTGCAGCAGCCGGCACTCTTTCCTCCCCCAAGTGCAAGTCTCTCACCTTCAGGAAATGTCACAGATCCTCTGGCCAACAGGATAAGAAACCTGAGTTTGCTTCTGTACTTTATTTTACTGGAAGAACAGACAACAGGCTGACCCTTTGAATCTCAAATCTAGTGCTGTACATATTACATACTTCTGATCTATACAACAACCCGTACCGTAAAGAAGCAAAAAACAGAGACAGCTCTCCTTTCATAGATTTATTACTTCACCTGAAAATGGCAGAGTTCATTAAAACAAACAGACAAAAACTTAAGGCAGAAGGACTCTGCTTAAAAACTGTTTGCCTTGAAGATAAAAGTAAAGCTTATAGGTGTTTATCATACTAGTTTTACAAACAACTTGCAAAGCTAGACAATAAATTCAGTGCCTACGTGTGTTCTGTCTCTCTTCTCCCTTCAACAGCTCTAAGTTCTGCACTTTCCTTGTTGCTAAGACTCTGTTACTGCTTCAATCCCAGCTTTTCTTTGTCCAGCTTCCTCACCTCCAGACTCTTCTCCTCCGCTCCACCCTAAAGTGACCCGCTGAGATCCCCTCCGAATCTCTCCAGCGGTTTCCTGTTATTACTGCAAACTCAACACGCTGCTTCCTCGCAGTACTCCATACGTTTTTCACACCATCTAACATCTTTGCTCCCCACCCCACTATTATTTTCTCAGCTTCTCCCTTCTCCTCAGCCACCTTTGGCTCCCCAGCCTCATCCACAGGTCAGTTTATGCAAGACCTCTGTCTTTCCTTTTTGCTCTTCACTCATTAACCACCAATACTCTCACTCTCTCCTAAAGTACTTCTTGATAGCTTGATTTTGCCTCTCTCTACATTAACTTCTAACATCTTAAACACAAGAATCCTGTTTGCTTCCTGAGCATAATTTCAACATTTCTTCACAGGGAAGAAAAGGCTGGAACAAATAACCCAAGTGCTGTAGGAGTTTCTTGAAGATAAACATACTGAATCCAGTGAGGATTTCAAGTTTTACATCAGAACATACAAAAAGCTCAAGAGAAAAACTAAAAGCTGCTCTGTAAAGGCAATCACTCATGTAGTTACACAGTTACAAGAAGAAATTAAGTGTGTGGAAGATTTTATTTAAGTGAATTGTAAGCAAATCAAAGATGCGCATCTTGTAGATTTATTAGTGGGCATCACTGCGCTATGGATTTTGCTCATGGGGAAATGACATGGCTCTGCGGGTCCCACCACACAGCTCCAGCTCCTGAACAAACCGGTGCTGCCACCCTCAAAGCTGACCATGCTATTGGGAAAAGAAAGACTGTACTTTGACAGCTTCAGTGGAAAAGCAGTTCCTTATTCTCAATTTCTAAGACTAAAGTGTTGTTTCACTTCGCAGATGTTATTCAATTTGATGCTCCTTTTTATGGAGCGACCACGGAAAGCCAAAGCCATAGCAAATGGCCTGAACAAGACTCATGCCTGCCATAAAGCATGATACTTAGTCTTGGAAGCTCACTCTATTGCCTTTCTTCAGCAATAGTCCAGTTGTTAACCAGACTGTGATTTCACTCGCAAGTCTTACTTCTGAAGGCCTAGATGAAAGCCAAAGCCCCAGAGGTTAATAAACAGCAAGCTCCGCGCTTGGCTGGGGACAGCTGCAGCTGCCCAAAACCTGCACTTGTTCTGCCGCAGCCCATGGAGCGATGACAGTTCCCCAAGGCTGAGGTTTTGCTTTCAAAGATGTCTATGGGAGGGGTTTTTTGCACTTTAGTTCATTCCAGAAGAAGTGTTGATTTAGGCAAATCACCCAAAGCACAGTTGTCCCCTTTCAAAACTAACGTAAACTGGTGAAGGGACAGATCCAACAGGAAAACAATCAAAGCCGAGGCTAAAATCGTACGACCAATCCCCTGCCAAACAGAACCGGCGAAGACTATGCACAGCAACTTTGCAAGATAATAAGCATGACGCAGCATGCCGAAGAAATAGCTGCAACGCATGAATAGGATGTAATGTGCTATCTTCAAAAAACCCTCTAGAACAATGAATCATCATCAGTTCCATGCAATTCTTCATGTATAGAGACTAGAGAAATATTAAGCTTTCATAAACCCTTTGAATATATCCAGAAAGCAACTCAGGCAATATTTGAGTAAGGCTTCGAAGTGTAGAATCAGTAAGTAGCATCAATCTGTCATACACACACAGTAAAGACTCTGAAAATACACTCACAACTTTCTAAAAAGATAACAACGATCAAAACCAGCACCTTATACTTCACTCAAGTGAAGGATAAATAGTTATTAAATTGTACACGTCAGGAACACGGAGCCAAGTCATAAAATACCACGCTGTTTGCGCAGAGCAGAGAATGGGTGGAAACAGCATTACACACGTCCAGAGGCCAAACGCTGCGTGTTGAGGCCAGAAACATAAAAGAGGATCCTCCACTCCTCACTCAACACACTGTCAGCCCCTCATTTCTTGACCAGCTCCGGAATGATAGCAAAATATTGACGCTGCATGTCACCCGGTGCTGAAACACGGACACCGGTGACACCGGGGACTCCGGAGGCACCAGGGACAGCCCGGGGTGTCCACAACAACGACGACTAAGCGAGCATGAAGTGGAGCACGCTTGATTTTTGCAGTAAGAAAACAGAGGTTAAACAAGTAAATAAAATAAAACAAGAGTGGTCGGGGAGCTGAGGAAGCGAGGGTTCAAGTTCTTGGTCTACCACAGAGTTTTCGGGTGACCCCGGCCGCGTTGTTTATTCCCTGCATGCCTGAGCAACAGCTCCGTGGGTGGCACAGAGGAGAAATGCATTAAAGGCTGGGAGGTATTTGGATACAGGAATACCCAAGAGCTCTAGGACTGGCATATTTACACATACAGAAACCACTCGGATACATAACTCAGAAAACAGTAAGTTACAAAATAATAAACGCGTTAATCTTGAGAGTAAACATTAAAGCAAGCATAAACAGAGGGAAGTATTAGGGGACGCAAGAACTGTGAGGATTTCCCCCAGCTAATGACGTGGTCCTAGAACTCAAAGAGAAGGTATTTTCTTACAAATGTAACCTTGGCTGTTTGTGAGGGATCACAGCCGCCCGTGAAGCCGATGAGCAGCGACGCGGCGGGTGTCGTGTCCTGTATCCGACGGCCGGCGCTCAGACACAGCCGGATCCACGCGGCTGCCAAACGCTGCTGCAGAGCCACGGAGCACGAGCTGAACTCGCTCCTTCATGGAAACACGAGCTGGCTTGTATAACCTCTGCCCAGCAGTTAACGAGAAATCAGCATTAATCCGAGAGAATACAGCTCTCATCCAAGAACCCACCAGCTTTTCGTGGGGCATTTCAGCTGGAAGAGCAAGATATACTTGACATATACATTCTGAGGGTTTTAACTTTTCACAGCTTTTCTTTTAAACATCCAAAATATTTGTTTGACAATCACTTTTTAAATGTGAGAGATTTTGAGTTTAAATGCTGTGACTTGCCATAGCGCTAACAAACCATAACTAGCTTGTCTAAAAAGTGAATTCTAACTGAACAGGGGAATGGCCATGCTTAAAAATACATTTCCTTTCACTCCTATTAGCCTGGTAGAGCAGTTTTAACAGAAAAAAAATCACAACAGAGAAAAACAGCACCTTGCAAAACAGCTAAAGTTTTTTCTGTGAAAATGTATATACTGTGGCGCTAAGGAAAGGATGTTTTCCTTGATATCTTCATCTTTGCTCTTAAGCCAAAGGAACATGATGTTAAATTCTGCGCAAATGTAGCACAAACCACAGTCCTTTGTGCGTGTTCTTGAACCGTTTCAAGAAGCCCTAGAGATATCACACATTATCCCATGATTCAAAGCTTTAACCTTGAGGGAAAATACACAAAACAGCTTCAGATTTTTTCCAACTCAATACGGCATTGTAAATAGTATAACAGCTATTTGATAAACACAATAGAAGGGCCTTTAAAGTGAATACCTCGCGTTTGCCATGTTTATAGTAAATGTCTCAGTAAAGACTGTTTTAAAATGCAAAACATGATTAACTACTCCATTTTTTTTACTGGATTTCGTCCGCTTTAAGGCAAATCCAGGCACGTCTCCATTTTGAGGAATGCAGTATCGCTTTTGTTTACTAAGAAGGTGATCGATAATTTCTAAAAGGAAATAAACTTGGGTTTGACCATCTTCACCTGATATAAAGAATATTTTAAACAAAATCCATTTTTTCCGAAGTACTTGACATGATTCTGAGGGCTAATAAGGAAGAATATCTTGGCAGCCCGAAGGCAGTACCCAAATGCACTCTGTGCTCATGCAGCTTGCACTGAATGCTATGGATTTACGTCAGTAGCAAACATTCTACAACACACAACCTCTTACTAATGTTCACTTTGCATTTAGCAAAATATCTGATTTAATAGCAAAGTTTCCAGTGTAAAACTACACCGAGATACCTGCAAATAGAACAGTCAAATATTCCTAGTCATGGTGCCTCAGTTTTTAGAAACCAGAGAGTCCTGGAAAATTAAAAAGCTCAAATATCCCCACTCTTGTTATACTACTTTCCAATGAATTGGTCAGAAAATATATCTGATTCTTCTGGAATCTTAAGGAACTTAAATTTGTCATTTCATCATCATTCACTCAGGCCAGAAACAGCAAAATTCCCTTTTCCTTCCTTATTGTGCAAAAAGAATTATAGGTAAAAACACAACCATCATGCAATTTGAAAAAAACCAAACCAGTGGTAGTCTGACATTGTAATTGCCATCAGATGTCTATGGGACTGTGAGTCCTATGGGACTGCCAACAGGGAAAGACACCTCTGCAGAACGTATGGAGAAATCTGTTATTTCTGTAAATGTTGAAAATCAACCTAAAGTTTTAAGCTCTTTTTTTGGCATGAGATACGGGAACCAAAATACGGTAGCGTGACAATAACTTGTCATAAACTACTACTTCTGCATCATTTTTTCACTACACCAACAGCCATCTCCAATCCATGTGAAGAGCAGCTGGTGATCTCAAAGGAGCAAAGATCTGGTGTAATAACTGTGGCTCAACAGGAGTGCAGAAGAAGGCTGCACAAATACATCGCATTTCGGAGAAAGCCAGACATCGCAGAACCACTACTCCATTCATTTCCTCCTAGAAGTATTAATAATTTACCATCTATTTTAAAAAGCAGCACTGGAGCTGCATGATTGCATTCCGAACAAATTCTAGGTATTCACAGAGTTGTTTGTTTTCCTTTGTCTCTTAGTTCAGTCGTGTGTTTCAGCCCCACTGGCCTCTTGTAAATCCCCAAAGACAGCTCGGTGGAATGAAACCCCAGATCTTATTCAGCTACAAAAGAAAATAAATTATGCTGAAGCTCATGTGAATATTTAGACATTTTTCCAAGCACAAGGATAAATGCAACGCTCTCGTGATGAGATACAGGAAAAAACAATTCCATAAAGGGCCACTTATGCCCAGAAAGAACATCCACAAAGTGATGGGAAAGCAAAAAATTAAGGGGATAACTTAATGTCAGGGCTGTAAATACTCCATTGCCTGTCCACCAGGGACAGGCAAAAGGTTTCCTGGGAAGCACTGTCACCTTTTGCACAAATGGAAGTATTTCTGCCTCTCTCAGATCCAAGCTATCTCCTTCTGGGTTGCACAGCTAACGCAATCATTCCCCTCTCCCTGCTTCCCACTAAGAACAGGCAATTGAGAGGGAAAGGAGGACAGAGAGAAGAGAGCTGGAAAAATTAAAAATGTTATATTAATGCTACTGATAAAATAGAGAAAAATAATACAAAATATACAAAACCAATGTTGAAAGTCCCGGCAGGTGCTCCCAAAGTCCTGGACTGGACTCTCTGGCCAGCCGGAACTGGATTCAGTCTGTCATTAGGCCTCAGTTCGCAGGGACAACTCGCAAGGTCCTCTCCTAATGTCGGCCATAAGGAAAAGGGACAAGATGCTTGTGATCTCCCACTTTGATATGAAGTATCAGGTGAATGGGATGTTATACTCAGTTGGTCAGTTTCTGGTCACCTGTTTCTCATCGCCCCTCTCCTGAGATGTGCATCAATTCCTATCAATGACCTTGCATTCCATTGCTATGTCTACCAAAACATGTACCTGGCTTTCCAGGAAAATGCAGCTAATATGACGGCTTTAGCTGGCAGGCAAATTCACTAAAAGAGAAACTTGTTTTTAACAAAACCAGGACAGTGTTAGAGTCCAGGACCGGTCTTAAAAAAGGCACTGCTGGAAGGACACAGTCACCACCTTAGAGGTTATCTACACAACTTTCTCATTAACCACCAAAAAACAGCCAGGGAGGGCTCCTCTTGCACCTCACCAAGCTCCTTCTGTTCACCCTGGGAGGCACTAATACAGCCCTCAGGATTAAAACATATTAGATCTGGTATGTGGCATAACAGTCCTGATGCTTCCTCTCCACTGCTTTACAAGGAACCCTGGCCTTACTGAAGAGAACAGCAAAGCTCCCGTTAGGTTTTAATGGGGACTGAACTGGGTTCTTACAGCCAGGGGTGTGAAGGGTCACGGTGCTGCAAATAGCAAGAGGAAACGCATGGAAACGCATGGAAACGCATGGAAACGCATGGAAACGCATGGAAACGCATGGACCTTAGTGCTGCCCTCACTGCCAAATCCTGCGGAGAAAAGCTGCTGTTTGCAAGGCTGAGGACATTGGATAAAGTTTCTCCAGTGCAGGCAATGATTAAAAGTCTCAGCTGTGGAGGAGAAATTCCTCCAAACAAATTCTTTCCTGTTGTGAGATATTTATTTCTTTTCTTAGTAGACATCAGAACTCTCTCATTTGCAAATACATGCACAAGTCTCCAGAGGGAAGCTTGAACTTATCCCTAAGTTACTCAAAGTTTATTATTACTATTTTCTCATGGAAAAAGTAACGGATGTCCTGTAATCCCTCTTGTTCCCATCTTCTAAAGTCGAATGCATTTTGACCCAGAGAAAAGCCTGGGAGCCCACTAAAATAGGAGGTAAAAGACAATTCTGAAACAATTTACAAGATGTTCCTTCCTTCCAAACTTGGGTGCTGAAAGTCCCCTGAGAGTAGTAACAAACCTGTACGTTCACTTGATGAACTTTCTAGGGCAAGAAAGGGCTGTGCCAACAGAGGTAACCCACCTGATTTCTTGGTATGGCTGCCGAGTCTGGGATACTGACCCTCAACCTTCGTATTTTGGAATCAAAATACCTCTACTTTTTTAGGGGATGGAAAGAGAAAGGGTAGAGGTTGAAAAGCCAGTAATGTGCCAAAAAAAAAACCCACAATTTTAGTCTGTTCTGTAAAGCACCTTGTGCGTTTCTTTAGGGCTTTATCCACAGCCTGTTGAAATCAATGGGAATCCCTCCAGGCCCAGACTTAAGCCTCTACACTCCTGTATACATTTCTATCACCAACTGCAATTTTATTCTTGTAAAATCTGTTGACAAAGTGGCCATGAGACGCTTTGATACATAAAACATACCCACAGTAGTTCCGCTATAGGACTCTTCCAAGTTTGTTTTCCTGGCTTGCACATGGTTGTGTTCGATGCCATGGTTAAGAAAGCAAATCAAATTCTTGTTTTCTGTCTCTTAAAATGATCTGAGAAACTAAGAAACAGTGAGTGACAGGATTACAGTTAATCACTACATTTGGTCATGACGACCATGTTCTGTACCTGGCTGGCAAATGATTTTGTTCACCTTCCCATACAACAGCTCGTTAGTCCCACCAGCCAGGGTACAAGGTGGAAATTCACACTAAGAACCATTACATCATTCTGTACACTGATTTTAGGAAAATGCACGATTTAATTGTTTGGGAAATGCACCGCAGACTCGTGCAAACTGGGTTTTTTGGATCCCAGCTGGTACCGTCTGTAGAAGAGCTGAATACTGGGCTATCGCTGACCAGGTTCCAGTGCAGTTCTAGCAACACAAATGCAAACATTACTGCATTTGTTTTGGGTTTGCTGTGGTTGAAGGAGAAGCCTACTGAGAGGCTCAGAATTAGCATCAGAGATTATGGGTACTATGTAGGTGAGATCTTATCTTAGTGATATTACATCTTGTGGAAAATATGTAAATATATCAAGTTACATGTGCATACAAAAGCATTTCACAATTACACTAGATATTTAGACAGTTGATCCCTCATACAATAAATACAAGTGATACAAGCTCTTAAAACTGCCTCTGCTTTTTTTGCCAAATTAGCTGGTAAACTACCTCAACAAGCCTTATCTTGCTCTTATCAGCCCACCTGTCTTTGCCCCTTTAATGTCAGACTTAAAAGAGGAAATGAGTACTTAACTGATAGTGCTTCTTCAAAGGAAATATTTGCTTCAGTTACCTTGCATTTTTAATGAGGCTGTTTAGTCACAGCTTGGCATCAGTTCATAGCATGCGCCATGTCAAAGCTTTCAGCTTTTCAAAGCACAAAAACACATGAAGTAGCTTGAGCCAGCAAAAGCAGAACTGTTCCTGGTGGACATAAATCACGTTTACCTCCCTTCCTTGGTCGGTGCGGAGACAGAATTAACAGTCGTTCCTTTAATCGCAATCCCTGGGCCACCTTGCGGGGCCCATTTACAGAAATCTCTGCAATTCAGATTCAGCTAAGGGAGGAAAAGCCCAACCAACTGCAATTTGCTCTTGTTTAAAATGAGAGTAGGAGCTGCTGAAGAGTCCTCAGAATACCAACAATCCCTAATTTACTATTACGTCATGCTAGCAAAAATGTAATATTACTGTACCTCTGTGGCTGGGTGGCCTCTTTTGTTAAAGGAGAGGATAAAAGATATTATAATGTATTTTTATTGACTTTTTGTATTCTTATAAGCCCCAGATCAAACATGTTACTTTGTATGGCCCTGACTCAGCACACAGTATATGCATTCTTGACAAGCAGGGCATCTATCACACCAATCCAAAAGCCCTGAGAATGCTCCCTGACTTCAAACAGAAGTACAGCTCCCACCACCAACCCAAACCCTTTCTCAGGGCACAAGGCAAGTGACCTGCAGCTGAAATGTGATGTCTTGCACTCAAACTCTTTAATATTTTAGACCAATACCAACGTTCAAAATACATTTCGGCTAAGGTTTGCCCTTCAGTAAACACCAGAATGGTTTTATAAGGCAAATGGCAAAAATCACTGGAAGCTTCACAGCACGACAAAAGCACACTGCTGCCTTCACCCCCCACCGCTCAAGGGACAAAAGCTATGGGATCCTCTATAATGACATGCATTTTCACCTTTTTTGTTCTTCCCCCACCTCCACTCTAATATTTTTTGATCCCAGAGTACTGAAAATGTTTCGGACAGCACTGAAATTCTCATGTATAACTGAAGGTAAAGAAATGAGTGAACCCCAGCTCTGCACGGCACCCTGCATCCCACTGCCGCAGCACAAAGGCTGGTACCTTCTCGTTTTTGTACACTAATTACCCCCTCAGTTCCAGCAGGACAGGGAACTGCTGGAGAGAGTCCAGCGCAGGGCAACAAAGATGCTGAAGGGAGTGGAGCATCTCCCGTGTGAGGAAAGGCTGAGGGAGCTGGGGCTCTGGAGCTGGACAAGAGGACACTGAGGGGGGACTCATTCATGGGGATCAATATGGAAAGGGTGAGTGTCAGGAGGATGGAGCCAGGCTCTTCTCGGTGACAACCAATAGTAAGACAAGGAGTGATGGGTGCAAACTGGAACACAGGAGGTTCCACTTAAATATGAAAAGAAACTTCTTCCTGGTGAGGGTGGCAGAGCCTGGCCCAGGCTGCCCAGGGGGGTTGTGGAGTCTCCTTCTGTGCAGACATTCCAACCCGCCTGGACACCTTCCTGTGTAACCTCATCTGGGTGTTTCTGCTCCATGGGGGGATTGCACTGGGTGAGCTTTCCAGGTCCCTTCCAACCCCTGACATTCTGGGATTCTGTGTGTGATTCTGTGCTGCAGACCTGGGGTGTTTCTGAGAAGGTTCATTCTGTTTGCAGCCACAAGCACTGGGAAGAAATCTATCCTGACATCCTCTAGGAAGACAATCTTCCCAGCAACTGATGTGTTAGAAAGGGTGCAAGAATAAATAATAAACAACTTGCATACAAATAAGTGAGTTGCCTCAAAGGACAGTTATGTCTAAAAATTCTATATAGTGACCAAACTGCTGAAAGATGACAGACCTGCTAACAAAAGTAAGAGGTTTCTCTGTAAAAAACAGCTACAATTTCAGGGGACCATAGTATAATAATTATGGTAAACACATAAGATCTTTGAGCAATTCAGGAAATCTAGATCAATGAGCCTTGCAGCGAAAAGGCTGAAATGGTAAAACCAAAATAGCACTGGGCTTGGAAAAAGATGACATAAAATATTTTTTAAAAATGTTCTGCAAAGAACTCATGTCCCTAATTTATTTGAGTTTTTGAACACGACTTCCAAACTGACAAGATCCCAAACAAAAAAGATGCACTAGAAAGTAACCATGGGGTAAGCGAAGGTACCACCATAGATCAAAAGGGAAAGAACCAAAAAAGAGGATAAACCACACAACTCTCATGACCTAAACAAGAACGTGTTACATGTCATTATTTGTCAGTATTTGTCTTCAATACCCATTTAGCAGTGGCACCATCAACACCAACCCAGCTCCTCTCCCTTCTCCTGCTCACATCCAACCAGGCTCCGGGACAGACGGACGCCGTGGCCGGCAGGTGTGACACCGCGCGGCCGTCCTCATGTAGGTCACGACGCTTTCAGTAGCCTCTCAAAGCTGCATTAGCACTACGCTCCTACATCTCCTTCAATTTGTCTAATGGCATGCGACGGAAAGCGGGGAAAACAGCAGTCAGAGAGATTCTCGTTAAATAAGATGCAATTTGAGCTGCAGGTGAGTTAGGCTCAGCCCTGCGGCCGTGTCTTAATCAGTGGAAAAAGGATTTCATACTCCTACCTGTTGTATAACCTTCATTATTTCATTTTTAAGGCTGAGCCAAACCAAGTTGTATTTTTCATCTTACAAGTTATGCTAAAAAGCAAAGGCAAATAGCTTTGTGGCTCATTTCAGCATGTATTTTTATAATTGACTGAAATTAAGAGTAATAATGTGTAGACAATCCTAAAGATCCCGGAGAAAAATCAAAAGCGAACACAATGAGGTACAGAAAAACATTTTGCACTAATTTATAAATCTAGGCTTAGATTTCTAATCAGTTTAGTGGTAATCGCAGCATTGTTAACTTCCAAAGCCAGCTCTTACAAACACAGAGGATCTGCGAGGAACCGAAGCAGAACTCCTTCGGGCAAACAGAAGTACTTCATTTTGAGGCTGATGCCAAGGAAATTCCAGAATATATGTCCATAAAAGAGGAGTTAAGATCTCCCAGGGCAGCCAACCAATACAACTGCCTCTTACTTATTATTCATTACTTGTACTGCGACTGAGCCCAAGGACTCGCATCATACGCCAGAGCTCATTGTGCTCCATGCTGTACAAACACAACAACAAGTCTTTAACACAACAGGATCGTTCGTTAGTAAAAATCACTCAGGCAGAGACACTGCCGGACAATCTTCCTTGGCCATAAACTCACCTTTTATCTCACTCTAACACCAAGGGGCTTCTGGATTGTAATTTGGAAAAATAAGAGATAATTAAAGCCTTGCCAAGTCACTCATGAATACAAATGTATACCTGTAAGCACACAAGTATCACCTCAAAAAGCACTTTAACTAGTCCTTGCAAAATCCTATTCTCTGGCTGTCCTTGGGCTACTCTCTTTTTGGAAATGCAAATAAATTAGCATCAATCAGCATGATAAATAGCAAGAGACAGTACACTTTACTCAGGCCGCTAATTCTTGGTGACATTCTTAAAGAATGATGTATCAGATGACTATAATTCTTCTTAAGACACTGTTCACATTAAGTCATTTGAAGATGGCATTTTTGCAGTGCTACTGCATTTCTGGTAACACAGACTCATGGGCACATTAAATTCACTTCAATCCACCCATCTGTTAGACCTACACCCTACTACCTAAGCACATTTAAAACTTTTCTCATCAGATAACTCATCTCTTCAGCTTAAAAAACTGTTTTCATCCCTTGTCAAACAGAACCCTTTAATCTCTACATTGAAGAGCTTATTCCACTGTTTTTCCATGCAAGCAGATTTAAAAGTAAAAAAAAAATAAAGTTAAAAAGGCGGCCACATTTCCTGAAGTTTTGATCTGTTTTGAAATGAATCTCCGCAGCTGCCAGTCCATGAATGGGGAAAAAAGGTTACCCATAGCAAATATTAAACAAGCGTGTGTGCCCTGCAGTCTCCAAAGGAGACGAAGCTTGAGGTCTCCCCTCAACCCAACCCGAGACAGAAATGTTCAGATATTTTCTTTCAGCACCTGCCAAATCCCCGGTTCGTTATTTTTCATGTGGGGTGCAGCGCACACTCGATTCGCTCCGGTTTTCTCCCTCCTCTCTCTGCACTTCCCTCAGTATTTCTGTTGATTTTCTGGTCTCCGTTTTCTCCAGCCTCACTTTCCCCACTTTCAGATTCCTTCCCGTCCCTCGGGACACTCTGCCTACTTGGGTTTCTTCCATTTTCATGATCAGAGAGCTCTCGCTTCCCTACCCCTGCCCACGCTGCTCTTCTCTCCATTTACACCCACGTCTTTACCTGGTCAACCTGGCACGGGAGCCCTGGGAGATCCGAGCCCCTTCCAAAGGGAGGAGATGACAGTGTTTTGGTGGTGGATTTGCTGGCTTCCCATTGCCCCACAGGCCGCCTTCCCCTTGCACTGCTCAGCCTCCTGCCAGGCTCAAATCTGCATCTTTTGGGGTTGTATAGACCGAAAAACCTCAAATATTTTCTGTGGGATGGAGCCCTAACTAAGGGCTCTATTCACCTGAAATGTGATGCCCTGGGCTTCCACAGCCCAGCATGTCGGCAGACTGCACTAGATAAATATCTGTTTATCATAACTCCAGAAGTCAGCTCTGCTTTTCCAGCCTCTTTCTCCCTTGAGATTAGGAAGGTAAAGGTCACATTTTAAAAAGACAGGCCTTTAAAACTATTTTTTTTTTAAGTGTGAACTAAACTCTGTGTGAAAATACCCCATCCTTTCCCATAAAATCAGGCTGTACTAAATCAACACACTCTTCTTTAGAGCTGGTACGTTACTGACAATGGCTTAAGAACTATTTAGTCACATTGAAAATCAGAGGGTAAAAACCATCCCTCTGCTATTGAGCAAGGAAGCCTGGAAATACAGAACTAGTATTTCCAACATGGGAATGCACTCAGGTCATACTCCAACCACAATTCTTACACTCATTAGAGACTGATTTTTTAGAAGGCTTCAAATCCTCTGTGCCTGAGGGCTAGCCGATGGAACTACTAGTTATATCACTCGTATTCTTTAGACAAAGATTCATTTTCTGCTCAAATCAGCACCAAGAATCTGTCGCAACCCAGCCACTACTACACCCTTCAGAGACACAGTTGTGCTCTTTAATTTTAAAGAGACACAAAACTCCTCACCAACACGAACATCTCGGCAGACACAGCACAGCACCCTCAGCCCCGGGGGATGCAGCAGAACTTGCGCTTTCTCCTCCCCTGTGAATAACAGGAGGATCTGGCTTGTTTTCACCATCTATACTGCACTTTTATGAACACAAAGTGTGTTTCTTCTTAACATTTAAAATATGCTCACAGATCTCCCTTATTCCAAAACCTCAAAGGGTAAAAATGCATCTTTTTAGTTTCTTAATAAAAGCATATTTGTGCAGTTAAAATGCCATCCTAATCTGCTATCACTCTTTGTTCCACTGTATCTCTCCTGACTTTCCAGGCAAGGAATATACAGCCCATAACTCCGTCCTCCTGACTACGCCTTGGGCTCTGGCAAAGAGCAGCTGAGAAGAAAGACGTTTTACGTATTTATGATTAAGAGATAACCTATAACCAGGATCCAGATGTTGGTCTCCACTGGTCAGCGCACAGTGCAATTATTATTCCATTTATAGAAAGAGATGTTGTCCTGCCTTCTCCAGCCGACCAAAAGGTCTTCCATAAAACGCTCAAATACTCTGAAGAGAGGCATTCAAAACAAGGAACGAAAAGGGGACAAATCATGTTTGCTCCACAATTATTCCATTATATGAATTTAACATGGCCTCAATCCTACAGCATCATCCATTCCCACAAATTCCTGTGCTTGGGATTTCCCACACGGGTACCTACGGACAGCACCCAAGTGAAAAGCAAAATTGGGGCTAGAACAGTCGAAATCAGCCCCTTCACACCCACAGCCCAGAGCGGCTTCTAATGAGGTCAGTGGGAACAGGCTCAAATTGTTTAAGCCAAATGAAGTCTGATAGTGTTGTTAAAGCTCTTTTCTCTCTGAGCTTGATCTTGGAAAAACTTCTGAATTTGTTTAAAGAATTGAGCAGTGTGCTTATTCTCTGTGTTCCCAATAAAAAGCAACCCAGGCAAAGCACTGGGTCTCTTTTGGGGTTTTTTGGTGAGAATTTGGGCTAGAAGAAAGGGATGTTATGAAAACAAGTGGCGCTGAAAGGCAGAAGGTTTTCAAAATACCGAATGCATAAAAACTATAGTCACCAGGCTGAGGAATAGCCCACAGCTTCGACAAACATGTCAAGGCAATTTTAACTGTTCGACATCTGGCATCTGATGGTAATAGTTTAATGACTTACCTTAATAAATTGTCAGCTTAATAAATCCGGTCGCCATTTATACCAGTAAGCGATACATTTTGGCAAAAAGCATCCACAATTCCATAAAGGAAAAATAGGTTAGAAATACTTGGAAAAGCTATGACAATCACCACAAATGAAAGTCTGTGAAATGTATAACTTTACACTGAGTGCTCAGATTCTGCATGCCAATACATTATTAATTTTCTTTTCAGCTGTGGACAGGAAAACGTATAAACTGTTAATCCATTATATACAGCCATTTCCTTTGCGTATTTCTAAACAATGGAAAAACAGAACTTGCTGAAGTTTAAAAATAACTTTCTGTCTACCAACATTTCAGTTTAGTCTTAAAATATGCTTCTTGCAGCCTTGGAATCACTATGTGTGTAGTGGTCATTTGTTTACTAATTGTCATAAAAATAGTAAAGTTATGTGTTCACTATTCACATCACATTTTTATAATTATAATATGTATGTCATTCTCAGGCATTAGTGGAGCTCACAGACGTGATTTCTTCCAATTCATTGGCATTTTGTCCCTTCTTCATGAGCAGCTTCTTATTTCCTGAAAGGTACAATATGCAGTAATTTCTGCCGTGATTAAATAATCTGATTTTAATTTTCTTCTCCCATTACAAACACTGCTCGTTCCCACATAACGTCAAGGTCATTAATGTGATGGCAAAATACTTATAGTCAGGTAATTAAAAGAAAACTAATAAAGCGAGCTCCCCATCAAGACATTGTTGCTCCTCAAAGGATTTTTCTCTCCCACAAGGCCTCAAATCAGACTTGATTCTTAAGGACAGCACAGATCCAGCAAACTCCACATAATTATTAAGTTCCTGGTCCCAAGTTATTACAGATTTTAACAAGGAACATTTCCAGGGGTTTAGCATGACCCAAATACATATTTCTCATTGTATGGCTCTTAGAAACAATGACGCTATTTCGGCTGAAGACTTCACACACGACCAAAGACAAACACCCATTACCCGAGGCAGACCCCTGGGTGACAAAGTCAGCGCTTGAAGTCTGATGAAATAGCGATTAAAAACAACAACAACGACAACAGCAGAGCTTGCTAGTGTGCTGTGTCAGGAAACATCCACAGCAAGTGACTCTACAAACCCCACCGCAACATAAATTCCTACAAAATTAGGCCAGGGAGCGTGGGTCCGGCTCAGCGCCTCAGCAAAACCCTCTTAGCTCACAGAAAACCCCAGGCCCAGCGCCTCGGCAAAACTCTCTTAGCTCACAGAAAACCCCAAGCCAAGCACTAAGCACTCCATAGATTAAGAAAAACAAGGATGCCACCCTTGCGTTGCTTGAATTTTAAAAGAATAAACGGCATAAATATCATAAAAGGACAAGAATCGTTACCCACATCACAGTTCTCCAACAGAGCACAAGCTTCTGGTACTGCAAAAATATCTCAGAAATTATAGTCTAAGAAATAAAGCTCACTCATTAACTCATTTCCTAAAGGCAGTATTTTCTGAATATCTCCCTTTTCTCCTTTTTACTAACACCATATTATATACTTTACTACTGCTCTTATTTAAGACTCAGAAAGCGAAGTTCTGGACAGCAACGCAGGCACTATTAGCTAATTTAACAGTAAACTGTTCCAAGAACAGTCATTTCATTTCACTGCTTTGTTATTGTCTGCATTTGAAGAGCTACAATTTTTAAAATTATTTTTTCTCTTTCACAATATCCATAAGGGATGTTATACAATCTTTCCCATATCTTAAAAATCTGGATTTTTTTTAAGTCAGAAAGCTCATGCAGATATCCCGGCCATCAAGATCATTATTTTAATGGTGTATTACTGAATGCAATAAACAGAATGGTTCAAAACATCAGAAGGAAAAAAAGGAATAAATTTAAAATAGACACCGTAAGTAGCACTACTACTAAAAATTGTGGCTCAGTTGTCTACACAAGACTTGTTAGGGAATATCACAAACTACTATAAATCTCAGAGGTTCATATATTAAGATGTTACGTTGCCAGTATTAAAAAGAGGCAAATAAATAGCCTGAGATATTGTTACGAAGCACCAGCAAGTCTCACATTACATACACAACTGGATAGCGGTAATGTTTGTAGAAAGCCAGTCATTTAAACCAAACGTTCCTAAATCTTTGCTGCTGACAGTTCAGAAAACAAGTAAGAAAAGGTTCGTGCCAGAATTCACTGTGTTAAGAAAGCAAGACAACCAATTTTTGCTAAAACACTGCCAGAGTTTGGGTGGAAATGTTTATGATTATACAACAGAAAACATTCAACAAAAGGTAGGGGCGATTTTAGAAATAACCAGGAAATTAATTCAGAAATGGTCTTCTCAGCCAGGTAGTATTAACTTCTGGTTCTGATTTCTTACTTCTTAAAGAAACATTCATTTTCCCAAAGGAAAATCAACACTGAGTTTCAGGATATACCTCAAACACAGAGAAATGGAAAAACTCAGTTGTCCAGGGTTCCACTAAACCACAAAAAGTTTAATAATTTGTACGCTCCCAAGGGCTTCATCCTTTTTTACCTTTAAACTCTGCTGTACAAATTAAAACTACCTTTAAGCCTCTGTTGCTCATCTGCAGAGACAGATATAGTTTCTCAGGGGTAGCTTCCCTTTTACTTAAAAATGTAAGAAATAGCTTTGCTCCAATTCTAGCAAAGCTCATATAAGGCAAAGGAGATCATTCTTATTTTAGACATAAACCCAGTATTTTATCAGAAATAGCTTCATTTAAACCTTAACAATGCTGAATGATTGTGAAAAACATAATTTCTTTTGTAAGCATAAGAGATTTACGTCCTTATAAAACTTGCTTTAAATCTCAGGCCTGGCGTAGAACAAATTTCTACTCTGCTCGGTTAGAAAAAGTATCAGCTTACCATTTCTTCTTCTGGGTACAAGAAATCCAACACAAAACTTGGTTTATATTAAGAACAAGGCTTGAATGACTTTAAAGACAAGAAAGAGACACATTTCACTGCCTTATATAATCTTTTTACCTACAAGTTGACTTCTTCTTGAACTAGTTTCTTATCAAACAACACAGTGACATTTTGCATCTCTTCTTCGTGTATGTAAGAACTTGACCAAACCGGATATGCTCACAAATTGCTTTATTTTTCTTAGCGACATTTCTTTAAAGTAATATTTTTTTCATGGCCGGCCCTTAAGAAGCAAGCTTCTAATCTAGAAAATATGCCGTATTTGCAAACCCTTTTGCTCCACTTGCTTTATGGAAAGGAAAAGAGCCCTGTTTTCCACAAACGGCTGTGGTTTTCATGTCACCGAAGGGCACATAGCTTGGCTGCACACCCTGCCCGCTGACTCAGCAGAAACTGGACTTGGCTGCACAATGCCATTTTTCGTTAGATCCACATGTGATTGACACAGCCCAACAATCTTGGGTAGAGGGCTTATGCCAATCAGCCACATACACAAACAAAAGCACTCGACCCACACAAGTTTACTCAGTTTGCATGGGCCAGAAAACAGCTTTTCATGGCCAGAATGTTGATTTTTAGGACTACCAACTATTCCTGCTTGCTTTCATTCCAAACGGCTCAAGAGGCATCTTTATGTCACTGCTTAGAAACACCAAGGAAGCTTTCATTTAACACAACCATGTTCTTTGAATACCCCGACTCTACCACCACTCCATGGGGAGGGTTTGCTCTCCAGGGCCACTAAAACACATCTCCCCAGCACTGTGTATATGCCTACAGTTGCCTAAAACTGTACAGCAAAATTCTGAAAATCTACCTGCTATTAATTTCCTTCTCTGTATTTAATAAGAGCGAAAGCACCAACGTGTCAGCTGAAAGGTTAGCGCTGCATCAAAAGGAAGAGCTAAGGTATTCACTCAAAGCATTTGTACACTCATACAGACCATCAAAAGCGTCACTTTGCTGCTGTCTTATCCAGAAAATTTCATCTCCTAAATCAGCATTTGGTACTTTAATTCAGCACGAGAAGCAAAAAAACAACAAAATAGATGAATGGAAAAGATACACATCACCATGTACATTAAAAAGAGACTTTTTCAATGCAGTTAAGTTGTGGGAGGCTGCAGAGCTTCTCCAGGAGTATGTATTTTATAATGATTTAGGATGTGGGTAAGAGGTATCCATCCTTGCAGCTACCGAAAAATCTTTCGAATAGCATTAATTTCCAAGGGAATGGTATCACCAAACAGACTGTCACGAAGGGATCGTTTGCACAGAAGCACGAAGCAATCTGAGCCAGAAAGTTTCACTGAACTCTCAGCTTTAGCTAAACCACGCCAGAAATAAATGGAAATAAACACACAGATTAGGAAAAGGCAGAAGAAAGTAATAATCTTCACTGCGAAGAATGGGGCAAATGTAAACTGAAAGGGCCTCTGTGTGTAACAGAGACTATAAAAGGAAGACTGTTTAGAGCTAAATCTGTTTTGTGGAGGCTTCTTAAGAAAAAAAGGAAAAATACAAATAAATCACACTAGCCACCCAAAAACTTTACACCTGGCACGTGAATGCATTTGATCCAAGGAAGAGAGAGAAACGAAACCTCTAACCCCGCTCCCCCGAGCTTGGAAAGCAAGGCCTTTGGCATTGATAACTGTGCAGGAAAAGCCAGAAAGATCCCAAAAAACGCCGTTCTCTGCCCGAATTGCAGCCACGGCCACGCCGAGGCCCAGGAGCTCGGCCTTTGCCACGGATAAGAGATGGCTGTGGCAGCACAGTCACCTCCTTTCACAGCCTGGGAACCACAAGGGCCCCGACGAGGGGGAAACCTCAAACTGGCAGCGTCTAATTTGGTTTTGTTTATGTTCCCGTGTTCCCTATTGATCTGCGCAGGGCTTGGAATCAACAGTGAAGACCAGCAACCTCCCCTGTACAAACTGCAGAGGCAAAATAATCTCAGGGTGATGCTTCCTGCCCCAAATCAGAAGAGACAGCCGGATCCAGCCGTTGGGAAGTGGCCCCAAATTCCGCTTGCTAAAGGCTCCGCATACACGTCTCTGTGTGTTTCAATCCATCCCAGCGCTGTAAGCTGGGATTTCTGCTGGACACGGTAGCCTTTGCAATAAAGCAGAACGAACAGTGTCCATGGAGGTAGGACGTAAACCCCGTAATGAGGTGAAACAAGTCCTCGGTAGAACAAATGCAATGGGGAGGAGAAAGAGCAGAAGAAAAACAACACTGGAAATAATCCTTTGGGAACAGTTTAACCCTCGAGTGATTATTACCCGAATCTCTAATTAATGGATGTACTGACTCAAAAACAAGACATGGGTGTCTATCCTCTAACGAGGGTAGAGATGGGACACCCCACATCATAATCACTTGACAGTCACCAAAACATCTCCCACTGGAGAAGCCTTCACAACCTTCTCAGGAGACCACAAAGTGTACAGCACCTACGCAGTAAGATACAGTCCTTGCCACAAATTAATGTGTCTTTTTTTTCCACACACCTCAAACTCTTTAACTGCTCTCCATAAATTACAATACAGAGGGCACAGCATATCCAGCTGTTAGAAAATCCCCTATTTGCCTAAAGGGGAAACAAATCAGTTAAGGAAAGGGAAACCAAAAGACGCTGCTTGCTCATTCCCATGGGACTGTCCCATATCTGTGACCAGGCAGTATATCCATCTAAAGATGCAGCATGTTTTGGAGGTTCTTTCCTTTCTGAATAAGGATACCACAGATTTCACTGCTGTCAGCCTAATCTGCTGGATAGAGGTGTTATGCTTTAAAACAAGAGCCCCTCGCACCCAGTGCACCCCTTCTACATTTCAGCTTACAGAGAAACCAGACTAAGAAATCTTTCTACTGGTATTGACCACATTGCTGTGGAAGGCTGTATTCATTCTGCTCTCATATACACAGAAATTCATTCATCACTGAACAAAACATTAGCATCAACTAACGTGCTTTTCAAGCATGTGAAGTGTCCATTTCCAGCTATAGTGTAGGGATTGAAACCACCTACCCCTGCACCAAGGTACAACCACGATGGTCCCCGCCACAGCATAATGAATGGACTTTACCCCCTTTGGAAAAGAGAGTAACGAAATATCGAACCGATTCAAGCAGTGGGTGTCAGAGATCCAGGCCGGCAGGCGAAAGGCAGCGTGCCCTGCAATGGAGACACGATGCTGCAGCCTTGCTCCGGGTCAGGGCCCAGCGCCAGCCCGAGTGTGCGCACACAGCTGCGCAAAGCCCTTCTCCTCCCTCAGCTCCGAGTCGTACATTCAGGATTCAGAGGTGCTGATTTCTAACACTCTCATCTTTCCTACTTGTTCTTTTTTTTTCCATTAAAGTTTGTTCTCAACGATTATTTGGAACAGCGGTGTAACGTAGGACGGCTTGCAGGGGCGCTGCTCTAGCATGTGTTGGCTTGGTCACGTCCCATGCTGTCAGCACTGCGAGAAACAAGCGCCGCGGTTAAACAGCCGGGAGACATCTCTGTCAGTAGCTGGAAAAACCTACCTCCCACCACTGCTCTCAAATAAAACATCAAGGTAACTACCAAAGAGGAATCACATCGCTTTATTGCAGCAACAGCCTTTTCCACAATTGGTACGTTTCTTCCGTACCTTCAAAAGACACTATCTCAGATAACAGATTTTATTTTACTGTAAAATACTTGCCTTGTTCATATCTAAAAGAGTGAAAGACGAGAACAGATTGTTGCTAATAGGACTGATGCACCCAAGGTTCTGGAATGGCATTCCTACTTCAAAGGGGCATTTGTATGTTGATAATAATCTCTGTAACAGTAAGAAAACAACAAACAGCAGGAGGCTGGGAACACAGATAGTTCTGGCGACACACTGCAAAGTAAACAAATAAAAATTAAGCAGCTATAGTTTGCGTTTTTCTTTAAACCAAAGATTCATCTTTTCTTTTCCAAAATGGAGTTGTCACCTCGATGAAGGATTAATCGGACAGAAATTGTATGACATCATTGAAGTATGGAAATTATAGTAAAGAGAGGACATACAAGAGGAATGGAGCCCATCAGCAATTAAACAGAGCTTTAAAAATTCAATGATAAAAAAGTTCTGGTTGGTAATATATGGTTCAACTTCAGAGATCCAAATATTGCTACTAAAACAAAGAAATCAGAGGAAAGATGTCCTAAAAGATGAAATATTTTTGTTGGAATAGTCAGCAATACATTGCAAGTTTCATAAGCTTCATCAGCACTTCCAAAGTAAGATCTCTGCTCCTTTACCTATGCGAGGGAATGCAGAAAGGCCAACGATGGTAAAACAAGCACTTGGTTGTTTCAGTAGTGTTTGGTCCAACTTAAGTCACCAATTAAAAAAGAGCCACTTTCTTATACATCTGTTGTCTAGGTGACGTTTCTTTGAGACCTAATCTGCTAACTTTGAGGACAAAAACAAGCTTTTACTACTGTTAGCTCTGCAAAACCAATATAACCATGGCTGAGCGAGCTGGAATTTTTATTACTGGCAATGAAGTAAGATTCAGACAGAAAACAGCTTGATTGTCAAACCCAAATGTGAGAGTTTGAAATATTGGCTGCTAGAAAAATCACCTTTTGACTTGTAAACTAAGCGAAGTTTTATCTGAAAGTGATTGAGAGAGAACAAGTGCGGAACCTCCTGCTGTCGTTTGTACAGAGCCAGTTCTGGAAACAATCCCGCTGTAGGATAACAACCTCTGCCCCGCCAGCCTGCGCTCGCCACCCGCACGTGCAGCTGCGGGAGCAAGATAAAGGGTGCCAGGGAGCTCCAGGTGTGACTGAGGCACGTCAAAATCATATGGGAACAATCAAAGAGGCAAGAGATGTGGAAGAAGGGCAACAAAGATGATAGAGTGGAGCATCTCCCGTGTGAGGAAAGGCTGAGGGAGCTGGGGCTCTGGAGCTGGACAAGAGGACACTGAGGGGTGACCTCATAATGGTGATCAATATCTAAAGGGTGAGTGTCAGGAGGATGGAGCCAGGCTCTTCTCGGTGACAACCAATGGTAGGACAAGGGGCAATGGGTTCAAACTGGAACACAGGATGTTCCACTTAAATTTGAGAAGAACCTTCTTCCTGGTGAGGGTGGCAGAGCCTGGCCCAGGCTGCCCAGGGGGTTGTGGAGTCTCCTTCTGTGCAGACATTCCAACCCACCTGGACACCTTCCTGTGTAACCTCATCTGGGTGTTCCTGCTCCATGGGGGGATTGCGCTGGATGAGCTTTCCAGGTCCTTTCCGATCCCTGACACTCTGTGAAACAGTATGCAGCTCCCCAGACAGCTGAAGCTCTGCCCTGCTGTACTCAGGCTCTGCCACAGCCCTGCTGTGAGACAGATTTCCCCATCTTCACAAGAACTGCAAAAGCCTAGAAAACCCCTCATTGACTTGCTGCCCTCCCTTTAAGATTCCTGCACACCGACTCCCCAGCCCTCAGGATTTCACCTGCTCCCGGTAGGAACCGCACATGCCGTCCGTACAGCACCGCTAGGGACCTGCTGTCCCGCTTTGTCCGCGCCCCCTGTTCCCCTAGAGCCACAGAACCCCTGGTCAGGCTGCGCTCAGCAAAAACAGAGACTCCGGGCTCCTTCCCCATCTTGTTAAATACTTGATCTCCTCAGGTTTTTGTGAGGAGCTCTGCACAGCAGGATGCAGGGCAGCGAGTACCAAAGCCAGCTCTGACTTGGTTTGCCCAGGGGCTGGAAACACTCCAGCTGTATCCCCATCAGTCCTCATGTTTAAACAGCTCTCCTACCGCTGCTACCCGGGCTGGCCTGGTCATTCAAAGTTAATCCACATTCCTCTACGTATCACTACCCTACCTCTGCCTTTAGATACGCCACAAATTTCTTTACTGGTTCAGATGAGAAAGGATCAGACTGGAAAAAGCAGATCCCATGAACAAGATCCTCTACACATGGATGCGAGGCACAAGTCTCTTCTGCCTCCCTGCAAACACAAGAATGAGGCCACTTCTCCCATATTCAGATTTCTTTCTACATCCCAGGAAATCTCTGTGCAGCATCAGATTGAGTCAACAACGTGAATTACGTGACGGTCTGGTACATACACAACTTAATCTGAATTTAATAATTTTAAACCTATATAAATAACATTTTTCCTGAGGCATTAGGCCATTCTAAGGTCAGCACTCCATTCCAGAAGGAATTCCAAGCCACCGTACCCATCCTTTGGGGACTTAGAAGACATGTTGATATTGACCATTCAGGCAGCAAAGAAACAAATTGTTACGAGAAGCTCAAGTCTCAACTTAGACCACATTGCTTCAGACCATACTTCTGGATATCTGACCATCAAGATCTATCCCTGGTGATATTCCACCGCCTCACTTAGGGTCCAAGACCTTAACAAATAAACCCCACGTACTTTAATTGTTTTCTAACTACTATGTGTACTATCTCAGGCACCGAGGCTACTCTGGGAAGCAGCCGTGCCAGGGCTCCTGTCCCACAGGCAGAGACACTGGGAATCACAGCGCTTTGCTCCAGCCAACACGGACCAACAGCACTGGGAAGGCTGGGGTTAACTGCACCCCTGCTTTTGCTTCTGGAGGAACATTAACCAGTGGTTTTTTATCTAGTTCTGCTTGAGCATATTCTCAAGAGACACCCAGCTCAGTGATCACCCAAAAGATGCTTTGGTTAAAATGCCAGAATGAGTTTTATTCCGACAGACCTGTTCAATTTCCCTCAGGCTTAATGCACCGATTTAAGAAAATAGAAGAGGTAAGTTAATCTGCCCGGGTAGCGACCGACAGGCTGCGCTTGCAAAACCAGACGCAGGATACGACTCAGCACAGCGAGCTCGGTTTGGCTGGACACTTTAATCTCTTTTCTACTTTAAGACATCGGTGATTAAAATTCATTTCAAAGACATTTAATTATAAAAACACAGCCATGTAAATATATGGTGATGCGCAATATATTCTTTAGATATAATAAGGTTGTTTTTTTTCCTCCAGTTGATAACTTCAGTCTGATAGCTTCAGTGTTCATTTTCTTTTTTTACTGTAAATAACTGGGACGACGGATACCAGTGCTATAATTAATTATGCCAGCAGACGAACAAGTCATCTATTACTGAACTAAATTCTAATTGCACATGCAACTCTTGCACTCTCCTTGCACATAAATAAGAATGAGTTTGTCTTTAAAAAAAGCATATGCAATTACAGAGAGTGAATTAACAGAGAGTTCATTCCCAACATCACCTCTGGTTTTATTTTGTTTTTACATTTGTACGATGTAAGCACTGAAGTGTTCAGCAGCCCTATAGACATACAGGAAAACACGATCCCTGTCCCAGCGAGCTCTACAATGGGATTTCTTGTTAGTGCTAATTCTTTCTACTTTTTCAGACCGATTAACAAAAACAATTACAAGGACCTGTACAAACGATGTGTGCTGCTGCCTGCTAACACAAATAAGACGTCATTTAGGTAGTATCTGGTTTTTCTTCCCAAATCCATTTCCCTCAATGCAGCACGACCCTCTTCTCTCTTCCCTCCCCAGCAACACACTCACAATAACACAAGTTACCCAGCTGAGCAGAATCTACTGAACTCACAAGCACTGACGTTCATTCCTGAACATTAGGAATCCCCAAGTTACTGGAATGAGGAACAGTTTTCAGCTATTTTATATGTATGTCCATGTTTGTTTGTTTTCAAATATCACATTAAGTCTTTGATTAACATGTCACTTCAGTACAATTGGGCATCATTCGTATATATATATAAAGAACAAAAAGCACAAAATAAATAAAAACAGCTCCAGTCACAGAAAAAAAAAAAAACTCCTATAATTTAGACAAAGCTAAAAGAGAATTTTTAAACTAACAACCACGTGTAGTCCTTGCACCACAGTTCCTTATCTACCACAAAGCAGACAAGCTACACAATGGCCTTGACTGACCGCTATACATCATTTAAACTTAACATTTTTCTATTTGACCATCTTATCTTCCTGCTTGAGCGATGAACCTCACGAGTCACTAAGTAAAATACCATTCCAGATCCCAGAAGCCTTTGCCGAGGCACTACGTGATCAATCTCAAGGATTTTTAAGAGGAATCTGGTGGTTGTGAAACGATCGCAGCAAATAAATCCTGAAGGCCTTTCCCAGACAACTCTTCGTTTATTTGTGCTGTATTTGCTGTTGCTATCTAAGTTTCTTTTGGGTAATTTCTAACTCTATGACGTTACCCTTCGCGTGGAAAGGAGTTGTAAAGTTTAGAAACACTTACTTTATTAGCCCTAAAAAGCTGCTATTTCATGACAAGCAGTTAGAATAAAGCAATTGTTTTCTCTAAAAAAAAAAATATAAGTGCTGACCCAAAGGTCTATTCCAAGTGTAACAGAACATCATGTGAGTGACATGAAAACAGGCTGAGGACTCCTGATCCCAGGGCACATGAGAACCAAGCGTATCACAAAGACTGAGCTTGCTTAGTTTCTGGTTGGTGGGTGTTTATCCCGCAAATGCCAGCAAATGCGTGATCTACCGAACAACACTGTCATGAGCTTCAAAAATTTAACAGCCTAGTGTTTATAGAGGGCAAGGCATTTGGGAAAGATGCTATAAAAAAAAGGCAAAGAAAAATTAAAGAACAAAATATAACATTTGTACAATAATCGGATTTTAGGTTTGTTTTCCGTGGAGTGAACTGGAAGACCATAAAGTGTAAAAGAAACAACTGCTGAGATTCAATGAAGAGCTGAGATTGAATAAAGAGCTTCCCCACAAAATGCAAACCTATCGCTAGCCAAGATAAAGATACCGTAGCAATACACGCATATTTTTGTGCTAAGCCTAACTTTACAGATTTTTTTTTTTATGGCAACATTATAAATTTATATAAATTACTTCATTTTATTATATATTCTCTGCCATTTCTGTGCTTGGCTGTTTGTCATCTTAATGATGACCATTTACCATTCCAGCTCCACCATGGCACCAAAATTCCTCTCCGTAGGCTACAGCCAGTACAGACCACGCTCTGGGTTCTGGTAGTGATACATCAGACAGGAAAAGAGCTGCCAAAATCAGCTCTAAAAACATAACAGCTCTGAGAAAACCAACCTTTCCATTAACCCCACGAGTTTCAAGCACCAACTTGGCTCCAGAATGTGGGCACACACACAGTAGCAAGAGGCTTCACCTCAGGGTCTAGCACATCGCTCTGGTTTACTCACCTAATACCATTTAAATGAAATTTAAACTCAAGATGCGAGTCAGGCCTCTCTCGGTCTCTTCATGCTACTCTCAAGAAACCAAAAAGAAGAGTTTGTGGCCCAAAAACAGTCTGCAGAGGAGGGTTATAGGATGCGGGCCTGTAAGCAACGTGGCCCTCAGGGACCCCTTCTGTCATGGTCACCAGCTTTGCAAGCGCAACAAAGAATGGGAAGCTCCAAAGGTTACTGAAAAAGTAAAATAGCAGCTAATTAGAGACATATTTAAAGCAATGGCAGCTGTTGGGAGTGTATCTAGAGGAAAAGTAACAACAACTTCCTTGTCACAAAACTCGCTTGAGCTTCAATGCTTTGGGAGGGAATCTCAAGATCTCTGGTAAGGGGAAAAATCAGCTTCCATTTCAGATCAAAATTCGGTTTGATCACAGCTATTCTTGCAGACATTGCCTTTTTGCAGCAAGTATCTGAACTGACGTGGCTACAAAAATAAACACAAAATGTCTCATGTTCATTACAAAATCCCGTCAGCACAAGCTGAATCACACAAGACTAGGAGTCCATGCTTAATGTCGCTTATGTCATTCTCCATTCATATTTAAATAACTAAAATTCATATTAAAAAACTATAATTAAGTAATTCGCACACCAACTAATTATGTTTTGTGCTACGAAAAACAAAACTGTATTTTTCCCAACAATGTTACTCCTTTCAGTGAAGCAACACAAGAACATACCTACAATTTAAAATGTCAGCAAGGAAAATGTTTTAAGCATTGAACAGCACTGCAATTTTGAAAGCTGATTTAAAACATTCTTCTAGCATGGCAAAAAATGACTTTTTTGTTCATTCGTGTCCACGTCCATGAAACTACTCTCCTAATATCAGATTGATTTATAAGAATGGCATTTTAAGGGCTGTTGACCTTGGTGCAAATGATTAAGAGTATGCTGTGTATACTAAATAAAGATTTTCAGGGAGAGATCTGTTTATTAGCTGTGCTGCTTTGTAAACAAAAAGGTTCTATCATTTCTAGGCCATTGTTATATGCCAGTGGGTGGGAAGAAGCCAAACGTTCCTCAAAGACCTTCACCCAACCAAAGCACCTCATTAAAATAAAAAGTGATGGGATGTATACTATTTGTGACCCTAAAAAATTCGAGACGTGTATATGTGAGCATTAGAAACATGAAAATGGCAAAGGTAGAACACAACGGGGCTGCAGGAAGGAACCTCTGCTCTGTATAACCGAGCAAGTTAAAGAAAAACTACAGACCACCATGGATGGCAAAGGAACAAGGTCAAGCAGAAAGAGGCAGCAAAGCAGCAGCTGTGGGGTGACAACGCTTGTATCACAAGCTGCCTTTGTGCGTCACCACCCAATTGTCACCAAATCACACCTGGTAACCCAGGATCTTCTGTACAATGATCGTTTGTCACAACATAAATCTAGAATAGTTTTAGAGGCAATTATTAGCATTAAATCAGTTCTAAACAATGCCGTTAATTAACGGAGAGTTCAACTTTTCCTTAATAACCTTAAGTTGCGGAATGCAGCGGCAGACACTTACAGCCTGTTCTGAAGAGCCGTGTCCTACAGCAAAAGGCACACAAACAGCAACAGAGGACAAAGGCCATTAACAATCACTTATTTGTCCTAATTCAAGGACTGTTGCCCTCTGTTTGTTCTACTGCCTGCTCTAGCCTACAAAGCCTTGCTGACCAAAAAAAAGAAAAGTAAAAAGCCTTTTCTTACCAAAGGTTTGCAGATACCCACAATAGAATTTCACACCTTGGCCAGACTATTTCCTGTTAAATCTACCTGTCCAAAAAGAGAGGAAAAATGCCCCAAAAGCGCCAGTTCCGGCAGCATTTGGAGCGCTAGCAGAGTCCCTTGGAGCTCTGGCTGCTACAAATTCTTGCTGCAAAGGCATCATCAAAGCAGGCAAGTGGCTCAGACACATCAGCTGCCAGAAACTATCACCATCCAAAGGCTCGACAAGGAGGAAAAGAGCTCCATGTGCTGCCTTCGTACCAGGTCCTCACTTCCATTTCAATTCCACAGTCCTTAAAACCTGGCATGGGTATAACACAAGCGTGCTGACAAACCTTCTCATTGCAAATGGAGCTAACATTAGCAAAACTGGTTTTGCTGGTATACTTTACACCAGTTCCTCAACTCAAACAAGCTATTCCAACAAAAGCGTGTTTTTCTTCCCCATCCACTACCACTATATCCAGAACAGAGATTTTTCCAGTGTAAAATATTATTAAAAATCCAAATCCCTCATTAATCTAGGCTAGGTAACATTCTTCATCCAGTTTTGGCCTTGACTGTATTAAGACTTTGCCTAAATTAGAGTTGTGTCCTAAGTATAATTTCACGAGTCAAGAAATATAGGAAGAGTTTCTATTGTAGAAGTCACACCACTGTATTTGTACTCTAAAATGGCATAAAGTGCTGCCACAAGCACGGCAGAACTGGTATCGCTGTGATCAGAGCAGGGCTTTGCCCCAGCCACGTCACTAAGGAACCACCAACGTAAAGAACAGACTATCGCAGTATTAACACGGGAGGTGAGGGGAGGATTCCTCATCACCTAAGACCCTGGACACTTGTTTCTGTAACACATGACGGGATCTTTCAGGGTCAGGGGCAGCAGAGGTTTGCAAAATACTTTGAAACTGTATTTACTCTTTCTCCAAGGCCAAATTGAAGAAACCCAGCAAGGTAAACTGCGGTCAGCAAGCTCAGGCTGCGTTGCCTTCTGTAGGTGTTTTAAGCACTCTCAGAAAGACTGAATTCTCTATACTATCAGGGGAGAAAGGGTGAAGGACAAAGCACAAAAAATAAAAGCAGATCAATTTGTTATAAATAAACAGATAACAATGAACTATTTTCTGTTTTAAGTGAGCTGAGTAACAAGGAATTGCATATGTATGATCATTCCATCAATATCACACTGGAGCTGCAACTCAGCCACAGTCACTTGTCCTCACCCCAGCTGGTAGCATATGCAATATAGCACTGGCTTTAACATGCAAAGCGGCATCTGCATTAGGCAAGGCTGCACAGCATTATACTACACATCAAAGTATTTTCCGTATCTGTTAAAGGAGGCCTTAACTGGTTTTAGAAGAAGCAAGACTGCAGTAATAAATCTGATCTCTTGAAGCATGAGTTGGAAGTTGTATCCTCCTGTCAGCAGGTTCGCTGTATGATGTATTGTGGGGTTTTGGCTGCAAAGAAGCTGTAGCCTGCAGTTAATGAGCTGTTCAAAGCAGCTGTGAAATTGTCAACTTAATTAAGCCAAGTTTAGTTAACAGTCCTCTTTCAAAAAATACCGTGTGAAGAAGCAGGCTCTGGAAGTTGCCAGCCATGCACTGGAGGGAAGTGCTGTGTGGTTTTCTGAACTGAGAAATTAAGAGGTCATATGATAAGAGATAGTGCTATTTTACCAAGTATTCAAAGAAAGCCCCATGGCTGCCCCAGCAAGCTGGGGAGCTTTATATATATATTTTTTTAAAATTATTTTAAGATAATTAAGAAGCATAAGCACTTGAGAACGGTCAGTGATGGTGTGAGGTTGTCTGACCTCGAGCAAAACACCTATGGATTGGAGAGAGGAAGGAGAGCGTCCTGATTTAACCTTCTTGTGAAGGTCCAAGCGCTCAGTACTGAGTTCTGCAGATGGGGACATGGATGTGGCAGCCACAACCCGAGAGATCTGTCCTACTCAGATGAAGGCAAACAACAACAGAGAACACCAGAGAGACCAGGGTGCCCTGCACTCCCTATAGGTATTTCCATCCTTGTTGTTCATGGCTTTGAATTAAGCACTTCAACACACACCACCGTCCTTCCTGTGCCTTAACCAAGTTAGCACGTTAAAGATTAAAGAATAAGACTCTAGGGTTTACCAAGTCGGGGGGTTGTATTCTGTTTAAACTACCTGCACGCTACTTGGCAAACACCCTATACAGATGTATTCCTCTGGACAGTCTGCTCATGGCTGTTCTAGGACCAGAATATCTGTAGCAACCACACTGAGTTACAGCAATCAATCAGTCCTGGTTTCAACAAACCATTAGCACTGGCCTTTGTTCATTCCTCAGTACAGGGGTCGAGGTTTCCCAAACCTAACTCGGACTCTTAAGGATACGCAGACCTCTTGCAGCACTAACAGCAGAGGTACAGTGCTGTTGGCCATAATCCTTCCACCCTGGCAACCCTTTGTCATGCTTTTCCTCTACTTTAAGTGTTTCGTTGGTTTACCTTAAAAATCATTAACCTGTTTTAGAAGAGGCTGTGCAGACCACTCCTTTAGGAGAATCTCCTAGAAATTCCACCTGCTGGCTTGGGACCTCCCAATTTTGGGAAAGACGATGAAAAACATGCCAAGCCCTTCATCCACAACCACCCACCTGCAAAACAGAGAGGTGCGTGAGTGGGGAAGAGGTACTTTACAGGTCCTTGTAACTCCTACAAAGTGGCATGAAGCCAGTAGTAGTCAAGCATTTAAAGATTCCCAGGTAATATTTCACATGTGTATTTACTGTTATGGAGTGTATTGTTCCAGGGTTAAGAGGGAACTAGATCCTGAAGTGCTGTCAAAGCCACAGCCAGGGCAGCACCACTCAGATGCCAACAGAACGCGCCTCCTCGGTACCTTTATCCTGAAACGCAGCAGCGCTGGCACAGCAAATCCTGACACGTGGATGCGAGCGGGTACTTCTGCGATCAGTCAGATGGAATGCCAGCCAATTGGGGAAAAAAAAGAAAGGTAAGGGGCCATTGACCAAAAGTATCAGGTTTCCTGTGGGGGGGAGATAGTTCTTCATTGCAGGTCATCCGTGGAGAAAGGGCAAGAGACCACATGGCCTCATTGCTAAACACACACTTTATGAAACAACCGACTGAGGGAGACGGCGTCCTTGCTCCACCTGATGATGGAAAAATTGACGTTTCCCAACCTTTAAGGACAAATCACTCTTCCGTAACCAGGTAGCGGTCCCTGTGGAGACAGCTGAGACTTCTGCAAGCTGCAATCAAAAGCATTCCCCACGGTGACCTCAGATCGCACCACTTATGCTCTACGCTGGGCTCTGGTCTTGACCTCATCGTTAAATTTAGGAGGCAACAGCAGAGCAGCACAACAGATCGGGGAGGCACCTCCTCATCCAAACAAACCCTGCCTGTAGGATAGAGTTGAACATCACAGCGACCTCTGAACACCCACAGCCTGCACTTCCCAGCACAGCCCAAAGGCTCACAGAAGAAACGGAGGAAAATATTTTCATTCCCTGAACCGGGTATATTTCACTTCCACGGTTCTTAAAATTCCTGAGTTTGCTTAGACTTTGTATACCAACAAAGAGAAGTAAATTGACCCCATGAACAGTGTCCCACAACCTTAGCAGAGCATAGCAGAAAAGAGTTTATACTGCCCAAAGAGCACAAGAGAGCCTTGTAAGAGCTCTCAGCAATCAGAACAGCCAAGAAAAAGTCAGGTGAAAACTTCAGAGCTACGCAACCTCCAAAAATAAGCCATTTTCAGTTCAACTGGCAAAATAAGAGACGGTAATTTCAGCTCACTCTTTTGACAGTCCAGTTACGAATCTCCCTGCAAGCAATTCACAAGAGAGCTTAGCTTTTCAGAAAATCTGAACTCGACAATGTGGTGCCTGGCCGTTTTCCACGGACACGCGGTGACCAGGGGCTCAGCCTGCGGGTCAGATGAGCCGGCACACTAACACCCGCAGCGCCCGCTCCCTCTGCCCCTCCAGCTGTCAGGCTTGGTGTCAATACCTGAGAGAGAGGAGGAGGAGGAAGGAGAGAGAGGAGAGGAGGAAGGAGAGAGAGAGAAAGAGGAGGAGGAGGAGGAGGAAGGAGAGGGAGGAGGAGGAGGAGGAGGAAGAGGAAGGAGAGGGAGGAGGAGGAGGAGGAGGAAGAGGAAGGAGAGGGAGGAGGAGGAGGAAGAGGAAGGAGAGGGAGGAGGAGGAGGAAGGAAAGAGAGGGAGGAGGAGGAGGAAGGAAAGAGAGAGAGGAGGAGGAGGAAGGAAAGAGAGAGAGGAGGAGGAAGGAAAGAGAGAGAGGAGGAGGAGGAAGGAAAGAGAGAGAGGAGGAGGAGGAAGGAAAGAGAGAGAGGAGGAGGAGGAAGGAGAGAGAGAGGAGGAAGAGGAAGGAGAGAGAGAGGAGGAAGAAGGAGAGAGAGAGGAGGAGGAAGGAGAGAGAGAGGAGGAGGAAGGAGAGAGAGAGGAGGAGGAAGGAGAGAGAGGAGGAGGAGGAAGGAGAGAGAGAGGAGGAGGAGGAAGGAGAGAGAGAGGAGGAGGAGGAAGGAGAGAGAGAGGAGGAGGAGGAAGGAGAGAGAGAGGAGGAGGAGGAAGGAGAGAGAGAGGAGGAGGAGGAAGGAGAGAGAAGAGGAGGAGGAAGGAGAGAGAGGAGGAGGAGGAGGAAGGAGAGAGAGAGAGAGGAGGAGGAGGAGGAGGAAGGAGAGAGAGAGAGGAGGAGGAGGAGGAAGGAGAGAGAGAGAGGAGGAGGAGGAGGAAGGAGAGAGAGAGAGGAAAGAGAAAGAAGGAGGAGAGGAGGAGGAAAGAGAAAGGAGGAGGAGAGAAGGAAAGAGAAAGAAGGAGAGAGAGGAAAGAGAAAGGAGGAGAGAAACTATAATCTTCCAAAGGTTGTATCATCGAACCAGTGACAGCAGAACTTTGTCCTTCAGTAAAATACCACAAGCTGATACATCAATATTTAGCTCTAGGAACCAACAGTCAAATCGCATGTGTTAATATTTGCTCCCCAGGCTGAGCCCACTGCCTGCCCTTCAGGGACAGACACCGTCTTGGCCCTTCTCACCAAAGCCAGGGGCGAGGGGGGCACATCAGCTTCCCCACCGGGCAGTTTCCTGAGTTTGTATTATTATGAACAAGGATCATAAAAGCCAAATCTCTCTTATCCCCAAGAAACTGGTTCTTGCTCCCGGTACCGCTGCACTCTGGAAAGGCCACGCAAGCTGCTTGCTGGAGAAATCTTGGTTCACAACAAGCTACTGCCCTAACAAATTCATTTTAAAGAGCTGTAACTCGCAATAGGATTTCAGAAAATATAAACACCTCCTAAAAACTAAGCAGCTGCCCCAAAGTGTAAGATTCCATACTTGGGTAAAGGTAAAATGTTCGATTATTCAGTGAGTTCACTGATTATCCAGTGTCATTGCGAGGCTTAGGGGCTGCGACCCACGGCGCTGCTGCTGAATTCAACCCAGAACAAGCCCCAAACTGAGGACATACGATAACATAACTAACGGTATAAGCAGAACAGCCCTTTGGTTTGAAATTCTGCAGAAAGTAGATCACTTCCATGGGAAAGAAGAAAAGAAAACAAATACTAAGTTAATTAAAAGTTACAGCAGACTCAATAGGAGTATGAAGCAGTGTCGGTGTTCACAGGACTTACTCTTCTTCACAGTGCAGTTGTTAACAAAACAAAAGCTGTTTGGGTTTGCAAATCCCTCATTGCCTGGCTTTGAAATATTTAATTCCTCTAAAATATCAACATTACCCTCAGCTTTTTTTAATCTGCAGGACACTCTTGCCTTATGTATTAAAACACTCACTAGCTTCTCTGGTCATGAAATCCTCTTCAAAATACAAACCCATTTCTGGTTACACTTCATCCCCCTTGATTTCTTTTAAATGCTTTCATCAGTTGTTCTCAGCCCCTGCAATAGTATTTGCAGAAACAAGCACATCAACCAGCCACATTGATAGTGTTTCAGTGCTAAGTAAGTGCTAACACTGGTTTGGACATCAATCCTCCATTCAAAAATTCCACTCAGGAGCGCTATTTTTTTATGGCATTTGCCAACTTAGCAACCAAGTTTTAAGGAGATCAAACTAAACCACCATTAGCGTATTACATGCCAGAATTGGGAAAAATGAGAAGTAAATCAGTACGTCCAGACTAAAGTTACACAACAGTCACCTGCAAACATGCACCAGCCAACATAACCCATCCCAACACACTTCAGGTGCACGTGGGGAACTACACAGGTATGAATGCATAGAAAAGAGTCCTTTTGAATGCCTAGAAATTCAAAGTTTTAACTTCAAGAGTCCCCATTCTCAAGAACAGCAACAGACTTGCAGATTTCATTTATGCCCTTGAAGCCACGTCGATTTATATTCCACTACTGGTTGAAAATGCTGTAAGAAACTGAGAAAAAAATGCTATCCCATTGCTCCCATCATTAGAGAGTTCATATCAGTTACTGGTAGTTTTTTGTATTAGTTATGGACGAGGCCATCATAAAATATGGGACCCAGCCTTCGGGGCTGATAGCCTGGCTGCACTTGGCCAGGCGAGTTGTACCAGCTTCAGTACAGCCAGGAACCCGCTCACCGGAGCTACACCCATGTCTTTCTGCAATGACAGAAAACAACTTACCCACGATACAAAAATTATTGCCACTCTTTGTATTTTCAAATCACATACCCAACAGGGAGCTATTTTCTACCATAGAGAGAGTTAAACCAGTTCAGCCTTAGGTACAGCCCTTGAGCCCACAGATTGCAATGGGGCTGAAGAATTGACGTTTTAATCAGAATAAACCTCTTCACTATTTGAAAATAACTCTTTCTTTTGAAAACTAAAATGCAGATATCTTGCCAGCAATCCCGGTGCCATCCGATGCTTCAGCATGTGGGAGAGCTCTGGATTCCAGTACTTTTAGACTTAAACCCCAGTTTTAATATTCGTCCTAGGCTGAGATATTTATCACCGACCTACAGCTCATGGAAAAGCGCGGTTTTACCGGGCAGTTAAGCATACAGGGAAAGTCACTTCTGCTCCAAGTTCCCCAAGCAGAAGGTGTGGTTGTCCTCAACCATTTGTGGAATTTCTCACCAAACTTTTATGAAATAAAAGAAAATAAAACTGCGGACTATTCCAAAAAGAAGAAACGCACATCTGCAAACGCTTTGTCTCAGCTCAGCGCTGATCTTGACCTAACCCCCCCTATCACACGGAAAAACTCGGAATTAAAATCACTGTCGTAAAACAGATCTACACTTCAGTGTCAGAAAACACGCAATCCTGATTAATTTAATATGAATGAGGAACATAATCTGATGATGCAAGTGCAGACAACACTCCTAAATACAGTAAGATTGTAGTCAAGGCAGGTCAAAGTTCATTCGTCGTGCTTTAATTAAAACATCAGCATGGTTTCTTCAAACAATATCTTTATAAAGATATTAACTTTGCTGATCGCTCACTGAGGTCATTTGTCTGATTGAATTTTATTAGAGAAAACAGAACCCCAAGCCTAAAGACACAAAGCAATGCGTATCTTTAAAAATACATTGCCTTTCAGTGGGAGGTAGCGGATGTCATTCTTACATATTTGTCCAGTGATACAGGTTTGGTTTCTTGTATGGATTTACTTAGGAAACTGGGAAATCTAAAAAGCGAAGAAAATATTTCAAGGTTGCTGGTTTTCCCTTAACAACATCAGAAATCTGTCCATGTCACCATGTAAAATGTTTGATTTATAAAAGAAAACACCTCTTACTTGAAAAGGTTCGATCCTTCCAAGCACATAAAATGTTTTGAGTTTCCTACGCCGATTTTAAATTAATGTGCAAAATAACTCTGCTTTTGCAAAAGGAGTGAATTCTTATTTCCCGCGAAGAAACAGACACAAGTTAAAAATATTATTTAACAAGCAGATTCATTTCTATCCTGATTAAAAGAGAAAAAACCCTTGAAATAGTATCTATTTAGTTAACTCGGGAATGAAAGAGTTATCTGGCCAGCAAGGAGATTGTCCTTACACCAACAAAAATGTCATCCTAATTTCTAGGAATCTAGTGCCCAAAATTGCCTGTCATGTAATAAAGCAGCAGAACTGAAAGCAGCGTTTCCTCCTTCTCCACGCAACGACAGGAATCCCAATTTCAGTCCCTCATACTGGAACGAGTCTTTTTCATCAGCAACATAATTTTAGTCCCAAAATCGCTTCTAAATCTTGACTTTTCCTTTTTTATTCCGACTTCTTTTGTTCGCAAGGCCATTAACTCTCTACGTACATATGCAGACAACCTTCCAACATTTAAAACACTATCAAAACCCATCTCAAATTGCCTTGTCAACCACGTTCAAAACAGATATAACTTAATTCATGCCAATGCATTTCCCGGTCAAAAAGTAGGTTCTAGCCCTTATCCTTTCTCCTGAAATGGAGCCGTACGTGTGGGAGCTAGTTTACAGAACGCTAAGCTTTTTACTTTATGCAGAGTGACAGATTAAGGGATTTTAAAAGGAAGAGGAGAAAAAGGTCTGAGAGTTTGATGTGAGGCCAACAGTTGAAGCCATAGTAAAAGGGGATGGTCTGGAAGAAAATTAGAGGCTCCACCATTTAATTTCACAGTGTGTGTACCAACATCATTTATTACGTTTTGGCCTTAGCAGTGATTTCAAGAAAGAAACTAAAAGGGGATTAAAGTCTTTTTGAAAAGCAGAGGGTTCTAACATCACTTCTTCGATGCCTTTGAAAACTTAAAATCCAACTCTGGGCATTAAACTATTTAGTACGTCACGCACATTAAAGCTATTCAATTTACATCTTATCATCCCGCACCACTTTAAATTATGGTTAAATGAAGATATCTAATTATTTTACCAAACGGACAGCAATATGCAGAATGTCACAGGGCCAAGCGAATTCCTAGTGAACCGCCACTACATGAACAGGTCTGACTTATAATACACTACGAGTCACACGGAAAAACGCGCTTTGGGCATTAAATCACGCTCCACGTGCAACCTCAGAAACTTCGCTAACCATGTTTTAATTCCTTACAGCAGTTTACAATGTGGGCATATTCCATCCGTACGCACCACCAGAACAGAGCACAATGCCGGATTGTTCTCCGCTGTGTGCAGGTGCTCCTGGGGTCCCCTGACAAAATGACAACTGACGTAAAGCTTCTACTGAAACAATCTCACCTTGGGGCCAGCAGCTCATTACCACATTTGCTTTAGGTTTCTTTCACTTTTTGCTGAGAGCTATTAAGAGCTTTAGCTGTCCATATCTCTAAATATTTATTTCCTCTTCAAGGACTCATTTGAAAGTCAGTTGGCATTCCAAGCCCTCAAAAAGTGGAATATTTTCAGTGTACTGTTACTATTGCTTAAGAAACGCAATTGTGGAGTCCCTTCTCAAGGTGATAGCCAAGAGAGGTTCACATAATAACTGAAGTCAAACAACAATTTATCACTGTTGTCAATGGCAACTGTGGGACGTAACAATTTCAATGGATGTTAAAAATAATTCTCACTCAAATATCTCTCATTTTCTTGACATGGATATCCACCTGGAGATGAGGAACAGATATTAAAGCATACAATATGCAGTTTCCAAAGAGTATTCTTCCTAAGTTTCAAACAAACTATGAGCAACTTCCTTAACAAGACACTCTTCATATTCGCATAGATTATAAGCATCTTATAATCTAAAATACATTGAGCATGAAATGCCTGCAAGCGGTTGCAACCATTTCGCATCTTTACTTTATATTTAGACTTAGCATTTTGGATGTAAAATCTGAACCACTAAACAGCAAGGCAACGCTGGTACCTTGCACTGGAATTTCACACCACGTGTAATACTGGGAATGGTAGAAATGGAGGGAGGACTAGAAAGTGTGTCAACCCGTAATTCTTCTGCCTGGCTTATAAGTACATTCTACAACCAGCAAATTTCTCACCATGGATGTACTTACACTTGAATGCGAGCCACACAATTAAAAATACAAAGGGTATAATGCAGTAAGATAAATACCTAAAACTGCAGAAATAAAGGCTTGTTTTTAATACTTCCTCTATTGACACATTCAGCTGGCAGAAAAGGAAAAGCTTAGAAATTAACTACCTAAAATGGCCAGGGAAGAGACACAAAGGGAGCGCGGAGCAGGGGCAGGGAAGAACAATGCAAAGGGCAGAGGGAAGTCGGCGTTTCGAGTCTGGCAGATGAATTTACAGCTGAAAGGAGTTTGGGTGAAGCTTTTTATCAACAGTCGGAACTCCACAAATCCAGGGTCTAACCTTCCACATCTCAGTCGCACAAGGAATTGCCCTCAGAGGCAGCGACACATTTTGCACCAGTCGGTTTGCTTGACCAGGAGAGGTATCAATAATAATGCTTTAAAAACTGCAGACACAGCTTATGCTATCTGGGTAGTGTAGCAATCTATACGCTGTGATTTACAGCTTGTTTGGGTTGGGTTTGTTTTTTCCAGTTTACATTACAAACAACAGGAAATTAAAAGGTAAAGATAAAAAACAGACTTAAACACGAACCCTGTTCACGTGCTATAATACCACACTATTTCTTTTTATACTGTTTAAAAATTAGACTCCCATCCTCCCTGGATTCATGCCTTGCAACGACAGCATAAAAAGCACCAGCCTGAAAGTCTGAACCCCATGAAGATTGAGGGAAGTTGGTGGTGGGAGCGGGAGGGAAAGGTGATGGAGGTTTGCTCGGGAAAATGATGGAGGATGGAGTGAGTGGGAACAGGGAGGAATTGGGAGAGGGCGTCCAGCCCGGGTGGAAGCGCGGACAGCCCGTGTGGGAGTTTCAAAGCGAGAGGGAGCCTGTGTGTTCCAAGGGAAGGAATTACCAGGCAGACAGGAAAAGAGCAGACAGCTTAACGGACTAAATAACGTGCTGTAAATGCTGACACGAGATCCACCCGGGCACCGCGGGTGCGGCGCGGCGCGCGGCCTCCTCGATGCAGAATTATGCAACCGCCGCTTTGCAGCGACTGCAAAACTCTCGGGGCGATTTCGCAGGGTTTGAATGAAGAAAACTTACTGGGCCATGGATTGGAACTGGCTGGCCCGTATCAGCCCATAAATCAAAAGGCTGTTTCACATTTAGCGCTGCTGGCTTAGGACTAGTTTTAATTTAAAACAACGGAAGTTTGGATTTACTCTCTGATCCCCCTTGCACCCAAACGCACGTATTTCTGTGGTAAATGTACATGACAGGGAGAGTTACACAAGAGGAAGGAAATCTCACATACGTAAAAAAATGGCAGAGCAAAATAGGAGTGTAATGTATGTGCTACGGCCTATATTAATGCTCTATAGAAGAGACACACATATGTGATATCCCTACAAATACCCAAGCCAATTTTAAATAAATGCCCATGAGGCCCTCATACCTTTCCAGCATTTACTCCACTTATGCTATAGATTGAAGAGAGGTATTATTTTAAAGGTGTTTAAGCAGGTTTCTATAAAGCCAAGCACCTTTGCCACCAATTCAACAACACGAATGTCTGAAGAAAATAATTATAACTAAGATATACAAAAAAGACAAACGATTTCAATTCCATTTTGAGATTTTTAGAGCTAAAAAAAGAGAAAATAACAGGAAAATCTCCTTTGCAACAGCATGGGGTGTCCTTTGATATTCTTAACGTGGCACTGGATAATCAAACCACAGTCACTATTACTGCATCTAAGTCTTGCTCATCTTTCACTGGGAAAAGTAGAGTTTAAGCTGTGGAGTCAGCACATCAAACTCACCAAACTCATCTATACCAGAAATAGGTATATTATGGCATTTATCTCTGCCAACACACACTTTCAGGACTGCTCTGTGAATTTGCTATGGATAAACTTAGTGTTTTCTGTATTAGGAAAGAACAGGTGACTTTTTTAGCTACAGTTTGTAAATGGATGCAAATCACAAAATACAGTATGCTCACACCACACATCCAGAAAATAACCCTCTGCTGTTTGACCAGAAAAAAAGATATAATAAGACATAAATATAAAGCCAGAATAAGTCTGGGGCTAATTAGCAATATATATAATACAATTTACCAGTTAGCATGGGTTATTTCTTTTAATGACACTTTCTGACTTGAAAAATGTGCACTATAGCTAACAAACTGACTGAAGTTACTGCACTGCCTATTATACATATTTTAATAAATGTAATGCTAATGCCCAAGTGAAAAGATGAGATTTACACGGGCCAAGTTCTCAGCTCTCACATAGGACTCTCTTGGCTTTAATCAGTGCACACACGACAAAAGGAATGTGAATTAATGTCAATTAAAGTGCCCTGAAACCAAGTGAAAATGCTGGTTACCAGCTATTCGCACAAATTCTGATGACACCACCATCGGCCAAAGCACAAAAGGGTCGTGGCATCTTGTGTCCCTGTCCGAGTATCCCAAGGGCCAGACAGGGTGTGCAACCCACTCTGAGGAACAGCAATAAATCCTAGTAGCACCCAAATCCTGATCATACTATACACACTAATGATAAAAGCAGAGAATTAAATACCAGGCTGCTTTATGGCTCTAAAGAGCATTATAGGATTTTGCACATGGAAATCACGCAGATGTGATGTGTCCGACAGATTTTGTGCCCAGCTGATCGCAAACAGAATCCCGTTCTCGTTCCTCGGAAGCCCATCAATTCACAGCAATGTGCTTCGAGTGATGACAAGGGCAGAAAACACAGCTGATAAAAATCAGAATGACTGCCAATCACATCACCGCATGCATATGAACCAGCATCCACCGTATAGCATCTGCCTGAATTACCCAAACTGACTAACAACAATTCCTACCAAATTCTTGAAATGCAACAACAGAACTAAGGCTGCTCCCCATGCATCCTTCTGCAAACTGGTTTCAGAGTTGTTTTTTTCCTCATAGGCAACAAATGCACAGAATTCAAATTTTAAGGAGATTTTTGGTTTAGATTTTGCAATGTGCAATCACAATTAAAAATTTCACCTAGCAAAACAACTGTCAGGATTCTGATGACAACTTAGGCTTCCTGGCTGTGGTTACTGTATTAAATGTGCCGTAAGCACGTCTGTCATGTGTGAGCAGGGCCATGAAGTTCAGTTTCCTGTACGGTGTTACTAACACAAAAAAATTAGCTTAGTGTAACACCATTCAGCTTCACGTTCTGCCTCGGGTACTGTTAATTCCTCCTCCAACTGCCTACTGACAAAGCGCCTTCTCATTTCCTAGGCTTTTTCTAAAATCCTATGAGCCAAGATGACTATCTCTGGAGGAAAACAATTAAAGAAAATCACTCACAGCACTGCAGAAAATTATTCCAGGTCAATACTCCAGAAGCTGTCCTAATGAGGCACGTAAAAATCCTAAGAAATCTAAAAATCACCAGAGTTTCTCCAAGCCCACAAAACATTTGACATTTAGCCAGCTCTTGCCTGCATCTCAAGCCTGCATCTTATATTTATGGCATGTGTATCTCAGTCCTTATCACGGTAACCCCGAGCAGATCAGCCACGTTATATAATATCCCCATGGCTGCTACTATTTGATTTTTTTATATATATATATTTGCAATTCCTTATTTTTACAAAACAGAGATTGTTCCCCCCCCAAAAAAGCAAAATATATGAAACAATCAAAATCTATAGCATTAGGAGCTGAAGAACAACCCATAAACAAACAGGCCATCAATAGAAAGTAAACAGACGAGCAAGCACGCTGCAAAACTAACTCACTTTAAAGAAAAAATAGAAACAAATGACAATTTTTTCGGTATGTGTTTGCAAACTTCGTACAGCCTTGTGTTGTATCTCTACACAAAAGCACGCACGCTAACCCACACGCCAAAAAATACCCCTCCAAAAAATACCCGATTTGCAGCAACAGACAAGGTCAACTCATAGTTAATGTAAATCAGTACCCAGAGCAAAAAACGCTGTCGCTCCCCTTTCGACTTTCTGAAGGGCAGAGGAATGCAAATGGATCATTCCAGATGGCTTTGGACTGCGATTTGCCTCTGCTCCCACACCAGACAGGCACCAACGGCAACACCGGAGGACCCGGCACCAACACACACGTACAACACGGGAGCTGGTGGCGGTGCAGCCCCACGCACGGCAGTCCCACCACGGACGGACAGACCGACGGACGGGCCCTCTGCCTTCAGAAGCAAGACCCGTGTCCCCAGCAATAAGGACCGACGAGGACAATCACACCGCTCGCCTGCCCGGCATTGGAAGGAGGGAAGAAAGAGGCTTGGGTACATCTATAAAGTCATTCCATGAGGCTGATTAGTTTATAAACAAAGTAATAGCTCAAGCCAGGAAAAGCCGCCCCGCAACGCAGCGCTTCGGCAGGGAGCTCCTCGGGTTAAACCGCTACCGTCCTGAGAGAAACAGCGCTTGCGTTTAGCACCCTTTTTACCTTAACACTGGATCTGCTGGTCTGGGTCTCTGCCTCCATGCTCTGGCTGTTCTCCCTCTTGTCTTTCTTAGAGGAATTAGTCCTCACCTTATAAGTGGATGTGTTGGAGGACTTAATGAATAATCCTGGGACGGGGTTGCCTTGCTGCTGTTGAGACATGGTTGTGTTGGTCTGGTGAGGGGAATTGCACTCCTCAGACTCTTTGCTACTGTGATAGACCACTCTGCTGTCAGAGATGTGGATGCTTGGAGCACAGCCCATGCTTTGAGGCCACCTGGGGAATACTTCTAAATTGTATATATATATATATATATGTGTATATATATATCTCCTTCCTTCCCGTTGATATTCTCCCCCTGCTTGATTTTTTGTTAACAAGTTGAATCTCTTCCCTGCGTCTCCGCTACGCTCTGAAGCATTGCCATCGGTCCCTTCTACACCGCCAGAAAGCGTGTTCTGTTCTCCTCGTCCTCCAGGAAACGGGTCCTTGTATCTCAATCTCAGCAGTGGGCTGGGGAGCTGGAGGGGAGGGTGGGAAAATCAAAAACCGGTCGACTTCATATTTTCACAGATTATTATTAATTTTTCTAAGCCATCTGAGAATCTTGGTAAGGTTGCCTTCTGGGGAAAATTTAAAAAAAGGAAAAATAAGGAGGGGGGGAGGCAAAAATAACAAAAAAGCCGAAGCCCCAAACCCGCAAGCACACACACCCCGGCGGCTCCTCGGCCAGGCTCTCAGAGCGGTCGGGGGCACTGCACCATCGCCGCCCGCCTAGTCCGGAGCACGGCGCATTTTCCACCTGGGTTTGCACAGCGTTACCGATTAACCCGCTGCGGGCCGGGGGCCGCTCCCCACCTCGTCCTCCGCGCTCACTCCCGGCGGTCCCGCCCGGCGCGGTGCCGGGGCTGTGCTTTGGGGAGGGGGGGGTGCTTTGGGGCTGAGCTGGGGGCCGAAATAAATTAAACAACAAAAAATAATTAACAATAATCGCAAATCGGCGGCCCGGAGAGCCGGCTGCGCCCCTCACGCCGCGCTGGGCATGTCCCGCACCGCCTCCGGCGCGGCGGTGACATTCAGGTTCCCGTCGTCGGAAGGAAGCGCCCCCCGTCAGGCGGCAGCGGGGCTCTCCGGCCGCCCCAGCCGCATCCCGCCCGGCGGGGCTCCCGGCTCAGCGCCGCGGGACCGGAGCGGGCCGGGCCGCGGGGAGCCCCCCGAGCGCCCGCGCCGAGCGCCGGGGGCGGCCCTGGGAAATCAGGGCACGGCCCGGAGGGCTCTGCAGAGCCGCGGGAGGAGCCGGCTCCGCTGGCGGGCGCATCAAAGGGCCTCCATGTTGGGGGGGATTTTTTTGGTCAGAGAAATGATGCGAAACGGCGAGGAATTAAAAAAAAAAAAAATTAAAAAGAAGCGAGAAAAATTAAAAAGAGCGAGAAGTAGAAGGAGAACGGTCCCAGCGTCGCATCCCGGCGGGAAGGGTTGCAGCGGCGAGAGCTCTAATTCCCAGGGCCGTGGCGTCCGCGTCCCTTGCAGCGGGGAAAAGCCTCTCTCCTCGCAGCGCCGCGCTCGCTCCGCGCCCGCCGTGTTATTATTGATGTTCCTCGGCAGCGGCGGCCCCGTCCCCTCCCGAGCCCTCCCCCGCCCCGCCCGCCCTTCCCCCGCCAGCGCTGCCCCGGCGCTTGACAGCGGCGGAGCCAATAACAGCGCCCGGCGGCGCTGACCTCCGGCCCGCGCTGGCGTCAATGCAAATGAGCCGCCGCGGGCCAATGGCGCGGCGCGCCGCCCGCCGCCCGGGAGAGCCAACTTCAAACCGCCGCGCAGCGTGCGCCCGGCGCCACCTGCGGCGAGGGGACACCCGGAACCCCCCGGGACATCCCCCTGGGAACCGCCCCGAGACACCCCGGGACAGCCCCCCTGGGAACCCCCCCCCGGGACATCCCCCCTGGGAACCGCCCCGGGACACACCCCCGGGACACCCCCCTGGGACCCCTCCCCCCGGAACCCCCCGGGACACCCCCGGGACATCCGCCCTGGGAACCCTCCCCCAGGACACCCCCGGGACATCCCCCTGGGAACCCCCTCCCGGGACATCCCCCCTGGGAACCGCCCCGGGACATCCACCCCTGGGAACCCTCCCCCAGGACACCCCCGGGACATCCCCCCAGGAGCGCGGAGCCAGAGGCACCTTTACAAGGCTGACACCTCCGCCCTCCTCCAGCCACTTCGGGTCCAATGACCTTTTTTATCTTGACCTCATTCACGTTTACAGATATCTAAAGGGTGAGTGTCAGGAGGATGGAGCCAGGCTCTTCTCGGTGACAACCAATGGTAGGACAAGGGGCAATGGGTGCAAACTGGAACACAAGAGGTTCCACTTAAATATGAGAAGAAACTTGTTCCCGGTGAGGGTGTCAGAGCCTGGCCCAGGCTGCCCAGGGGGTTGTGGAGTCTCCTTCTGTGCAGACATTCCAACCCGCCTGGACACCTTCCTGTGTAACCTCATCTGGGTGTTCCTGCTCCATGGGGGGATTGCACTGGGTGAGCTTTCCAGGGCCCTTCCAACCCCTGACATTCTGGGATTCTTTGAATTCTCAACCCAGTGTCACTGGTGGGAATCAGAAGTTCGGCTGCCCCGCGGATGCCCAAAGAGCTGGGAGGACGCTGTTTTTGGGAACCAGGGACCAGCCCGGGCTCTGCTGGGGCTGCTCATCACCTGCCTTTGCATCTCTGGCCACGCCAAGTTCTTTGAAAATATTTCTGAAAGCAAAGACCATGAACAGGAAAGATGGTGCTATGGGGGTAGCGCCAGACCCTAGAGCTTGGAAAGCGAACTGCAGACAGACTTTTTCAGGAATACGTATGTAAATAGACTTTTTCTGTTTCTTTATCATATGGAGGTAAGGCTAGACATCTGTACATACTTCAAGAGACAAAGAGTATCTAAAACCCTTTAAAACACCACACCAAGGGCAAGTCGAGTTACTGCTACAGACAATACATGTTTGAGAAGCACCAGCTCAAGCGCAGCTCACGCTCAACACACACACGACGCATCGTTCTGCCACAGACCACACAGCACCCAGCGGGCTCCCAAGAGCCCTGTTTGTGTTCCACACATGCCTTTCACCTTCATCTGCAGCTCCACCAGCCTTCACTCTGACTCACAGCGCTGCCTCTCCCAGGCACCGCCTGTTCTCACGAGGAACAACTCAGAGGTGACAAGAAGGCCAGATCAAACTTTAGGTTTAGGAGCATGGAGAAAACCAAATATCAGAGGCATTACTTTTGTCAATAAGCTCCAGCTTTTGAGGAGGTAAAAAGATGTTTCACAGGAGGAAGCTATTTAAATCACTCCAAATTTGTATCATGGATGCTTTCGTGCTCCCCTGTCGGAATCACAATATTTCAGAGAAAGCCAATTAGGCACGAGCACATCGGTGCGTTTGGAACAGTCAGCCTCTGAACAGTGCCTCAGCTACATGACAAATGTCATCACGTCAAAATTAAAAGCAAAATGTGCAGATAAGATGACTAGGACAGCAAGAATGGCAAAAAGCAGCTCTCCATTCATATACATGACAGCATCACTCGATACAGATGAGAGCACCTTATAAGGTTAGGAGATGCAAAGCCAAAAGTCAGTGCTTTTGAGAAATGTGGTTTTTCAGGATAACCACAGTACTTGCACTGTCAGAATGCTTTTATTTATTTCTCATAATTGCTAGGTTTAAAGGCCAGAAAATCAAGTCTTTCCTTCCCCGATCCCTCTGCTACTGTGCAATTTCAAGTATAAGCAATAGTCACATAAACTTCATCCACCCCATTAATTCAGCTGATCTATGTACCCTGTCAGAACCAGAAAAAGACGCTGGTTTCCTGTGCTCTCTCGTCACTTTGGATGCCCACTTAAGATAAGCACTTAATAATAAATGAAGGGAAAGGCTTAACATGCCTGCTTTAAACAGTGGGCACTGTTAGGAGAGGAATCTTGCCCTCATTCTTTACGTTAACCATTATTTACTAGATCCCGTTAACAGAAACGCTGAAGTGCAGCTATAAAGAGGCTGTGTAAGAAGAGAATGCAGCAATTCCTGCTTGTGCCATTAACCACAAGTGTGGGCTCTCCTCTGCTTCAGCCTTAATGGATCTGTCAGCAAAACTGCTACTGCGCTTTATTTCTGGTGGCACTGGAGGACTCAGACCCAGCAAAACTTCATTTTCAGAGCTCTGCATTCAGTTTGCAGTGCTGACACCTAGAGTTAAGCCTTCTACTTTGTAAAATAAATGGGTTTGATTTACAGCTACATAAAGATGAAATGTCCATTTTTATGGTATCGTTTCAAAAAATATTTATATTAAAAACATCTCTGCTTTCCATTTTTGAGGCAAACAAGTTCCCATTCAAGCAGTTTATCCAAATGACAGACAAACAAACACTGAGGGGGTAGAGAAACGCTTTGTTGTTTGTACAATAATAGCATGACAAAACAACCAAGTGTACACGCAGATATGACGTGCGTGACCTCTTTGCCCTTCTTGAAATGTTTTTCCACCCCAACCCCAGGCAGATCATTTCTGAGCATTTAAATCTACAGCCTAACTCCACACAAACAAAACCAAATAAGCCTCCATCTGCAGGTTTTTCAGATCAGAATTCACACCGGCTTGAATGGGAGAATGAGGTGAGCATGAAATGCCTGGACGATCCCCCAGTAGTCTAATAAAAGCTATTGAACAATCAGTGTAGTTGTTCATACACTGAGGAAAATCCAAATAAGACCAAAAAATCTCTATTTGAACAAAACACCGGCTCACGTATTGGTTTGTTTCTCTTCAATTTGAAAACATTGGTGCTGGTTTTTAGTGCCAATAGAAAAATACAGCTGAAAGTATAGATTGACCCACAGTCTAAAATCAGGGAGAAGCAGTGAAAACATCAGAATCCTTGCTGATGGTAATTTGTCACTACACTCTATGAACACTGTGGATAAAGGGGCTTGTTCAAGCTTATTTGCTGAAGAGTAACTCAGGAAATGGTAAGGCTCTATTATTCAAAAAAATGAAATAGTGCAAAAGAGCAGAGGAAGAATAGGAGCGTAGCCACTGGCTTATTAGGGCTGTGGGGGAAGTGTAAGGTCAGTACAGAGTCAGTCAGTGAGAGGTCAGAAGAGAACCAGCTCTAGGAGACAGCTGGGGAATGAGAAAGGTTATTTATGGAGAATAAGGTTGAATTTCATTCAGGACTGCAGAATAAGAAAGAAGGCTAGCAAAGAGTTCGGAATGATTGTTATCAGCTGGCTCTGTAGACAAGTGGATGCTGTGGCAGATCGAAGTATTTAGAGAACAGATACATAAGCTCAAAATTTCAAAAGGATTGAAAAATCACAGTATCCAGCCACTTCCCCATCCGATAGACAAATTACATTGGATCCCGGATTGTTTGACAAAAGACTGAACACCACACTGACTCCCTGTCTGCTATCTCCCCAAAAATTCCCCTAAGGAAAAGCACTTCCCCTCGATGTATCAGCAGCCAGCATCCACTTCACACAGGCTTTGACCATTTCCCATCGTGCACGAGCACTGGAACAATTCGCAACAATTCGCTCCTGCCCAGCTACGCAGAAATGCATATGAAGGCCTGGAGAAAACGTTTGGTGCCAAAACCCAATTCTGATAATATTTCCACGCCTAAGACACTGACAGGCAGAATAATGCAGAAGAAACGATGGACTTGCACCTGCACGAACAAAACCATCAGCGTGCTTTGGAAAAAGTGCTTGCTCAGTGATGGCAGAGCAAGCGTGCCTATGGTCCTGTGAGCACAAGGAAGCAAGCTTGAGCTGAGATTACCCCGTGTGGTTTTAATTGCTTCTCCCCCCAAGTCAGCTGCATATTCCAACTGTGGCCTTCTGAAAAGTCAGGCGATCCTGCTGGCCTCTAGACCAGCGAAGGAGGCAGCAGGGAGGAGGAAGAGGAGGAACTGTGGAAACTGTGCCAGCACACGAACATCTGGATGGGCTCCACACTGCTGACCACTGACACGTGCAAGCTGTGACAAAGCTCTAGCCCCAAGATATTCCAGAAGGGAAAGCAGGGACCATACTCCGCCTTAGCCACACGTCTGTAGCAGCTTTACATCCCAAGAGCAGGCTGAGGGTACTTCTGCTTGTCTGTGTCAAAGCAACAGGTATCTTGGAACTGGGTGTTTTCAGGTGACACAAGGCAAGTGTAAAATTTGTGCTGAGATGTACAGAAGTACAATGGATTTGTTTTCTGCATCACTTTCCTGATGTCCTGGAATAAAATAATGACCGAAGCACAGCTCTGAGAGCCTGGCAGGCTGTCTGGCTTGCTGCTGTTGCATAATTGTGATTGCAGACCACAGTCTGTACCATTTGGAAATCAGGACCTTCAAGACAGTCTGAGTCAGCGACTTTTTCAACCAAAGACATTTGAGTCTAAAGCTCAAATACTCCATGTATGCACAAGCTTCATTGTCGTAACTGGTGTCGAAACTGACTTTGCAGCTGTAGTTTACACATCACACTCACATCAGCTGTAGTTTACACATCACACTCAGAAAAATGTACCCCCCTTTCTCCACTGTTCCTCCTTTACACTTTGATTACCTTCTTTGCTGTCCCACAATGCGGAATTCTCTTTCTTAGCCCCATCCTATCCTAAAGATTTGTTTCTCTTTCTCCATTTCTTAGTCTCTCCTGCTTCTTCCTGCCTTTGCCTCAGATCTTTTTGTTTCCTCCTCTAAGCACCCCTTTTCTCATCTGCTTTCTCTTGCCATTTCCCTCATCAGATCAAAATCCTTCGCCCAGCCCAAAGGCAATTATTGCCTCTATGATCTCCCAAAAACTCGGTCGGTCCCCTAAAATCTCCCACAAAAGCCTCCTGTTTGTTCTGCTTTCACAATTGTTCATCTGCCCCACACTTCTCAAGCATCCTCCAGCATTGCGCCTTCTCCACTTTGCTTTTTGTTTGTAGGCTCTCCCCAAACCACCCGAGAGCAGCAGCTCCTTGCACAGCAGATGCAGAGTGAGGGTGACCAGATCTCTGCCACCAGCCAAAAATCTGTGGGGAAGGGAGGAACAAAGCCCTGCCGTCCCCACCCACTCCCCTATAATTATCCTGTGCTTCACAAGCAGGAGCATCTATCGCGGTACACAGTGCCATACAGCCAGCTGCGACCATAGAGAATCAGCCGTTCCCCTCTCAGAGAGTTTTCCCTTCCCTCTTCCTAAGTATTTTTAAGCGAACTTACATTCATTTAGTGTGCAACCCTTTTGCTTTGTGATTTACTAAATTAGGAATGAGAACTGGTCCTTCTGGACCCTGCTTAGGTGGAGTGGTATAGCCAATTCTTACACCCTACAGGCCCTGCTGCCACTTGTCCCTTTGCTTCCCAAGACTATTGGAAGCCCGTGCTTAGCTAGCCAGCCTTAGGACTCTTCACACTCATAAATTGGTTCCTGATGCTGTAACGCTCTATATCACATTGTGGCGTGCTGGGATCCGGTAAGAGAAAGCAAATCAGTAAAAGAAACGCGCAACTTGCCTTCTCCATCAGTAGGTCAGTTTTCTTTGGTCATCAAAGCTAGAAGGACAAGCTCTTAATCTTTGTCAGCCTACCCCAGCGGCTAAATTATGAGTCCAGGCTAATGAGGGAAGACTCGCTCAAGACAGGCTTTCAAATCCACACATTTCCTCCCTCTGGTTCTCTCCCCATGTCCCCTCTCCCAGGTCCTCGCTGCCCAGCAGCCGCTCTCTGACTTACTCCCGGTTGACCAGCAGTGCTAGTGGCCAGTAGCCTTCCTTCCTGGGCCAGCATCCTCAACCCTTCCCAGAGACAGACGGAATAAGAGTGGGAAAGAGAACAGCAAGACAGAGAGGCGGAAACCCACCCTGCAGTGTGGCAGCAGCAGGAGCTGAAAACCTCTCTGAAATTACTCTTTAAGACAGGCTGTACACCTGCAAAGCAGAATGCTTTCATGGTTGCTGGATTTATTATTTAAGGAACAGATCCATCATCTGTGGTTGTACCGAGGGGTAATTTATCATATATTCACAATAGCAAAAAATCCCATGTACTGGCTGTGAGATTTATGTTGCTCTACCATCTGAAAAATTCATCCTACAAACATGTCTGAACATAAGACAGGGAACTGGATCTCCTCTGAATACTTAACTGTTTGCTGTATTCTCAAGTACATTTCCTTTCTTTGGGCCAAATCAATACCTTTAAATACGCTCAGTCGTATCCAACTATATACAATCCTTCCTATCCAACTATGTACAATCCTTCCTGATGTTAGGTGTATCTGTGGAGCAAGGCAGTATCCTTAGTTAACCAAGAGAAGCATACCCTACCATCAAGCTGATAACCCAATTTATTACTCTCTCCAAATGCATCCCTTTTTCCAAGAACGCTTCACATCGCGATCAGGCTCTGTGAGTAATGTTTCATTCATGATTCACACTTATTTTCCCAAGTGTATTCTTGTTTCTGTAAGCTCCCATCAGGAGGCTGCGTTCCCTGCATGCAGCCCTGCGTGCAGACAGCTGTAAGGAGGAACGTACGAGAATCCGACCGCCGCGGTGCCACGGCACAGCGCTCGTACATCACGAGTCTTGTAAACTCCATTTTACAGCTGTCTGCACACGCAGCTGAGCAGCAGGAAAAGCAACACCGCAAAAATTGCTGGAGGAGATCACAACTTGGAGGAGAGATAAGGAGAAACCACACTGAGGGCAGGTGGAGAAAACAGACCGGGTAAGTTTTCTGGGGATAGCTATTAAGAAAAAACCACCTCTCGGGATGTGTCAGGGAGATTAATCTTAAAGTTTTTGAAAAGGGGAAGGCAGCGCTTGCAGCCTCACTCAGCACAGCCCTAACAAACACAAATCTTACCCACATGGGCACCATCCTTCCCAACACACTCAGCAGGGCTGGCTGGAGCGCAGCTATCGCGGAAGGATCTGCCATATGAAGCAGAACAGCGGTTGGCAGTGTCTGTGAATTAGGGTTCCATCCAGCACAGCTGGGTGCTGCGGGGGCTGACAGGCTCTAACGCTGGCACAACAGCAAGCGCTAAAACAAAATACCCACCAGAACAGTTGGGGAACGGAGTTGAAAAAGAGTTTTAGAACATGTCCTTTAAACTTCCAAACAGACAGGGTGAGGGATGATCCGATGAGCTGGGGGAAGCTGATCTCATGCTTTACATCCACCTTGGCAAGACTTGTTGGATCTGCGCTTACTGTGCTCAAGTCAGTGGGCTCCTCCTGCTTCATCCAGAGGGACTTGAACCTCCTCTCACTTGAAATAAGCTGTGATGCCATCTCTTAGTCTTCCTGATATATACCTCCAGGGCACAGCTCTCTACTTCCTATCCCTTTGCAGAAAGGCTTCGCAATTCGCAGGTAACCAGGAGCAATACCCTCCTTCCCTTATCTCTCACGTGCCCCAGGTGCTAAACGCACCTTTCCCCACAGCCCAAATCTGGTTTACACTTCTGCTTTCCAGGAGCTTCAAAGAAAACCAGTGCACACATTAGCTTTACAAAGAATTAAAACCAAGTAAGAACGATCACTCTTAAGTTCATTAACACGACAATTATACCAATCTGGACAAAACTGCAGATTTGTTCATCTCCTTGTGCTCTTAGAAGTTCAATATGCAAGTGTTGGAGTTGTTTGAGCAGGTCAGGATCATCCCCTGCACATGACACGTCTTCAGATCCCCACACAGGCTGCTCCCCTCTTGCTCAGCCAGCATAAACACCTACACATCACATCTTTCTTTTGACGGTCTTGGGCACCAATAGAAATAGCCGTTTAGAAAAAAATATATATCTAAAAAGCTCCAAGTCCTGAGGACTTCAAAATCTGATTTAAAGTGTCTGTCCTTTTAAAAGGAAGATAAATTAGTAACTGTCCATTTCACAGATTCAAATGGGAAAAGCCACGTGGGCTTTTGAGACAGGGTAGAGGGATTAGAAAAAAGAATGGATATCTGCTATGTAAGGCACTACAATGCCCCGAATAACCTACACTGCTATGTAAGGCACTACAATAACCCAAATACACAAGCTTTTTCCAAACACGGCCACACTTGTTTTCAGCAGGAACAGCAAATCCCAGCAAAATCAGTTTTCCACTGGGAAGACAGACAGGTATTCAAGAAAAATACTACAAGAGAAACCAGTGTAAATCCAGCTTCCCCATAGCAGGTTGAGCACAGGCACTGCACAGAGGCAGGCAGCAATCACAGCCATGCAGCACCCAGAGCCTCTGCTGGTCCTGCTTATCGTTGGTAGTTAAATGGGGTGCTAGTCCCCATCATGCAGTGCCCTGACCACCCCATACATCATGCACAGGTGGGCAAACTTTGCTTAAGCCTCCTCCTCAGCTCACTAACCCCACTCAATGGAGTTCTGGGAGAGGGACATGAGGAAACACTTCCCTTCTCTTGCAGGTTTCTCCCCAAAATAGCAGCAGATTACCTTAAACTCATAGCTGCTACTGATCAAGCAAGGCACAGAATCACAGAATCGACTGGGTTGGAAAAGACCTCAGAGATCATCGAGTCCAACCCTTGGTCCAACTCCAGTCCGTTTACCAGATCATGGCACTAAGTGCCATGTCCAATCTCAGTTTAAAAACCTCCAGGGCCGGTGAGTCCAGCACCTCCCTGGGCAGCCATTCCAATGCCTGACCACTCTCTCTGTAAAGAATTTCTTTCTAATATCCAGCCTAAATTTCCCCTGGCAGAGCACCTTTCGGCTCTCTATGAAACACCCCAGACAGACAAAAAGAGGAGAGATATAACAGGTCTCCTACACTGGCAATTAATTCGGTGTCTGGCAGCAGTCCAGTTTTCCCCCTACCTTGGATCAGCAGCAATGAGAGGATGCAGGACCAGGCTCCACTCCCAAACAGTATTTCACTTCTGATTTTTAAATCACTTGCTCATTTACCAAAAAAGCAGCTGGAGGCATCTCACAGCTGAACCCATGCACCCAGCTGCAAGGTATTTCACTGATTGTGGAACAGGTGATCAAAAAAGGAAAACAAATTAGAGAGGAAAAAAGCAATATAGCAAATTCCATCCCTCACAGCATTTCTCTTCAAGTTTTTCTTAATATCATACGCTAAACAACAGGAAAAATTGACTACACAAGGGCTGTTCGGAAGCACTGTGTTTGGGGAGAGACTGTAGGTGTGCATGTTAAGTATAACACATCAACTCCTTTCATGCAGAAGCTGTTTTTACAAAGCAAACCAGAGAAATACAAACTTCTCCCAACTGGCAGCACAAATTGTTGCACATTCAAGAATGGAAAAAAGGCAAGAACCTATACTGATCGTCAGAGATATCCATCACTGTACGAATTACCTGCACCATTAGGCGCTCAGACAGAAATCACTGACACGCAGCTTTAGATAAGAGGGAGCAGATCCCTTGCTTGCTTGTGCTTTGTCAAACGCACTCGTTTATTCCTTTGCTGTGTTGGCTGTTCCTTAACAGTGTGGAAGAGAGAAACGAATTATCACCAAAAGGTGACTCTCTGGGACACAAAGGACCCTGTAAAGCGTCCAGGGCTGTTGGAGCACCCCATGCAGGGCTGTCTGCACGATGGCATCACCTCACTGCAGCCCTTAATAGCTTCTTGATTCAAGCATCACTCATAGGCTGTTAGGGATGGTCAAACAGGAGGAGACATTTTTTCACCACAAGATCGTTTTCCAAGAAAACCCAGACTTTTTGATACCTGCTGACTTTTCTTCTGCGATGCAGTGAGGTTAGTACCTAGAATCCCTCTTAAACGTCTCCTTCATGGTCACAACATGGCACTTAGGCAAACTGAGATCATTTAAAATCAGATTTGGTTTCTTTATGTGGCTGTTTACTGTAGTTTCCATTAGTACAGAGAATTCCGTTAGACCTGCCACCTTCACTTTTGCTCCCTGTCTTTTTCAGTTTCTTGTACGTTATCACAATGCTGCAACACTCATCTTAACACAGCAGTTGGCACATATTTAAAAGCTTCTTCTTAATCCTAGAAACTTTGCCCATTAGAGGAAGAGATGGACGTGCTAAATGTCCCCGAACTGTTCAGGACAACCTGCTAGGGCTACAGTCTTGGAAACGATACCTCAATGTCCCTGCAGATGCTAATGCAGTTCAGCTATTTCTGAACACACCAAGCCATCTCAAACATGCCGAGTATCTCCTGCCTCATATCTCACAAGTATTAGGCGATTTATCAGAAATATTTTGTAAGCACCTCCCCACATGTACCTAACTATTGGCCTATGTGAAGAGTATATAAACACCCAACGATGAAGGCTGCCAGTTTTCTCCCTTTCTAAGACTTCTACTTTTGTCCTATTTAAAGCTTTTCTCACCGTTTTGTCACATGACAACATCTTTTATTGTCTTAATACAGTGACCTATTGAAAACATCAACTCATTAAGAATTACAATTACACTTTCCCATCTGAGGCATTTCCCTGACACTGCTATGGATCCCACGTTTACCCCAGCACAGCATTTTGTGTTAGGTCCTTGTGTTCACCCAAGACTTTGCTTACAGCACCCGGGCTCCCCAGAGGCTCCAGAGACAAAGAATATAGACCTTGTGCTCCTTTCCAATTGGATTCTCTGAACTTGCCGTGGCTGCTCCCACACAATGAACTTAAAGAACCGCAGCAGAGATGAAGACTGGGAAAATCACAGCAGAGAGAGAAAGGAAATTAAGCAGGGACCTTGCTAGACAGAGATTGAAACGGGAAATAAATTGTTTGTAGCGCTGTAGATTTCGGACAAAACCTAAATATCCAGACCAGCTTCCTGCCAGACTATAAACTGCATGTACTTTGGCCATTTTCTCATCAGTTTAAACCCAGCATCGTATTTGTTACAATGACAGCATATTTACTAACGAAAGCGCTCCGGCAGATATTTTGGGAAGAGAAAGAGAAACAGAATTTCTCAGACCAAATTCCCATCGCACAAACAGTTGTTTCAATACAGTTGTGCCCCCTACGATACCGAAATAAATCTGAGGTAGCCCCCGTATTACAACCTTCTTATTGATGATTTTTTAATGTTATTTTTTTAATGTTTTTTAAGGCAGGGATAACCCAGCTCATCCTCCACTTCAGGAGAATGTGAACTTGTGATAAAAAGTCTACTTTTGTTGCTGTGCCAAGCGCCAGGCCCAGAACTTGGGAGGATTAACAACAGGAACGGGCTGGAGACACGTGGCTTAGTCTGTTTGCAGTCCAGCTCCTTCGCAAGGTACAGCCTGACCTGAGGTGACTGTGCCTGAAAGGAACAATTACAGAGCTCAGCAGTGGAAAAGAACACCAAGTAAAACAAAAACAGACAGACAGGAGCCGTAAAACTAAAATAATTTAAAGCGCGCAGCTAAATCATGTGCATTAGGATACATTACATGTATTTGTTAACTGCTTCGGTGAGAAAACTTCAGAAGAGACTACAGAAACCTTGGATTTCTTCTAGAACAGTTGCTATACTGCTTTCTTTTATCTCTTGAGCAGCAAATCAAAGTAAACTCCCGTTTATCTAAAGTTATGTGGCCCTATCACAGACACTCTGAAACACATCATAAATATTAATTGATTTATGATTCTAATTCCTTGCAGATGGGGAAATATAAATTGACTTGCCCTAGAGTCACCTAGGGAATATTTGTCATTGCCTGGAAGTAAGACTGTAACCTGATGCCCTTCGCCACAGTATCTACCTTTTGAAATCCAGTGGTTCCTGGAAGTTGTGTATTTAGGATAGTTAATAACAGCCAAGTAAAACTCCATATTTTTGAAGCACTTCTAACATCACCTACAATTCTGCGATAAGATTTATGTCTCCTGGAGTCAGCACCAGGTGAGAAACTGCTTGGTGTCACAGGCTTGAACTGCCTAATGACCATCTAAAAAGCTTTAAACATGACAACTTTTTGATACTTACTTGAGAGTGCGCTTCTCTGAAGATCAATTTGTCATGCAAATGCTAGAAATAGTCAAGCAAGGTGGCATTTAATGTAGCAGGTTTGCATCTGGAAAGGAATGTCTCCCAGCTTTGTTGTGGATGGGAACCACTGCAGAAAAAGGATCTGATGCACTGGGGTGATGTGCGGTGGGTTTACTCAGCCTCTGACTTGTGTATGGGCAGTAACACGACACTTTTGAGGAAGCTCAGAAACCCCCAGAGAACTTCCCCACAGCTACACAAGCAAACCATCATCATCTCTGTCTATTTTCTTAACTCTCCTGGTTTAAAAGTCTTCCTAAGCCTTGTTCGAGCACAGAACTATTGGTGCTTTCTGCAGGACAGTTGGATTGCTGTTCCAGAAGGACTTTGAGAGCAGCATTTCTGCTTATATCACAGTATCACAGTATGTTTGGGATTGGAAGGGACCTCAGAAGATCATCCAGTCCAATCCTCCCATGGAGCAGGAACGCCCAGGTGAGGTCACTGTGCAGCCCAATGGCCCCGAGTCCCCGGTTGCCGGGACCCAGAGAAGGAGCTCTAGAACCAGAACAACTCCACTGAAGCCACTGGAGATGATTTGGGTCCTCTGTGTGACGTCTTTCAAATCTTGATTGTGGGCACAGAAAAACACCATCACAACACAGGCATCTTGGGACAGTCGCGAATGTTTGGTGAGTACTGAGCTGTATGAGTTTAAAGTTGGGCTTAGCTAGCCAGGGTGGATGGACCCTGATAAAAAGCTTGTAAGTCTACTCTGTATAAACACCCAGTGTTTTAGGGGAACGTGTTAGAACATGACCATAGCTCCTTGCACTGGTACAACAGGTTACCGACTATAATCCTCAAAGACAACAGATTCACGTAACCACAAAATTTAACACGTTTATAAGAAGATTCAGTGTTACCTACAAAGATAAGACAACGCTGTGCATTGTCTGAGGCTGGGAACCCCATTTCTCCAGCACACGGCTCCCTCTGCGGCAGAGGTCGGCTCATCCTCTGGGATATCCAGGCTGTCTCAGCCTGACAAGCGAGTACTGTGACCTGATCCAGCCCATCCAACACTGACGTCAAACAGGAGGTACAAGGCAAAGAGCTTCCATATAAGGGGAGAAAGGGGCCAGGAGTGTTTAGAGGAAAAAGAAGGATCAAAAGGCAAACTTCACGGCACAATTCAGCTCTCATCAACACAGCCTGCATGGTGCCGCCTTTGGCCTGTTATCCCATAGTATAAGAACAAAGCTAGATCCAAAAAGACAATTAAAAGGAAACCATATTATCTGGACATGACATCTCTTCTGCAGAGCACTTATGATTAACCTTTGGAAACCACGATGATTTATCACTGGAGTAGGCTCTGGCAGATGCACTGGCTACAGGAAAGCATTCAGGCTACATGCAGTAGATGATCACTGTCTGGATATATTATTGTTTTTTGAAATATATGTTGTACCTTAAACAAAAAGAAAAATCCTATGAGATGATGCTTGAATGCCCATTGGAGTACGCCCCGAGACAGCTCTGTGAGCCACGCAATGAAGGAATCACAGCAGTTAGACCAGTTTTAGGGAGTCCATTAGTACATTAACAAGCACAGAGCAGTCTACAAGCTTGGGATCTCCCTGCAGAAAACATGAGCTCTTTTTAACTGTAAATAGAGTGATGCTTGTCTGAGCAGTGGATTACTGCGGAGCACTTTTTCGTTAGCTCACCTCTGGGTTTAACAGGTGTTTGTCACTTGCATGGAAATGAAAACAGAAGTTAATGAACTAATTAATTCACTCGGTGTTTAAAAATCCCTCCTTCCTATCCCCCCCTGGCCATGACTCCTAAGTAAACTATGCAGAAAGGGGTCTGATTCCCCCACATCTCTGGCTTGAAGTACACACACAGTGTTCCCTCTTCACATGGTTATCTTTGATGTAAAGCCACTGCGTGCTGGCTACTGACTCTGCCTAAATCCATTACAGGCACCCCTTGTATAATATGCACCTTGCTTTAGCGTGCAAGACATTTGGTTCCCAAAAACACGATAGGATGGCTAGAGTAACCACTAACCAGACACGCTGGAATGCCTGAAAGTGTCCAAGATTAGTCATTTGGCAGCAATCCCAGAGAAATGTAGCTTTACATATCCCTCTCCGGACAGAAAGGTTTAGCGCTTAGGGCTTTCTGGCAGGCCTGGGCCCAATTCTTCCCTCGCGGGGTGCTGTGCAGCTGGCATCAGCCGTGACCATGACAGCTAAGCCGAGATGCAGTTGTCACAAAACCCGGGGTCATTCACTGTTTCAAATCTGCCTCCAGCATATTCTTTTCTCCATCAAAATAAAGCAAGCCAAACCGAATCAAACCCTTTCCTACGCTTGGCCTTGATATTTATTTGGGTTTTTTTCTGGGTAATTCCAGCTTCTGTGTTTGTCAACTGCAAGGAAAACACGTGTGTCACGTACATATCGATCAGAAATCTGGTGGGTGTTTGTATATTATACAAGGTTGGAGAAATTTCATTCTAATTTGAGGGTTACTGAAGAGCAGCGTGTGTGCTCATCAGCTATACAAACCGAGGCAAATGCAAGATCGCATTCGGGTGCTATAGAGCTGGCAAGACTGAGAAGCAGCAATGTGGGAAACTGCAGCGGGCCTGTGGAATCCTTGACAGAAAATATGAGAGTAGAGATCAGCCTTGAGATATTAAGATTTACCCTTGAGAAGGATGGGAGTAAAGGAGTATCCGGAGAGAGGAAAGATGTACCCGTGAGAGAGAAGGGGATAGAAGAATAACATGGATGATAGAAAAATTAACCAATGAGATGTTAGGGCTGTAACTTGTAACCAATAGTGAAAAGACACGTGAACTGGTAGAATTGTATAAAAATGCACTTGTAGCAATAAATGGCACCTATTACTTTCATCTTGAAAAGAACTTGGTCCATGTCGTTTGTCCGTCTCAACCGCGACACAGCAACGCTCCTTTGGTCACTGAAGCTCGACGCAGGACTTGCATGGACACATTTTATAAGAGCTGGCACCTGCACCTCACTGCACTTTTAACAAGGGATCCAGTCGCCTACGCATAAAGTAACTCAAGCTATTTCTTATGGCATATCCGCGCCAGGTAAGAGAACGCGGCGCAGAGCCTGCGCCGTTGCTTTGGGCAAGCCGGCACATCCAAACCGGCAGCCGAGCGCTGCGTAAAACCAGCTCGAGAACAGTTCGCTTGAGCTTAGTGCTGAGCCGAGACAGAATTAGTCCCGCTGGTTCAGGAGCTGCCACGCTGACCATGAGACCACGGACCTGGGCGTCACGGTGCTGTGTGCGGCTGCCTCAGCGTTTCTGCGCAGAGCTGCAGAAAATAAACCGGTTAAAACATGCCGAAACTGGCAGCTCCCTTCGTGTTTTTCACGTGTTGAGCTGCGGAACTGGTGCCAAGTACTCCCGCACTCAGGACTGCACGGATGATATTGCTCCTTCGATGTATGACATTCGTGCGGCATTCCAACGGGGAAAGAAACCAGCACAACCAAGTGGATGAATGGAAAAACAAATTGCTTCAAGTTGATTTAAAGAAGATATTTAGTCATGCATGGGAAGGGGAAAAAAAATAGGTGACCAAAATAGAATGAAGCAATTGGAAACAGCTGATGTTCGATGAAAAGACAGATATTTTCTAGGGTGAGAAATTTAAAAGCCTCAAGTATTTTGAAAGGGCAAATTATGTGTGACTTTTTAATCCCTCCAATGATGCCAGGTTATCCAGAATCCACTCCAGAAAGGTTTCCGAAACAGTTTATTCTAGAACTAAGCCAAAAACCTTCAGCCAACCCTGGAAACTCTTATTTAGAGTCAGACTAACATTTTGTGAGCTCATGTCAATGTTGGAAAATTGCTCCGGCTGAAAGCATGAGGGAATAGATTTGCAAAGGAACCCTGGAGTTTTAGCCTGGTTTTATGATTTGCAATAAGAAAAGGCAGAAATGGAAACTAAAATCCTTGATAGAACGAAAACAAAAAGAACCCAGAAAGGCTGAGTTGCATTTTCTGACAGAGCCATTACTGTGTTTCCATTTCACACGAGTGGACAAGTTCATGTTGTACTGGAAGCAAGAGTAGGGGTTCCCATTACATGAGCTTTACACTTGGTTCCTCAGCGTTGCCCACAGCACCTCATGGCTACGAACATCACAAACCCAATCGTATTGCTGCAGTCAGTGTCCAAATCACACCCATTACCATTACAAATCAGCCCAGTCAACCCCAACCAGCAGGAATTCAGGTGTCAAATCCCACAGGGCACACGGGGGACACTCTCAAGGGCACCAACAAATAACTTCTCAAAGCAACCTTTTCTTTTAGGCTTTGTGTAGACTTTTGGGCACATTCAAGTCTGAGGCACCCTCGTCATTCACGTTTCTGGGTCACCAACTGCTCTTGATGTGCTATCAGGCCTTTTTTCCTTTCTCTCTCCTCTTTTTCATTAACTTGGCTAAAAATATTAGTATGTGTGGCATGTATTACTTTGTCCCTTTAGTAAATCATTGGCAGACATGGATCAGCATTTTGAGATGTGTGGACATAGGTAGGAAGCCAACCAGTGTGTTACTGCTTTTCATAACAAGTACTGATGTTTTACTTCCATGGGTGTCCACGTCTTTTTAAGTCACAAGGAAGAAGTGTGCTGTAACGAGCAAATATTAAGTCAGAAGCTCTTGGCTACATAAAGCCATATGGAAGAATAAAAGAGGAGTTATGTGAAATCCATGACATCTGGGAAACGCTTTGTATGTGAACTCCACTGACAGTCTGCATTGCCAGGCCGGGAGAAAGGACATAGATGTCCCAAACAGAAGCCTGAGAAAATAGAAATTCAGTAAGTATTGTTAACTCATAAAATACCTTATGTGAGGGACCAGATCTGCTTGGAAATTCGAGCCAAATTTGGGAAATTATTCTGAACACCGACAAAAATTCAAACCAGAAATGTATAGCATATTGAAAAATGCCTTGTGCAGAGGGGTTGGACTAGATGATCTCCAGAGGTCCAACCTCAGCTATTCTATGATCCTGTGAAATGTTTTACTTTGGAGTTTTCTAAATGAAACTGTTTGGGTTTGACTCTTTTCTTTTACAAAATGAAAAGGGACAAAAATAAACAGCATAAAAAGCAACACCATGCGTTCTGTTTGGGAGCGAATAAAAACATTTTGCAAAGTTTAAGCATTTTCCTCCTAAACCCCCTCAGTCTTCTCCAAAGGAACCTCTGCTTTTAGTTTCATTACACCTATGTTTATTTTTCATATAGGGGAGTTGGGACGGGGGGGAGAGGGTATCAGCGAGCAAACCAAAACACTCACCATTCACCCAGCTCTGCTTCCAACCCCTATTTTCTTATTCTCAGGTGAAAAACTGCAAAGCTGATAAACCCTTTCAGATGTACCCGTTTCTTCAGGGCCGAAAGTGCAGAGCAGGCATCTCTGCAGCCAACAATAACAAACACTAACGCCAACCTTGTGCGTTTCCATGGCCGTGGTGCCCCAGAGACCTCCTCTTCCAGCCACACACTCCTCCCCTCCAAAGCCACCTCGTCATCACCTCTCTGCGGCCGGGGAAGGAGGGACAGTTCGGATACACCCATTTCCCAATAGATTTTGTTCCAAAGGAGGAGGAGGATATAAAAAAAAGAGGTGTTTCTGCTCTTTCATTCTTTCCCCAGGTCTATTTACCCATCCCACGTGGTTACTGGTGAAAGAGAAATTATTTGGTTAGAGAGCAACGAGAAGTAGCACAGGGAGCACTGTTGCACAACCAGCAGCTCTGGGGATCAAGCCGGTGTCCCTGGGGCTGTACAAGAAAACAGAGCAATATTTTCCTACAAAAACACTTGCAGTTAATCTTTGTGCTTGGGCTGGTGTTGGAGTACATGGCACCGGCGGGTCACCCACACCAAACACTGACTCAAGTTGGGTTAACAACAGTTTCAGGTGACCATATGCTCATGGCCAGCACCGCAAAAGGTGCTGCAGAGGTTGGTGGGACTGACAGGAGGTCAGAGGGGCACCCCAGAAGGAAACAGGGGCTGAGTGCGAGCTTGGTGGCAGCATCGTGGGCGTCCCCTGCATACCGTGTGCCACCAATGTCCGGGCATCTTCACCGGCACCCAGCCCCTGATTGTCCCTGGGACCCCAGTGGTGTGACCCCACAATGCACAGCAGACCCGCTCCTCTATCAAACAGCTTTTGCCAAGGTGGGCAAAGCTCAGGAGACCTGTTTTAATACCAAGTGTCTGGGAGTTATCAGCCAAACAGCTGGCTCCTCATAGTATTCCAGTCTCTGATAGAGCCGGTCAAAATGTTTCCATCCAGCAAGCTTTTTTGAAGAAAAATTATTATTTTTATTATTATTAAGGTTTTTGTTACTCTTATTAAGAAAGTGCCCATCCTGTCAATTAAAGAAAGTACATTTCAAAATCCCAAACTCATTTTTGTTAGTTTGCTTTGTTGCGGGTTTTAATTGCCTTCATCATCCCACCCTCCTCACCTTCCCTTTACTACTGCCAGGAACAAAAAGGAAAAGCAAGTGTGCGGAGGGGGCTACAGAGCCCACAAAGTCACCTTCTGTACCCAAAACAAGCTGTTCGTGGCACTCCGGCATGTTAATGTGCTACTAGGGAGAAGCTGTTTTGCTGGCATTTGCTGCCGAAGGTCCTGGTTGCAGCCATGTAGGAATTAGCCCGCTCAGCCCTGAGGCTACGATCACTAGTTTCCTTCTGGCGCATCTAGTCGACAAAGAAAAGGCAGCCAGGGTCTGGCTGTGTGTCCTGAGAAGTATCTGGAGAAGTGGTCTCACTTGACTACGTGGTCAACTCAAGGGAAAACGTCAGCCCCCCATCACACTCAGGTACCTGCGGCTGAGTATTTGCGCAATACCGCTGTTTTACCTCTTTTAGCAAAAAATCTCAGACCTCCACTGCAAACACGAAGGAGCTTCACCACAGAACCACAGAGTGTCAGGGGTTGAAGGGCCCTGGAAAGCTCACCCAGTGCAATCCCCCCATGGAGCAGGAACACCCAGATGAGGTTACACAGGAAGGTGTCCAGGCAGGTTGGAATGTCTGCACAGAAGGAGACTCCACAACCCCCCTGGGCAGCCTGGGCCAGGCTCTGCCACCCTCACCATGAAGAAGTTTCTTCTCATATTTAAGTGGAACCTCTTGTGTTCCAGTTTGAACCCATTACCCCTTGTCCTACCATTGATTGTCACCGAGAAGAGCCTGGCTCCATCCTCCTGACACTCACCCTTGATAATATTTATAACCATGAATGAGGTCACCTCTCAGTGTCCTCTTGTCCAGCTCCAGAGCCCCAGCTCCCTCAGCCTTTCCTCACACGGGAGATGCTCCACTCCCTTCAGCATCTTTGTTGCCCTGCGCTGGACTCTCTCCAGCAGTTCCCTGTCCTGCTGGAACTGAGGGGCCACAAATAGACACAATATTCCAGATGTGGTCTGGTCACTTCAGGAGGGAGGTCACAATTGGTACAAATGGGGGAACATGCACGGAATGAGGAAAAAATGCCAGCCATAGGGAGGGGAGCTCAGCTCATCATATTAGCACTTGTTTGCTCCCACAGCAACACTTCAGTACAAAGAAAACCAAATCTCCATTATAATCCTGCATTTTTGGACTAGGCTCCTGCGTATTAATTCCTATTGATTGACACGTGGAACAGCACACTTTGATCATCTTGTTAATCAGGTATTCTTGCAGCAATATGTGACGCAGTTTAAATAAGCCAGGTTAAGTCCTTGTGTACACAAGGAAGCTATTATAAGAAAAGGGAATGATGAAACCACTTTTTGCAAGAAGTAACCAGAGATTGAGTGCCTTATATGCTTTGGAAAATCTCACTTCATTTGTATCTTCTTTTCGTGACTTTCTGCCTACCATGACATGGTGTTGTCCCCACAGCCCTGACTGGTTTGGCTTGAAAGTCAAGATTTTGCAAGATGGACTAGTTAAACCCCCTGAGGCTGTATGTAAGCTTGCAGGGAACTCAGTACCTTCATTTCAAGGGGTCCTTTTCTTCATACAGTGCGCTTTGGTCATTGGAAATACTGAGCACTCCTGGGGGTGTTGCTTAGATGCACTGCAGCCCTTGGCAGACAGGACTGCGGAGACACAGCCCTGTACAGGGGGGTCAGAGAACAAGCCCCTCCTGCCCAAGGGACCAAAGGAGGAGACCCCAGCACTGCCATGGAGGAGGAACACCGAACCAAACTAGGCTGCTCAGCCCCAGATAAGCACCTTGCTGGAGGACTGACCCTGCTGCCCAGCCTCCCAACAGGATTACATTTGCAAAAGCATCCGATTTGCAGAAATACTGATCAGTCCCACCTCCTGCTGATATCAGCAGAGACTACAAGCACTGGGATACTGAAAAATCAGAGCAGTGTCACCAGCCCGTGCCCCTCTCCCATTTACGAGTGTGGCTCAGCCTCTAAAGGACCATAACTGAGACTTTATGAAGCCCTTGGATGGGTTTTACTACAAAACAAAGCTAAGAATGAACATGCACCATTACAGCAGGACAATAGCCTAACCTTAACAATCGCTTCCTGTAATTGTCTGAGGCAGCCTGTAGGACAAAGAATCATCTCATGATAAATCCTTGTTGGTCATTTACCATTATTAATCTATACTGTCAGAATGAATTAGGTGCAGAGGAGCATGTTGATTACAACACAGATGACACTCTATCTTTAATTATCATGACTTCAAAGTAAACAGTGTCAAGTAATCAACCTCAATCACCATAAACGGTTGCTGGAGGAAAGCGCTATTCAGCTGACCGTACCGACGTCCAGCTTGCAGGGTCTGCAGTTACAAGGCTGGTATTATATCATTACTTTTCCAAATTGCTCTCTATTTCTATCCACATTAGTCAGGTCTATGGGGCACTTTTTCCACTGCCTATGACACGCCTTAAATTAGGGGTGGCCAATTCTGTCAATATGTAGCTACATAGCCTTATTTATAGAACACTTCAGATTAAGCAGCAAAAGCTCCCACTGTCCTTTTATGCATTTTCATTTTGCATTTAACAGCTACTTATTCATTTTACTTACCAACTAGGGCTATGTTTTTATAGCTTGTGGTTCCCAATTCAATATTATTCTATGCCATTTTCTGGAGGGCTGGGATTATGGAATAAACCTAAACACCTGGACAGTTTGCGAGGCTCTGGGAGAGCAGCCAGCGGTGCTGCAGAGGTTCCCAAATCCCATCACACAAACGGAACCCCTTTGTTATTGTAGGACCTGAGATAAGGGCTCTGGGGTGCGGGGCGTCATTCCTGCGTATTTCGGGCTGCCTGGCACACCTTGTGAAAAAAACAGTCTCCGTTTTCCCCAAAACTGGAGTGCAAAATGCAAAAGCCCGAGAAGATATAGCCTGTGAAACGTCCTGCTTTGCTCTCCCAAGGAGAGCAAACCAAGGATGTAAGGAGTTACATAAATAAACCAATAAAGCAAAATTAAAGCGGGGAATTTAATCACTCAGGAGATGGGAAATTCAAGGCTATGGTACCCATGGCAAGTACTATTTGTCCACAGGGTATGGAACATTAACCTTAATTCCATATGTGGAAACAGAAAAAAGCTATGGGACGCATCACGTATGAATGCATATTTCATTTCTCTGCGAGGGCTATTGTAGAAGCAATAATTAAATTTCCCGACTGCAAAGCAGGTAGGGTCATGCACAAGATCTGAGACCAGAGAGAGCTCCCAGCTCATCCCAGAGTTTAGGCAGGGAAGACTCAAGGCCTGAGTTTGGCAAGGCCAGAGTTTAGCCATAGTATCACGTCTTGCCTTATAAGCTTCTGGCCGCTGTTCAGATTTTGGTTTGAAAATTGCCATCTGTTGATTTAGGCAACGTCGTGATGTTTCTCTCAGTTGTTTGGGTCAACAAGAATTCCGCATTTCTTGTATGTTTTTCTTTTTATTAACTAAAGCAGCATTCATTGTCCAACAAGGCAGAGGTCCTGTTCCTGCTGGCTGCTCAGTTTATTCGAATGTGAGAACCAGATTATTGCCGAGTTAGACAGCAAGCAAGTTATCTAAACCTGCGAGAGTTTTGCGCTTGTCTTGACCTGAATTGCAATACCAGACTGGGTGCTGAGGAGACACATTACTGAGAGGAAGAGCCGAAACCAAAGCCAACCAGATGGACAGTGACACCGTGGATAGAACTGTTGTCCTTAAAGTTTCAATTTCTGTATCATCTTGGACAATCGCTGACTGCTATATCTATTTTTGCTAAAATTTGGCAGGCAAGAATTTATGAATATAGAAACCAACAGCAGAAATGTAACAGCTGAGAAGACTAATTGCAATCGGGGAGGGGCTATTTAAAGAAGAGTCAGCTTAATAAAATTACTCCTATGTTTTGTCACCAGCATGGGAGGCAGAAGCAGCAGTCTGCTTGCTTATGGCCCCCCGCGAGCCTGAGTCTGGAGGTGCCACATCCCATCTCCTCCCATGGCCAGAAGCAGGTCAAGGAGAGATAGGGACCCCACAGCCCGCAAGGAAAGGAGGTGTCTCTGGTGGGGCTTGGGTGCTCCCCATCAGCACACTGTCCCTGGCTGGAAACACTTGGCTTTAGGCAGAAAGGGGTCTGAACAAGGATCTCAGGCCCTCGTGCTTTAGGAGAATCTTGTGTCAGAGGCCACGTGCTGGTACCCGTGCCTGCAGGCAGCCAAACCCAGCATCCCCCTTCAGCGTGAGCGGGGCCAGGCGCTAACCCAGCCCATCACTCCCCATAAAGCCGTTTAACACATGCGCAGCACCAGCTGGCACAGCTCAGGGCTGACTTCAGTCACCAGCTCGCAGGCTCCCGGGACGAGGTCAAAACCCATCCACCGGTACGGCGGGGCTGATGGAGTCAGAGAGCAGTCGCGGGCTGGGACACCCGCCTGCCGTGGGGCAGCGGGTGCCTGTGTGGGCTCCCCGTCCCCACTCAGAGCCTCACCGCACGGGAGGTTTGGGCAGCTCGGCACGACCAGGGCTGGGGGGCTGTTTGCTCAGACAGGACTCCCTGCAGGGGCAAGGAGGCGAGCAGTGCAAAATGCAATAAAGCTTCTCCCAAGCTGTAGCATCCTCTTGCGGTACCGTGCCAGAGGGCTTCCATCCAGTAGTTTTGGACATATTTTACCAAGTCAAGGCCACGTTTATCTCGCAGCAATTCAAAGCGAGGAGATCCCCCACTGCAGAGAAGACTGGCGTTTCTTTCACTTGCATTTCAAAATAGGAGTGCTCACACCAGTTCCCTCTGCCAGGAAACCACCCCAGGGCTGTCCCAGACCGCAGCTGGTGGGCAAAGCTGAGCCGCGGGCACGGCGGAGACGGGCAGCCCAAGGACACTCTGTGGTGTCTTGTTGTCACCCGAAACCTGGAGATGCAGGGAGCAGAAAGCAGTGGTGTCTCTCCACGTCTAACTTAGAGGTCAGGCTTGCCCCGGGGACCTGCACCATGCCCTGCAAGCCACCTGCTGCTCAAATGCATCCTAGTCCACATCCTCCTGCAGGGAAGGGGAGACCCGCAGCAGCAGCGCTGCCCAGCACCCCCGGAGTCACCGACACTCTCCTCCATCACCAGCGCAAACTGCGTACCGAGGGCTGCGCCGAAATCACCAACCTCATTTCCAAAGAGCTTTAGTAACCTCGGGCTCCTCTCACCCTAAGCATCTTAAACACGAGCTATTCCTCACAAGGGAGAAATCAAGCTTTGATACTGCACAGCAATGAATAGCTGGACAAGGCAAATATTGAAAATGGCTGCATAAGTTTCCATGGAAGTCATGACAGGTTCGGGAATTAATCTGGCCGGACACCACCACAATATCTAAATGTTGACCTGAGTTAAGGCAGGTTTGAACGCTGCTGATAAATCCCACCCTCCAAATTATTTCCATTTCTGAACCTTCAGCCTGCTGTTTATGGAAAGGCAAAGAAGCACAGTGATGAAGTAAATGTGTTTATGAACACATTACTGTTACCTTCCCACTCTAACAGCTTATGGTAATGACTTTACCACCCATATTTATTGCTAATCAAGTTGGCACTGGGGAAGGAGGAGGAATCACTTGTGCTACGAAGTTTGTGTTGAGTCAAGACATTGTTTTTCCTCCATCACGCGAAAGCCATAGCCGCAGCAGACTCATTTGCAGCCTGCTAATGGCTAGAAATACCCCTTTTCTAGGAGTTTGCTCTTATTCCTTACATTTTGCCCGGCATCTCTTCCGCAGTGGAGCAGAGAAGCCGAAGCGTTGGGCAAGCTTTGCTCAACCCGTGCTTGACGTTTCCTCAAAAGCAGCACAACCCACTTAGCCAGCTGATCTTTGCAGCCTGCAGCTGCAGCAAGCCTGGCTGTGCACCCGTGTCAAAGGTACATTTGTTAACACATTTCCCCCAGAGTGCTAATTAACATTTACAACGAGTACTACGAGGGCGAAAAAGCTTCAACACAAACATGCTGCGGGGAAATGCAAGGAGCAAATTCCCTCTTCCCCCTAGATGCAGTGTACTGTTTGCCCTTCAGGAGCTGGTGAAAATCCAGTTTGTTTTGTAATCTTCTGCTCACTAAAATCAGATATTTCTGCAAGTTAATAGCTAACCAGCTTCTTTTTATTTAAAAACCTACAAGCGCATTTAAAATGCTATGGAAGCATGGCCCTGCTGGCACTGGTGCGAGCCAGCCCGGGCGCACGGCTCGGTGCTGAGTCACAGCACGGGCGCTCCCCAGATTCATTACAGAAAAGATCTTCTTATTTTAAACAAACATAAATAAAACATAAATAAAAGAACATCAACACTTCCCCTTGCATCCTGGAACAAGCTCGGATCCTCGCCAACTAAACGCAAAGATAGGGAACGCAAGCACAAGCATTTGTAGCTGGATCTTCGTGCATTTTGGGACCGACAAGGAGAACCTAATTAATAATATTTGTACCCACAATAAGATGCAGGTGAAGTTTATTTGCAAACACAAAGTTACACTCCCAAAAAATGCAAAGGCTGGTTAATAAGCTATTCTCAGTATTATTTCTCAATAGTTGTTGAGAAAGATGTGCTGCCACTTTGAAGTAAAATTTAAGGCTGCAATATAACTTACATATGATCGGAAAAATTAGCCAGGTTTTTCCCAAGGGAAAAACAAAACAAAACAAACCCCACCACAATAAAGGGGTTTTTAATTGGATATCCATCTTTGTAAACAAGAAGGTAAAAATAACAAACAGTAAATGAAAAAGCAATGCATATCTTGTTGCAGACACTCAAGTGAAGGACCCTAAGAGATGCACCAAGTGATGGACACCAAGCAGATGTTCCAGCAGGACAAGGTGATTGTGCTTCTTTCACTTGACCAGCTCTTGAAACCAACCCAAATTTTCATTAATACACACATTTCTATAGTCTCTAAGAATATTTTTAATGAGTAGCAATATTGCAGATTGCCAGTTTCCCAAGTTCTCTGTCTTAATTTTCAGTAAGTCCTAAGAAAAGGCAATTTCGAGCTAAAATCTAAGCTGGCACATTCCTGACATGATCTCTGAGACTCTTTGTCCAAAGCACAAATGTCTGGACTGAACTGATCTCAGCAAAGATTCCACCGGTCCCCTCTAAAATCTGTAAAGACAAAACCCCCCAGTATTTTGGGGGAAAAAAACAAAGTGGAGGTAAAATGCCCACCTCCCAAAACACTTAATCATTTAATCTCATGTAACAGGATGAAATTGCTATAAACACGCCGATCTGTCCAAATTGGAAATCTTTCAAATTTCAAGCACAGGAAACAACAAGGGTTTTTTTTTTCAGGCAGGATGTCGGAGTTACCCCTGTGGTTATATGTGAGCTGAGGACAATGTTGTTACGTGGGATCAAATTACAAACACAAGCAAACAGAAAACAATCTCCGAACGTCACTGCTCGCGCTCTGACAAGCGGCACCGCTGACCCACTCGCAGGGTTAAATGTGAGTTCTGAGAGAACGCCAGGAGTTTGCTGAGCTCCATGCGGTTCAATTATCCATTTGTTAAATCGTCAATTTGCCCAAGTTAATGCTTATCTTACCCTATGCTTGCTGCGGTTTTACCGAGCACATTTGACCCGCAAATCTTAAAGCAGAGGCTTTGCTAAAATTATAAGAAGTTTCTGCATTTTCCAGGCACCTAAGAAAACTATTTTGGTAGTTTCCACAGCACAGAAACCTGTAGTTACTCAGATATTTGAAACTTGCAGCGAGGTGGATGACAGTCGCTTAACCACACACATTACCATTTCATTTCTATTTCTAATGTTTAGCACAACCTTGCTCTAAGGGATTTCTGAAGCTGTTTACAAAGGCTGATGCAGAGGTTGTGTGCAGTCTGGTCCAAGGGCAGCGGTTTATTGAAGTCACTTGTAAACAGCAGAAAGAGATAATATTTTCTGTAACTGGGGGAAGAATTAAAACAAAAATAAGTCCTCACCTTGCAACAAGGGCCGTTAGAGACAGGGCTGGTTTCGACAATATCTGCTCCTTCATTTTCTTCCATGTCTGATTTGTTGAAAAACTTTGGTTTCCAATGAAAAACATTAAATCACCCTCCGGGCAAAACAAAACCAAACCATGCAGGCTCTAGCGTCCCAGTTTGCGGAAGCCCTGCCGTAAGCCACACACCAGTTTATGGTCCCTTGTCTAATCCAAGGTTGCAGATCCCAGCTCCTCACTGGATTTCCCAGAGCTTAGTCTTTTAAGCCTTGGTAGCTCCTCTTGTCAGGCATTTATCCCCTTCAGACCTCCCTTGTGGATCCAGGTTTTCACATAACAAAAGGCAAACGCTGACGCTTCCTGGGCGCTATAGAACTGACACTGAACCTCTGATCATCTCAGGAGAAGCCTGACAACGGAGTGCAATACGTGGCCACACCTCTCTGCTGCCAGAGCTGGCCTAGACCATAAAATCAAATGCAAGGTCACCCAGCAACCAACCATTCCACGTCACTACAGTAATAAAGCCAACTTACATTCGGCTGATTGCTTGGGTAGATAAATATTTTTATTAGATGAAAGAAATCCAGAGAAGATGCCGGGGGGCTGAGCGTTCTGAGCTGAGATACATTCATTTCGATCGATGCGGAACTCTCAACATAGGTGTGTGAGCCATATGCAAAACATAAAGCTCTGCTTGCAAATCCTGTTGGGGTCAAACCCCTTGGCACGTCCCTAAGGATGAGCGGCCTCGTGTGTCCCAGCATTTTGGTTGGTAACCCCTCCAGGTCCTGCAGCAGAGACCATGAGCTCCCATCCAGGTGCTGGCAAGACTTTCACCTTCCACACACTCACCTTTAAAAAGTTCTGCTCTCAAAACCCTGCATAAAATAGGGGTGAATTTACAGAATAACCTTCAATTCCCTGCCAGGGTCCATAAACATCAAGCTATGCCATAAGGCTGCCTAAAGGAGATTGCTTAAGCAAATGGATTATTATCCTCAGGGTGAGCAGCAACGACGTACCTAAAGGAGCACACTCAATTTAGACGGTAACATTTCTCTCCAAACATGCCACACTACAATAAACAGAAATAAAAGCAGGTAACAAAAGATCAATCCTCTTAGTTCTGTTTACACTGCATATCAGGCAGTGCCATTGCAGACAGCCAGTGCCCTAATATTTCAAAACTGACGGTGATCTCTGGCATCTATTTAAAGACACACATGGCTCCATTTTCAGTGCAGCCGCTTGGCCCACTCGGGAAAGGCATCTCCTTAAGAATCCCCAAAACAGAGGAGTCCAGGGTCACCGGCTACTCTGGGAAGGTAAGGCTGCTTTTTCCTCTCTCTAATATGTGACCTTTCCTGCTGAACCATTCTTTATAAATATCTATATGGTAGGAGACAACTTTTTTTAAGGGGGGGGAGGGTGGCAGCTGTGCAGAAAGATTAAAGCTAATTCTGCAAAAATATAAGATATTTTAATCAAATGTTCGTATTGTCAACACTGTTAAAAGTTAGCAGTACAGGGACGTGATTTTTAGACCTCCTTCTGCACAAAGTGCAAAAGCGGTTTGCTCAAGATCACATGCTCGATTATCCACTCATCTTTTCATTAATCAATGCGGATTTCAGGAGGTATTTCTCAGCAGTTTAATTAAAATCGGTCTTTAAGGAGCTCGAGATTACATTCACAAAATCGTCGGGAACTAGAGGTGCCTATGGAGGCCATGAGGCACAGTTGCCGGCCCTCAAGCACTGCGGGTAGTGCATGTCTAACTGTGAGCCAGGTGCACACATTGTTCATTACATATTTATTTCAAAGAAGTGAAGCCAAACGTGACAAACAAAACAGGCAAGAAATATAAGGGCACAGATGTTTCTTTATGGAGAGGCAGCAAAGCAAAGGATAAGAGCGAGGATTTGGAAACCAGCAACCTAGTCTGTCCTTGCCGTTGATTGTGTGATTTTGAGAGGTAAAACCAAAAGCTCTGTGCCTCAGTTTCCCCAGCTGTGCCATGAGAATAGCAATACTCAGCACTACCATCTCACAAGAACTGTGCACTGAAGATATACATACAGTGTCTCCATCCAACTTACATCTCTGTCTACTGACACGTAGACTCCTCCAACCATTTGCCCACATAAGCCCAAGGAGAAGCAGAGCTGACTTATCCCCACGGGATACTCCCGTCCCAGCTGGAAGACTCTGCTGCACTCAAATTGCACTACAAATATTCACCATGTTTAAATCTCAGCTTCTGTGATTTCACCTGCCATGGGTCATTTTCTAAGAGCCAAGGAGCTTTCACAGGGCAGAAGCCAACACCATTGCAGCCAGGCTCTGCGGGGCACCAGTCAGCTCAGCATCAGGCAGGATGTAACACAGGGAACGGAGCGGGGGAAATTACACCAGTCGTTGCCCGATTCTTCACAGGGTCTATTACAGCAGCTTCAAGGACTGTTTTCCACCATTCCTTTTACTCTCTCGGGCAAAAAAATCTCTGATTACTAATTCCCTGCTGAATTCTAAGAGAGCAGGCAAGTGGCCTGTCTGAAATTGCTTTGTGTTTTGTTTTTCCTCTGGTTTCTCTTTACAAGTCACCCGTCTAATGACATATTAGCCATGTCCTAGAGTAGGCAAGACTGGCCGTCTGAAGTTTGCTTGCATTAAATAGCAAGCAAAGCACTCTATGTCATTATCCACGTAGGTGTCCATGCTACGTTTTCTCCTTTGGTAACATTCTGCGGCAGGAATTTTCACAGTTTTTCAGGTTTTGAAGTGGCCATTTCCTAATTTAAAACAGAGCAATCAAAGGAAACACTTTCCCCGCATGCAGCATAAAGTAAGATAAACTTTCCTATGGTTGCTGTGGAGAAGCAAACTCACAAGGTTTTCAGCTTCGACCTTTAGTATAAACCAGACATCTGTTCCAAGTGGTGGCAGATCACAGGAAGAATAGCCCACAGCTCGGTTTACTCCGGACTAATTTAGGAAATCAGGACTCTCCCCATGGATTAGTCACTAACTTCTTGGGCAACGACAGGCCAGACACATTTGTCTGTGGTTTTCCCCTGTAAAACAAGGGTGATGGCTCTTCCCTGCCTCAAAAGGTGACTCGGGGCTGGAGGATCTATCCCCAATACCAAACCAGAAACTAAACCTTTCAGCCCATTTGTACATCTGCAGTCCTGATGTCAAAGTCCACCAGGAAAGGAAAGAAGAGGAAAAAGAAAAGGGAAAGCGCAGATGAATCTAGAGAGGGCTTTGAAGTCCGGCCGGGAGCGGAGATCAGGAAGTGAGAGCTGTAATTGCAGCTGGGTGAAGTTTGGGTTTGTATTTCAGGAGAAGCCACAGCACGGTGCAGTTTTTCCCTCTCCCTCAGAACACAGGCAGAACAACACTCACCTCTGCAGGAGAACAGAAGGAGCTGTTAAATGGAAGGGGCCGTAGAGACAACACAACTCTTTGCATTTCCAATGCAGAGGCAAGTAGAAAGCATCACGAACACGTCTGAAATGGCTGCTTGGCTGCTATTTCTTCTGGACCAGCAGGGAAAGCTAAAAACTATTTCACATTTTGTTTCCTAAAGAAATTGCACTGTATTTCTTGTGGGCTCTGCCCGAGTTTCTTCCAACAGGGCCAGCTTCTAGCAAACTCAATAGAGAAGCAATGCTTGGTTTACAATGGTCCAGCAGACCAAGAGGGCGAGCAAAATGCCCCCAGCCAAGCCATCGGGAAGAGCCACATGAGAAGGCACAGCAGGCAGGAGCTCCCAGTGCAACAGAGGTGGTACATTTGACTTCAGGCTGGGGACGGGTTTATCCCAAGCTGCCCCTAACCTGGCAATGCTGGGCCGATAGCGACACCCTGACACTGTTCACACCTCACCGAGCCGGGTGTTCAGCACAACACACAGCGGGCACAGGCGTAAAACTCAGACCCAAGTCCTAGAGGCTTTTGGCTTGAGCCCCGCTAAGGCTGCCTGTTCGCGGCTGCCACAAGCAAACGTGCCACAACAGGTTAATTGACATCCTGCTGTAACTTCAACACTGTCAGTCAACACTAAACTAGGGTTTAAATTTTATGCCTTCCTGAGATAAGCTGCAAGGCAGGGATCAGGACTGCTGTGGGAAAACACGGACTTTTGGTATAGTGAAAGAAACCTGTTTGTTCCAGTTAGAAAAGGTTTGTGAGCTGAACTCAGGGGCCACGTTATCACAGAAATTACTGCATCTTGAAGACCATTGCAAAGGGTTTAGGTTTTGGTATTTGCTAGGCATACCTTGAGTGCTTGGCCATTATAAATCTCTTCTTGTTTAGGAAAGAAATCTCATTTTGCATCATACTGTGCTTATCTTTTAGCAAAAGCAGGGGCAGGATCTGAATATGCTGGTGTTTACAGACAGCAGTGGTGCAGTACAGCCCGTCTCTCAGCTTCACAATGAAGAAAATGAGCTACAATTGTGAAATCATTGCCTAACAATTGATAAGGACAAGCACTGCAATCCTCTTCCCTGCCTCCACTTGGCCAGCGTCCCATTTACCACACATTATTAGATATATAGGAAAGAGAATGGCAATGTGGTTAATGTACAAGCCGCGCACATAAAAGACACAGATTATGTATCTCTGTGTCTGTCTGATTGTCTGATTGCCTCTTTCACCATGGCCAAGCAACTCAGCCTTTGCAATTAATCTCTTTCTCGTCCTGTGACTATATTTACCATCCTTTCAACAGCCCTTGAGTTCTCCCAAGGAATGGGACTTTGTATAATAAATAGGAGAAGAGAGACCTACCCTTCCCGACAAGGTTGTGGCAGGTACATTGAACAAGGTGGTGGAGGGGGCTCTCTTCACAGGCCTTTGTTTCATTGAATAATGAGGTTTCTCCTCGCCTGTTTGAAATCAAGACAGTCGCTCCCTCTTCACCCTTCTTTCCAGGAGCTCCCTAGGACACCACAAACACCTTTGCGACATGAGATGTCACCTTCTGGTGTCAGACATCCCAAGAAAAGTCCAGCCCACCACAAGAGCAAATAAATGTGCTTCAGCATTTCTCATCCAAAAAGGAGGGGCGGATGTATGCAATTCCTTAGTCTCCAAAATTCATGACTCTTGGGAACAGCCAGAGCCCACGCACCAAGAAAAAGTCACTGTTGCCACCACCATACTGAGGGATGCAATGATCATTTTTTCCCTATGGGGGAAAAGCCTGTGCTAAACCAAATGCTTTTATTTATTAAGTATTTACCGAAAGTACTGACATTGCGTTAAGTAATGGTACTTTGAATGTTTTTTTTTAATAGTGTTATTACCTCCTTGTAGAACAGGACTCATTCAAGTGATGACCATCCTGCTCACTACTCGACTGCACTAAAACCCAACAGTTCCGTTACAGCTTTTCCACGAGCTGTGTAACAGGTCACCGAACTGTAGCTCCATTGAACACAGTTCAGAATTACAGCTAGCCAGGGCCACACGCTACCCAACGTCCCTATAAACATCAAGCAGGTCACCTAACACCGTTACTTCAGTGCCTTGCTGACTTAGAAGTAATATAGAGAAAAGAGTAAAGAGGATGGATTACGGTGAATTCAAATCCGCTGTTCAAAAGTGCATCACTGGCGTATTACCAAGAGGAGATTTGGATTTGCAGAAGACATAATGTGCAATTCACAAGCAATTGCTGCTTCTGTCGAAACTTAGATTGTATTTTGTTCCTAATGGCTTGGAATTTCTTAAGGGGGGTGTGAGTAGCTTCCAGTTCCTCTTAACTCCTGGTTCTTCCAAATACATTCTATATTTCTAAGAGTGAGCAGTATATTTTTATCAACAGAAGGAAATATTCTGAACGGTAATCTGAGGGAACAGGAGCTGCTGAGATAAACCACTTCACCCACAGAAATCTCACCTGCATTGCAGCTCAATAAAATACCAACAGTTGGTCTTAATTTCCCATGGAAAGGGAGACATAACAAATCCAATGAGGGATCTAAAAGAATGGGGAACGACCCTTTAAATGTATAGCTTTTAGGCTGTAGTTTTAAAATTAATGGCTATAGCAATACATCTTTTTGGGGTGCTCAGCCCATGTGAGGGAAGTTTCAAAAGGCAGAGGCCGGTCCTCATTTGGCCCTAATTTAATTTCTGGCACCCTATGCAAGCCCAAACAATACAGCTTGCCCTTAGGGAAATGTCCGACTGTGTCCTTACATTCTACAGCGATTGCTTTCACATATATAGATACGTACCTTGTGATGCTGAGAAATAGTACTTTATGTATGATCAAATGAATGACAGCTACAAGGTGAAAAACGTTTTGTGGTGTTTTCACTTACTTGATCAAAACGTCAACAGGAACAAGATGAATAAAGGAAAATTGTTCTAAAAAATGTGCTTTAGGGTAGATTGGAGGAGAGCTACTACTACTACCTTCTAGTGCTGCTGCTATTGGGATTTGCCAGCACTCCCTAGGTAAAACTTGGTATTTTGTGTCATGATGCAACTTCACTTGTTTCAGAGTGGACAGTCCCTGAGGTCTCCACACCAGCCAAAATCTGGCATCCATGGCCCTGACATCCCACCGGGGGAAAGGGGCCAAGCCCTGGCACGGGTGGAAGCCACCACGGGCCGATGAGTGGCCATCAGTCCCCATTAGTTTGTGCAAATGGCTGAATAGGTGTTCAGGCTTATTGGGGGCTGTGGTTTTGGGAAGGGGTTTCCACAAGGTCTTTCCCTTTCCTACACCTCCATCACTTCGTGGGGATAACGTTTACTCTGTAAATGCTTGGCTGGCCTTCAAGGGTCTCACACAGGCACTGCTGAAGTTTATCTAGTGGTGAGCTCTTTTTAGGGTGCATAATTCATTGAAGGATTTATTGACACAGAGCTCACAATAAGGGCAGAATATCAACACCATCTTGTGGACAAAATGAGACATAGATGACTAAGGAGACAAATTAATCAGTACTAACAAGTGTTTGAATAAAGAGCTGTAATTACTTGGGATCCTTGTGCTGTGTTAACTGCACCTGCAGCACAGCACAATATCTTGCAAATGATGGGAATAAAGAGCAGTGCCAAGGCAGAGATTGGTTTTTGATTGTTCAGTGGGAAAGAAATGAGACTGCTCCTACAGACTTCAAATAATGTGGAGATACAGACCTACTGCCAGTCACAACAAAATAGGTGCGTGAGTCCAGGTTCATAAACCAGCTAAAATTCATCAGCCATAGAGGTGAACATAAAAGAAAAAGATGGAGGCAAGACTGAGTATGTAAAAAAGGGTGGCTGGCATGCCATACTTCAGAAGGGGAAGGTTAGGTATGACCTTAAAAACAAAACCTCCAAGTCATGGAGCAGCTGCAGGGCAGCCCAAGCCACCATGACCACCCTTTGTAGGGAAAACTCAGGAAGAATTCCCATCCAAAGCCATTAAGAACTCAGCCTTCAGCCACTCGCACTGCTGCGTTATCCCTTTGTGCCTGGGAAGCACTGATGCAAGATCCCAATAAATTAGAGAAAAGTATCAGGGAATGGTGAAATATCTGCATTTGAGCCCAGCCACGTCCAGAGCCACCTGGATCCAAGCTGTAGCAAGGGTAGGGCACAAGAGATCATCACGTCCATTATACCGTTTCTGCCACGCTGTCTCAGATATGGTGCATATACGTCCCACAAGGTGCTTTCATCTATCTTTAGGTACAGACCTACTTTTTATTCTTTCGCTCTAATAATTCTAAGTGCCTCACACGCAGCTCTCAGGATCCGCCTTTCTCCAAGTGCCTCAAGTGTGACAAGGCCACAGTTACAGTCACACCGAGTTTGTCAATTCAGCGTCTGACACCCCAACCAGAAGAGGCAAAGATCCAAAATTCCCCAAAGGCAAGCACTGGAACTGAAATATATATATTCCTACTTCACCGTAGCTCTTCTTTGAGGCAGGAGGACAGGACACATGGAGAAATAACACCGATGAGATGCCCACACAGAAACACAAAATAGTATTTCTACACTTTCTTCTACACGGGAACCCACAGAAGCACCATTAAGTCTATCAGGTTCTTAAACTACCATCCATGTAGATAACAGATCAACATACCTGAGGGAGTTCCCTTAGTCTCTGCCAGTTCCTCCTGCTCATCCCTGCCAGCTGGAATCACCTTCATGTTATCTTGTCTGGGTCTCAGCCAAATAGCTTCCCCCTCATTCTTGTCCTTCAATTCACAGGGGGTGATACAAACTGTCACAGAGCATACATTGGATTTACTAGTCTATTTTTTGTGAGGCTGCCCAATTCATTCACGCTACTATGGAAATAACATAGCAGTAAGAAACTGTTTGGAAGGTTCTGCTTCTCATTCATACGCCTGACTTCGTTCACTCATCAATCATGACAATTTGCTGTAAACTAATGAATGAACCACTAACTTGGGACATCACTCATTATCATGAAGCTATTTCCTGGCTGCTTAATTAAGCTCTGAGAACTCTAGCAGAAGGAAAGCAGATGCAGAACCTCTTGGGAAGTGATAAATGCCAGAGGCTAAGGGGCATCCCGATGGTTCCGGCATAACTGGATGCTCTGGGTTCTCAGCTTAGCAGGAGTAAAGAGCCTTGGCCAGGCTGGGAGGCTGGCACAGGGAATTCATCTCTAGCAACATCTCCGACCAGCAGAAATGCCTGTGGATTCAATAATCTAACTTCCAGAGAAAAAATTCTATTCCCCAGTGAGCCTAATTTTTGATCTAAAACCCAAAACTTATTCTATATGGAGGCACAGAGGCATCAGCCTAACCTTCTTAAGCACTAGGACAGCAGTTGTAGAACTGTGCACCAAGCTTTGCAGTTTGTTATTGATCATATGCATGCCAAAATAGAGACAAAAGACAGTATTTTAAGCTAGGTAGTAGAAATATTCAGGAGATATCACAACAAGAAACAATCGTTTTCTGCTACCACAGACACAGCCCAAAGCAACTAACTGAAAAACTTTCCCTTCTGCCCACTAAGTAGGGTAAAAACCCACCACCTTCCCCAACTTTGTATCATATCAGCACTTGGCATTCCCAACCACAAACTACAGCTCAACAGGCAGATGTCCCTGCCTCAAAGACTTTACTTTCTCACCACATCCTCTCTGGTTTGGTGCTGGTACTTTTTGTACTGTATTTAACAAAAAAACGTGAAAATCTTCATTACAGACAGCTGTAATGAAGGGACAGCAGGGAGCTTACTACAGCCAAGCTTCAGGGGCAAAATGGAAGCAAAATCCCAGCTGCCCAGGGAGGTCTTAGCTAATTCCCTGCAGCTGAGCTGAGCCCCCCCTATAAAACCCTCTGTAGATGAGGCAATTGATCTGTCATCTTCCCTTAAGCTGACACAGTGGTTTAGGCTGCCCAGTCAGGTCTGTGTTTCTGTTGCTCCTTTTGATGGTGCTATTTTCAAAGCTGAAGCCGACCTTCTGCGCAACAACTGCAAGTGTTTTAAGGCCTTCTTCTCAGCCAGTGAAAAACTAATCATGGAGGATTCAAGTCCAGCCCGCATTGAATTTATTTACATATAAACTGCAGCCTGGAACAGAGATGGTCAAACACCATCATGCCTGGTTCCTCCAGCCCGTATGTAATTTGGCCTCAAAAAACACTTTGTAATTAGATATTGAAGCAGAAACCAAACCCTTCTGTTTCTCACCATAAATCCCTATTTCCAGGGTCTTGTCTGACCAAAACCAACTGTGACACGGGCTGACCGCCCTCTCTGCAGGAACAAAAATAACTCAGAAGATTATATGTATCAGTATTGTGTGGTGGCATCCACCATAACAATATTATATATCATGTTCCCTTCATCATTCCTTTTAACGTTTTGCTGTGTTCCTCCCTCTTCAATGGGTTACTGGGGAAAATGGTGCTTCCCATCAGCATTTTTCAAGTATTTCCACTATAAAGAAAGTCCACTAGAGCTTTAGAATGTACCTTTGAATTCTTTTTAACATTACATTGTCCAGTTCATAAATTCACTCCCACAGTAGCACAATCATATCTCCAAATAACACTGATGGGACAGAAGAAATGGTGAGACATGATAATTTTATATTTGGTGATACAGACGTGCACATCCACTCCAAGGATGTTTGTAAATGTACCTGTGAATAAATGCTCGTGCTCCCAGCACTGGTGGGGAAATATTGGCATTCCAGGAAAGATACAAATTTGTCCTCCCTGGTCTTGTGATGCAGGAGAATTACACAGGATCCCACCGGGTTTCTGAATGGCCTTCACCACTTTTGAAGGCTGGAGCAGTTTCCAGGCATTTATTGTTTAAGCACCACTATACTTCATGGAGTACCTGAGTGTGGTTCCCTTTTGACTTATGTGGAAACGGATTGGCTCACTGACCAGTTTGAGATCAGTGAAGGAGACAGATCTGAGAAGGTCTCAAACATAGTCACACCACCAAATCCTCTGTCCCAGAATGATGGTAGTATTAATAATCACAGAGTGTCAGGGGTTGAAGGGCCCTGGAAAGCTCATCCAGTGCAATCCCCCCATGGAGCAGGAACACCCAGATGAGGTTACACAGGAAGGTGTCCAGGCGGGTTGGAATGTCTGCAGAGAAGGAGACTCCACAACCCCCTGGGCAGCCTGGGCCAGGAAGAAGTTTCTTCTCGTATTTAAGTGGAATCTCTTGTGTTCCAGTTTGAACTCATTGCCCCTGGTCCTATCACTGGTTGTCACCGAGAAGAGCCTGGCTCCATCCTCCTGACACTCACCCTTTAGATATCTGTCAACATGAATGAGGTCACCCCTCAGTGTCCTCTTGTCCAGCTCCAGAGCCCCAGCTCCCTCAGCCTTTCCTCACACGGGAGATGCTCCACTCCCTTCAGCATCTTTGTTGCCCTGCGCTGGACTCTCTCCAGCAGTTCCCTGTCCTGCTGGAACTGAGGGGCCACAAATAGACACAAGATTCCAGGTGTGGTCTCCCCAGGGCAGAGCAGAGGGGCAGGAGAACCTCTCTGACCTACTGACCACCCCCCTCTGTAAGAGTTATTTTCCCCTCCCAGTCACACTTCTGTGCAAAATAGAAGCAGAAATATACTATATGAACAATATAAGACAAGGGGCTCTGCATTATAGAAAGGGCCTGCAATGTTACACATTACAGAAAACACACATATGTATATTTATTTTCAGAACACAAATGGAAATACATCTACCCACCCAGACTTTTCACACTTACTCATTTTCAGAAAGACAACAAATTAAGAATGCAAAAACTTTATTAGCATAAAAAGTACATATTCAGCAATCAATACTCAAATTCCTTCACAGCAACAGGCATGTTTGATACCTTTTTCTGTATCTGCTACAGTTGGAGGAAGAAGGAGTTATAAGATGTCAGAGGTTTAAGTTAGAGTGAGGTTGGATATGGTTTTTTTGTTCCTTTTGTGCTTTTTTTAAGTTATGTAAACAATTCAGGGTGAAACCTGTACAAGAAGAACATTTGCTACCATTTGTACACTTTAAAAAGTTAAATAAAACCAATTTCAGCAATACAAAAAGCAATATAAAAAGTATTCAGACGCATGACAAATGCACCAGAAGAAGAAAATGTAGAAGGATACGGCAAATAAGTGAACCTGGTCTAAAAGTTAGTTCATACTGGAAATCCTCTGTAAATATCTGTATGGCTCAACATGAAAAACATTATAAAGTCACTTGGTTCCTTCAGAGATCTGTGCAGTCACATCTATTTCATCTTCACTAAACATGAATATACTAGAATACACCAATTAAAAGAATAAGAAATGTTTACCCAAGTTTAACCCTTCAAGCTGCCTACTTGATAGATTGCTAGACAGAGGTAGGTGTCCAGTATTAGTGGCCAAGCTATTCTAGGAAGACCCTTTAGCTATCTTGACAAGTGTTCACATTCAAAACCGACGCCAAAAGGCTCCATAGATGAAGGAAAAGCCAGTCAGAAAATCTGCACTGCTGATGGACATGGTTTCAGTTACACTGCTGAAAGTGAAGAGTATGTAAGAGCGAATCATTCACCAGACCGCCGAAAGGACACCCCTGATCAAGCGCTAAAGCTCATGCAGTCATTTGAACAAAAGTGAAATGAATTTGTTCATTTCCTATGTTTATTTTAGAAGCTGAACAACTGCTGCTGATGCGGCTCATAACTAGTCAAAATAAGACTGCAGGGTACCACGGCGGCGGATATCACATGTCCAGCAATGGAAACCACCTCCCAATGAATTGGCATGGCGAATATTCACTTTAATTGTAGAGATGCCTGCAAGAAACATACATTGCATACTTGAAAATTAAAATCTCAGATTCATGTGGTAAGCTTTGATGAGAACATTAGATAATGCTTTATCAGATCCTATGGCTAGATGCAAGTACAGAAAGTATTTCCTATTCATTTGTTAAGAATTTCTTTTCCCAGATTCTAGGCAGAGAATAACCCAGGAACATAGCCGGGCTGTTTATTCCAGTGATACCCTCAGGAATACACAGTGCCTGGAGCACTGCTGGTGTTTGATGTGTTATGATACGCCGATAATAAAAACAAAAATTCAGTTTTTGCGGTATGTGAGGAATTAGCCAAAATTCTGCTACAATATATGACCAGGGCACAATTGCATAAATCCGTGTGAGCATTTATGGTTGAGACACTGAATGTGCTCTTTCAAGAAAAGACGCGTTCAAAGTACAGAACTCTGACTCCTCTTTTCTCTGAAAAGGGAAAGAGGCTGTTGTACTTGCTACCTGGGCTAAACTTCCTCCCACTTCTTTTCAGCTCTGAGGTTTCAGCTGTGGCTTAGCTTACACAAAGTCCTGACAGATGACCGGGATCAGAAGACTCTTCTGTTATCAAGTTTGCCTTTCTGCTTCTTGGTACTTTCAGGAGCAGCTCAGTAGAATCCATAATCTAGGTCAGCAACAGTCTCATTCCAGGTAAACCCATTTCAGTTCTAGGAACTTAGTGACTACAGGAGTTTATTTAGAACTCACACAGACTGTGAAGTTTGAGTGTGACAGATGTGTCATGATCAGCATTAATAGCCTCATTTTTAAGTACTTTCGAGCATCTATGAATCCTCAGCTCCTCGGTCATGCAGAGTATTAAAAAACCCTAAGACTGAAAAGCTAAGTGACTCACTAAAGGTTATGTAGTCAGTCTTCAAAAGCAGATTAAAGCATTAGACTGCTTTGTTCTCGCCTGCAATCTGTCTCAGATTTGAGGGAAGCTTCAGTAAGTACTCACACCCATGGCAACAACCCTCCTTCTATGTTCACAGGTGCCATCTTCCACCTTTGGATCATTCTCTCCTTCCCATCGTTTTTCTCCCTTTAAAGGAGATTTTGCTACCGAGGAGTATTATCTATTACTCTGCAATGCAATGACCCCTCAGTTCCTTGACTTCTCATCTATCCATCAATATTCTTTCTACCCTACCATGCAGGTACCCCGCAGCAATAGTCAGCTGGCTGCAGCATCAAGCGATTGGGCTACCCTCCTACTAACCAGCTATGAGCCACAGGTAGATCTACGCCCACAGCGTGGTGGAAGCTGTTGGATTCACTGTACGAGTTCAGATATTAAAATCTGTATTATTTGTCTTTGGAGTTTTCTGTGCATAATAAGACTTTCAAATTTGATATTCTATTACAGTTCTCCTGCCAATGCGTATCTAGAGGAATTCCACCCTATCATGAGGTTACATCTCACAGGACTCAGATTTTCCACAAATGAGCAAAAATAGCTGGGTTGAGTGGTCTTAATTTGATAGTTTAAAGTACAGTGGGTTTGAAGCTAGAAAAATCTGAAAGCATTTTGGCAATGAGGGACAGCCAGTTCTACATCACTCAGCACTATGCGCACTCAACCTCTCCAAGACAGATTTTGACCTCCAAACGGGACAATTTTACATTAAAAAAAGCTCAATCAAAGCATTCTAGCAGTACCTTTAATTGCTACTCATACCTTTATTTGCTGCAAGCTGTAAGATTCATATGACTGAAGTATTCAGGAAAGAAATGACCGAATTCTTCTTACTTGCTAATCCAGTCATTTGAGTACCTTTTCTACTGCTGGCTGCTTTGACCACTTTAAGTGAAACCTCCCTTAATGTGCATAGCTGATAAAAGCCGTTTTAAGTATATGTAATATGTAATAAGAAATATGTAAGGACATACCCAGGTTTTCAAACATCTTCTGAATTGATGTCTCATTGGCATCTACCATCACACGCTTCTCATCCAGCATTAGGACATTCATGGAGAGCCATTTAGAAGACATCCACAGCGGGTGATCTAAGCACATGAGAATGAACCTTCTATAATGACTGTAGATTTTGTACCAATGTCACCCCATATTAATACTCTTAAGAATACTTTTGGAATTATTAAAAAGACAGAGTGAATATACCATCTGGGATGAGCGGCACTGGGGGGTGAATCACGGTCCAGCCTGCTTTCTTGAAGAGCTCAATCTGAAAGAGCAATTGAATTACATTCTAAACAGGGTTCTTAAAGTATCATATTATGTTCTCCAACCTGTGCCACATTTTCTGAGGTTACTTCAATGACATCTTTCCTCTTGCCTTCCTTCAAGTTCCACATACAGCATTTGTTTCTACTCTTTTTCTATATGTTAGGTAGACTAAGATATGTTAAAGATAAGAGGTAACATGCGGTTTAGATCCTGTGAAGTAAAGATATTAGTAACAGCACAAAGTATGAAATTCGTTATTTTTTGTATTATTTCTTCCCATATGACTATAAAAACCGTTGATATTACACTGACAGTTATATAAACAAACCACCCAAAATAACACATAAAATTGTTTGCATCATGTTTCACAAGGAACTCAATATGCGGTTTATTCAACAAAGGGAACAAAATAGAGGCATCCTAGGGAATAATTTACGTCTCTAAGAATTATACAATTAAGTTAAAAGTAAGAGGGTGATAATTTGGCTAAGGAGAACCGACTTTTCAACTTCATTGCCCGAATACTTGGAAGAGCTCTTTATTCAAGTGTTACCACGAGGTGGAGCTCCGATCCTGAACACTCAATAACCCGCCTGGCCTGCCAGGATTTTAAAGAAAAGGGGAGGAAAACACTATGATTGTTTAAAACACATATTTTCTCATCATGGTTATTACAAGAGGCAGTAATTCAAGGGGACTATCTGCATTGAAACCACTTGCTGAGAAGAGACTAATATTGTTTCTAAGCGCTATTTTGTGCGCGTGGTTCCACCATCTCTGCGGCGCGCAGCTCTAACCCGCATCTGCTCAGCTGCTCCCATGTGGTTGTACAGCTTGGAAATCACAGGGATCCTCACTAAAAACCTCAAGCGCTGACAGTACAGGTAACGTGTATAACAGAGATGAGCTTGTGCTCTCTGGAAGGCTTTCCGATACGATTGCACTGTTCAGCAATATCACCTTTTCTCGGGGTGAAGTGGTAGGTTTGACACACTGAGGCATGTGTCTCTTTCCTGCTCTTCCTAAAGTATTTCTCACTTGGTTATTCACAGTTGAATGTCTGAGCAATTACCAGCCTCCTGCTATTGGTACAGTTAATTATACCAAAGTAGAGGCTTCCAAAATAGGAACAAAAGTGGGATTACTCACCTAAGCGGCAGAAACCCCTCAATTTCTCCTTGGATACAGTTAATATATTTACGTAGTGGCAGTGTTCAGAGAAGCACCATATCCTACGTACTTGCTTTGATACTACATTATTACAAAATAGATTCCTTACACCATATTTAAACTATGTACATAGGAAGAAACACACAAGACACTCACCTTGCCTCACAATAAGGAATAAGAAAACTGGGGGAGAATGATGGTCATTACACCAATTAGAAAGTTCTAGAGCCAAGATGCAAATACATCTATAAGTTCCTGAACAACTCTCTGAGTGCTGTTTACATTCAATAATTTAATATTATTCAAGTGTATACAAAATAAACTTGTGGATTAGCGGTTCTCCAGGAGGGACCTAATCCAGTTGAGTCATTTCTAAACACAAACCACTTTTCTCTCCGCTACACTCTTACCTGGTGGCAGGGACGGTCTGGGTTAGAGAGCACAAGACCAGGTCCAATTATATTAAAAGTAGCATCAATGTGCATAGGGTTAGGATCCTTAAAGGATATTATATGCACTCTATAGTGTGGTGCAAGATGTCGCCTCATCCATTCAATGCCCATGTAATTCGTAACCTGAAAAGAGGACAAAGTAATTTTTACTAGGCTGGAATATAAACTGCTTAGTTTATCCAAGGTTTTATTTAAATACGTATTAAATGCCAAAATGATAGAAGTTTGTGCCTTTAGTTAACCTCTTAGCTGTAAGATAGTCTCACCCTGTGTATCACATACTCTACAAATAGCAACTTCTTTTGTCAACACTTATTTTAATGCCGTTCAGGAATTTAAGATGACATAAATCCAAGTATAAATCGTTAAGATAAATACCAAAACAGTTAGAAGAAACATTTGTTTACCTGGCTTCTTTGTACAAAGATATCTCTTCCAGCTCTAATGAAGTCAGCAGCATCAAAGCATGGCTCAAATTCAGTAGTTACAAATTTTCCCTGAGCAGCCAGTTTATGCCTGTCTTCAACAGAGCGGATTGGATAATCCTAGTTATAAGAGAATGAATAACAACTTCAGGTTGGAGATGGTCAGGGAAAGTTTTCAAACTATTTGCTACTATTTGAAATTAAGAAAATACGTTTCTATTGATATCTAGTATGTTCGTTATCAATGGAGTTTAACTATCAGTCCAACAAATCACTGCACAGTGACACAAATACCAGTAGGCAGGGTATTTCCTAACAAGGGTGAACTCCCTACTTGTTTCCACATTTTAGAATAGAGCAGTACTTCAAACTATAATAGAAGGTAGATCTACAGGAATTTAAATAGGTTTTAGAATGAGACAATGCAATTAAGAAGAAACGAGGTGGAAAAAACAGCATGAACAAAACATACTAGGTAAGTAAGCATGCTTTGTAACACGCTCTGGAAGTTTTCTAGTATTGACAGATTAACTCCAAGGTAATTTTGTTTAACAAAGACTTCTTTGCATCCCTGATAAGATGTCATCATTCCCAGAAAGTTATAATCATTCCACAACCAGTTTTACTGGACTTATTGCAGATGCTCTTATGAAGATACTAATGCATTTGGGGGCCTATAGAAACTACCAAAATTGTCTAAGTCTAAATTATTATGAAAGAAAAATTTAAAAAGAAGATATTCACTTGAAGGGTAAATACTCACAGTTTAGATCCTCCACTATTTCTTTTGTGTAACTTTCAAAATTCTAATCAACATGCAATACAAGGGTTATGAGGGGTTTTTCTGTGACAAAATATTTATTCTTTTGCACTTTCCTGATATACTCAGGACATATGGACATTCTCAGGGAATCTCAATACTTTCAAGTAATCTCCGTGATGTCTTTCTAGCATTCCTTCCTCTTTAGTAATGCTAAGTTACAGCCAATAATCAAAACAAGTCAAATTGGACTTGAATTCAATAAGCACATCTTCCTGTTTCTTATTGTCTAATTACACTCACTCAGTTTCCCTTGGAAAGGCTACAGAAAATTAGCAAACATTAGAAAATCCACAACTTTTCAGAGTTGTTTTGTTCCACCCATCCCCACCTCCGGTTTTGTGACACTCAACTATTAGGCTGAAGCTATCAACAAAATTCTGTATAACCAGAATTGAAGGTTTGAAGCAACATGAGAACAATACCTGATCATAGAGTTCATCTGCCATTGTGGGTTTGGGGGCAGTTGTCCATTTAGCGCCACAGTTGAAATAATCTTTGATTATTCGCCTATATGCTCTATACTCAAAAAAACGAGCACGCCAAGCCATAGGCGCTTCAATAATCTCATTTCCCACCACCAGCAGTATGTCTCTCGGCATGGCAGCGTACATACCTGAAAAGAAAAAGGCCATTAACTTACAGACAAATATGCTTTTCTCAGCTCTTCCAGCTTGCTCACTTCTCACCTTTTTACCATTACTTGTATCCAAAGGACTGGCAAAATGCATCTTTACATAAATCAGGAAACCAGAGCTTAATCTGAGGTCCTTACATTCTTCAGAAAGTTTTCAATGTGACATTTTTTTGTTCAAAATACATAAAAGGTTTTGCTACGCAGCCTCACTCGTAACAAGTTCACAGGTAGATGAAAGCCATCCACAATGTGCAAGCCTCCACTTCATCATTTTGTTAGTGGAAATTAACTAGATGAATGCTTTTGAATTACTCAGATGGCTTTAAAAGGTAATGATGGGTAGCAAGTTCTCTACAAGTGGAACTAATTTCTTTATAGGCCATCCTTTTAAAAAGTAACAGCACAGAAAAGGACTTTGATGCAACACAGAACTAGTGCAGGGAGACAGTCCCATTGGACCTTTCATTATCAGTTCCCTAATGAATCTGAATTCCACTAGAACAACTTAAGAACACCTCAAGAACATGAAAGGAGCCTGGAGACTATGCTTGATGCAAAGCTGAGTATGAGCCAGTGTCCTCTCATTGCAAATAACCAAAGCCACATGATGCTATACAAGGAGGGATGTGGCCAGTAGGTAAAGGGATATGGAAATTTCCTTGACACTAGTGATGATCCTCCTGGAAAACTGTTTCCAGCTTTGGCATCCATAGTTTAAGATGGATCCAACTCTAGGATGCTACAAAGGGCCATCAAGACAGTCAGGGGGTCCTTACAGAACATGACCTGGGATGGGAAATGGAGGGACCTCTGCTTATTTCATGTGGTGAGTAGGGTTCAAAGCAGTAACAGCCTACAGCTACTTTCAGTACCATTAAACATGACAGATGAACACTTGTTGGTAGCAGCAGTGACAATCTAGCAAGGGAATCCGACAACAGATGCCAGTGTGTAATGTTCAGGTTAGGTATTAGGAAAACATTTCTCATTAGCAAGTCCATGCAGCACTGAAACAGGTCAGCAAACCAGGTGGCAGAATCTCCATCCCTGGAGATTTTCCAAGTCACAGCTACACAAAGCCACCACTGACCTCCTCCAGCACTGGCCATAATCCTGCTCCGAGCAAGAAGGTAGAATAGATGACAACCGAAATGTCTCAGACAAGGGCTAAACAGACAAGGCCTTCAACAATGGACGAACATTTACCTGTAGACTCAAAATCAGGTGTTTTATACTTCACAGACCAGTCAATTGGATCAGGCCTCTTGACAATTACACCTTCTCTTCTCAAAATATTGCACATCTCCTCAATTTCAGCAACAGCTTTTTTTACATGGTCTTTGGGGAAGCTCTGGCCTCCAAATTTCTCATAAAATCCCCAATATTTTTCATATGTGTTTGCCTGAAACAAAATAACAGGTAAGTGACAAAGAATAAACATCAATTGTCTTGGCAGAGTGGAACAGATGCATAAGACCCAATTCTTAATATTCAAAGTTTCTTACTCTTCTTTCACTGACTTCCCATTGCTTTCTATATGTTAGGACATTCACATGTTGCAGTGTGCATTACATTTGATTCCTGCAATATTTTGAAGAGTTGCTAAGAATTGTTATTGTCCTGCTGATTCCTTTAAAATAAAGAGGCGGGTGGTGGGGTGGAGGATGAAAGAAAGAGAGAAGCTTCAATGCTCCAGATAAACGTTCAATTATTCCTGGTTGAGAATCCCTATCCTGGTATTAATAGCACTCTGCTGACTTTATTTTTTGTCTTTACTACTTCTATTTATACACACCACTGGCAAGGTTTCACTCAGATGTTTTACGATGTGCATGTGTCCAGTCATTAACCTTCTGTAAGTGCAGGCGTTAGTTGTGAATGGCTGATATCCTCACAAATACCTACATACAGGAGCAAAATGAAGTTTCAGCTGTACGTGCTACGCAGGCTCATAGACCTGGCAGACAGTTTCAGTACTGCTGACACATTGTCTCTTCCCCTATTTAGCCATAGCCCTACAGAAAGTCTCATTACTTACCAAATCACTGATGAAAACCAAGAGACTACATTACACTTCAGTTAGTATTTAGTGGCTAATACTGGTCCTTAATACACTAGACATGTACAAACACACCAAGCACAGCAAATCCTATAGACTCTGCTATTTAATAAGGCTAGCAGAGGTGTTTTTAAGTTAGAACAACCTTGAGCTCATCTCCAAAATGAGCGTGTAGAAGTCACCTTGTTAAAAGTCTCACTACAGTACTGTCACAGTGGTGACATCAGGAATTCTAAAGCCATCCTAAGTAACATGCTTTGCTGGCTAGAAGGGACCATACTTGAGGTACAGCAGCAGTCTAGAAAATACAAGAGATACCAAATTCACCTATCAGGGTTGGATTAAAACAAGAACATTTAGAGGTCTAAATCCTCTGCTGCTGAAATGCTGTGATAGTCTTCTCAAGTTAAAAACTAATTAAAACTAATGTCCTAGTTCTCATGGTTAAGAAGATCCAGGCACATAATCGAATCAAATGATGCTCCTTCAGTTCCGTGTCTCTTTGAAAGTACTTCGTTTAGATTTATACGCTGTGAAACCAACAGTTTTGATGGGTCTCCGCTAACACTAACACAACAGAGGAAAATGTGCGTATTGCATCCTTCCTGAAGAAATCTATTCTTTTTCTCTAAGTGAGGTCTTGGGTAATTTGATCACCTCAGGCTTGCCAGCTGTTCAGAAGTCACACGCAGATCACATGAAGTGCCTCGCATTCCTATGGAAACCCATTCTGCTAATGAGACAAATTTGTCTTAAGGACTAAAGCTGGTTATTTTCAGAGCCACCCATGAGGTATTCAAATCTCGGGGATTTGAATAACCAAAGCCATATGATGCTATACAAGGAGGGATGTGGATGCAGCTCCCCTCTTCACCAGGTGTCCCTTAGAACCGCTTTTTCAACAGAGAAATTACACTAGTCTTTCACTAATATGATGGCATAATCTTAAAGTTATGCAGAGTAAGGGTTAACACCACAACACCGCTCCTATTCCCCATCTTCTGAATAACCAGGAAAAGGGTATATGACTGGAACATCTATTTCATACCAATTCAGTGTTGAGATTTCAGGCCCCTTTGATCATATACATACAATTCATTTCAGACTGTCCAAAAAGTGCCTCATCCAGGAAAGAGAAAAGAGCTTTAAATAATCTCCCCAATGCGCTTTATAATCTACTGTCTGAGAGCAACTGAGAAACTGTAGCAGCATTTAAGAAAAAACCTTTATTTTCAGAAAGAAAGCTAAAAGGAAAATATTGTCTTTAAAAAACAGCAGAATTACTCCTATTGTTGCTATGTATTTTAAACATTCGTTGTGGGAAATAATTAGCATTATCAATATTGACACTCTTGAGATGTACCTTAAAGCTAGTAACGACAGTTATTAAATTAAGCACATTGAAATAGAAATTCAGATCAAAATGCTTTTTGCCTAATTCGGTGTTAAGTACTTCCCTCCAGCTTCTCACTCAAGATATAACGATCTGTGGTAATAACACCTCTTTTCCAAAAATGCATTATTATTCACAAAATACACAGAAAAACCTTGCAGAGTCCAGAGCTATAAAGCTCAATGTTTGACTGTCAGCTGCTTCAGAAGAATACGTCAACTGTGAACTTTTTGATCCAAGTGCCAATTCAAAAAAGGGCATCTTCCTAATTAAAGTGGTTGTTAACCTCCTAGCTAAGATTTCCCATGCTTCCCAACAGTGTATTTACCTCTACATAACCTACGTAGCCCTTTCAGGCTCCCAGAAGAATATGTAATAGTCTTAGCTCATTCATTTTCATCAGAAATGTAGGGCTCTGTGTTCAGTTCATTCCTTCCTTCTCCTTATGGCAAGCACATCATTCCTGCATCACAGCAAAAAGTCTTGTGTATAAGAAAAGCATGTCTCAGAGTGCAACAGAGTGCTAAATAGAGCCATACTTCCACACTAAAATACTTTCCGAGTACACACGTGTACAATTCTAACATACAACTTAGAAGGATCTCAGAGCACAACTCTTATAATTTCAGATATGTTTTTTTAAAGCATCTCGGGTTCAAGGCCTCAGTTTTTCCTTATACAACTCAAATTCGCTAGTTTTAAAACTTCACAATGCAGTTTAAAACTCCATAACCAATGACCCTCACTCACACTTGGCAGAAGGCGTGTGATACACATCAACCCTGGTACTGCTGCTCACGGGGACAGCAACAGGGATTTCTGGCTGTTGTATTACCCTGGAACAACACATATACATGCCCTAACTCTCAGCCATACAAAGATTTGAACAAGAACTGAATCTATTAATATATTTCAGTATTGGCAAGGCAGGATTTGGACTACTGTTTGGGTTATTCAGCAATGCCCTCAGGTAAAGTTAAAGCACGCTGTAGAAATGCAACAGTAAGACAAAAGCAGAGGAAACCAGAAGAAACCACATCTCAGCTAGCGTGTTCTATTATTATTATTACCTGTCGTGGCCAATGTATTATATAGACTTGGCAGTTTACATAAAACAAAGTTAAAGCTTGCTTTAGCACCAAGTTGTAGGTATTTGAATTGCAGAGGTAATCCCATACTTAAATATTCCTCACTGAGCTTTTGATATTGCATGTAACAGAAAGTGAAGTTCTGATCTCATTTGACGAGTTATGGATTAACAGGCACTAGAACCCAGCTATATAATATATAGCTATATAATATGTCACACATGCAAGCTAGACATTTGAAAGACTACTTCTTCTGACATTAAAGCAAGCCCTTGGCCACTACTTGAGAACAGCATTTTTGCCTCGTTTAATGTTATACAATGTAACAAACACTTTTTTCATTATTCCTTCTGTACATTCACTATGGCAGTTGAACATACATACACTTGTGTATTAAAAATGCCAATCCTCATGTGCTTCTTTTTCTGAAGCTGCTAGAGTATCTTCGGAGTGTCTGAAACAGGATTCCAAAGGTTGATAACTGAGCTTCAGCTTTCAAGGAGTAAATACAACCACAATGAAGTCAGTGGTCAAGTTTTCATTGCACTCACTGAGGCCAAGATATCATCTCAAACATCCCAGTGTAAGTCAATGATTACTCTTCTATCTGGGGATCAGAACTACCGAGCTGCAGTAATTCATTCACACTCCTCCAAACAGTTTTGCCCACAATCATAGCACAGATTCTGAAGAAAAATATACAAACATAAAAGGGGCTGGAGGAAGAACAGTCTTCTCCACAAGTACAACCCAAACTTCCCCTAAACTACCACTTTCAGCACTTTAAACATATTTTTAGTATATCTATTTGCCATTCTCCCAATGTCAGAACAGAAGAATTCCCTTTTCTGTTTTCAACTGAGGTCTTCTGGTCAACTTTGTCGAGATAGCCTTTAACATTTTACTAAGGTCTCTTAAGAAGTAGTGTGCCATCTCATTTTGCTGTGATAGCCACAGGCTACACGCTGCCTTGACGGCAGTACTGTACTGTGACACTGGCAGAGAACAACTCAAAATCATGCCCACAAATGCAGGTAACAACACATACTTGGCAACTAAAGTCCAGGTAACAACACATACTTGGCAACTTTAAAGTCCAGGTAAAGTACACACTAAAAATCTGGAGGAAACCCATTGTTTGAATGTTCCTATTCTAAAATACCATATTTCAGAGAACAAAGAAATGTGGATTTATTTAGGTTGCTGTTGCAGTTTTCAGCACAGAAAACCCCTGGTAAACAGAGAAGCAATTCCATACAACACTTACTGTAGCACATGAGTTCCAGTGAGCTATTTAAGAGCTATTTTGAATGAATGGTCCTGCTACTCTATAGCTGTAGCACTCAGTCTTTCAGAGACTATTAATTAGAAGACTACATTTTTTCAGGTGATAACCCTACTTAGTTTTGAGCCCAATTAAACTTTCATCAATTCTACCAACTATCTCAAACGCTAGAGATGTACTTTGACAGCATCAGGGCTATAAGAATAATCAGAATGCATTAGAACAGACTGTGCATATTAGAAATTCTCTCCACTATTCTGCTAAAACCAATTAAGCCAATTAAGGTGAAAGTTGGAAGAAATACACTGATGTGGCCATGCTGTAAAACTTCACAGGGGTAAACAACTAGTTTGAAAGAAGAATCATCAAAAGCAAATACCACACCTCGTGTCCTGTAAAGGTAAGCAAATTGTACATACAAGAATCACATTATTTCCTATTTAAGGTTGGTTTTTTGTTGTTGTTTACCTTAACCTCCACAGAAAAAGGTGGGACACAAGCATTTTCAGCTCTTCCCACAATGACCTCTTCCAGCGGGTCCCATTCATTGTATGAGCAAACAGGACAGTCCTTAGGCACAGGGCTAGCCTTGTTGTCATCAGCAGCAAAGGTGTTCTGGGAGGCTGTAGCTGCCTGGGTGCTCTGGAAAGATCGCTGCACCCATCCTGTAAAGACTCTTCCAAGCTTAAAATAAAAATAAGAACGAAAATTACGTTTCCCTTCCAAAAGGCAATGGTTCAGTCCACTAGTGCCTTATACTGTTATCCCAAAGCAATGTACGTTATTTGAAGCATTAACAAACACACACCGTTTGTCACGGCCATTCTGATTTATGCACAGCCTACTAGATGCTTAAACAATTCACCTTTCAGGATAAAGTTGTGCTCATAGCAGCACAGCATCGACAGCGGCAACTGGAGGCACCAAACTCTGTGCTGCTGAACTGAGAGGATGCACAGGTGAACCTCAGTCAAAAAAGAGCCTGTATCCCGCTCACCGCCTCTCGGAGCACCCCCGTCCCTCCCGACGGAGCATCCTCAGCCCCAGCCCCTCCGAGCGCGGCGGCGGCGCTGCCTGGCACCAACCCGCGAACTGATGTAATGCGCCGCTTCGGCTCCCCGGCTCCCCCCGCGGAAGCACCGCACTCGCAGCATCCCTGCCGGCAGGACAGGACCGGACCGCACCGGGCAACACAGCTCCGCACAGCTCCGCGCCCGCCCCCGCCACCAGCGCAACTACCGCTCCCCCCGGCCCGCCGCCTTTATAGCGGCCCGACACGCCCCCGCACCGCCCAGCGCCTGCGGGGGGGCGCGGAGCCCGTTCTGGGGTGAGCTGCGCCTGTGAGATGATGAAAGTCATCTTAAAATGGCAATCTAAAAGTGTTAACTTACAATAACACACTTCCCCCCCCACCCCCGCAAAATCTCCCGTGATAAAATCAACAGAAGCATCTTCAATAATACTATCTCAACAGAACTGCAGTTTACAATAAACTTGGGGAGTAGAGCCACCAGCTCTACTCATATTTAGTATATCCCCCTTAGCCCGATAGGTTATTCTGCAACTTTGCATAAAAGCTCACTTTTAAATAATTTGATTTAAAAAGTAAAAAGCAGGCACAGTGAAAATTAGTTTCACCCGAGCTATTCTGCTTGCAGTTATAGATATCTGCATCTTTCTTTCAAGCTCATTATTTTTGGCCCTGCCTGTGTCGCCCATGCAGCACCCAGCCTTTCTCCAGCTTCGGTCAATGCTGCTTCAGCCTACACTTCATCATCCAGAGCTAGTACAGCAGGGCATGGCTGTGAACAGACGTGGTATTTAACATGACTACTACATGTAAGATCGCAGGTAGTGTACCTAAGACTGTAGCTTCTGTTCTAATATACGTTAATGCCAGTGATGTCTACCTTTTCCTGCTATGGATATGTCTGCAGGAAAAAGGTAAACATCACTGGCGTTAATGTATATTAAAACATAAGCTGCAGTCTTAGAATACAGCAAATCAGCTACAGTTTAAACACGCCTTAGATATAGGAGTAAGCAAGTTTTATTCTACTTGGTAACTAACCATTCAGCAGTTTGCCTTTTTGGCACAGGTACACAGAACCTCTTCCGAGGAGAAACAGGACAGTGTGAGTTCTCTCTTAATGAATTTATATACTTCTCAGAGCAAAGTTATTTAATTTAGTTAGTATGATATCAAGCGTGCTTTACCCTGTTTCATATGACTGCAGAACTTTTTCATAACTCAATTTGTTAGGACTCATTTGCCTCAAACACTATTCTTACATTAAAAAAGGATACAATAATATTCTCTTTAGTTTCAAAAAGGAATTTTCTTGATGCTCCTTAGTTCCTAGTTAAGAAATGTTGTCATCTGCTTAATTAAAGAATAAAAACAAACCCCCTAAGTTTATGCTAGTTCTGCTCAAATGCTGGTTATTTGATTCAGTTTATTTTGCTAAGGTCACTTTACTTACATTGACCTTCTAAAAAAATTAATGATTGGCTTGTGACTAAATCCAAAGGTCTTGCTTCTTTTTCTGTCCTTCTTGACTTATCAGTTAGTTTTGGACCTTTGGATCATTCTTTATCAACTCAGTTTACATAGATTTTCTGACTCTGCATAATACATCTTTTCCTGCTTACTACATACGTTTGATGCTTTATGGGGTCCCTAAAATGGTTCTTACCATCATTACAATGAGCTTTGTCATTGAAAAATAAAAAGATTCTGATGGACTGCATTTTTTCAGTAAGATATTCTTTCTCATATCTCAAAGGTCTGCTTCTTGCTTTCTTAGGGGTAGTTCCTCCTGGACAGAAGCCAATCTTCATTTGAGTACAATTGAAGCAAAAATTCTTTCCTTTTCCTAAGTGGCACATTTATGGTCTGACCTTGAAACCTTTACTCATGGTAAACAGCATTTTCCTTTCAGCCTTCACTGAGCAGCAGTCACTTGACTCAGATTGCCCTCACATGGGCCTTGATACCTGCAACACTATCAATGCACTAACCATATAAAATGCACTCAGTGGTATCTCCACGCCTCTCTCATCTCTTGACCATCTTCTGGGTCACTTATTATTAAAAAAAAATATATCATTTATCTCCTTAAAGCAATCACTTAATTATATTTCTCTGCTTACCTCTTCTTATTCCTGAAAAGCCAAAACAGAATTCATACAGTTCCCATTCATAGTGTATCGAAGTGTCACTCCTCACAGTCCCCACTTTGTCATCACAATGAGTCCTCTTGCGTTTTGTATACCAGGTAGTTCTTTATATCATTGTCTTTTTCTACAAGAAGGACTTGATCTACCAATGTGTGTTTTAACTGACAAAAAATCATGGAACACAAAACCAGTAAAGATTATTCAAATGTATATAAAGCCAAGTTCATTCAAATACAAGAAAGTTACTTAAACGTGGTGGACTAAGGAGGTGCTGAACCCTTTGGATCAAAAATCTCATTATAAGACCCCATAATTCATGTTATTATACCCAATTGATAGAATGTATTGCAACACCTTGAAAGCTGAGGAGTCCTGGTAGACAGCAGGGTGACCATGAGCCAGCACTGGGCCCTTGTGGCCAGGAAGCCAATGGTACCTGGGGTGGGTTAGAAGGGGGTGGTCAGTAGGTCAGAGAGGTTCTCCTGCCCCTCTGCTCTGCCCTGGGGAGACCACACCTGGAATCTTGTGTCCAGTTGTGGCCCCTCAGTTCCAGCAGGACAGGGAACTGCTGCAGAGAGTCCAGTGCAGGGCAACAAAGATGCTGAAGGGAGTGGAGCATCTCCCGTGTGAGGAAAGGCTGAGGGAGCTGGGGCTCTGGAACTGGACAAGAGGACACTGAGGGGGGACTCATTCATGTTGACAGATATCTAAAGGGTGAGTGTCAGGAGGATGGAGCCAGGCTCTTCTCGGTGACAACCAATGGTAGGACAAGGGGTAATGGGTTCAAACTGGAACACAGGAGGTTCCACTTAAATATGAGAAGAAACTTCTTCTCAGTGAGGGTGGCAGAGCCTGGAACAGGCTGCCCAGGGGGTTGTGGAGTCTCCTTCTCTGCAGACATTCCAACCCGCCTGGACACCTTCCTGTGTAACCTCATCTGGGTGTTCCTGCTCCATGGGGGGATTGCACTGGATGAGCTTTCCAGGTCCCTTCCAACCCCTCACACTCTGGGATTCTGTGATTCTGTGAGTTCACTACCCAAAAGCTTGATAATTATTATCAAACTTATGTGCTGATCTAGTACAGTTATTTTCTGCCACTGCAAACCACACCTCAGTACAGAATTTTAACTTGAAACAGGAACTTCACATTGCTGCTATCTGGTCTATAATGATTAAATAGCAAGTTTGGGTTTGTTTGTTTGGTTTTTTAATGGGAGTCCATGCATTTTTTGTAATATCCCATCCATCATTTCTGAGTGATATAAGGTGCTTTGCAGGTTTATACAAAACCATTTCATTCTGATAACTAGGTAATCCATTTAAAGCAATGTGGTTCCAGTTAATGAAGAACATTCTGGTCCAACAGCATTAGAGAATAAGATATTAAATTAAGTGGTAAAATTCTAGCTTAAAACCACAGCATTATAAAAAACGTGCAGTAGAGAGAAGTTATCCTTGGCAACAAGACCAGATCAAAGTATAAACTCAGGTATGTTTTAGGACAATATCTGGTCCCAGCCTCATGTATCTTTTTCTCTAACACATATCTATTAAAGAAACAGAAGTCTCAAGGGATGATACTACCATTTAAATGTGAATTTCCATCTGTCCAGGAACTGAGGTCCTGCTTTTCAGAGCACACGTTGTTGTTTAGATTTGTAATGTGGTGTAGCAACATGCCTGAAGCACTTGAGGGCCGTGATGTTTAAGGTTAAGGAAGAGCCTACCCTTTCCTACCAGTATTTCAGCTACATTACTGATTAAAACTATTTGGTATGGCATATCTGGTGTGAGCTGATCTTAATATTTACATATATTCAACAGGTTTTACTTCTTCTTTTACTTTACTTACAGAAACTTAGTCTGTTCATCAATACAAACGTGAGAGGTCTCAGTTCCTTGTAGTGCCTTGTCAAGCTGGTAAAATTCCAAGAGCCTACACCCACAAGAGAACTTGGCACAGCAAATCTTATCTGTCAGCTAGCAGGAACAACACGGAAGAATCCAATGTGCTTCTTAGAAAGCAAGTTTCAGACTTTCTGAGGTTCAGAAGGCTGGACTGTTTCAGCTGGGGAGAATAAATGCACCTCAAAATGTTAAAATGACTTTTTCTTCTCTAAGCTCATAATTTTGTTGCCAACTCTGAACTCTAAAAACAGTCAAAATCTTCCGTTGCACATAATTAAAACAATGCATTTATTTTAACATATTTAACTTGTGACCTATAATAAGAGCTGAAAATCAATGTACAGTTTTCAAAGGCCTTTGAAAGATATTTCCAATTTAGTTAAATAATATAAATTCTTGTTTTATCTTTCTTCACACTCAAAAGAAGCATATAATTAGATTTAATCCCTTATCTAACCGAACAATCCACATATGTGAAATGGCAGGACATTTTTTCTTCCTAATTCCAGCTTCACCCAACCTGATTTATTCTCTGAATTTGCTGACAAATTCTACATGGCTTCTGCCTATTTTATCCTTTATAGTTATTGATGGAGCTTTCCCCAAGTGCTAATTATGGGTATTTCTTTGACGATTTCTGTTCTTCCTCGTCAGGACCTCTTCGCTGTGGGACACACTCCATCAAACTGAATGCAACCTGCTACGATGGAGTTTTGACTATAGAATGAAACTCTTCTTCCTACGAGTACAAGAACTAAGTAAAACTGATTTCCTCTCTTTTTGTGCCATTCATATGGTAAATGATAAATCATAATCATAAGCTACATGTTATTTACCATCAGCAGGGATCAGAATTTATAAGGAACCTCCACTGTGTGAATACACTGGTACCTAATGGCTCTGCAACCTTTCTGCTAGCTGGGGCACTTAAGAAGTCTTTTTATTCCTATCCAGCTAGTTATTATCACAGAACTTGTAGGAACTTAATACCTTTGATACCTATGACCCTTTCTCAAATTTGTCTGAAAGTAGCCAAGAGGTTCAAGTTACAGGGAGGGGAAGGAGAGAACAGACATAGACATATATGCACATACACAACCCACAGTCATATAGCCTTATGTTCTTAGGAAGCCAGAGTAAAACCTTCCTCATCTTTAAGAAATCAAAATATAAGCTTCTCCTGTTTGAAAGCAGATGACCTATGTAGATGTTTTCTATATGAAACTTAGCAATAGATCAAAATGTTTTAAGGTTGTTAGCACACTGGTATGATTCAATTCTTGGTGTGCTATTTTATTTTATTTATGCAAACATCGCTCTTCATATCTTTCGGTTAAAATGTCTTCAAAAATTCATTGCAAAATGCAATCACACCACATAATCAAGATGGATTTCAACAAAATGCATTTCAAAAGAACATATAAATATTAATATGTATTGCACTAAATTTCAAACATGTCTGATAATTTAGGAAAGAATTCCTTTTTTGGGAACCAGGTAGCTGGAATATTGGAAAGGTGTAGAGAAACACAGTTATGTATCCTAACCCAAAACAAGGCTCAGCAACTGAGCTAAGGAAACAACAGTATATGTAGCAGAGGTGCATGTATGTGAAGGGCAGGACATCGGCCAGAGAGGAGATAGAAGTTAAAATTGAAAGAGCAAACACAGTGACAGAACTCTGGTGAAATAACCGTTAGACAAAACTTTGGCTTAGAAGTAGTCAAAAAAGTGTTTCGAACTTCGAGCAAATAAAATAGTCCTTGTTGACTCAATCCATCTGATTTCAGGAAGACAGGACTTTCCACTGTCCTTCTGGCAGTTCACAAACCACGTTACATCATGGAAATGACTGATGCAATATTTAATTTATTTTCCAAACAGAGCTTGCAGAAACGCACATTCTGACCAGCTATACTGTATGTGCACATAAACGTGAGCACCGACATACATATAAATATCTGTTTTAATTTTAGATGTCTTGTTTCTATTATAGAAAGGTGACGGAGCTGGAGAAGGGTCTATGAAGGCATGGGATTTGGTGATCGTAATCCATGACATTTACACTCTGTCATTCCCAGAAGCAGTGCAGTGCTGACTACAGAAAAATGCAGGAGGTTCATGCAGCAAAAGGCACATCACTTGGGGGGATAGATTTCATTCAGAACAGTATTTCCATGTATACAGTAACACGATCTGCCAACATTTTCTAGGGTCAGTGCTGTGACAATACTTTCTGTCAGGGCTGCCAAGTGAACTTTGTGGCTCTAGGACATTTGAAATTTCTTGAATCTCAAATAGGTGATCTTGCAACACAGCCTGTTGCACATTAGCTTTTAAAATTTGAAAACTGCTTCACATCTTTCTTGAAGAAAATGTATAGGAATTATTAACGTAAACTTGTTGTGCGTTTGAAGTAACAACCGCATCCAGTTTTTTTCTCACTCCCACTGGAGTTAAAATTGCAGCCATATCACATTATACATCTGAACAACACTTTCAAAAAGGCTGGTTCCTTTAACTGTGTGAGTAGCACACAGTGCTACTGTGTGAGTGCTGTGTGAGTAGCAACTGCAAGTAAGCTACTTGCCTCCTAATGTGAAGGAGTTTTGCATGATTTTTTGTGGCAGTGCTTAGCATTTGTTCTACTTGTTTTGTCTCTTGGAAAAGACAGGAAACTTTGGCTCTCCAATAACCTCTTATCCACCCCAAGCTTCCAGGAGAGGACGACCCAACGTGCCAAAGTTATTAGGCCTCTATTTACTTTAGGGAGAAATGCTACAAAACTCAGCTTTCCTCTGCTTCTCCTTTCTACACTGAGCTAAAGAATGTCTTCAAGAGACTCCCCGACAAGAGGAATAAGCCACAGAACCTCAGTCACCCTGTGCAGTTTCTTGAGCTTTTGAATATTCCCTTTAACAGACAAGCAATTACTCAGTTACTCTTTTCTAGCAAATGCATGCAGTTTATTCCTATGAAAGAGGCTGGAGTACCCTTCGACTAAACTAAATGGCAGATCTTGTCTGTTTAATTTGCTGCTGCTGCTGCTCCGTAAATAAGGCTCTGAGAATAAAGCTTCTTCCCACCCCCTTCTTCACAGAAAACACAGTTCTTTGATAAGCACATTCCATCACTTGATGCTCTTATTGGCAGCATCTACAAATACTGTAACACCTCTGAGTATAAGCTCGATGGTAGGATAGTAACAAACTATACAAGTAAGGTTTGATGTGAGCGTCTCCTTCAGAGGATGTCATAAATTTATTGTGAGTTTTATGCTTTATCTGATTCAAGCCTAGAGTTAGTAGTTCAAAAACAACACTGGATTTGGACACATGGATGTCATTTACTCTTGCATCACAAATGCAAAAAAATGGCAAAGGCAAATTTTGGTGGAAAGGAGTAATTTTAAACTCTGCTGAGGTCAAGGCTCAGCTAAGCTTTCTGCTTTGTTCTTACCCTTTCATCTCCCCTTGGCCACTTCCGTTCTTGACAAATAACAAGCCCTCAGCAGAGAGGAGGGAGCAAGTCACTTCCTTGCAATGACTGGCATACCAGTACAAACCTATCTGAACACCGAACTTCTGCTGGCGTGGCTGGAATGAGCTCGGCTGTGCCTCTGTAATGAACTGACAGAATTTGAAATCTACATATGGGATGGAATCATTTTCTCGACTCCATGAAAGAGAATTGAGCAAGGCTCCCTTTTGGAGTTTCTGTATTAGAAAATGACCTAATTCTCAAGCTTTGACAGCTCCCTTCCTTGACCTTAAAGAGCACATCTATTCTGATGTATCCCAACCATGTCCACCCAAGGAAGATGAGGATGGGCTCAGTGCCAAGAATCTAGTTACCACCCAGCACCAGGAATCTCTCACATATCACTGTAGAATATTACCCTTTTCTTCCTAGAATTTAATACCAGTTGCTTCTAACACCTCTGCAAAAGAAAGATGAGTCTCACTGTGATTCAGACAGCTTCACTTGGAATTTCTTTGGCTTGTCATAAATGAGCAGAGAGCGAAGTCTAGGCAGTTCAAGTGGTTCAAGTATATGCCAGAGCATATACTTCACTGACCTTCATCTCCTGAACCTCTGCCAGACAGGGAGGACAAAAACTGAATGGCTTGAACTGAGCCATGAGTAGGTTCAGTGATTTATCTCTGCATAGACTATGAACTTGGTTCTCACATTTACAGAAATTGCTTTGCTTGGTTAATAGACACCTTGCAACCCACACAGAAGTGGGAAAGGAACAGAAGGAGGATTTGAGATTTAGCATGTATTGGTCCTAATATGGTTCGCACTAACCCTAATATGCATCAGTACTAATATGATCCCCTTGATGAGCTAGTTCTAGTCAGTCAGCCAGCAGAGAACTCACCCAGCAAAATACAGTTTTCTGCTGGATTAGTGAGCTGAATTCATCCCTGAAGTGTCAGAAGAGCACTGGAGCTGGAGCAAGGGAGGCCGTGGAGCTATGATGCCACACAAGAAGGAAAGGGAAACCGAATCACTCCTTTTGGCACGACCAATGAATTAGATCAGGTCAGACTGTCTCATTTGATTGCAAGCTTACATAAATACTGTGTTAACACTGCAAATCAACATGTATAGCAACTGGAGTAGCTGTGAATTTGACAATGGGACAGAAAGGCATTTGAAACATGAAACTGAATACCGAGGATTTCAGTTTAGCAATCCTGAAAAATACTCAGTTGGGACTTTCAGTGGGAAGGGTCAGGTGAAACAGGTAAGAAAAGAACAAACCCAGCTGACCTGTTACACAGGTTCACCAAAGCCACAAGTCATCCACTCTGAATCCCATCTCCCTGCCATTCATCAGTAATTAGGTAAGTGTTGTTTTGTGGTATGATTATTGTCACTTGAGCTAGCTAGAATACAGCATGCTGCCTTGTACCATTACAGTGAGGTCTGCCACCAAACCATAAAACAATAGAAAATAGAAAAGAGAGGATGCTGTCTGCACAGAAAACGCGCAGCCTGGAGCATCCTATGGTTATCCAGCATAAGGAGTGCAGGGCTTTCCCATGCTCACTGTCCACCCACTTATCCAACACTACAGTGAGCTTGAATCCCAATTTAAAACTTCCAGCTACTTGTTACCCTCTGGTGACACCCTGTGGATCAAAGCCAAGTATCTGCCTGCTGGCAAACCCTGCAAAGCCTCGAGTCTCTGAACCTGCGGAGTGGAAGTCTCTTTCCTAAGTCTAAGGAGCTCTACAGCATCTGACAAAGTTTAGCTTTTCTTCATTTTTCCTTCAGGTCATGAAGGCAGAACAGGAATGGCATGTGCTTGACTAAAGGAAAACTGTGAATTTAATGGAGAAAGTACTTACAGACATGTTAACACTCACCTTCCAAACTACGTGTTTTATAAGGATTAAGGTAAATCAGTGTTGCTAAGTACCTTTTAGTATGTCCATCTGCATTGTGTTTTCACACTTTTCTCTGAGGACTATGCACTTTCTAGTTCCTCCAGCAATTCTCAACAAGGCTTTTTTGTCTCTCACTTGCTCTTCTCATTTACCCATATGAAAGTAGAACTGCGCCCAGATATTTCAGTTCAGTCTGAAAAACAACAAGTTGCGTGAGCAGTTAAAGGATACCTGGCACATTTTAGCGTGTAAAATCAGGAAGATTTCTTAGTGGAAAATACATTTCCTGCTGGATTTCTTCAGCACAGTAACACAACTGTGTTCTCAGTTCACTGTAGCTCCCTCTACAGACTTCTCTGTGCAAAATGAAGATCCCCACATAAACAAAAGCTTGTAAGAGAGCTGTCTTTTGCAAGGGAGGCCTTAGATTTTTACCCTACCTGTAAATAAATAGCCGAATTCTAAACTGAAGTTTAACTTGAATGAGGAAAACGTTGCAAGAATGTAACTTTTACTGTACTTCTCAAGTTATTTATTTAAAATAAGTGTTGCTTGAGAAAGGATGTGTATTTATTGAGGTGATTCAAGACGGCTAACCAGCATGCCTAATTACTTAATCTTTAAGCTTTTGAGTTAAACAAACAAAAGAGCTGACCCATCAAGCAGTGGTTTGTCTTGCCTAGTCTCCAACTGCCTTTTTCTGTGCTCTTCTGAGAAAAACTCTGCATCTGAGAACACAATCATCTTCTGGATAAAACCCTTGATGCTGGCTGAAAGCTGAAAACTCGTATTTTCCTGCCTCATTTAAATAGATTAGTAACATAAGCCTTTCAATTATGTTTCTGTGGCCACAGCATTCCTTACATTCAGAGTAATTACTGGTCCACATATTCCACAGTCCAGTTATTATCTGAGGGATACAGATAGTTCAGGCCTCTATTAGTAAGGCTTCAACTTCTGTGCTGTATGGATCTTCTTTAAATGTGATTCCTTTACATTTAGGAAATCTAATCTATTCCACACCATTACATGCTGACATTGATTAGTAGAGATCTAATTTTGTTTGTAGAGCGCCATTGAACTTACAGCAACTTTAAAGTACAACTAGTGGAGGAGAGTTTCAATCAGCAGTCACCAAAGATCAACTGTATTTCCTGGGTGATGAAGACAGACTGTATGTACAAATGACCCAGGACATTTATAATTCAGTAAAAAATCATGACTTCAAATTGCACATCAAAAAATCTGTATAACATTCAGATTTTAAAGTATCTGTTATTCTAACATTGCCAGGAAATCCTATTTATTAATATTAGCAGCTATCAGTAGCTGAAATTCAGTGTAAACGTGAGATTGTTTTGATAAGGCAGAACTTCTCCAACTCCGCTTTGTCTCTTAGCCTGGCTTCTCCTCTCCTTCATTCCCGCTGTGGATGGATGTATTGTTAATGCTGGGAATGTTAAGACCATGCACCTAAGCATGTGAAAATCAGTACAATGTAAGATGTCTTTATGCACATACATTTATATTCATATTAAAGGGTGATCCACTGCATTTAGCAAAAATTACATCCCTGAATCAAAACACAAAACTCACTAGAATAGAACTTACAGTTGTCTCAAATGAACTAAGCAAAGGAGTCTGTATGAGATGCTTACATTGCAGCAGAGATGCCCTCTTATTTTTCACGCACCAAAAAATACATACAAAGAATGAGAACAATTTGTAAGAACTAAGGGGTATTTTCCTTCAGGTGCAAATGTAGCAATGGCAGGCCAGATGCTTCATAATGAAGTGTGGCTTAGATTTCCCTAGGATTTAAAAAAAGGCAAATAATATTACAGAATTGAATAAAATAGATCTGGTTTTACTGGGAGGGGTTAGCGGGACCAATTTTGCTGCTCTTTTTAACACATGTACCACACTGAGTTTAGTTGATTTATAAAGGTACGGAAATTGTTCTGATTAACCAGATTTTTGTGTAACTTGAGAATAGTTGTACTGGGTTAGACTGAAGGTCCATCTGGCCGAGGACGCTGCGTTCAAGATGGGGTGATTGTAGGTGTCTGAAAACGACTATGATGAAGAAAGGGAGCATCTAGCAGTCCTTTCCCAGAAAAACCTCCTAGAAATCATGATGCTTCCTGTCTCAACAGTGGTATCTCTGAATTTAAGGCTGCCTTCAATAGATTTTTCTCCCCCCATTTTTTTTTACTATTCTTGAAAAATATGTAAATAATTTGCCTGTTGTAGCAATGTTTCTGTGCTGCATAGAGACCCTTTCTTATGTAATATCCTTTAGTTCTGTTATGAGCAAGGATAGAATATCATTCCTACTCTCTTTTGTCGTGCATTCGTGTTGTACAGACCTTAGGTAATGCTGAGAAAGGTCACATATGCTTAGCAAGGGAAACATGCTTGCATGAAGCCTCCTGCGCACTGTAACCCATCAGCACAGATGGAATGGTAGGGCTGCTGTGTTTTTTAAACTCTGGGTGTTTTAAAATTTCCCTAATAAAGCAAAATCTCTTAGAGACCTTACGCCCTTCTCTTTGCACAGCTCAGAACTGATGTTGGCATTGACTACACATACAGATCCTCAGTCTAGAGAGTTTCAATCAAGCTATTAAAAAAATATATATATCCATGGTGCAAATAGAGAACTAAATTGTTTATCGCCTACTGAGGCCAGCATATTTGTCAAGATGGTTTTAGCCTACCAGCTAGAAACTGTCCGTTACCAGGAATGATAAGGCCGAAATCAGCATTTTCCTTACCACAGGCTACAAACCAGAGAGTTTCATGTTACGTGCCTACAAGATTTATTTGACATTTTAATATATAAATACATGAGGTTTCCACCAGTAAAAGCACAGGAATTTTCACAGTGATCACTGCCACTGCTTACATATTGAACAAAATAACACGTAGTATTGCATATGAATAAGCAAACTTTGGTTCTCTTTCTACCTGGAGACGTCATAAGGACCAGTCTCTCGTTAAACAATGGCTTGCAGAGGACAACAAGGCAGCTGAAGGCCACACTGAATGCTACACTCTGGAAAGCTTGGGACACTGTAGAACTTAATTAGTTTTTTGAAGGCACTTTTTTTGAACATCATCACCTCTTCAGGCAGCCTGGAAAGAATTTTGGCATTTGCACGGGACTCCTTCTTGTCAGTGGCTGCTGCTTTGGGGTTACATTGCTCAAGACTGCCAGTCATTGGCACGCTGTTGCAGCTAAGGGAACGTGCTGTCTTTTTCTTGCCTTGAACAGATAAATAACTGAATAAAAAAGAGGTTAACTTGTTTTTGGTAACATCTTGGACATCTTCTGGAAAACAGTCATCTAGAGGATCCCCTTGACCTTTCACTTGTTGACTAATCACGCACATACTGGGACTCTCTGCTAACATCTTAGGCTGAACTTCTGTTTTTCTGGAAGGTATTTTGTGTTTCCCTTCATCTAGATAAAGCTGAGAAGCATTACTAATGGCATCAGAACTAGGCTTAACTATCATATTAGGGATTCTTGCCCCAGCACCAGAATTGATGCAGTGCAGCCCGTAATTCTGGCTAACGATCTGTGCTGCAGTGTGTTGAATGATGTTCCAGTCTTGCAGAATATCTTCCCTGGTTGTGAACTGAGATGTTACAGTAAAGCGAATGATGAACTTGTCATGAATGGTTGCTGGAATAAGGAAGAGCCTGCCAGAACTGCTTAGTTCTTTCAGGAGTTTTTCTGTCAGCCAGTTGGGACCCTGTTTGAATAACAAAAAAAATACCATAGTCAGAATTTCCAGTGACATCCAAACGTCTCCATAAGAACTTCAGCATTACAAATTCTTACATGAAAGTTTAGTCACAGTTCTTAATGTCTGGGGAGAGACCAGCTGTGGTCAATTCATTCCAAAGAGGCATGAAAAAGGCCCAATCATTACCTTTAGACGAAATACAACCAGTCCAAGATGTCTCTTGGCAGGAATTTCAAAAAGTGGGTCACTCCTAACCAAGGATTCAAAGAATTTGGCTGTTTCAGTACCCTATAATTAAAGAAAAAAGTAGTTAAGCTTTGGTTCATCACAACTCACTGTAAGACACTAAATTAAGTGGTTAAAAAGAATTTCCTTCCTTACTAAAACACATCATTCCAATGCATGAATGACAGCAGAGTAACGACAACAAAGCTAAGAATTTTAAAGTCTGTCTCTATTTGCCCAAACCCTTGATAATGAACAAGAGCAACTGGACTATACATAGGAATTTTCTAGAAGGTGGTTTGAAAACAGAATGTGCCTTCTCTTGTATTTACACTCCATCAAAGACTTAGGTCTGTAAATTTTCATAGCGATGGGTTCAGCCATCCATCACAACTCGCCTCCCAAACAGCTGCCACTTTGCCTCAAAGAAAGATCAGTGATGTGGAGAAGGCACTGACTTATCGATTCGCTTTCCATCGCCTATTGCTTCCAAGAAGAGTACAGGAAATGTTTTGTCTACACAGTCAATCTTTACAGATTACTTGAGAGCAAATCAGCACGCATTTAGTGTTCACATGCAAGCTCTGTTACTCATCTTCGCATCACTTAATTTATTAAACTCAGCTACCAACAAACAAACATAATACATTGATGTCCGCACTGTCAAATCACATACATGTCGGACATGAGCTTGAAGCTTTTTCACCCCAAATGATCGAATCACGAACCACAGCTTCAAAGAACGAAATCGACGACTCAGTGGAATTTGCCAGTGCTGTCGAAACACAAGAGTGTACCAGTGAGTGCAAAACCAGCAGAAGGTGCGTCCCCTTACGCTGCTACGGCTGCTGCTTCACACTCAGCTCTGTTGACACAAATGATTTCCTATGACTATGTTTTCCCAAACCAACTATAAAGAGCGAGAGTTGATCCAGAGGTAGACCCTTCCACAAGAAGTAACAGCTACTGCATAAAAGAGTGACAAAACACGTAAAAGAATACTTCTAGGGAGCGACATGATCACATGCAGGGTCCTATTTAACCACAAGAGGGACCCAGATACATTTTTTTCGCCCTCTATGCTCACACACTAGTGAAAAGCACTATTCATTTCAAGAAAACAACTATCTTTTCAGGACTAGGGTGAGATCATTGCAGAAACAATTGGCAGTGAATATTCTTTTGTTTTACTGTACTGGAATCTGCTGTAAGATGGCTATGAAGTGAAATGCCTCTTAGGTCTCCTATGAATACTTTAATCTGCAGAAAAACGTAATTCATTCTATTGCTCTTTCAGAGCATGGTATTTAGGTTGCTTACTCTTTTACTCTTTTATTACACAAGAAAACCAGACAAAATGCCACCAGGAGGAATTACTTCAGCAACGCAATGGACAGAAATGACCCTTCTAACTAAAAAGTCAAGGCTGGATCCCCATCTGTGTAAAAGTACTTCAATATCTAGCTCTGAAAGCAATTTTATGATTATTTTTTGTAACCAGGGCTCACTTCAGAGTTCTATTATTTAATCTGCATTAGGATTTCAGTATAACTGATTTTATGCTTTTATGTAATAAGACCAGCTATAAGATAAGCACACTGCAGAGTATGAGGAATTTCACAGTCTGTTTGAACGTTTTATAGGCAACTTAAAATATCACCTCAAATAACAACTCACCATGAAATCAACAGCAGCTCCTGAGTTGGGATGTCTGAGGTAGACAGGGTTAACACTGAAGGTTTGATGTAACTTGTATTTATCCTTAACCCTGTGAATTGTAGAATGAATTGTATTTAGCAAATAATTGTGCAGAGAAAGACTTTGCAATTTGCATGTTATCTGTCCTTTTGGTGGTGTGTTTTGCTTTTACTCACCAAAATCCAGTGCAGTCAAAATGGACCATCATCCATTTAGAAGGGTTAAAAGTAAAGGAATCTGCATATTCAATTCCATCCAAGAACAATCGAAACTCAGGACATACAAATGCTGTTCCCGCATATGCAGCATCGATATGAAGCCAGAGTCCCTCAGCATCACCTATTGGAATTGAGATTGTTGTTATGCAAGGGACATAAGTAGTCAAAGTACACACTTATTCTCCCCTCTCTGAAAATTAGGCACATGTTTTTGCAGCAGGTAGACAAGCTGACAACAAAATAGCGAGCAAGACCAACAATTGGCAATCTAGTTTTATTCTAAGCCGTGGGTCCAGAACCCCAAAATACGGAATAATACTGAAATCAGAAGGACGCTACAACAAAGTTCACTGCTCCATATTTCCTATGAGTGAGGCTTTTTAACATTTGATTTCTCTCACTTGCCTTTTTACTGAGTTATATTCCCCGGTACAACTCAGTTGCACCAAGATCTGGTGGCAAGCAAGAAGGACCTAGAGATAGAAGCCACACTGACACATAAGAGAAAGCGCCACAGGTCTTCAGCAGCTATTTGTCAGAATTTATGCTGGAATAGAATCTGCAACCATGTCGAACTTACTTATTGAACTGGTGGCTACAAAGGATGCCCTAACAAACACTACCTTCAAAACTAGGTTAAATATTTATCCATCCTACAACAGCACTGCACTCTGTACTGTGCAGTCTGTGTTCCCTGAATAAACCACATTAAAGATTTATCAGTTGGCAAATTTCATCCATCTTGAACAGAATGTATATTGGCCTCCTAATCCAAATCTTACAGAAATCACTGCAAAGTCTTGAGCTGACTCCACCGATCTTTGATGCACATCTGAAAAACTCATGTTTCTACTCTCCTTGGTTTTGGCATGAAAAATTCTCATACTATCCCTTCTGTGCTATCATGGTCTAAAATCAGGAAAAACGGACACTTACAAATTGGACCCAGTTCTGAGAGATTGTCAAAAGCACAGACACCTGTTGTACCCAAAGTTGCACAAACCTAGAAGAAAACAAACCTGTTAAGATGGCATTTTTTTAATAAAGGGACGTAGCATTTTAAAAGTGGAGAGCTATCACAGACAGTCAAAAGGATATTAAAATTTTTTGTCCAATAAAATGTAAGTTCTTTTACACACTTTAACCTTCAGCTGATGTATTTTAACACAACAAGAAAAGTTTCAGATGTAATTTGATGATGACATTAAGAGTAATAGACTATGTCAACACCCCAACCAGAAAGTTGAACATACAAAGACTGGCACTAGGCCTTTCTTTCTGTCTTCTGCAATGGCTTTCTTCAAAGTTTCACCTCTGAGGGAAAAGTTTTCATCCACAGGCAGAAATTTCATCTTCACAAGAGCAATCAAGCCAGCCTTCTCTACAGAAGAATGTGCCTTTAAAAAAAAGAAAACAATAAGAAAGCAAGCTCTGAGGTTGAACAGATGCGATAAGTTATGGCCTTATAAAAGACAGTGGTTGCGAGAAAAGCAGAGATAAGGTCCTCATTATAACCCATATGAATACAAGTCTGAAAGTTTCTTCTTGGTGAATAAAATAAATAATACACTGTAATTCAAATGAATGCATATGCTCCATTTATTTGGGTACTGGTCTCTTAAATGTAATTAATAAGCATCCTCACTTTGAGTTTGGAGGGACATTTATCAAAACTCACATCTTAAATGAGCCTCTAGAAATGAGTCAGCCTCAGTTAATTCCCTCCTTCCTGCCATAAGAAGATAAAAAAGCCTAAAGTGTGCCTACTTCTGGGCTGAGGTAGACCAAAACCTCTGTAGTTTTACTAACAGGGAATCAGCATGAGTGTCTGTCCTGGTGCAGTCTTCACAGGGGAATATGATGGCTCAGCTCAGGAGGACATGACAGGTTTGCAGGCACCGCACTGTGTAGATGTCTCCTCCAAGAACAAGCTCAGAGGCCTGGAGTGGAGACCACAACCATGAGCGGCACTGAGGTAACGTCCTGAGGTGCCTATCTCCAAGTGGAAGGAGGCTGTGGAGAAACCAGAGCCAAAGCAGCATGAGATCAGCACCTAGTTACTAGAGTGAGGCTTTGTGAAAAACAGGAAGGAAGGGCAGAAATGAGTCACGTGAAACAGTCTCTTGAGAACTGCCAGGACCCTGCAAAACCTCATCTCACACTGATTTCGTTTCCCCATCTGCAAAAGGCGACATTAGAGAGATTCGTTCATGCTTGTGAGGCGTTTCTGTTTTCCTCTGGGTACAGGAATGTGAGTTCACATTGTATGGTCTGGGTGAGACAGCAGAAGCAAATTGGTTTTCTTTGCAACCATAAGAACGTACCTGATCAGATGCGTACGCAATGAGGCGAGAATTGAGTGAGGACTCATCAGTGTCTGGCTCAGAAATCTTCATTTCCAGAATTTTGGTTTTCCGTGCTGCTAGCAGTGCAACCAGCGTCGATTCACTCACAGTGCTCTGCAGAGACATTGCTCATTTATTGCAACATATTACTACTTTATTGCTATTTTTGTCAGGGATTTACTGAAATCATTGCAGTGCTCAGCTGCCCACTCCTGTTTTATTTCTACTCCTGCTTTTCTGGGATGCAGCACAAAGTCACAAGCTGATGAGCAGCTCTCCAGGCCAGCAACATAAAACAAAGCCTTTTAACTGCTGTATATTTTTAATGTGCAGCACTGAGCTGGGGGAGCAAATAAATCACATTTTCCTTCTGTTCTTCTACAGCTAAACTGGACTATCTCCCATAAAAATTGCAAACCTGAGAAAAGCTCCTTATAACACCACAGAGCTTCTGCACTGATTACAGGGGATACTTGCTTAGGCCTTATGAAAGGAGGTAGAGGTTCAGGCCTTGACCTTGCAAATGTCAGAGACACAAAATAGACATGAGAAAAAGGAAAAATAACGTCTTGTGTGGCTAAGGGTTGCTGGCAGAAGGACAGTGCCAAGAATTCCTTCTCTAATAATGTAAGAATCACTTTACTGAATAATTTGGTGATGTGAAACAGGCTGGAGAAACCAAATGTGATTCGTTTATCCTCAGTAAGGCTACAACAGTACCTGCTCCTCAATCATAACACAATAAGGACTAAAAGCAATAGCAATTCTCATTCTATACTCATATTTAATACTAAAATTTGGGAAAGTAATATAAAATTGGAATTTGTCTCTATTCAGGCCTATAGAGCAAATCTTGGTTTTGCCTCTAGGAAAACTGTCACCCAAAGGGAAATTCACTTGAGTGAAAGCAAAATGGTGATGAGGCCACCTGTGATCTCCCGTACCTGCAATACTCCTCCGCCCACACTGTCGGGATGGTGGTGCAGGAATTTATCTGGAAGGCCCAGCATTTTAGCCAACCAATCCATCACATTCATCTCCAGTTCTGTACAGGCTGGACTGGACGCCTAGAAAAATCAAAGAGAATCAGATTGCAACTCGTCCTGCAAACACAGTAGGAGTATAACCCTTGGATTTAAACCACATATCACCTTTTAATTAATAGCTATTAACACTTTTTAATTGCCTTGAGAGAAATCTCACCTAGATGCAACAAAGGCAGATGACAAACTTTGTAGCATTGGATATATAAGCCGCTAACTGCGTAATACTATGGCCCATACCTAACAGGACACAATGCTATTGAAATAAAAAATACGTTGTTTCGCGAGTTCTGTAATCCAGATCTCGATGTCAGGGTTGCAGTTGAGGGTGAGCTCCAGGTATCCTGCTCATTACCAGTTGGAACATCAAATACAGAGATTCTCAACCTCCTTGAAATGCTCTCTCCAGCTTACCAGCATCACCTCAGCGTTAAGCTTCTAAACTATCAATAATTTTAGAGTCCTTAAAAAGGAAATCACAATGAGCTATTATTTAAGACAAAACCGTGGAACTGCAATTCACCACCCAAGTACGGTGCTCTTGATCCCTAAAGAGAAAGGCAGCGATCTGTCGTCCAACTGAGAGCTAAGAGAGCAGCAAAAAACCAAAGATAAAAACTGTTCTGCAACGTCCAGCTTGCTACTTAGGAAAGAATCTGTTTACATTGCAAACTTAACAGAAATCTATCAAAACTAGATCGAGGGCATGGAAATGGATGTTTCTGTGTATGCAGTGATACAACTACATGGAGACCATAGCCATCAATTTCTTACAGGTTTATGAGCTTCTACAGCTTTCTTACATAGAGACTGATACCTAAAAATCTGGGCAACTTCACCACTGGGGAGAATATCGGCTTCAGAATGCGACTGTGGTACATAGAGGCATAACCAAGTAGTGCTGTGTAGCTGCTGCAGGAGGATATAAAATACTCAGATACTCTGGGACAAGCCAACAAACAATTATTTTCAGAAGAAAAAAAATAGGAAATGCATTCTCTCAAAGGAGCAGGAGAACTGGAACGGAGCCCATCTGAGCCTGCGGTCATGGGTGGTGGCTGCTCTACTGCCTGCAGCGCTTGTGTAACAGTCTTGGCACTGAGACTGGGCAACAGGGAACAATGTTCACAGTGGGATATGCAAAGAATTAGCAAACAGACATTTCCAGTGGTATATTTTCTTGACCTCTTACTACTAGGTAATGTTTGCTCTTTTATATTCTACTTATTTATTTCTACAAGTGACATTTTGCATTTATGCAAATGACATTCCGTTGGTTTAAGTAATTATACTGATTCACAGAACAAGAAAGAATGAATATGCTCCTGCATAATACACACAGGAAAATAACATCTAAAACAAACAAACAAAGAATTACCCATGTGAATCCCAAGCAGTTAATTGCATCAGCCAACATATCTCCAAGGAGCGAAGGCCAGGAAGTAAGAGCTGGGAAGTAGGCATGCATGTGTGGGCTTTGCCAATGGACCACCTAGAACAAAGTTATCTACAAGTTAAGTCTAGAAGTGTCACAAAATTCTGCACGAGATGTAATCATTAGTATCTGTTTAAAGTGATGCAAAAGGATCACAGCAACATAATATGTGCAATTATAGATCTGCCTGCAGAAAGCTACAGAGATAGTATCAACAGAAGTGCAGCACTAGCAAATGATAACACTGTGTCGTTATTAGATAAATTTCAAATTATAGCAAAAGCATTTATCTGAATTAAACAGGCAGACAAAGATTCTGAACAGGAAAGAATGGTCTCTTGAATATTGCACAGAGTCAGAAATATTTATCAAAATATTTATCTTTATATGGGAAATCCTTGCCACAAAGTTGCTCTCGCTCATTTTGTCAAACAACACTTTGCCTTTAGCTACACCCAGCAATTTACAATTATATAGGCCTCCTTTATACACCTGAAGGAGCTTCTATGTGGGACACCAGCGCAAACATGCTTTATGTGAATATGTCTCCTACATCACACCAAGTTTCTGCCAACATCTATAAGGAAAATTCTAAAACAGACTTTGAAACAGCTTCTTACATAAAATATTTAATCAGGTAATATGAACTCCCTTAGCAGAATCTGCAGTATTTTTGTACAATGGGAAGGAGACCTTTACATTCAAAGAGGAGACAAGTCCTACATGTACATGACCCTGGGCAAGAGATGTTTCACCTTCCTGTACCTGAGTTTCCTCATCTCTGAAATTGAGATGCAATTCAGCAGGTGGGGGGGCCTTGTGAAGCTAAATTCAACAGTGTCAGAAAACCATCGCTTCCCCCTAAGCAAACATGAGTTATTCTTAATGCATAAAATACTTCAAAACTACAAGTATGTCCCCTAAAATGGTAGCTAGGAACAGGACAGAAATCTCCAGAATCCTTCTGTGGACGCAATATCTACACGACTTATTCTACATTTTGGGTGGTTTACTTATTTAGATAAACGTTCTGCAGAACCTGTGCATTCCCAGGATGTGTTGTTCACCCCAGGTAGTAATGGCTTTTTCCTCCCATGATTATACTTTTTTTTCTTACCCCAGGCATAATAATCTTCTCTATATCTCCAAATATGTTGTCCCAGCTGTCTGGGTCCATTGGGGCAGAATCCGGCAACTGGGCTCTCATGTAACCAGGCTGCACATCTGGAGTCACCCGTCTCTCTCTCACATTGCTCAGGTACTGGCAAATATAATCCACCATCTCTTTCCCTGGAAGAGGCAAAGCAGCGCTTTGAGTTGCCATCGCGGGGAAAACCAAGAGCACTTCACACATGTGTCATTAGCATCGGATGGAGCTTGGATACAGCTCCCCGGGCAGCCACAGGGACCAGCTGTCCTACACCCTGCGTGTCCCATCTAACAATGTAGAGACACGGCTTCTAGAACAGGCTTAATGGGAACAGAACAGATTCACAGAGTTATTTCAGTGTCATCATTGAATAGTTCAAAGGTACTTCTAAAATACAATCATGGTACAAGTACGGTTTGATTACTAAGAGGACAGACATTTTCTTGCTTACAAATTGACTGAAACTGCATTTCATGGAAATAAAAATTTCATAACGCCTCACGTTTCCCTATCATTACAACATACCCCCTTTTGCACCCTCTGAAAACAGCTTCACAGCTCTATGCCTAAAAAGTGGAGAAAAAGTAATCTCCTCCTGTCTTGAACTAAAGCATGTTCCCCATGTCCAGAACTGTGCTGGTATCACTGAAGTTTCATGTGAATACATCTCCTGAAGTTTCATGGTGTCAGCCAGAGAAGAGCCACTGTGCATAATCCCTTAGCACAAGTTTATTCAGAATCATAGTTTTGCAGCTTTCCCACAGTATTTTACATGTAAGACCAAAAAGCCTAAGCCATCCACTGACTCTAAATCCATTAATTTAAACTCAGCTGTGGGACACATTTTTGTATAAGCCCCAGCAGATCTGTCTCATGGACATGTGTGCAAATAAAGAGTATGCAGCCCATTTCTGGGTACCACTCCCAGCCCTACAACAGTTGTTCTCCGCGAGCAATTTCTACCTGTTTCCAAGAGCAGAGGATCACTCACCTCTCCGTCTGTACTCCTCAGGCTCCATACTGGTTCTTTCTAAAAGCACCTCTTCGGATCTGGGCCACCACCTTTCGGGAGCTGTGGGCAGTTTGGTCTGGTGCCCTGCTAGCTGCTTCACCCTTTATAGTTCCCTTTATCTCTCAGACTCACGCATTCTGGAAAAGGTTTAACGTAGGCAGGTTATTGGTGAGTGTTTATCTAACTCCTCCCAACTGGGGGCTCTTACACTCTCTCATATGATTTCATCTGTGCTCTTTTGATGTGTAAGACGCTGTATCTCTAAGAGGAGCTGCCTCTGTTTGAAAACGGGAAAGGGTTAGCACAATCTTTCGGAAGTCTCACAGTAATCCATGTCATGAATATATGACATTAACATCAGACTTGTGGGGCAGAAAAGGCTCAAGAGCTTCCAAAACCAAATAAAGGCAGTCATGTTACCGTAGCACGATGAACTACTGCACTAGCAGTAGTCACTGAAACAAGGCACCAGCACGTAACAAATTTGATACTACAAACAGGGACTCTTTTCTCTTATTTTCTTTCCCCCTGCAAGAATTGTAGGACTGAGTTTCCCAAGAACAGAGCATACCTGCATCCCCACAGGTCTTCAGTCCCTGTGCTGTGAGTCCCTTGCTGCTAGAAGCGCTGCAACTATTGCCAATTCCAGAACTGCAATCTGGAGCAACGATCCTCTTTGTTGATTTCCTGCACTTCCAGATCAGACAAGGGTTATGCTGAAGGGTAATGCTCCTCCAGTGGTATCACCCTAGATTGCTGAGCTGGGAAAACACTTCTTTTCCCCCACTGTGCTTGCTTTTTTTGCACGGGATGCATAAGCACTGGGATTTGGCCTTCTACCTCCAGAATTCCTACTAGTTCTCCACCTGAATTGGTTTTGGTTTGGGAGAAGAGACAGGTAGATTCCCCCTTATTCCAGTTCTCAGACATGAACACACATCCTGACCTGTCCTTGGCAGCACAACCTTTGACACTGTACTCAACATTGAGCACTTATAATCTTCACCAGAAGGAACTCACATGCTCTACACTGATACCAGGCAGCCCTGGGGAAAGAGACACATAGGACTTACGGACTAAGCATCAGAAGGAGAAATTATTACATGGTACAAGACATGTTTGCCCTATTCTGCTTCACCCTGGGCTCCTGCTGAGGGCTGGCCCTGCTGGAGATGGGCACAGCCTTACCCTGAGACACGTTTCTCTGTTCTCATCATACAGAACATAACTGGCTGTCAGAACAGCTTTGATTTTCTGCCTCAGGGAATATAATGCAGCCTAAACACTTCCATTATTCTAGGAAGTTGTTAAGTCTTTCTCCACTGCATACTTTCTACAGAAGAGTGTGAAAAACTTTCCTAGTTTCTGCTGTGATTAGATATTTGAGAAAGAGTTGTTTCATAGATATGACAAAGATGCTCCGATACATGTACATCAGATTAATATACCGAAATAAAAAAGGGCATTGAAGGAAGTGCAAGTAGTGCAGAAAAAAAACATATTACATGCATATTCATCTGCTTTATCTCACATTTCTCTGGAAACATTGGGGAAAAATAACCAGCTGCCCTCTACACTTAATGTCAATTTATGAACCTCTGTTGGCTTTACTGTAAATGCCATAAAAGGGAACAAGGAACCTGAGAAGGGCCAGGCATCAACCACAGGACCAACTCAAAAAGAGCTCAGAATTCTCAAAACCTGTGATTCTAGCTCATTACAAGTAACCCATACATCAATATATGGACATCTATTCAAAGAAAGCTGGTAGCTAATTACATTTATGATTCCAATTTGGAACAGCAAATAAGGAGCAATACTTTTAACAATGTTTCCAGAGCTAAACTACACAATAAATATTCCATGTGACATACACCCTACGCCTTCACTCAAAGCTGATGGTTTCATCAGGTCCGTTTCTCGTTCTGTGCAGAAGAGAACAAACAGCAGGTCCTGTTCGGAACTAGAATAAGATAGGTGATAATGAGTTACAGGTAGGGTAAATATTGCTGTCGATAAATACATTTTTGTTATAGCTACCTTGCACTTGGAAGGATTTTGTTACACACAACGAGGAATAGAATATTTGCTCACAGGAAGCAGAATGAATAGAAAAGGTTCTTTTCATTGTTCGCTACAGTCTGTGCCGTCAAACCCGTGGGAAATTCCCCATTTGGACGTGAACGTGACCACTATCACCACTCACACTAACGCTGAAATTCTTATCGTTATTAAGAGTTCACAGAGATTCAACTGTAGTTAAGTTTGTGGGATGTGAGGACACAAACATTACTTTGATCACACAATAATTCAATTGGAGCAGTGCATAACCAGCACATTTAAAATGACTAACTGGTTCCTGCATTCACTAGTGACATAACAGATGGTTTCTGGGGGAAAAAAATGGCAATTTCCAGTTAGTCACTGCACAAGACTTGCTTCAAGCAAGATTTTCCACTTTTTTTTCATTATTTTTTGGTTTTTTTAAGGTCAAATTTGCCAACTCGGTTCAATTTTTCCAATTTTATACCAATACTAGGATATTAAGATTTTTTCCTAATTGCCCATTCTATAAACTCAAGTCTAAGTTTGAAAAACTAAGATTTTACAGCATATTGTATAATGCAATTCCCCACTCCTCCCTCCTACCTTTGAAGGCCATTCTAAGCCTAAAACTGTTGTGTCATCTTTTTTGAAAGCCTAACACAGCACAGCTTTGACCTTCTAATGCACATACAAAACAATCGAAATTGAATTGATTCTGCACTATATATATGTGGAAAAGATATTTAATTGTAAAATAGAAAAAGTAGGCCAGAGTACAGTTTTAAGGGTAATTCTTCTGTGTACAGTATAGGTAAACTAGACTTTTTGCTTAAGTTTATATAAACAATTCCATAAAAGCAGTGAAACATGGAACAACAAAGCAAAGCACAAAGAGTTTTATCTCGCGAAAAAGGAATCTGCACAGTAGTTCAAAATTTAATGTAACACAGCACTGAACAATCTTAAGGCAGCTCAGCCTAAGCACAGGACTAGAAGCCAGGAACTCCTGAGATCCGTTCCCAGGTCCACCACAGATTCTCGTGGTCTCGGGCCAGTCATTTCACACTCCCTGTGTTGCGCTTATACCAGTTACAAAACTGAGACAATAACACTCACCTGCCTCAGGCAGTACAGTAAGGGTTCTTTAAAAGGTTTTACAATGCTCTGAAGATGTGGCGTGCTATATAAATCCTAAGCATAATAGCTCACTGCACAGACACACACAAACACAGTATCACAGTGAAGGACGATGATGCGAGGTAAGAAGAGCATCACTACAACATAAAAAAAATTACTTGTCCAATTGCATAATTAAAATGCAAAAGTCCATTTAGGAAAAAAAATGTATCACTGAAAGAATTTCAAGGCTATGGGGGGAAAAGAGATTAATAGGAATATTCTAAAAGAACTACTATTTGTGTTCCAGCGGAGACATTCTTTTAATTACTGAACTTGTTTGTACTGGAAAACTGTAAGACACACGAAGTGAAGTTTCAATGCCTCCACTACCGAATTTTAAATTGCCTCTAATATGGAAATCAAGATGTTTTTGTTGTTCTTTTTAGTTACAAATTACATTCTTCCAAGAAATATACCATCCACAATAAAACTGGCTGCTATCTTGCTTCGAATGACCTATAGGCTAAACATCTTCCTCATCTTGGCTGAAAAATACCTATGCAAGATGTATGTGTAGAAATTATAAAAACATGCAGCATATGTACAAACTGAAAAGTTTAAAAAATATTAGCTTCATATACATGTAAATCTACTTGGATATATCTGAAATTAAATATAAAAATTTCACCGCCTAAATAAAAAAAACAACCAAAAATGGTTTTCAGAGAATCTGAGACAACTACTTAAAGCTGTACAAAGATTTCCACCTGGAAATGTCTTATTCAGAGAAGTTGTTACCATGTAGAAATAACTGTTAATTAATTTTGTCACATAATTCATTTTCAAGTTGTCAGCTTAAATCAACAACATCACCCTTAAAACTGTTCTGTTTTTCAGGAGTTAGATTCATACTAAAATCAAAAATTTCACAAAAACATTGGCTTTGCGTGTTTCTGGATCCCTTCAAAAAGATTTATCAACTCATTTTGAAACTGTAAAAAAAACAACTATTTACAGTATTTCATTTTAAATACTTTTCACAATTTCTAAATTCAGAGTTTTTATGTTACAAGAAATTAATCAGAGCTCACGGCTTAAGTCCAGTTATCAACTTGTAGCATCTTCTCTATCACGTAATCCTGTGCCTGTACCTATACAGGGTACAGTTCAAGATTGTACTGCAGGTTTTGGAAAGTAATAGGCTTTGCAGTATGTTCATTTTTTATTAAACGGCTTCTTTATTAGTCTGGAGGCGGTTCATTGCCTCTAACTTCTGCCGATAGGCCTCTGCTTCTTGTTCTTTCTTTAGAAGCTGCTGACGATATTTTTGTGCTTCTCTGTTTGCCTCATCCAGCTGTTTCTGAAGAGTTTCTCTTTCCTATTAGAAACAGAACCAGCAATATTTTGTCAAATATGTATCAAATACAAGTTAAAATGGCAAATACTTTTCCTTTACATGCAGCTCAAGTGTTAGGGGGTATCACGGAGAAATGGTTCAGTTCTTACTCAGGCAAATCTATTTGAATGCTGCTGTGGTAATTAGACATGAACTATCACACCAGACAACTCCCCACTATAAGGCTTGAAGTGTAAATATAGTAAACCCAAATGTCTTTAGCTGCAAAGATACCAAGCAAGTCTTCATGGAAAAAAACATTGAAATAAAACAAGTGGAACCATGGTGATTAAATAACATAATATAGTAACGTTTCTCCAATGATTCAATACTTTTTGTTACTTTTTAGAATTGGAATCCAATCTAACAGGATTGTCCATTTCTGTTGTATTTCTAATCAGACAGTAGAATGAAAAACCTAAGAGCAATTTGCACTTTTTGTAAGTGCAGCTACCTGCTAAAACACACACCTAACTGGTTTCTAAGTGAAATGATCTGAAGTGATTGACCCTACGCAATCCAGAGCTATAACTGCATCCCAAGGATACCACATGTTTATGAATTAACAAGTATTTAGCTAAATAAACTTTTTCAATTCAAAAGGAGTAACTTAAGGCTCCATCCTGCATACAAGTTTGTTGGGGACGGCTTTAAAGTGGTTTCCAAGCAAAATAATACAGGAAATGCCACTTCCCATGAAGCTGTCTTAGGAACTAAGGAGAATGCATTTCTGTAGCCAGTGACGTAGGTACTGTCATTTTGTTTGATGCTGCATTGAGCCCAGTTGAAAAAGCAATTTGCTTGGAAAATAGTTTTGTTTTGATCTTCAAGCAAATACCATTTCATTAAAGTGCATCATACTTTTATGAGTAAGGTGGCATTTGATTTCAAATCATTCTTTCCCCTGTAGTTGTTAAGCAGCCACAGGGCGGGGGTTGTCAGAAAAGCAAAATATCTCTCAGAAAAACAAAAATCTTATCAAAAACATGGGGCCAGTGAAAATAAGTTGCCTTTTTGGCTTATTCCCATCCCAGCAGTTCAGTATCGCATTCCTATTTAATACCTCAAACAGTGGTTAAAAAGTTTCTCCCCCCACGCCCCCATAAGAGTATCCCTATTCTTCACCTCTTTGATGCACTCACATATTTTCATGGTCAGAGCCTGAAAATACAAAACACTCTGCCTCCCTTCTACTTGCTACTGTTCTCAGCACTTGTCACAGTCACATTTAGCAGTCACATGCTGTGCTGAATGTGCTGGAATATAATGACATAGGTGATCAGATCATTGCTAACAGCAGCATCTGTATAGCAAAAACAACAGGTGAAGGAGAGATGTTATTAACAGGTTATAAAGACCAGCTACAACACAGAATAGAACAAACTCCATTAAGTGCAACCTGGGTTTACACATGGCTTTAAGAGCTGAAGGAAGCTAGCTAGGCTTTGCTTTATATGCTGATGAAATGAGAGCTCATTGGATCTTGCTTAGTGATTTGAGAAAGAACTTAAGCTTCCACCTCTGAAAATTTGGGTTCTGCTTTTTAAGTAGCTTTATGAACGGCCAACCTATGTAGGAACTGGACTGACGAATGCCAAATGAATGGTAGAGCCTACATCTCAAAGGATCTGAAATACACCCGTGATGTGCCAGCACCATACCACTATTTCTGTGAGTTATCTGTGTTGTTTAAGGGGAGCCAACAGCTAATGTAAAACAGCCTTGGGAAGTAGGAAGTTGGTGAGAAGAGCTACAAGACACTTCCCAGGGAAGCAGTGAAACCCATCAATCCTGCTACGTGTGGAAAGCAACCCTTCCTTCCAGAGGGCACTGAGCTCCGGGATAGACTGAGCTGGGCATTATCTCTCCCATGAATTTGTAACATGAAGAACATCAGAAATCTACCACTAGCAAGAAGCAGAGCTGCTCTGTCTGCTGGGCTGAGGAGGAATAAGAACCACTAGTAGCTCACTGGTTAGCGCTTCTGCAAGGTATTACAAGATGTGTTACCGCTGCTGCGGAGTGTGCGCAGCCTGCAAACGCTCGGGGTGGAGAGGTTCTCAGAGCACAGCTTAGGAGTGTTTCCCACAGAAGAGAGAAATAGAGCCACGTACCCACAAGGAGTAAAGCACGTTAAGGAAGGGATAGGAAAAAAATGTAAAAAGAAGTCCTGGTGGCAGAGAAGATAAAAGCAGTATCTACCAGACTAGCAATGTGCAGCAGTCCAGCAGTTAATAGGTGTAGTTTTTAGTCACAGTCCCAAGATAAACAGAATGACATAAGGAACTGAGGCCAAGAACACTGTCTCACTCAGCAGTGGAAAGAGATGAACGCTTCTGAGAGCAACACAGATCCAAAGCGGGCTGAATAATGAGCGTTGGTTCCTTAACTTTGACATCTAAAACAGGAAGGACTATATCTGGTCTATTCATGTCATCAAATCCAGAAAGTGTTCTTAGGGCATTCTTTAGAAGACAACTGAAAATGTTCTAATAATCTGAAGTCCTTTTGAATCAGTACAAAAACATATCCGGGTAAAAATCAAATTAGAGGATCCTGAGCACTCTTAAGAAACCGTCCATTTTATCAAGGAATTTTCTTCATAATAGGGACACCCATAACTAAAATAACCAAAGCAAACATTCTTTTTAACAACAGAAAAAGCAGGGATATGAATTCCCTAATACAATTAATTTACAATTATGATTTTTTTAAGTCTAATGAAGTTATTATCCTGGTTCTAAGGCACATTACCTTTCAAACACGCAACACGGGAAAGACAGTCAAATTCAAGAATTAAAATAAAAAAATCACTGTGTGTTAATGAATGATGCATGAAAATGAAAAACAGAGTATCTGTGTGACATGGGGTTTTTTGCTGCCATCCTATGTTTAAAATATCAAACTGTTTAGGAAAACTGCTATCACTCTTCAAAATGAGCTGAAATGCTTGAACTTAACAGGCCCAAAAGAGAAAAATCAAACAATACGACTATAGCGTTAGTTGTTCACAATACTTCCACAGGAAAGTTTGAATAGGAGGATGTTCAGCTTAAAGACTTTCAAACTACAGTTGACTGTTTGTGCACCATGAGTTTACAACAGCTAAAGAAAGCGCTCTTAGCCTTGAATCAGCTTTTCGTAACGAAAAAGGGATGAACCACCAGGGAGGCAAATAAACCAAAAAAATAAAGGTTTTTTTACATTAAAAAAAAAGAGGGGTCCTACTCCCTCCAAATTCAGGTATTCACCACCTGTACCCCTGTGAACCACCATACGGCTCCTGAATCAACTGCCCTCGGCTGCGGGCACAGATCTGCGTCTGCATCTCCAGCTGTACAAACTCAGTCCTCAAAACCTGCACTTAACGGCAACAAATCAAGTAACTCATTTAAACCAACTTCTTTTGATACTTGAGAAATGTGCTTAAAATATATAATAGAAATGGGTAATCCCCTTCGAAGTATTATTTTTACTGTTACACCAACTGTCTGTAATTGGGAACAGGTCAATTTATTCCTCAACCAATCTAGATTTTTTTTTTCCCTTCACCTAATAGAATTATTAAAATATTTAAGGAAACATAATTTCCTTTAGGAATAATTCAGGCAGATGTTTAAAAGTGTGAACAAAATAAATGCTTTTATTGTAACAGTCATACATTAAAAAAATGCAGCAAGAAAATGGCAAATGTCATGATAATCTGTAATGACCACAAAGCTGCAAAGGCCAAAAGTACTTGATGTGACAACTTAGGGACAGGCAAAGCAAGTGATGAATGGTGGTAATTATTGTTATTAGACATGGATAACATATAGCACATACTGTACAATAAAAACTATTCAATTAGGCACAATTCAATAATATGAACAGAAGTTAGAGAATACAACCTTTGGTAAATGAAATGTCATGGAGCTGACAAAATGAGAACTTACAGCCTTGTCAAGGCAGACAGCAATTTTCACACACTTTTGAGCAAAACTGGTCAGCACAGTTAGAAGTAACAGAAGGAGGAATGAGATGGTTGACCTATTCTGGTTAATATAAAAAAAGCTATAATTTTAAATTGAACAGCCACATCTATTTGTCATATAGAAAAAGAAAAGCTCTCTCAATGTCTTCTGCACTATCAAAACCCAGGATGGTGCAAAGATGTGTAATAGTAAACTGCTCCAGAATTTAAAAAAAAAAAGACACATAAAAATTGACAAACACAGAATCTTACTGTTTCACATTTCCATTAACAGTTATCTAGATATCATGAATGGAAAGGAAACGTTGCTAAAAGTATGATCTCACAATCAGGACAAGCATGTGGTCATAACAGAAAGATGAGGGTACAGTACTCTCATTCACTGCTGGCAGAAATTGTCAAGTTACTCGATAATATATTGGTACCTAGTTTTAAAAACTAGCTAGTGATCTTAAAATAAAAACCAAATCATTAAGTTATACTTAAAGAAGTGTCACTTTTACGTGCACAACCAGAGGATGAAGTAAACAGCCCTCCTATATTCCTTTTACAACAGCTTTGTAAAAGATGAATTCCAGTAACAAGGGAGACTGAACAAGTTATTGTTTTACACACTTCATTCTGTGGTTACACGGAATAAAATTCTAGAGCAACACAAAAAACCACAACCAGGTACTCAGTGCTGAACAGTCTGGTTAACACATATCACGTAACATACTCCTTACTTCTATTTCCGCAGACTCCACGCGATTTTCAACAATCTCAATGCACTGTCTCTTCACTGGAGGTTCTTCGCTTATCACAGTTTCTTCAGCAATGTCTGTTGCTGGAACTGTTAATACTGAAAACATATTTGTACATATAAATACATTTACTTCAAACAATACTTGCACTATATAAAATTAATATAATTAAGCCATTTTATTCACAGCAATAAATGCTAAGACTTTCCCTTTATGCAAACACAACTATACAAAGTGCATTATAAAGTCAGGACAGGGAAGATTTACTAAAAACTTGAGCTGCTTGTGTGCTGCTAATGAATTTAAAAATTCTTTGTTGCTGAGGTCTACAATAGTTAGCTGTTACTTTGCAGTATCAATGCTGTTTTTCACAGAGTAAGCAGATATGGAAATGAATTGCAGCAGAGTTACCAGTCTGTCAATTCTGTAACTTAACGTATCAGACCATCTCCTTTATAATGTTTCTTAATACTAAATACAAAGCTGGCTCTTTGATTTTGATTAATTAGAACGTTAGATTAATTAGGTAATCTGAAAACCCAGTAGTTATTAACCTTGGAAGAAAAAAAGCAGGGATCTGAAGAGATTCATACTCTAATTTCCTCATGCAACCATCTGGCAAATAAATGTTGTGACTGTCACTTCGGTTACTACCTACACACATTCATGCTTTCTGGTAAGTAGCTGTATGTGTTCAGACAGACTGTGAACCAAAACATTTGTTTCTGGTGTTCAACTCTTCAAGCTCCACACTGGGAGTCCTCATGAAGGAACCAGGGAAGGAATCATTTTTGTCTAAACAGTAGCGACAGAGCATCTTAAAAAGAAATCAGGGTAAACATGCTAATGTCACAAAATAATACTTATTACACTAGTAGCTTCCACAAACAAAGTACATATGGCCCAGCAGGACAATTTGTGTCAGCCTGGCTTCATCGGTTCTGCCACTGCTCCTCTAAAACCTCAAGCACCTCAAGACTTGGGTTTTCCTCTGTAAAGAACACGCTCTGTGGGACTTGCACAGCTTGCTGCATGCATCAGATTTCTAAATCCAAGCTTCACCTCCAGGCACTATCTCCAGTGAGGCAATAAGTATCAGAAGAAAGCTTTTGTTTTACTCCATCTTCTAGTTCTCATAACAAGTTTGCAAGAATCAAGCTTATTGAAGGCAAAGCAAGCAATTATAACTTTTCTCTTAAGTGTCCCATTTCTCTTCCACACTGTTTAGTAATTCTTCCGTTCTTTCTCCTCATGCAGACTCAGCTGACACGTAGTAACTCACTGACCTGCAGCAGCTCAGGTGTCTGAGCCTTCTGCAGTATATGAATTCAAAGACATATTTAAATTGATTATTACACCAAATTGCCCAAGCCATTTACACTTAATTTATTATTACTACTATAACTAAAATAGTTCCTCAGGCTCAAACCATACAAGTTTCCACTCACCCTGCTGTCCATCTGGCATGGTCACAATGATGGGTTGCCCTATTCCACTGGTTGGGATCGAATGCAGATTACCAAGCTGAATGCCGTCCGTAACTATAGTAATAACTTGCTGACCTCCAGAACTGACAACTTGTTGAATAGCACCATCCACAGATTCTGCAGTCACAACCTCCTCTGTGGCCACAACTATGAATGGATTAGTAAAGGAATTAAGTCAATTTATAAATAAAGCTTTATGATTTCAAATTTATTTTGGTACAGGTGAGAAGTTTTTTACATGTCTTTTAAAATTTTATGCTGCCCACTCCCCAGTTAATGCATGACTACATATTGTTAATAGCAATCTTTCACTGGGCCAACATAAAGAATTTCCATTTTGAAATATACATGCAATTCTGTCTTGGTTTACCTTGCTCATCAATAAAACACTTTTTGAATTTAGCACGTTTCCTAATAGACACAAAACTGAAGCTCTGGGTTCAGTGTTAACATGACAGCAAGAACACAAGTTGTCTTTAAGAACACAAATAACTTTTCCATTGTATACAAGCTGGACTAAGTTACACCAACAGTGGAATAAAAAAAAATTAACTTGAAATACTAGTTTGAAACTATTCCTCAACCAGTGCCTTGCCAGGTGCACCTCAGGACCCAGCCATGATTCCTCTGCTCACTATATGAAGATTCTCTAGAGGTCGTTCAATCTGTTAAGTTTTCTCTGTACTACATGGGTACTTCAAACACAACCCCAACTTCATTTATTATAACAAGTATGAAATAGGACTAAAGAAAAAGTTCTACAGAGTTGACATTTTTACACCTTCAAAGGAGAACGATAAAGCTAAAAAAGTAAAATATTTTGTGTATATAATTGTGTAAGTAAAAATAAAAATTCATTATTCAATAATGAGTATTACAACAGGGATCTCTCACAGTTCTGTACTACATCTATAGGTAAGGCAAGATAAGGGAAAGATTGCCTTCAAAACTACAACACATACCACACTTTGCATTATATGCTGTAACTGGGGTCTTACACTAATACCCTTTAAAAAAAAAACAAGATACTGAGACAAAGAGCAAGACCACTAGTAGCACAATCAAAGAATTTCAAGCACTAACTCTGTATTTTATTTTCAATTTGCCAGGGTAAAAGCAAAGCCTTTGATTTAAATAACAGACATCAGAGTGCCTTCTACTACAGAGATGAAATTAAACCCCTATAGACTGTGTTATGATGCTCAAGATGAGAGAAGGCAGATAAAACCCTGAAGCTTTCATCTTTTAAGTTAATTACAGTATAACATACACACACAAAAATCACTCTGTAGTTCAAATAATGACTGCAGTCATTGCCTTCTGAAGATCTTTATGTTCAGAGATTACTGTCCTACAGCGCTACTTAAATATTCAAAGACTATGGTTATTCACTAAACCAAAACAGTAAGCCCTACATGAATGAGTGGTGTTTTATTGAACTTGAGTTGGGTTCCAAGTACAGGCTCAGCCATAAGACAGACCACTGTCGCCAAAATTTCCATGTTTCAAATGTCAACACTAGCTGGCGTGGAAAACAGCCCCCATTTTTCAGCTTCAAGCTCAACATTGCGCTTTTAGTTCTGGAAGGAAAAGTTATTTGGACTTCTTCAGACCTTGAAACAAAAATGGAGATTTTGTCTAAAAAGAAGTTATTCTATATAAAAGAAAAATATCCCCATAAATAGCTTTTTAACCTGGTGTTTCTGAAGAATTAGACAGAGGAGCTGATGCTTCTGCTAAAGCTGCCAACGTGGCTAATACTGATGTCGATGAATTTCCAAACTGTACAGCAGACACTCCTGTTTCATCTAGTAGGATGAAAAGAAAAAAAGCTCAAATTTAAAACCAGTGAAGTGCCTTTTTTATTATTGCACTGAAGCTTCTAACACACACTCTGTTCTCAGCAACATTCTGCTAAACCAAACGGCTATTCTGAAGGCAAGCTTGTTAACCAAACACAACTTCTGATTAGTTACCTCTGTGAAGACTGCTGTTTTAAGTACCTAGATATTTACAACACATAAAAAACACTGAAGAGGAACATGGTAATTATTCTTACCACTGCTTTTCCTCAAGCCTTTTCACTAAACAGCGATAACCGATTAAAGTATAAAATCCCACTAGCTATCCTATAGACATCTAAATACCTGTTCCATTTGATGTATTTGCAGAAGATACCAGACCTGTTAGGTTCACCACCCCTCCAGGTCCAATGATGAACTGTGGTGTTGCTGCATGTATTGTCACAGTGTCTGGACTCTCTGGATTTGTATTGATTTGGTTCTGCATTGCAATCTAGGAGACAAAGGTAATAATATCATTCCAATTGTAGGTGTAAAGAAGTCATTTACCTTGTAAGAACTGGAATTAATGCACATTCCACTCAAACAGGGAGTACCTCCCTTGTTATGCTCCTGCAATATACACACATCACGTCGAATCTTGTGCCCTATGTAAGTACACGAGAAACTTTTTTTTCTGGCTGAAATCTAAAGACAAAAAAGTCTGTTGAAGAGAAAGAGAACAACAACAGACTGCTACTTTACCTTACCATTGCTTTTAAACAAAGAAGACCATATAAAGGCAAGGCCCTTTTGTAGATGTGCAAGCTCAAGTATCTAAAATAGAGGCCTGAAAGACAAAGACTTGTGGCAGCTACATGCCAAGAATATCAGCTCTGACAGCTTAGTAATTCCCATTAATTGTAGATGGCATTTTTCTTTTTGCCTTTCTTTGAATTATTGACCTTTATTTACTACATCCTTTCTGCAATTAAGAGGAAGCTAAGGGAACAGACCAGAAGTTCATACAGTTCAAGATGCAGGGGAACAACAGATTGATACAGTGGCATATAGGTATTTTTCATTTGTTTTCTATTCCGTTCTCAATAATGCTTAGCATTTATTTTACCTTCAGGAACATGAACAATGAGCACACACTTCCATGGAAATATCTACTATAATCCAAATCTCAATCACTTCAACAATTCAATCCTTGTTTTTCTAATTCTGGAAAAATTGCCATCTATTCTCCTCTCCTGACCTCCAGTTGTTCAGAAATTATTGTCCATACATGAAGGCAACTGAATGCCAGGGTATAGTCAAAACATACTAGGAGAGTAGGGTGTTAAGTTTTATGCCTTGCTTGTGAAGACTCCACCTATTTCTGTGTACTACAACACTGAAATTTAAGGAAATAAAGGATACTTATCCTTGACTTTGTAGGTAGTGAGAATGCTCTTCGGTCAGCTAACGTTTACTAACATTAATCTTATTTCCATGTCCTGAACTAGCCTGGAGTACAGCATTATCAGTCAATACATGGTCTCACACTTGCTATATTAAAAGTTTAATTTATCCCATGTGTAAACAAATACTTTGCTCTAAGTTTCCATAACATCATGAATCAAAAGTTACCTGTAATATTTCTGCAAGGTCTTCATTTCCGTTGTCTACTGCAATATCTAATGCCGTTTTGCAAAATTTACTCTGAGCGTGAACATCTGCTCCGTACTTTATTAAAAGTTCTACAACTTCTTGGTGGTTATGTTCAGTAGCCCAGTGAAGTGCAGTCATTTTGAGCATGTCCTTTGCATTCACATCAGCACCGTGCTACAAACAAGATCATTGAATAAACGATGTCATTAGAAGTATCTGAATTCAATAATACTGGTCACAGAATGAAGCCCAAAATTGTCTTTCTCTAGCAGTAATGTCCTGTTATCTTACATTTATGGATTTATTAAAAGTACTTTAATCTAACTACCAAACAAATTGTTTACTTCAAAGGATTTAAGACTCCCTAAAACACAACTTCTTGGTTCTAAAAGCTGTTACTCACACAATTTCAAATTAGGAAGCAGTATATTCTGAAACAGAAAACAAAGCATTCAACGCACATAGCACAAATACTCATATCATTTCAGTGTTGGTTTAATGACTAAAAGGAAATTGCAAATATTTTATCATAAACCATTGTAATATCCCCGCCTCAGAGCTTATTTCAGCAGTCTTTACCTTAAGTAAGACTTCTACTATGCTGGCATGGCCTTCTGATGCTGCCATATGTAATGGAGTTCTGTCCACTTTGGTTCTGGCATCTCGACTTACACCTGCTCGCAGCAACACTTCTGTTGTTGAGTAGTGGCCATACTGTGCTGCTAGATGAAGTGGAGATGTTCCCAACTGTAACATAACAGAAAAGGCTCAGTTTTAACAGATCTTGGCATCAAGTACTACTTCTTATGCTGCAGCTATCAAACTCAGGTGTCAAGCCACCACTTCAAAATCATTTTCGCTTGCAGTCTCAAGGAAAGAAGCTGTCAGGGCTTTTACAGAGTGCAAAGAGGAAAAAAGGGGGTTTTTGTTTGTAGTTTTTTGTTTGGTTTTGGTTGTTTGTTTCGTGTTTAGGGTTGTTGTTTATTTTCAACAATCACAAAAACCAGCTCGCTCAGCTCACTGGGAGCAACTTTTTGATGTCTGTTCTATGTTTTTTCTGTCTTTGTGAGGCTCGATGTTTCAAGGGGCCAACCCCTATTTTTAGTGTTGGTCAACATGTTACACCAACATCGGAAGGGACCTCTGAAAGTCGTTTAAGTCCAATCTCCTGCTCAGAACAGAGTCAACTTGGAAGTTAGGTCATTAAGTAGCTTAAGACTCTTAAGGGCTTGTAAATACCCTAGAATTTTAGGTCTCTGACTTCCTTATACAGCCTATTTAAAACCAGGCACCTCCACAAGACAACTCAGAGCCCCTATTTCAGGGAATTCTCAGCTGCACATACGATGTAGTTGGGACTGCTTTCTCAATGCAGGCCTCTGACTATCCTAAATGCATAAACACAATACCTAGGAGGATGATTACTGCTTTCTCCCATTAACCAAAGGTCATCTAAAAAGCTACCAGAGCAAGCTCATTCACACACTGTTACTAAAATCAGGAGGCGGTCATATGAAGAAATATTTTAATTTTGAATTAGACATTAGATGATGTGACTGCAGAATTCCAAGAACAAAGTCCCAAGGCTTGCTACATAAGTGCTGAACGGTAATAATCCCATTTTCTTCTTCAGGTAAGAAAAGTAACCAGAGATACCAAACACGGCAAAAGTTTTCTTACCCAGTCTGTGGTAAAAGGTGCTCCATTTGCCATCAAAATCCGAACTTCGTCATCTTGACCTGCTCGTGCAGCTTCTAAAAGTTTCTTTCCCAAATCTACTAGTGACATCTAGTGAAGGACATAAAGGAATAGAAAGAAAAAAAATCAAAACATTAATACTATTTTAAGTACACAAACGCTGCTGTAATTTTTAAAAATTATTCTTTCTGAACTACTCTGAAAAGTTCAAAACCTGGGGTTGATATTTTAGCTATGAGAACATGTTTTACGGACCGCAATAAGCAGCTTTATTTCAGAATTACTTTTGTCAGCCAACCAGAACAGACTAGGGTGAAGATTTCAGTATCGCAGTGCTGTGACCATAGCAGGTGTGAAGTTATCTCAAACTAAATTTAAACTGGACTGGATGCACCTTTCTTACAGCAGAAAGTGGTTCAGAAGCTCTCACCTGATACTGCAACCTGCTGCAGCTTTGTCCAGCTTTCAAACAGCGCTACACCCCGGCTGCTACAACACACGCGCCAAGGCACTACACTCACCTCTCCACAATGCCTATAGGTATTTAAGAGGTATGTACCACTATGTAAACATGTTTAAATAGGTATGAAACACACCACCTTTCTGACATCTGTCCATCACCATCACATCATTTTGTTCACCCTAAAATATAATTTCTGTATTCCTAGCTACAAAATGACGCAAAAGGCGTATATTATTGTACTATTTGCATCAAGTATATGAACTAAAATCCCTGAAAACAAACATTAATGCCTGCTTCAACTGTCTACAGTTACTAAAAACATGTTAAGTGCAAAATTTTGCTTGAGACGTGACCAAGATACTAGCTGAAAAACTCACCTCACCTTTAGATAATCACCCCTTCACAGCACTCAAGATTTCATATAATACAGAGCATACAAAACTATATGTAGACAAATGACACTTATCTATGCTTCTGCTGCAAAGATTTCCTAGTATAACATTTTTCTAAACCCACTCTATTTCATACTTGCTATTACATTTGTTCAGTAAAAAGAAAAATTCTAACTAACCCATAATTCACACTACTAACCAAAATATATCATTAACGTTTTAGTTCTACACATATTTTCCGCTATGAGGATGCTAAGAATGGAGTTACTTTCATCAGTTGTTTCCAGTCACAAGCAAAATTAAGTGTGCATTACTAATAACAGCAGTTCCAAGGCCATGCAGCCAATTTCCTACTTAGAGTATATCAGTTCAGAAAGAAACCCCAATAGGATAATTTTTAATCTCTTTTCTTAAACATACTCTTTTATCACAAAACCAACGTATTTAGAAAGCTCTCTGCACCTGGCTCAACTGGCAAAACGCATGTGGTACATTGCTCAATAACTTAAAAGCTATTGACTTTTGAAGAAATTAGAAAGGAAGATGGAAATACTGCAAATGCAGAACTCCAACGTGTATCAGTAGAGCCATGAACCAGAGCAGATTACCTCTTTGTCTACAGAACTGACTGCAGGCAGCAATATCCCCTTCACCAAGGTAATGCTCCGTTTATGTCCATCCTTCTAGTACACATGGACATGTTGATTTGTCGCCAGCCAGAAAAGGGAAGAGAAGCAGGAAGGTGGCAGGACAGGACAAATACTGACAATGGGAAAAGGAAGGAAAAAAGGAGCACAGAGTCAGATGCAGAGGAAGGGACAGCAGCTGACTCTCTTCCATAAAGAAAAAGAGAAACAGGAGTAAGAAAAAATGTACTATCCCTGTTAAAGGGAGACACTAAGACTAATGACATAAAACAATAATAGGACAGAGAGGGCACTTGGCAAGTGCAGCAGTGAAATGAAGGAATATAGCACTCTATTTATATGGCACCTTTTTTTTGTTTTGTGGCAATTAAAGAAGGAAAGAAGCACATGCAGACACGCATACTTTTTCTGGTGGTCTAGTACTACCACATCAAGGTCCTCAGAAGCAAAAGGAATTTGGAACGTAATGCAAAATACTGAAATGAGGAACTATTTCAGAAAGGTAACAATTCGTTTCCCTTATATTTCTATTTTAAACACCAATAGAGAAAAGGAACTAACAAAGTCTCCTTTTGGAATGACAGAATAATTGAGGCTGCAGGGGACCTCTCAAGGTCACCAAGTTCCACCTCCCAGTCCAAGCTGGCCCAACAGGCTCCGGCTGCGCAGGGCTCCATCCTGCTGAGGTCTGAATGTCTCTGTGGATGAACATACCACCAGTTCTTCAGCCCCATTCCAGCGTCTGACCATCCTCAGGGTAAGAACTGCCTTCTGTGTATACGTGTCTTTTTCCACTAACCAAAAGGCAACCTTGATAACAAGCTTATACTTTATGTCTTGCAAAATACAAGTCTCACTCCCAGGAGATGTTGGGGACAAACTTCAGCCTGACATTGACAACTTTTCAGAGTGTCTCTAAACCACTACGGTTGAACACACTGTCAGAGTGACACTACAGCAGTTCTCATCCCAATGCAAAACTAACCAGCATTGTACTACACTCAATAACAAATGTTCTAATCAAGGAAAAAGAGGGACGTGGAAGATCATACATGACATAACCTTCATTACTATGTATTACTTCCAATAACCAATACTCTCTTGGTTGATACAAAGTTTTTGTATTTTAAACAAGCACAAAGCATCACAGAAGTTGACGTATGTTTCATGATGTAGAATTTTAACTTCAGTTATTATAAAACAACACAAATTTATTTTAGAAATGAGGTAAAAGTTTCAGTTCTCATGGGGTACTTGAAAGCATACTTGGGCCATCTAGTGGAAGAAAGTCAAAAACGCAGCAAAACTACACTGATGAACTAAAAAAAAATCACGTAATACGTCACTAAGCACTAACAAGAGCAACTGAAAATGCCTTTCCGACAAAACCCATGCACATTTAGTCACTTTTAACCAACAAATACTAGCATTCACAACATTTCTCTGGAGTAGTAAGCCCAAAGCTGATTTCTACTTGACAAAGCATTCCAAGTACCAGTGTTGTAAGATCAGGAAACCCTCAAGTACCAACATGCCCCACACTGCCCACCATGCTCTTGCACTGCCAGTACTGGGACACACTGAGAAATTCTTCAGCTGTTCTCCTGAGATCAGTTAGTAATACTACAATACCACAGAGATACTATCAAAAGCAAAGTTCTATATATAGTACAATAAAGCACATTTAAAATTGAAATGAGATTTCCATTTCAAAGCAGCACTCTCAGTTAAGCACCGCTGCTACTTCACGCAGTTGCTACAAATCAACCCCACTGGACTGTGTTAGTGGGGACTCTTCAGTAATTGTGTCACTTCCACCCAGCTTGGTGAGCATGACAGCTGGGTAATGCTTTGTACAAGGATTCTTTCAGGCAATAAAAACATCACTGGCTCTGCAATAAAGTCTCAAGACTATATTACAGTTATGGCAATCTGAGTGTGTTTTCAGACTTCTAACAGCTCCTACACAACTGTGAGAACAGAGGGTTTGTCTACAATTGAGTAAATAGGGAAGAGTTGCTGCTGGGTTTGGACTTCTTTGCGTTAACCACCTCCTGAACGTCCACATTTCATTACTGCAATGCTTTCTGTACAATGTCATTAGCCAGATGAAGCAATTAACTGGTACTTAAAACTTAGATCAAATTATTATTGCTATTTTACTTCAGTTCAAAAGGAAATCAAACAGCTGTTTTGTATTCATCTTAGACTTTTTATACAGTCTGTGAAACTCTGAACACCATGCTGTTACCAGAGGGGTATATAACAACACCTGACCAGAGTTTTGGCAGAACTGTGTGAGAAATGGGCTCTGTGGGGAGGGTGAGGAGCTGAAAAACATGCAGTTTGGGCAGCTTGAGGTTCCACACCACAGCCTACAGGCAACAGAGCAGCAGAGTCTGCAATCCAAAGGAAGATAAAGAGGTTGGTTTAAGATATTGCAGCACCTTTCAGTCTGGTGTCCTGGCCACTGCAGTGGGAATATCAGCTGGTCAAAATCAACAGGCACAAACCTGCTGTTGCAAAATATCTGCTAACAGAGATCTGGCAGCCACCAGCGCGCCTCTACCAAGGCATGTCCCTAACAGAGACACACTTGGGCTGCAAGAGCATAGACTGCAGCACTGCAATTTACTGCAACATAAAGGGAATCAATGTACACAGTCTCTACGATAAGGATCTGCAATCATTCCTAAAAACCCCAAGACAAAGTTCAAAAAAACCTCTAATTAAAGACGTTTCCCTACTGAAGTGACAAGCAGCAGAATCTTTCTTGGAAGACACCTTGAGATCCATCACCTCTCACACAAATCACATCTGGAAGAAGAATGTCCTTTTTAGAATGTCATTTTCTTTCCACTATTTTAAAAACAAAAATCCACCTGCTTCCTCAGACCTGACCTTCAGAAATGCTATCAACATTTCAATCTTGCACAGCATTGCTAGAATTTTAAAATAGCAATTTCTAACTAACTTTATATGCCTATCCATACCATGGTAAAAAATATTTTTGAGCATAGTTAGCAATAACTATTTAAATCTTTAACCACGCACTTAGTTTTGATAATTATTAGAATTGAAATAATAGGATCAACTTGATTTTTTTTTTTTACATCCCAATATAACAGTGCAACACTTGAACTCAGAACATCACTTCAAAGTTTATTTCAATTACAATTTTGTAACTTTTAAAGGAACCAGAAAGTCTGCATTAAGTCTAGGTGTATTTCCATGTGCTAGCATCTTTTAAAGAGTGTGGTATGATTTTACCTTATATATAATTTAATATTGATTATAGCGATTTACATAGGATAAAATCAGAAAGTTCCTGTATTGTTTCCTAAGGGAATCATACCCTTCCAAATGTATTTTTACAATGATTTCACATGTCATAGTTCAAACCTTAATAGAAATACCATAGGCTTAGAGCATTCACACTTCTATGATGACAATGAAAACTACACTAATATATCAATTGCAACTGGCTTTAATTCCAGTGCTTTCAACTTTCCTCTATGATTTTGTTGTTTTTAACTAAATTCTCTTTAGTTTGTGTAAAGAGCAACATGACTTTCATGTATGTATGAGATGAAAAACATCTGATCTGAGAAAAGACATCAGAATACCAAGCATGTTGTTGAATAGCTTAGCGTTTAAGATATTCAGGGCTGTATTAATGCAGGTCTGTCTTCCAATTAGGTTCACTCATTAATTTAAACTATCACCAACCATCAATGCAGCTCCAATAAATATGCAGATGGTAGAAAAGGCTTGTCCTTAAAAGGAGAGCACAAATTTGGCCATTATCTCCAACATAATGCAACATCTGAAAAATATTATTATGCAACAAGGGTGAACCATTGGCACCAACCAAGATTTGGACTGACAATGCCAACAAGCTACAAAGCTTTCAGAGATAAGCTTGGCACTAGATACAAAAAAGGTCACATTACAGCAGCTGTGATTGACATGAAGAATCTAAGGGCTTGTCATGTAGGCTTTGAACTGTACTATAGCTTTAAGAGTATGTCTCAAATTGCTTGAAAATATCCTCAAACAAAAAATCACTCTTAATTAAAGCATCTGTTTTATTATGAAGAATCTTCTTCAACAGTTTCTATCTGGCACATAGGCTTAAAGAAAACCAACTGTTTTCAGCAAAGGAAGTGAGTCAGGAGCAAGAGTGTATATCTAGTGTATGCTGACCTGCCATGTACACTCAGCCTTATTTACACAGCAGATTCACGTGCACGCAGTTATTTCTACACGCACACACACCTCAACCAAACTGCTCAATCTTACTAACGCTTCAGAAGTCATGAACAATTTTAAAAAAACAATAAAAATGAAGCCAAAGTACTCAAAGGTGTGCATTCACAGCTTTCAGCACGTTCCAGTCTAATATGCAGCATTTCCCGTTAAATAAAAGCTACCTCAGAAAGCAGGATAAAGGGCAACATGCAACTGCTTTAAGTTATAAAACTAAGCACAGAAGACTTCTTCCTACAGGGGATTTCAGCGACGCACCATCAGACAGCGTGTCACCAACTGAAACTACTTCCACTGCCGGGAAAGAAAAGAAAAGAACGGTCCGAACCAACACATCTCATCCCACGTTCGTGTTCCCATCGTACGCTTTATTGAGAGCCGAAAGCACGGGTTACAGACTCGAGTGAGGGCCCCGGGGGCCGCGCTGCCCCCGTCGGAGCTGCGTCTCCTCAGGGTACCTTTGGCGCCAACTCCCGCTCGCAGTTCGGCCGCCTCGGGGCGCCGGGCCGGGACAGGGACCGGCCACCCCGCGCCACGCCAGGCCCCACGCGGCCCAGGCCGGGCTGCCCGCCCGGGAAACACGCGGGACGAGCCGGGCCCCGCTCTGCCCCTCCGCGCCCGGGCCCCTCGCCAGGCGCGTCGCGCTCGCCCGGGCCCGTGTGGCGGCCGCAGGGCCCCGAGGCGACCCGTCCCCACACCCCGCCGGCCGCGCGGAGGCCCCTGGCCCCGGCGCAGCCCCTGCCCCACAGGCCGCGCCCGGCGCCCCGCGGGCCGCCCAGGCCGCCACACGGGCCCAGGCCGCCCTCGCGCTGCCCGCGCCCCCCGCGCGGCGGGGTCCCCGGAAGGCCGGCCAGCGCGCCCGCTCTCCCCAACAGGAAATCCTGGCTGGGCTGGGCGCTGCGGAGGGAGCCGCGGCGCCGGGTTCCGGGGGAAGTGGAATTATTTTTTACCAGCGAAGAGATCAACTTCCACATCCGGTAACAGGGCCCTATACAAAGGCACAGACTGACCTGGAAAAGCTTGGCCGGCCCGGGGGGGTGAGGGAGAGACAGGGCGCAGGAATGCGGCCTTACCGTGCTGCCGGCCCAGCCGCCGCCGCCGCCACAACGACCAGGGGCGCCGGAGGCCGCCGCTCATCGGCGCCCAAAAGCCCCACACAAAAGTCCCCGCTGCGCTTGGCGGAGGGACACGGAGAGCGGAGGGGAGGGGCGCCGCGCCGCGCTGCCCCGCCGCCAGCCCGCGCCCGGGCGAGCGGCGGCACGGGCCGCCCGCGGGCAGCGCTTCGAGGGGCGCCCGGCACTTACCATGGGGTGCGGGAATTATCTTATTAAACAAACATCCCCGACAAAAGGGGCTTGGCGGAGGGATACGGCCTCTGTGCCGCCTGCTGCGCATGCGCGCCGGCGCGGGGAAAGGCGGGGGAAACGGGGCCTGGAGGGGCCGCCATGTTCCGTCCGTTTCCCGCCCGGCGGGGGGCTGGGCGCTGCCTGCCTGCCTGCCCGCCCGCCCGCGCCCTCGGCGGCTGCAGCAGAGGTGTCAGCCTGCAGCGCGGAGCCTCCCTAGAAGCAGCTTGAGGAAGAAGAAAGGGGATTGCTATCCCGCACGCTGGCCGCCTTGGGGCCCTGCTTTGCTACGGGGGTGGCTCTACCCACCTCATGGCTGCTGGGGCTCCCGGGCGAGGGGCCCTGCCAGGGCACGGACTTTGCCACCTTCCCTCCGGGGCTTGAGTTACGCTGCGGATCATAGAGATGGGATTTGATACGAATGGCAGCTCCAAAATGATCCTAAGCGCTTGCTGCTCTGTCAGAGAGCTCTGGCCTCCAGTCCAAAACCAGCATTGGACCTGACGTGTCAGCCCCTGAAACGTTTCTTCTGATTTTCACAGAATGTCAGGGGTTGGAAGGGCCCTGGAAAGCTCATCCAGTGCAATCCCCCCATGGAGCAGGAACACCCAGATGAGGTTACACAGGAAGGTGTCCAGGCGGGTTGGAATGTCTGCACAGAAGGAGACTCCACAACCCCCCTGGGCAGCCTGTCCAGTGCAATCCCCCCATGGAGCAGGAACACCCAGATGAGGTTACACAGGAAGGTGTCCAGGCGGGTTGGAATGTCTGCACAGAAGGAGACTCCACAACCCCCCTGGGCAGCCTGTTCCAGGCTCTGCCACCCTCACCGGGAAGAAGTTTCTTCTCATATTTAAGTGGAACGTCTTGTGTTCCAGTTTGAACCCATTACCCCTTGTCCTGTCACTGGTTGTCACTGAGAAGAGCCTGGCTCCATCCTCCTGACACTCACCCTTTATAAACTTCTGTTTCAACTGTGTAAGATTTTCACATTCACATTCTCTCCAAAGCTATTCCAAGTCACAAATCTTCTGATACCACTGAAAAGCATAGGTCCTGTAATCTACACCCTTCAGAAAAAAGGCATCAGTCACAAAATCCAACTGTTATTTTGGAGATTGTAACACCTACTAGATAATCAGATGAATACTTGTAACAACATTGTTTACAGATCCATTATTTTTTGCCCTTGACTTACCTAACACAGCTTTGGGGAAAATCCAAATAACCAGATTCCAAAGGGCAAACATCACCTCACAGATGTCACAGAACCGAATCCTCGAGTCACCGCTGAACAGGCCTATTCAGAGAGGAAAAGTGTTTCCCACCCACAGTGGCTGAGCAGCCCCCGGTGAGCACAACGGGGCTCACACGGCCCTGCCTCTTGGGGCTCCCCCCACTTCTTGCAGTGTTTTTGGTTTGAGTGAGGCCGCAGGGAGGAATTCTCCATGCGCTTTTTGGGAAGGCAGGTAATCCTCCTTTATCTGTTGTCACCTGGCTCAGGGACCTGTTGGCTTATTTTTCCAGGAGTCATCAACCAGAAGGCGGCACTAGAGAACAAGTCCAGGCGCCTCCTCAGGGCGGTCAGTTGTCACCAAGGAGAAACCTTAAGTCCAGCCTTCAGCACATCACTTTTCCACTGTTGGTAAGTGTGCTGTGTCTCTCAACAAGCATTTAACTTGCTATATTACGGGTTTTCATTTACACAGCAGCACTGGATACAGAAAATGTTACAATGTGCTCACAGGCATGTGCCAACAAGCAGGAATGCCATGTGGCGTTAGTTGCAGTGCTATGGAAAAGCGAATGGTTCCATGTTACTGAAAATCTTTTATGGAGATAAAGAATGCAGTCTGCATTTAGTCCATTAGCACTGTGTATGAGTTTTCATTATTACGATCACAACTTCTATCTTTAAAATAATCATGGCTAATGGTTTTTCTTCACACAATTCACCCAAAGTACATTTAAGAGAGAGACTTTTGATGTCTGATGTAGGCAAGTCAAAACACATTTCACATCTGTAAAGTACCTGTTTTTGAAGAGAAGGTGCTAAATTTAGCATGACTCTGCTGTTAAGTTTATGTCTTTGTTTCAGTTTCTTTTCCTGTATTTTACCCCACTTTATAAGTGGGGTACTATACTTTATATAGTAATTTATAGTTATTGTCGACTAAGTAACCAAATACATTAAAAAGCATAGTGATTCCTACTGTTTAACTTTTTTTTTTTTTAATTTATTCAATACTGCCACACAGTATTACACATGCTGATAGGAAAATGTGTTTCACCCTAAGGCAACACCGCAGCGTGTTATAACATAATCAACGCATTAGCATGTTTTAACAAGTTCTTGCATATAGAAAAGCTAATTGTACAGGCAGGTCCTCCCCAACACCTTTCTACATATGGTTTGGATTTGCCCACACAAGTCAGACTGAAGACTATGACACAATTTCTTCATGTAAGAGAAACAATAACAAGGACACTGTGAGTGCAGTTTGCAGAGCAGCTAGAATGATATCCAACATGAATTTGCACATTTAGATTTCAAGCCTTGACATCAGTGGACTTACTCGTTTCATTTTGTCATAACTTTCTGGCATGACCCACCTTAGCTAAAACAAATGGAGCAGTTCTGGAAAAGGCACAAGAGCATTGTGTTTATTATTCAGTTCAGTTTAAGTATACATTGTTAAGTATATCAACTTACTTTGATGTTAACCTCCCTGATTGCACAATATAGGAGACTTAGAGCTGTACTCGTTTCTCCCAGAATCGCTTTACACCTGATCACATATCTGCACTGCAAATTAGAGATGAAGGACATTGAGCCTTTCATGTACCCAATAGCAACCCATATTACTGTACCACTGTGTACTGTGATGCAATTAAGCCGTTTGGGCAGTGAATCAATAGTATTTTGGAAGGCTACATGAAGACAGGCGTCTTTCTCTTTTTCGCTTCCTGACCTCCTGGTTTCCCAAAGTGGCCGAGGGAAACTGCTCCAGTTCACAAGATATTTCCACAGACAAACGTAGCAGTACAAGTATCTTAATTGCAGCCCTTAGCTTGACACACTTAGGGGACAGATTGGGACTGGCAGGACAGAGCATCTTCCCGTTTGTGTAAGATCTCGATGACATGACCTGCCTCACAGACTGGCAGGAGTCAGGCTCAGCACCAGCCTCTCCCATCTCCCACTGTCTGAATCCCAACATGACTATACCAGCATGTCAGCACCTATGTGCCATCCCTGAGGTATGATGCTTGTAGAAACACCACAAGCTGCACAGAAAACAGAACCATCAACAACAAAAAAACCAAGATCTGAACTTAAAATGTCCCCAGTAATGCATTTTTTTTTCTAGGAAAAAAAAGAAAGGGTATTTTCATGAGGGGAGGTGCCTCTCCTTCCCACACCAGATCACAGTGCATCAGGAGGGCCAGTTTAACACCGCACAGAAACGCTGCATCTCCCACAAAATGTGACAGACCTCAGAGCCCGCTTGTAGCGCCCTGGCCTCGATAGCAGCGAGCGCCTGGAAGCGAACCGGGCAGCCCGGCGGGGCGCCAGGCACACGGGCGGGCAGCGCAGCGCAGGGAGCGCCCGGGGACAGCCGCGCCGGCGGGGCTGTGCGGAGCCCCGCGCTCCCTCGCCAGGCCGGACCCTGAGGAGCCAGCGCTGCCTCTCCCCGCGCCTCACACCGCCCCCAGAGCCGCCCCGGCCCCGAGACAGCTCCACGGCGGGAGCGGCTCCCCGCCCGGCCGCGCCCCGCAGGCCAGCGGCCTGGCGCCAGGCTCCCACCGCGGCCCGAGCCCGGCCCCGCGGCAGCCATAGGGCCGCCCGGAGTCCCCGCCCCCGCGGGGGAGCGGAGGCTCGGGAGGGAGGGACGAACGCGGCCGAGTTCCGCCTCAGCAGCCATGGCCGCGTAGCGTCTTCTCGGCAGCCGCGCTCGGACATGGGCCTGCCCCGGGCCGGCGGGCTGAGGCAGCGAGTCCCCGCGGCGGTGAGTACGCAGCCGGGCCCGCCGCGTTGGTCCGAGGCGGCGCTCGGGCCGCCTGGGGAGTGAGGCCTGCAAGGCAGCCGGACTCGCCAGCCGCCCTCCTCCGGCCGCGGCGAGAGGGGCGGGCGCCCTTGGAGGGGATCCCCGAGCCCGCAGTGCAGGGGGACAGGCGGCCCTCGGGGGCTGCGGAAAGCGGGGCAGCCGGCCCGGGCGGCGCTGGGGCAGTCGGGCCTGGCCCGGCGGGCAGCCCTCGGGCCCGGCGGTGTGACCTTGGGCAGCCCGCAGTGCCCCCCGCCGCAGCCCAGCCGGGGTGAGGCGGGAGCGGGGTCGGGAAAAGCCGGCCCGGAGCCCGAGAGCGGCCGGGGGAAGCCGGGCCGGGAGCAGCGCGTCCCAGCGGGCGCTGCCCCGGCCGGAGCGGCGCGCTGCGCTGTCATGGACTCCGACTGCCTGCCGCCCTCGGCCGTGCCCGCACCCGCTCGCTGCGGGGTCTTCCACTGCCTGCTTAGAAACTTGGAGGAGCTTTCGGCCTCCCTGTCACCTCCCCGGCTTCTTAGAACTCATAGCGTTTGCATACACTTTGCAGATTTTAATTTACCTAAATAAGCAGTGGAGCTGTTTGTGTTCTTATTTATATTGAATCACTTTCAAACTTTCTGTACAAAATCCAACTAATTCTTTTTAAGCAGCTTAACTTGCTTGTGTCTTCCCTCCCCATCAGTCAAACCGTTGGATGAGCAAAGTGTCAGAAAGGATTTTCTCCCTGTGCAGAACAAGCGCTTCCCACGCCTGGCGGTGCAGGTGTTTTCAACGTGGTCCATGGCCAGAGACAGACCCGTGATGTGTTACTGCTGGTGGTACCCAGCAAAATGTTTGAGTACTCTGTGAGCATAAAGGGCTGTGTTATAAGCAGCCCCAATGGTTATCATCAGCCTGTGCACATTAATTTACAGCTCTGCAGCCTGTAGTATGAACAGTACCCAAGCCTGAAAGGGTAGAGGGGGCTCACAGAGAGAAATATGCTGGTTGATTTTATAGTTCAATCACGTTAAAATACTATCTCTCTAGGTTAGGATTGATGATCTTAACAAAACCAACTCACAGAGTACAGACAGTAAAAACTTGAAGAGAATGGCAGAACTTAATGCTCATAAGAAACCCGTTTCTCATTTGCTTAAGTCTTGGAGACAAAAATAAGTAGGTGAATAATACTTCATTACATACCTGAGTTGGTGATGCATAGTACTTAGCATGTCAGTTTGTTTCAGACTCTGTCTGTGTATGCTGCTTGCAATATAACTGCTTCTGTGTGTTGTTCTTGTGATGGTCATTCCACTTAAAGCTTACTCATATCCTCAGTAAAACAGACATGATAATTAGATGCTGAAAAACCTGTTACCAACAGGTATGTTTCCCTCTCAGTGTAAAACTATCCAAGTATTTTAAATGCCTGTGAACATCCAAGCATGACTTCCCTTATATTTTTGGGATATCGGACTGGTTTTCAGCACTCGTAAGTAGGGAAAAGGAGCCTGAGATAATACTTTAGCTGGGGGCAGGACATGGTTTCGAGTTTGATCTTAATTTTTAAGAAAAAAATTGGCAAACCTGAAATGGGTTGTTTCCTCATCCTCACAGGCTGAATTATTATTAAATTTAACTATTATGGCTTCCTCAGTTCCTTATATTTGTTGTTTTATGATCCAGTTCTCTTTTCTTGCTGGAAAAGATCTCTCTCTTTCTTAGAGATGTACAGAAGATCCATATATATAATTGGAAGGGTTCATCACCCACAGTGTTGCCATTGTATTGATACGGTGATTCTAAGTGTGGAGAGAAATGGAATTTTTGGCGAAAGTTGGTGTATTCTAGTCAATAGAGTTTGGAGCAGCAAGAGTTTATCCTGATGAAATGGATGTGATTCTGATAAGAAAGTACAGTTCAGTGCAGCTCTTCTAACGGAAAGAGAGACAGACCTTGTATAGAACTTGCAGTAGCTGGTCAGTTTCCATGCATTTCACTATGGTATGTTAACTACTCCTGAATGTCTCTATTCCTGCAGCTTGTTTTGCTGGAGGAACCATTGAGATCAGGTCAGTTAGGAATTAGATATTTGCAGAAATTTAGGTTCAAAATCAGCTGGTTGTATTTATATACGGAGGAGCTGATTTGGATTCTGAAATCAGTGTCTTCCCAAAGCCCGCTCAGAGAAGCAAAAAACCCTAATTCATTTGAGTATAAAGGAAAAGCAAGTTACAAACACATCTTAAAATTCAGGAGTTTTAAGGGTTGTTCTGAGTCAGTCAGCTGGCAACTAGTGGTCAGCCTGTAGGTTAGTTATCGTAAGGAAACTTTTGCTGCATAAAACTGAAAATGCTATAGTTCTATAGTTAGTTCTATATAGAAGAATGAATTAGAAACTGCTACTGAAATCTCATATTAACTTATGACATATGCTGGATGTGTTTCTGTTAAAAAGGCTGATGAGAATTTGATTTTTTTTTTTAATTTAGAAAATGTCATTCCTAATCCATCCTTGCTCGTTTTACTGCAGAATGTTGTATGAATTACACTTGAGAATTTACTAGCATCTTTTGCCTTCCATTAAATGGTTCATCTTCCACATAATCTTGTTCTTTTACCTCATACGCACACAAGCAGAGTAATGTTATATTCCTATCTTTTTTAGACGACATACTTAGTTACAATTTTCTGTCAGAACACAAGCAAATGCTGCCACTTAAGATTAAGAAAATAGTGGTTACATAACAGAGCAAACATTGAAGATATATTTGGAAAGGACTTAGCTTCAAAGAAAAAGTCTATTTACAGTTCCAAGGGGGGAAAAAGCCAGGTAAAGACGTGCTCTGAAGGTAGGATTAGACAAGCAACGCTAAAATCTTATTAGAAGTGAAGCCTTTCTTTGTAATTCTATGAGGTTGTAAAAAGTATGTCTTTGTTTCAGGCAAAAAAAGCTTTTAGATTGGAAAGGTCATTTACTTTGGGGCACGAGGTGTGTTTGTGTTTTGTTTCTACAGAATGTGATTCTTCAGATCAATTTTCTGACTTGTTTTCAGCACCTAAATATCTCCCTGAGAATTAATTTTTTGTATTAAAATTAGTATTTATAGACTTCATTCTTCACTTCCTGGAATTATCTGAAAAATCAGTCTCCTAAGGAAGCATTTTTGCCAAGTTTATCAACTTTGAAAAGTTGCTATGTAATTGGAAAATTAGCAAGTACAGCATCTGTGTTTAAGCAGCAAGCTATCTGGCTGGATACTGTTTAGTCTCTCTTGGCACGCCAGACCTTAAACCACAGAATCATTGTTAGACATGCGTCTTACCTTATTTTGCATTTATTTCCAACATGAACTTACCAAAGGTTTGGCCTCACTTGGTATCTTGATTTCATGGCCAGTTTGTAGACCAAGAACGGTCAAGCTAGTGATGCTGTGTGCAGTGGTACTTGGAGGAACACCAGCTGTGTGCCTCGGGAAGGGATCACCTACACCTACAGATCACCAGCACACGCTGGCTCTCTCCTTGCACAACCTGCGCAGCCTTTCTGCCTCTCCAGCGAGCTGAGCTGGTGCAGTAAGAGGTTGGACAAGTACCAGACCAGCATGAGAAAGAGGGAGGGCGGTCAAGACCACCTCATTTGGTGGCATCCAGCTACAGATCGATTCACTGGGGTGAAATTCAGTCTGAGGTTACTGGCTGATGGTTTTCTGATCACACTTGTCATGCTGCTGATCACCTTCAGGGTGGAAGGGAAATGCCCAAACTTCATCCTGTCAAAGGCCATGTGGGTTTTCACTACTAGGAAATTATTTATTTGCTGGAATTATCTGAACACCTTCTAATTAGTTTCCCTTAATTTCTTCAGTACTTCTCGCACCTTAATGTCTCGTGGCTAAAATAGCTTATTGAATATTAGACTCAAAGATATTTTAGTTAGACTGTCTGTATGACACTTAATAGACTGCTCTGTGCAGAATGTCAGATGAGATGATGTAGTAGTCCTTTCTGGCCAAACTCTGCTTAACCATTTCATGTCTCTGTGTAGAGCATTTCCAAACAAAAGCAGAAAGACAACAGTACCCACTTTAAGACCTACAGCATGTCCAGGAGTTTCAAGTCAACTCTAACAGTAGCAACCTTCCTTTTCTCAGCTTGTCTCTTACCAAGACATTAAAAGTCACCTTTACAAGGGTGTAGTCTGCTTTTGCAGAGGTTTGGGCTGAGCTAGTGATAAAATAATGATCCATTAAAAATTTCAGAGTACAGAGAAGTGAGCTATTTTTTTAATAAAATATTTACTAGCATTACAGTTGAATAAAGTTGCAGTATGTGATGATTTTGAACATTAAGTCAGCATTTCTTATTTTCTTACTCTTCTGATAGCAACTTATTGCTAACATTCTTGATAAGTTACCTCCAATGGTTTCAAGTATTTCTGTCACTTTGGGAGGATTGATTTATGCTGTTAACTGTGCAGCCGTTCTGTTTGCACCTAGTGCTAGCTCACATAAGGTGAGCTAGATTAGGTAATAACCCC